>NC_133827.1:38417853-39017853 GCF_047830755.1 Zonotrichia albicollis | reverse complement strand
TCTTTTTTAGAAAAGTACTACAGAGGAACAAGGCCCAAGGCAGTGATTACAAATATTATTATTTCAGTGGTTGGCTTCTAGCAAAAATCAGAGCTCCATTCCTGCTAGAAAAGACCTTACTGCCAAGAGGTTCTGCTGCACTTTCTGCAGGGAGGATTCAAGAAGAGTTTTCACCTTTAACCTGATCTGAGATCCCTGAGTTACCAGAAAAATTCATTCAAGTCCTGGAAGAAAGAGTGGGGGAAGGGAAATAACAGCATAAATTCCATCTGAATTCAGGGGCAGAGCTTGAATCAAAATGTAAGAGCAATGTGCACGGGAGGAGGGAGTGTAGATAATTTACTACTGCTGTTGTAAAGTTTCTGGAAGTAAAAAAAAAAATTGTAGAATTTGCTCTTTTAACTATATACACCCACACAACCTGTCTTGGTAAGTCTGTTTCTATCATTAATGGTCACTTGAATTTTAAAAAAATCCTAACCCACACATCTTTCTTTTTCAGTCAGATGTTACCTTACCTGCCACTGTATTTTAATTATCAATTGCAATTATTTCCCATTGTATAACTTAGATTATTTGATGCAAAGCTTCAAAGCTTTGTGTTTCAGATACAGAATTACTTTCCTTCTTTTTAAAGCTGAGTATGGGTGGATTCACTGGGATTAGCATACAGATCAAGTATTAGGATAACAATCTATATTTTAAAATCAGCAATGATAAAAAGAGACTTAAAAGGCATCCTGCTGAACTGATTCCACATCCTGCTGATTCTTACACCAAAGAGTTTCACTGCAGAGTCAATAAAAGGAATGTCACCAGTATTGAAGTTTAAAAGTGTCTTCTAATTCCTCTCACCAGAACAGAAATGCAGTTTTCAAACATCTCCACACACGTGTAACAGTCACCTGCAGTGAAATTCACTCTGGCAAAGCAGAACTGCTTGTGCATTTGATTACTGTAAGAGCAGTTCTATGACTAATTCACAAATGACACAGACCTGTGATAAATCCAAGACGTCTATTTTTAGAACCGTATCAAGTCAAAAAACAAAAACCAAGCCTAGCCTGAAGTCAGGCTTATAATTAGTCCGTGTTCTTTTGCTGGACTTCAAAATGGAAGTGCTTTAATCTGTCCTAAAACATCCAGAGTGTGTCTCACAAGAGACCCCACAGCCTGTGCTCCAGTTCCAGCAGTCAGCACCACCAGAACTGTTATACAGCACAACTGAAACGGGTCATGAACGCTGGAATACATAACCACAACAACATATCCCCGTTTCTCTTTCTTTTTCACCTCTTTGGGAATGTGAAAGTGAAGCCATTACTTTACCAAAACACAAATAGGTATGACACAGCTCCAAAGGTACAAAAACACATTCCAGCGTGTGAACACATACCAGAGGAGAATTAGTTCCTCTGATAACAGGAACAGCACAAGGTTTCAGCCACCCAGTATGTGCGAGCTACAGGAAAAACACCAACCCAACTCACCAGTTCAGTGAGCGACTTAATGGGACAGCCCAGCCCTGAGTGCTCAGTCCCCAAAGGGGGCACAGCCGGGGGGAGCCTGCGGAGGAGGAACCCCAGAATCAATCGGGCTGGAAAAGACATCCAAGATCACCGAGCCCGACCTTTGAACAAACAGCACCTTGTCAAGCCGACCATGGCACCCACTGCCACGTCCGGCCTGTCCTCAAACACCTCCAGGAACGGTGACTCCACCACCTCCCAGGGCAGCCCATTCCGATGGCTAATCACCCCTTTCTGTGAATAATTTCTCCCTAATGTTCACCCTACACCTCCCCTGGCGCAGCAAGGGGGAAGGAGCCCAGGCGCCCTTTCTCCCTGCCCGCCGCAGCCACCTGACAGCGCTCCGCTCCGAGAGGACGAGCTAAAAATAAATACACACAAAAATAAAACACATCCGGGCCTGCGCCCGCCGGGCCCGGCCCGAGCGAACCAGCACCAGGCCGGGAAGCCCGGAGCGGGGCCAGGCCCCAACCCCGCGGCCGCGGGAAGGGCGGGCAGAAGGACAAGCCCCGGGCGCTGCCTCAGGGCCGGAGGAAGGAGGTCACGGCCCGGCCGGGAGGAGAAGGGACACCCCGCGCACCTTCCCCGCACGCCGAGGCCGCCCTCAGCCGCTTCCTCAGCCCGGCCGCCCCTCTCGCAGCCCCAGAGGGCGCGGCGGGCCCCGCGTCCAGCCCGTGAGAGCCGGGCAGGGCAGGGCTCGGCACCTCACCTGCCCCGGCCCGCCGAGCCCCCGCTGCTCCCGAGGGGCTTCGCCGCCGCCGCGCCGGAAGCGCCCGCGAGGAGCAGGAGGAGGAGGAGGAGGAGGAGGAAGATCCGCGGTGTTACCACACACCAGGCGTTGTCCGGAACCGCGCGCGGAGCCCTGGGGCTCGTAGTCCGCCCTCCGCGACCACAAGCCCCACAATGCCGAGCGGAGCGGGGGCGGGAGCGCTCGGCGGGGCGGGCCGGGGCGGGGACAGCGCCCGGGCGGAGCGGGGCTCAGAGGAGCCGAGCACAGCCCTCCCTGCACGGCAGAGCCGCGGCGGAGCGCGGAGCGGCGGCAGCACCGCCGGGCAGCGGGCGGGGCGGGGCGGCGGCGGCGGGAGTGCCGGTGAGTGCGCCCGTCCCTTCGGCGCGGCTGTGGGACCGCGTAAACCGGGCGGCTCCGGCTCGTTTCTTACACCGTGCCGGAGTAGCGGCGGTGCGGAGGAGCCGCTGCCCGTGCGGGGGTCGCCGGCGTTCCCTCGGCGCCGGAGGGAGGCAGGCAGGGACGGGCTGCGCCCGCTGCGGCGGGAGAGGAGGCGTTCGGGATCGGAGCTGCTCGTCCGGCGTGGGATGAGCGGCAGGCGAGCCCAGGAGCCCTCCGGTGCTCGCTCGGGTGCTGCGGGCGGCCGGGGCGGGACGCGCTCTCCGTCCGGCCCCGCGGAGCTCAGCCCGCGCCCCGGCGGAGTTGGGCTCGGGTGAGGGAAGGGTCGCGGTGCCGTGCCCCAGAGCCCGCCCGCGGTGTCCCGCAGATCCCTGCGGCCGCCCAGACCCTTCCCAGCCCGCCCTGGGCTTCCAGAGCCCGCCGTGAGGGGTTCGCCCGCCGGTGGCAGCCCCGTCCGGGCGGTTCGCTCGGCGCGCCGCAGACCGTGTGTGCGCCCCGGTGTTGGCCATTAAAAGAACTTAACTTGGACATCATTTGTCAGGGTGGTTCTGCTCCTAGTGAGGTTTGGAGTTTCGAATTACATCGTAGGAAAAGCTCAGCGATTAAAATTTAATATTAATATTAAAGCATCAATTCAGTTGTGGGTCCGAATTTGCATTTCTGATGTGTCGCTGTTATCGCTCACTTTTAAAAAATGCTTTTCGCTTCTGCCTAACATTAAGGCACTGAATTCCCCAATGTGAACGTGGGAATGAAGCATTAAACTTGTCAGGCTTTGGCTGTAACTTCTTGCAGTGCTGCTGGCAGGGTGGGAAGAGTTGGGTGCCTTTGGGGACAGAGGGACCATGTGCAGGTGTCCGTGTGTGTCACCCATCCACATCTCCTCCGTCGGGGTTAGCAAGGGCTCTGACTGGGGGGAAAATAGGTAAAAGGCACCTGGGTTGTCACACGTGTGGATTTTCTCCTTCCCACACCGCCTTGTTTTGTTTTAATCAGATCTCTCACATATCGGTGGGTGATCTCTCACATATCAAGTTATGCGTACTGGTATTAAAGGGCTGCTTAAAACCTGCATCACGTGTATGAGTTTTGTACTGTTAATCACCTAAAATCTTCAGTTTTCTCCTCGTTTTGATCTGGTGATTTAGTGTAACGGAAAATTACGCCCTTTTGTGTAGAGGGGAGGCGTTTATTAAAATGATGTAGCATAGATTGAGCTAAATGTCTGCTTAATGGTTATTTATCCTTTCAGTGAAATTAGTATTTCATTAGCTCTAAATAAAGCTACAAAGCTGCAGTTATAGAGCTGCTAAAACTTAAGATCTTCCATCAATTTTGTGATACTTTTGGAGATTCTGTCACGTCTTTGTTGGAGTTCTTGGGGTTGAAGCAGATTCACACTTTGTTATTTTACATCCATTGTATTTTTTAGAATTACTCTGGCTTGGTTGAGTCTGATGAGGAATAATTGGCAGGGGAAGGGAAGGAGCAGAAAAGGGTGATGGGTTTTTTTTAAGGTGTGGGTTGTCTACAGAATTACACAGAGCAGCCTAAGATGTAATGCAATGTGAAGGCTTGTGGCAGTGTAAAGTTTCCTGTTAAAGGCAGTCATGAGCTCCAAAATTTGACCTCATGAGACTGCCTGTCCTGTATTTTCACATCCCCTAGTCCAATTTGAGTTGGGATTTTTAAATTTGCTCTGAGTTTGTCTCTTCACTTGCCATTGTCAGGGATTTGCTCACATGTAGATGAAAGTTATTCGTGAACGTGTCAGTCATCTCCTTTCATATTCAGGGGTGAACAGTTCTGGGAGCACTATTGTTGTAACAACTCTCCTGAAATTTATTCTGTTGATGTCAGTGTTGTATTTATGTGTAGCTTAGCTCAGTTTATAACCTTGTGTATCACAGCACGTAGCCATGAAAATGGGTTAGTGCTGGTAGAATTCTTCACAGCAAGGTCTGACTACTCCCTGCTCTTTAAAGGCTTTTGCAGCTAATGTTTTACTTCTCATAATTTCAGATTTGTTTTTTGGGCTGCTCGTCATCACTGAAGACACATTGTTGGCATGCCTGAATACCTTTTAAAATAATTTCTAGCAATTTGTGTTCTGTGTGGGCAATACATTATTCTGTCTGTGTAAAGCACAGGCTGAATTAATACAGGGTACATCTGTCCTATAGTGAGTCTTCAGGCTGTCCTTATCTGAATTAAGCTGTGTGTTCAAAATAACGTTAAAAATTGGTGTGTAAGCATGGTTTCCAAAGTTAATGTTTGGTTTTCTCTATTTTATGTGGTTTGCATGTCTCTGATACAATATAATGGGCAGATGGTAGGGAAAGATGTCTGTAGAGTCAGCTGTAATTAGTGATAAATGTGTCTTTATGAATATATACATACTTTGTATCTATGAAAAATGAATATAGACATACTTTGTATCTATGAAAAAACAGAGTGGTTTAATTTGGGAATCTCTTAAAATTTTTGGGTTTAATTTGGCTTCCCAGCATGGTCTTGTGAACTGGATGATTAAACATTAGCAGAATGTAGAGGTGGGGGAAATAACATACCATGTATTCCTGCAGGAGGCAGGGAAATACTTTCTGAGTCTTGAATTATTGAATTGACAGGAGGACACATTTTCTGTCAACTTCTTTGTGAAATAGTCCTGGACATAAAGCTGTAGCTACTGCAAGACAAAAAAATTAATCCCACAGTTCATTAATAACGGTGAAGTTTTTGGTGCTTATTTTCCCTCTGTACTTGGCATTTGAAGCAGGGATGTACAGATATATTGATCCCATTAAGAATGTGTTTATTTCAGGTGTAAATACCTCAGTGCAGTCACTAAAGAAGTTGTGTTGGAGAGGGTTTGTAGCTATAAAGTAATGTGAGAATATTTGCTTGCCTGCTTGTGGCTTGGGTAGCTCTCAATAGCATCTCGTTTGGTGGCCTTAATGAAGTATCTGTGATAAAGAATTGTTCTTATGTGGTGTGATTAAAATATCAGCTCTAAGGTCGTGTTCTGGTTTGTTTAATACACTTCAAAGCTAATGATTATGAGAACTGCAGACCGTGGCTAATGGGATAAAAGCTGTGTGAGTTATCCATGTCCTTTTTGGGCTTCTGGAGTCATTGCAGAGCAGCTGTAGCTGTGAGATGGGAAAAGAGGAAATTTCTTATTCATACAAGCTAATGAGTTAAATGTGTGTATGGCTTTTGGGTTAATGAGATTTGACCTCATGTGTTGTAAAGAATTTTTGGTTTAGCTCAGTGTTTAAATATTATGATAATTCTTGAGAAATATTTTTGCAGACCTTGAGACTCTTCTTTCAGGAAGAAGCAATGATGACAAGAAGAAAGTTAAAACAATATATTGTATTTAGTTTTAACCAACTAGCTTCCAGTTTATAGGCTGGCTGTCTTTGCACTAATTTATGAGCTTTGTGTACTTCAGCCCTGAAGTCTTTCATCATTACAACTAAAGAAATAATTGCTTAATAATGCTCTCTGTTCCTGCTCTGCCGTGTGAGTCTGACAGTTCCAACCCCGTGATGCCTTGATGGCCTAATGGACAATCTGCTGCTTCTAGAAAGATCTATCCTGTCCCAACCAAAGCTGAGGCTGTGCCATATGTGCAGGGGGGTGTCAGATGTACAAACCAAGCTCTTGTTGGCCAGCAGTGATCTCCCCACACTGTGGAAGAGCTGCAGTCCCTGTGCTTTTCCTTCCCTCTGATTCTGTCATGCATGTTTCTGTGTGTGCAGTGAGTTTGGGGGGGATTTCCTCATCTCAGAAAGGAGAACTCTCATTTCCTTTTTAACCTTTCTGCCCAACACAGTGCAGGCTTTGTTTTGCTTTTGCAGTTCTGAGAATTCTGCTCAGACAATTCCCTTTGCAGCAAGACAAAATGCCCAAGTTGCTCACCAGTTGCATTCTGTGTCTGGTACTGTTTGAGCAGCAGCTCCATTCCAGCCTGGATTCTCCTGTGGAACTTTGGGGCCAGCTGGAGGACTTGGACATCTCCTTTTCACTGGGATTTTTTTAAGTGCCCTTGGCATGTCAAGGTAGTGTTAAGAGCGTGGGTACTTTGCCAAAGACAGCCTGTCGGATCTGCTCAGCATCACTCAGCCACTGGAGATTGCCTCCTTCCCTGGCACAGCAGCAAAGTGCCAGGCTTGGGGACTGTCCCCATGGCTGAGGTGATGTTTGCTGCCCTACTTTTCCCCATACATCTCAGTTATGTAAATTGGAAAGAAAGGTCTAAAGATTTAAGGCATTATTTTTTAGCTGGTACACCAAAACTGCCCTTTTCCAATGGTTTTTTTTCCACGTTTTTTCCCACTCAGCCACTGGAGATTGCCTCCTTCCCTGGCACAGCAGCAAAGCACCAGCCTTTGGGACTGTCTCCATGGCTGAGGTGATGTTTGCTGCCCTACTTTTCCCCATACATCCCCGTTATGTAAGTTGGAAAGAAAGGTCTAAAGATTTAAGGCATTATTTTTTAATTGGTACACCAAAACTGCCCTTTTCCAATGTTGTTTTTTTTTTCCCCACGTTTAAATTAAAGCAGCTCCTGGAGCATTCAATGACTGTGTACTTCACACAGCAATTGGAGTTCACTGAAGCAACTCATGTTTTCTCTCTCAGATATCTTTCTCTCAAAAGAAGCATTTGCTCCAGTTTCTAAACTATTTAAAGTAATTAATCAAAACCTAAGATGACAGGAACAGCTTCTGTAACATCAGGTCCTCAACTTGAGATGAGGTTGATGCAAAGGGAAAGTGCCCAAGTCCCCAGCAGTGTGTGTAAAGCCTGTAGGTGAATGATGACCTTTTCATCTGCTAAGAGATATGAGAAGTGGGAGGAAGAAGACAGGGGAGCCGAGTTATTTTTACTGTAAATATGTCAGTTTATTGACTTGTTAATTTCAGATTTATTCAAAAAAGCAGGAGGAGGAAACACTAATGTCTGCCAAAAACAAAGTAATTAGTGGGAGTTGAAAGATGTCTAATGACTCTTGCAAGTACTAAAGAGGAATAAACTAGTCTCCTATTAAACTGGATATGGACTTTTAAAAAACTGTAGTAATTCTATTTTATCTTTAAAACATGTGCAATTGCATATGGTAAATAAAAACCTAAAGTAACATTGTTTATTCACAGTAACATTACAGGCAGAGAGTGGGATTTTGATTAAAAAAAAAATTAAAAAACCAAAGCTGACTCCACACTTCTAAAATAAGGGTTCAGCTGACACTTGACAAAGCTTGAGTTTGAGTTGAAGATGACAGAAGAGTTTTAGATTAATGCTTAATGTGCCTGCTACACCTCCTTGGTCTAGAGTGACAAACAAGATCTTGTTTCATGACTGCATGTGCTATGGAGCAGCTTCTTTTTTCTGTGCCAGGGGACCCTGGTTGTGATTAGTCCAGTCACAGGATCCATCAGCACATCTGCTCTGCTGCTTGTGTCTGTCCAGGGGAGCTGTTGGTGGATCTGCAGCCTGGGAGCTGGGAAGAAGAGGAGAGACAGAAGGGTCTGAGAATCTGGAGAGAAGAGAGCCGAGGGTTGGGAAGAGCAGCCATGCAGCAGCTGGAAATGAAACCTGGGAGCTTCAGAGCTGAACCCTTCAATTCAGCCCTGCTCTGCTCTGTGGTTGCTGTGATCTCATTTCCATCCTGCAGAAATGCTGATTGAAGTGTGACAGATTGGGATTATGTGTTGTCCTCAACTGGTGATAGTGAAAGCTGGGAGGGCTCCTCTGCCTTTGCCCTGGGTCATTCTCTGTATCTGAGCTGCTGGCCTCAACTTTAACTCTGCTTTATCCTCCTCCATGGCCATGGATCCTCGCTCCATCCCCAGGGATCTGCTCCTGGGTGATTCTCTGTATCTGAGCTGCTGGCCTGCATTATCCTGCTCCCTCCATGGCCATGGATGCTCCTCCATCCCCAGGGATCTGCTCCTGGGTGATTCTCTGTATCTGAGCTGCTGGCCTGCTTTATCCTCCTCTATGGCCATGGATGCTCCCTCCATCCCCAGGGATCTGCCTTTGGGTCATTCTCTGCACCTGAGCTGCTGGCCTGCTTTATCCTGCTCCCTCCACGGCCATGGAATGGATGCTCCCTCCATCCCCTGGGATCTACCCTTGGGTCACTCTCTGCATCTGAGCTGCTGGCCTGCTTTATCCTGCTCCCTCCATCCCCAGGGATCCTCCCTCCATCCCCAGGGATCTGTCCCTGAGTTCTTGTCTGCATCTGAGCTGCTGGCCTGCTTTATCCTGCTCCCTCCATCCCCAGGGATCTACCCTTGGGTCATTCTGTGCATCTTATCCTGCTCCCTCCATGGCCATGGATCCTCCCTCCATCCCCAGGGACCTGCTCCTGGGTCACTCTCTGCACCTGAGCTGCTGGCCTGCTTTATCCTGCTCCCTCCTTGGCCATGGAATGGATGCTCCCTCCATCCCCTAGGATCTACCCTTGGGTCATTCTGTGCATCTTGTCCTGCTCCCTCCATGGCCATGGATGCTCCTCCATCCCCAGGGCTGTTCCCTTCCATGCCCTGCTGTGCCCACAGTGCTCCTGCAGGCTGTGCTCACAAATCCCTGCTGCTGTTGTCCCCCAGGGCTCTGTTTTCTGCCGCCACCACAAGGGCTCAGAGCTGTGTTTGAGGTGCTTTGTGCCTGTATTTGTTCCTGGCTGCAGCTCCCCAGTTTGTGTCACCTGCGTGGTCACTGCAGGCACCAGCTCTGCTTGCTCTGAGCTGCCTGCAGGACTTTGCCTTGGATTTGTCCTCCCCACATCTCTGAGGCACAGGGAATGTCCTGGTGTCACCAAACCCCACGGGGATTCTGGAGCTGTTGGAGTCTCCTCTTGCTCAGAAGCTTGGCATCATCTCTAGCTGACAGTTCCCATCTGTTTTTCCTACCATGCCTCTGTTAAAATACTAAAGAAAGCAGGAAATTAGATATAGGGGAAGATACTAAGGAAAACAAATACCAGAAAAAAAGCAAGCAGAAATATTTAATTACAGGGGATATGGAGCAGCAGGGCAGATAAGATACCCATGACAGTGAGCAAGAATCAAATTGACTGTAAGTAGATCTATTTTGAGGGGATGATATGCATGAAGTAAAAAATGCCATTAGTAGTTTATCATATAGAAGAAATGTGAGGGAGGAAAATGTGCATGCAATATTAAAACACAGTGCACTTGTGGATTTGACATAACAGATAGCAGGTCCCCATATATGAAGTGACAGCAAAATACCCTTTAGCTGCAAGGGGACCAGCTTTCACTCAGTCACAATGCAGACAACTTCTTGAAGGGATGGAAGCATATTTCCCAAGAAGAACATGAGGACATCTCATATTTGGAAGGGGAGAAAAGCAGCAGAAATTCAAATCTGCATCTAGGAACTGTTCCAAGGAGCTGGGTCTCATAAGGATCTTTGTTACCTTTAGTGAAAGCCCTGTGGAGATGGAGGTATGGAAATGTGTTCCACTGTTTGTCATCTCAGCATTGGCAGACACCAATTAAATTGATTTGCACCAGCCTTTCCTAATCCTTCTCCATGTAACTCTCCTATCCTGGAGTTATTACTTAATTCCTTAGGAAGTACAGGGCTTTGGAGGAATCCCTGGGAATATTGCTGAAGCACTGAGAAAGCAAGGACAAAATTAATTTTTTGCTTTCAAAGGCTCTAGGATCATCCCAGGAGCTCAGAGAAGGGAACACCAATGGATAGGGTAGTTTTAAGGGAAGAAGGAGAAAAAAATCATTGTTTTTACATCTTTTGGTAGTGGACAAGTCACTTCATCTTTACTTAACCTGTATGAAATGAAAACAGACTCTTCCTACTCATAATGGCTGTGGGGTTAATTTGTTAAAGGGATATTTGACTGTGATTTAACAACCTCAGTCTATGGGAGCCATGTAAGCAACTAACTGGGCATCTCATTCATCAGGCTGGGTGATCTTTGCTGGCTCACAACAGCCTGGTATAGATTTTTAGAGACACTGGATCGTTCCTATTACTTACTTGAAGGATAAATTGCACCATTTATCATGGCATTCCCATTTTTATTTTGTAAATCTTTCAATACCGTGATTGAAGAACACTTTGAAAGGCAATAAGTGCAAATCTCAGATATTGTTGGAATTGTAAAGGGTATTTTGCACCATCCTGATCAAAGTAACAAATGGCATCAATGGACTTGCACAACACATAAATGTTATGTATTTTCAAGGAGGCCATTAGAACACAGCATTCATTTGGAAAATATTTGGAATAATAACCTATCATTCACTCATAGAAAATTTCAGTGTTGGGTGGCGTTTCAGTCAAGAAAATACTTGATATCCTTTAGAAACAAGAAATTGTGCCATCACTGAAGCCTTGCAAGGTTGTGCTGAGACAGGAAGCAGCATATTAATGTGAAATTTCCATCTTTTTCACGCCTAAATGGAGCAGATCTAAAGTCAGTTCATTCAACAAAATGGCAATTTGGATCTATTTTACAGAGCTCACTCGAGGCAATGTGCTCTTCCTAGTTCACTTTAAATGTGGATTCTGAGACTGTGGAAGATTTTTGCATATTTTGATTGCCATCAGTTCTGTTTGCTCCCATTTTACCTGCTTGACTAGAGAAATAAAGTTTTCCTGGGTATCTTTTGGCATATACAAAATCCAGTTAATTAAGACATGCTATACTTTCTCCCCAGAGTCAAAGTATAATGTTCAGCTGGCCGACTTGCATGAATAATCCATCACTGTGAATCATTAATTTAGAAGACAAGCTATGGTAATTGATGTCTTTATGCAAGCTATGGAAATGCTTAGGGAAATTGCTTATTTTTTTCTTGTTAGTTCCCTTTTTTTTATTTTTTTTCATTTGCTTTGGAATATTTCTAGGCTTGAGAAGTGTGGATTCTGGAATGGATTCACCTGAGATTAAAGTTCCTGTGGGAATGGGATCTCCTTTTTGGGTTTGATAAAAAATCTGAATATTTTTGATCTGAAAAACATTTAAAATCATAAGATTTATCTTGTGTGCATACATTGGATGAACCACTCTAAGTTTTGGAAGTTTCTAGGAAAAGGAGCTGGCATGGTGATCTTAGCAGTGGCTTTAATGTGGTAAAAATGCCTTAAAAATTCCTGTCATTATTTGGTTATGCAAACAGGGATTGCAAGGTAAGTTGATATTTAGACCTTCCTGAATTACCCAGCATGTTTTTGTATCAAAATAAGCATATAAAAGGCTGGTGATGTATATATAATTATATATTATATATATATGTGTGTATATGTGTGTGTGTATATATATGTATATGTGTGTGTATATATATATGTATATATATATATGTATATATATGTGTGTGTATATATATGTATATATATATTTGAAATATGTACATTTAAAGATAATTTGTATATGTAATTATTTATATATATATTGTTGAAAAATGTACATTTGAAGATAAATTATCACATTATTCATAAAGCTCACCTGTATGCTACATTATACTGTAACCATTATTTCTCTGTGGCGTGAAAAGTTACTAATTTTGTTTTCTTTCTGGGAATCTCTTCCCTTTCACTCATAATTGAAATATGAGGGTTTGCTACCAATTTACAATTATTTTGTCTGCCTTGAGAACAAGGAAGAGGCAGTTGGTTGGTGTTGAATGGGAGCCAACAGCTTGGTGACATTTCAGAAGTGGGATATCAATAACCCATATATGACTTAAAGCACATATATATTATGTAATAATGTCATACATGCAAAATATTATAAAGTCCTTCCATTGATGTTAATGGATTTGGACTATAACTACATAGTGCTAAGATGATTTTTATTCCATTAAGGAAATTTCCTAAATATTTCTTGTGTGTTCTGTAGCTGAAATGCAAAATGGACCATTTCTACAGATAAATTTAAAATGTAACAATTCTGAAAATGAGCAGGCAGGCTTATTTTGTGTTCTCTCTCTTTTTTTTTTTACCCTTGAATATTTATTTCCCATTTAGGCATCAAACTAGAGGCTTATTTGATCTCATGTGCTTGGCTGCTCCTGTTTGTTCCCAGCTGAGCCCTGATGTGCTGCATTTTGAGAAACCCAGCCCTGAATTTTGACATTTTACACAGGAGCAAAAAGAGAACACATTCCTAATAAATTCACATTTGAGCTGAATTCAAATAGGTTTTGCTGTTTGGGTTCAGTTTCATAAGGTAGGAGAGGTGAAATGCTGCTGATAGCTGCAGTTATTGAAAAATGGTAATCACAACTTTCATAAAGTGAGATAAGCCATGTTTATTAATGTTTTCTGTGGCCACAGAGTGACTTGGCCCTGGGACATTAAATGCCTAAATGGGTTGTGTAATTAGCTTTTTTCCACTTACAGATCAAGCAGCTAAACACACAACATTTTCTGAGCAGCTCAAATTATTTTTGTCGTCTTAGTTTAAGCCAAGGGAAAATAATTCTGATTTTTCAGGTTTTTTGAATAAAATCAGAGGAGCTGCACAGTGAACAGAACTGGGGTCCTGAGGAGGTTTCTATGCCAGCCATAAAACTCCTAAACCTGGGATAATTTCTGTGTTCCCACCCCTGACACTGAACAGAGGTTTGAACCATGCTGCTTTGGCCAAGAATTCCAAAATTATTGACCCAAACCCATGGCATGTAGTGGCTATGGGTACCCAAGCAAACTCTACCAGAGCCTTCTTGTGTTTGCCAGCAAAATTCAATTGTTTGAGCCTGATGTGTTGTTTCTAGTCTGAAATTCAGTTTGTCCCATCCACTGTGCATACACAATCAGAACAATATTTTAATGCCTTTCTTCTTCTCCCTCCATGATTGATATCAAAGAGAGAGACTGAAATAAAACATCCCCAAACTGGCCAAGTTTGAGCTTTTAAATCCATATTAATTTCATACTTGGGTACCTCAGCTGGCATCATTGTTAGTGCAATTAAAAAATAAACACCCGCCCTAAAGAATTTGCAGCCAGGCTGTGTCACACTCAATCCTAGGGGAAAATTCCTTAGGCACAGGGAATACTCCTGGTTTTTGAAAGGCTCTGCTTGAGTGCCTGCCAAATGTAAGCTTTTTTCCCCACAGTAACCACTTTGACCTCTCTGACAGTATCATAAACTGAATAAATACACTGCAAAATCCCCAGTTTGATCAGGACATTACAGAGGAAAATTTCTAGTCTGGATTTCTGGATAAAGTAATCTCAGCTGTTCCTGGAGGAGCAAGTGGGGAGTTGCCAGTGTCAAATAGGAGGTAAATATTTCTCTCCCTGAAACAATTCAGCAAAAAGACCTCTGGAAATCTGAACAACCTGAGGGCTTTGAGGCAGTTAAGCTCTAATTTTGTCATGTCATGGTTTGACTCTTTCTGCATGAGACAGGTTAAACGAGTGGGACCTTTGAAATGAGAACAAGGAAATGTTTGTTTAATAAGGCTCCAGTAAAGATTTTTTCCCTAATGCAAACTCGCTGAATGGGAGTGCAGAAGTGTTTGAGGTTAGGGATCAGCTGTGGCCATTCAGGCTTGTAATTACAGCTGTGATAAGTGTGTTTTCACGTCTTGCTGTACTAAGAGTTTTCTTAATCCATTATTTTATTTGGCCTTGCATTGCTCCTCCTAGCGCATTGTAACAATTCCTGAAATCTTCTGAATCATGGGAAAACAAGTGTTAGGCTATTAATTTCTGGCTCTATAGAGACATAAACTCGAGTCTTGCCTGGGCAAGTGCATGGCCGTGTCTGACATCACTAATGTTGTATTTGGGAGCCACAGCAAGCACACAAATATTACAGCTCTGTGTGGTGAACACTGGGCTGTTTAAAGTCAATCTTTTAAATGTAGCATTGGGGGAAAAATGTAGTGAATTTCTGGTCCATTTTTAGCAGCCTTTGTTACTGTGGGATTTGGGGGCTGGATAAGAGATGGCTCCTGGTGAAGGCTGGGTGTATTCTGCTGTTGGCTTCCCTGTGTTTTTAGGGAAACAAGCACTGATGTCTCAGCTGGTTGCTGTCTAAGTGCAGAAATTCTTGGCACTGATTGTCCCACAGCTTTGGACACCTGATCCAGTGGAGCTGCTGCCACCTCTGCACAGGCACTTCACTGCTTCAGACAGCAAAACTCAGTGTTGTTCTTCACTTCAGAGTAGTACAATTCTGTGTATTGTGCCATGGATGAATTTGAACAAAGACGAAATCAAGCTAAAAGTAACTTTAGGTGGATGATTCCTTGCTCTGAAGGGGGCCAGCTGTAATTTTAGTGTCTCGTGTGTGTCCCAGTGATCAACTTTGATGAGACAGAGGTGGCTGTGCTGCTGTCCACAAGGTGCCCAGCTGATCTTTCTGTGCTGCCTCAAGGAGTAGCAGAGTTGGTGCAGTGAGGGATGAGCTGCTGCCCATTGACACCTGGGGGTGTATTTGGATGCAGTGGAATAACTGTCCCGTGGTGACTAACTAAAGAAATGTGTGTCATTTGAGCACTGCTGCTCAGCCAGCTGCACCAGCTCTGGGAGGTCTGTGTGAGGCAACGAGTTCTGCCTGCTTGTTGCCTAATGCGTTTGGTGCTGAGGCAGATTGAAAATTAAAATATTTTCTTCTTCTGTGACCATATTGATGGAACTGCTTGGCACAAACTGGGTCTGAGTTCCTTGCTTTGAGCTGCAGCTGTCCATTTTGCCTATTTGACAACTTAACTTAGACATAAAAATCAGATAAAGCTTGAAATTTGGGCTCTTTGTATAGGCACAAGAATTCAGGTTAACCTACTTAGTTTGGAAAGCCACGCCAATTAAAAAGATTAACCTCATTTTAAATAAGTGTGTGTGCTCCCCACCAATGGAAAATACTGGACGCCCATGAATCATAGCTCATCACACAAAAGCTGGGAGCAGTGTCAGAGTTTCTCTAGCACAAGGTGAACTTGCCATAAGAAAACATCTGAGACTCACTGGAGAACAGGCAGTTTGATTTGGGGAGGGGAGACAATGAGGTTTCAACTTTCAGTTTTCATTCTGGGTGTTGGAAATGATTCAATTCCTTTCTTTAAGCTATCAGAGCTTTCAAATTATAAAAATCTGAATAGAAAACAAAACCAAAACAAAACCACCCAAAAAAAAAAAAAAAAAAACAAAAAACCCAGACATCCTCAGATTCAATTCCTTTCTTTAAGGTATCGGAGCTTTCAAATTATAAAAATCTGAAGAGAAAACAAAGCCAGCCAACCAAAACCATCCTCAGAAGAGCACAGCACGAGCGTGTTGTGGAGCCTCAGGGAGGGTGTGTGGATGTGAGGCAGCAGAGCACAGCACAAGAGCTCTGTTCCCCCAGTGCTTTGTGATTGCTCTTGTTCATGGGAATTGCTGCAGCGCTTACAGCCAGGCCTAACGTGCTGCAAACTCCTCTGTGTGGGAGAATAAGCAGGATTAAGACAAATTCAGCTCCCTGCATGTGGTGTTTCAATGGCTCATCGTGGAGTGGGTACTTGGAACGGCGTCAGTTCCCATAAACACAAAGCAATGAGGCTTGAACAGTGAGCACACAAGCGAGCTCCAAGGCCAGATCCCACCTTCCAGGCACAGCTTGAGTGCTGGACTCTGAACGGAGCTGTTTTGTCCATGGTGGGCCAAGAGTGATGTTTCAATAGCCACAAGCCTCCAAGCCCAGGATAAATGAAGCTATCAGAACAAAAATGGGATTTTATTCCCCCTCAGTAAAATGAGGCTTGTTTTTTACTCTGTTTGAAAAAACTATTTTGTGCTTGTGTATCTTCTGTTGTGGATAAGATGCCTGAACAGCAGGAAGTCGTTTTCCCTCCTTGCCTTTCTGTTTCTGACTTTCCAGTTTATCCCTTAAAGCTGCTGCTGTTCCAGATATTCTCTCTGAACAATTCAGAAACACATGCAGGGCACCAAGCTTACATCTTGTTTTCATGCCCTGCCAGCTCTCCCACTTGGAGCAGCATGAGGCTGCTCCTGTCCCATTTGTCGGCTTTTGGGATTTTTTTCCTTGAGTTGGTAAGTTCATGGATGCTTGTGAAGAAACAGGAGGGAGGAAGAACATGAATGATCATGTTGGAGATAAAAACATGAGGATTTTAGTGGCAGTTCTGGCCACTGTGCCTTACTGGGTGGTTCATTCCTCCTGCCTAGATCTGACTTGCCTGTATTGGTGTCTGGAGTCTTGTCTGTCATGGGCAGATGTCCTGGTTCCTTGCTTTTTTTAGATATTTGCAGAGCTGCTCTCAAGTGCAAGCAATATAAAACCAGAGTTGTGGAGTTGTAGAAACCATGGAGATAAGGGAGACAATTGAGAATATATGAAAAATAGCAGCAAAGTAAATAACAGTGATGCTGAGGCCTGAGAGGCAAGAATTGGAACTGGCCTTAGGGTGGGAGGAAAGAAGAGTTTAATTTTCTTCTCCACGTGGAATTCCCATGCTTCTCACTCCTTTGGGAAGATCAGCGATCAACATCCTTCAGATCAAAAAGAAATTCTTATGGAATGCCTTGTTGAGCTTTTTCCACTGTGAAAAATACAGAGTGAAAAAATCCTGCTACTGGCTGATTTTGGCATCGAAATTATTCTGTAGTTTTTAGAAAAAAAATCTGTACTTTGTAACAGATGTTATTCTGCTATGTTAGAGAAATATTTGGAGAGGCTTAATGCTGAATTTTTCCCTCAGTTCCTGATTTTGCTGAAATCTCCTTGCTCAGTGAGTCCATTTTGCTGGTTCAGAGCTGAACCCCCTCTGAGTGACTCTTTTGTCTCTGGAGAATTTGTTCTGGACCAGCTTTAGAGCCTTTTTCCATTCTCATTTTGTGCCTCAGCCGTGGCTTTGCTGGTCAGGCTGGGCCCAATTGCCAAGACAGTGCTTTCAGCTGGTTTGAAACCTGGGTTTTTCTAGGTCCTGCAGCACTGGAGGAGTGGTGTCCATGCATTACAAACAGCAGTCCTGGTGATGAGGAATTGCTGCTGGTAATTAATCAGGGTATAACATCTACTCTGAATGCTGGGGTTAATTGTTTTGGGTTTGTTTTTTATTTTTTCTAAAGCAATCTCTGCCTTATTACTGTACTGTAAGAAAGTAATTCTGATCTCAGAAGTGTTAACAGAAGTGAATAATAACTCTCCTGGCAAGAGGGACGTTACCCAAATGTAAATGGAGCCTGATGTTGATTGCAAGGCTGCAGCCAATATTATTTTGTAGGAAAACAAGCTGGTTTGTATGTCACACTTGCTTTCAGCTCATGCACTGACAGACTCCTCTTCTGAAATCCTGATGCATTTTAATTAACTTTCTTCATCATCTTGACATAGCTATACCATAGCCTGATCTCTTTTCTTCTGAAGTCCTTGTGAAGGGAGCTGGACAAGGTAAGGAAGAATTAACTTCTGCTTTGATCTTTTGAAATGCTGTTTCACACAGTCTGCTTTCTCTATTTACTTATTCAGGGATGAGATAAAGATTGTCATTGTTCATTTTGTTTTGTTAAGGATATTTGAAAACTTTCCTGAGTTGGTTGATGGGCTTTTAAAAGACATTCAGCAAAATCTCCTCCAGAGATGCACAATTTCTAGTTACTTCTCCTGCAGTGTTCCCTATTCCAGCAATCCTAAGTAGTGAAGGGTTCCTGTTCTGTTTTTGTTTCTCCTTAATTAGTTGTGTCTTTTAGTCCTCCTACTTTGGAAGGTTTAAAATTGGCTGTGAGAGCTTGTATAATGCCAGGCAAAGTACACAGACTAATGTAATGTATCTCAAGTGACTTTATGCATAAATAGGCAGTTGCAAGAAAAATGCTTGAAACACTGCATTCCAAACTCACTTGCTGGGAATGCTTCCACAGGATGCATTATTAATATATTTTGGTGCTGCTGAAGCTGTAATATCACCATGCATTACAGCAATATCTGTGACATAAGTGACAGCTTTCATCACTTATCCAACTACGCTCCAGTACATGCAGGGATCTCGCCTTTAGACTCCAACTGCAGTGATTGCATCTGGCAGTTGCATATGGTGAAACTTAGCTACTGCCCTTTTAATTAAATTATAGTGGGAGCTTGATGATCAGCTGAGTTTCACAGGAAAATAACAGAAATGGGACTTAGTATAAGTAAGGAAATTCGTGGTACGTGCAAGAGCAGGCAAGAAGTTGTTCTTGTGTCTAAAATAACTGATTGCAGTGTTCTATCTCTGCTGCTCCTGATGGAAAGAGACTATTACAGAATTAGATCTCACCCTTCCTTTCCCAGATAGCCCTGAGGAAATCTGAGGGAGGAAAAGGAATGATGCTGTCTCATTTTGGGGGGGGATCTTCCCTGGATGGTTGCACCCTGAGTGGAGTTCTGCATTGGCCTTTTCACTGAAAAGTCATTGCAGAGGGAGGATGTGTTAGAATTGGTGCTGGAGAGCCTCTGAGAGCCACCTTCCCCTCCTGTGTCTGGGCATTGTCCCTCCTTCCAGCAGTCAGGTCAGCATCTTCACCACCAGACCCATGCACCTGAGAGAGAGACCTCATTCAGAGAGCTGTGCAGGACTGACAGCCCTCCCTGGGACACACATGGATGCTGAAACCACCAAAACCAAACAGGCTGTGCCTAACTGAGGTAATGCTGTGGAACATCCCAGGTAAGAGCTGTGCAGGACTGACAGCCCTCCCTGGGACACACATGGGTGCTGAAGCCACCAAAACCAAACAGGCTGTGCCTAACTGAGGTAATTCTGTGGAATCACCAGGTAGGAGCTGTGCAGGACTGACAGCCCTCACTGGTACACACATGGATGGTGAAACCACCAAAACCAAACAGGCTGTGCCTAACTGAGGTAATTCTGTGGAATCACCAGGTAGGAGCTGTGCAGGACTGACAGCCCTCACTGGGACACACATGGATGGTGAAGCCACCAAAACCAAACAGGCTGTGCCTAACTGAGGTAATTCTGTGCAACTCACCAGGTAAACCCCCTTTTGGTCAGCTGGATGCAGATCTGTGTAGTATTTCAAGCTTGAAGCTCTCCCCATCAAACTGTGTTGGCTTTGTCAGATGAGCCACAGGCACACACCCAGTTCTGAACCTTTTAGAATCCCCAAGTTCCATAATGCTTCAATTTTTCTCCTTCACAGATTTGTGGGTTTTGTGTTTTCTTATTTATAGCTCTTACTTTGTGGGGCACACTGGAGCTGTCAGAAATAAGGCATTCTGCCAAAGTATTTCTAAAAATTTGTTTCTCCTAGACAGAAGAAACAAACAGAGAAATTGCATATGAGGCCTCCCAATTGCAGGCCTTAGAGCAGTAGATTTGGAAACAAGACCACCTTTTTTAATTGTCTAGACATGTATTTAGATGTTCGCTTTAGGCTATTCAAATTTAAGTATTTTGGACATGGCTTCTCAGCATCTCTTTTTATTTTTTAATTAGAGCTGAGGGAATATGCTTGAGGAAGCGCAATTAAGACAACTTTGGCTTGCATAATTGCCTCAGCAGGTTAGTGAGTCAGTGCCAAGCTCCATGAAAGTTTAAAAACATTTGGGATTCAATGGAAAAAAATTGTCAATATGAAATTTTTCAGTGTAGCATTTGCCTTTCAGGTTTTCTCAATGTTCCTGGTGCCATGGGGTCACTTAAAAAACAGGAATAAAGAATCCTGAAGGGCATGACTTGGCTGGGTGTTGGAGAGCAAGGTTTTAGTGTGGTCCAAACACTTCCTATGGAATGACTGTTCCTTGTCTTAGTCACTCTATACTGGAGTTTTAAACACTCCTCTATTTCCTTTATCATTGTTGTGCTGCTCTCTAATGAAATTAACCTCAAGGTTTCCTGCTCCAGAAGGCAATGACACCATAATTGACAGATGGTGACAAAATCCCTTAACTTATTAATAATGTTTGTGCAGCTTGAGATGGAGATGTCATTGCACTGAGACAAACTGATTCCAACAAGGCTCCACATGTGTCTGTAGAGTCTCTCTTGACAAGGTCAGATGCTCACATAGGCTAAGGGCAAACATTTTTTAGGGAGAAACGTTTTTTGCAGCACAGAAAATGTGAGTACATCCCCTAACACGAAGGAGCTGCCTTGCTGGCTAAATGGAGCACATGTCACAGTGAGCAGTGATGTGCCTGCCTGCTGCCCAAGGAGTGCAGAATTTCCCAGGCTTGTCACCACTTCTACTGATACCCACAGTGCTTTGTAGATCCCTTCCTGTGCTGCTTGCACTGGCCCTGATAGCCAGTTGGTATCTATTCAGTTGTGGCTTGAAGCTTTAATGGCTATTTAGTTATTTTCCCATTTCCTTGGCTGAATTCTGCTGGTTCAGAGCAGTAACACCTCCCGAACTGTGCATGTGAGGATTGGTGTTTGATTTGCTGCTCTCACCTGCAGGCAGGCTCTGTGTGAGCACATCCCAGGGAGCTGGGGGAGCACTGCTGGCTGTGGACCCTGCAGGCTGTGTGATCCCTGGCACTGCTGTCCCTGCAGGCTGTGTGATCCCTGGCACTGCTGTCCCCTGTCCCTGCAGGCTGTGTGATCCCTGGCACTGCTGGCTGTGGATCCCTGCAGGCTGTGTGATCCCTGGCACTGCTGTCCCTGCAGGCTGTGTGATCCCTGGCACTGCTGTCCCCTGTCCCTGCAGGCTGTGTGATCCCTGGCACTGCTGGCTGTGGATCCCTGCAGGCTGTGTGATCCCTGGCACTGCTGTCCCTGCAGGCTGTGTGATCCCTGGCACTGCTGTCCCCTGTCCCTGCAGGATGTGTGATCCCTGGCACTGCTGTCCCTGCAGGCTGTGTGATCCCTGACACTGCTGTCCCCTGTCCCTGCAGGCTGTGTGATCCCTGACACTGCTGTCCCCTGCCCCTGCAGGCTGTGTGATCCCTGACACTGCTGTCCCCTGTCCCTGCAGGCTGTGTGATCCCTGGCACTGCTGTCCCCTGCACACCTGGCTCTGGAAAAGACATTTATTTCTCAGGTGGAGCCAGCTCAGGTTTGAGCTTCATTTCACAGTTCTGCTCTGGAGTGAGAAGAGGGGCTGAGTGCTGGAGAGGAAAAGGAAGATGAACTCAGGGAGCAGCTGGTGGGAGCATCACATTAATTCTGTGGGGGTTTGCTGTGGTAAAACCACAATGTTCTGGAGGTGAGAATGCTTTTGCTCCAGTAGTGCTGGCTGGAGGTGCAATTTTTGCCCAATCCTCAAATAAAAATCTGAGAGGTTGCATTGCTGGACAAAGCAGAGGAAGGGCCATTCTTGTGTTGCTCTACAGTGGATCAGGTGGATTTGTGAGCAGCTTGTGGTTTGTGGTAGCAGCCACATTCCCCTGTTGTTGTAGGGCCTGAGGCAAGCCTGAACTAGCTGGGAGCAAATCGTGGACATGTCTGGAGCCTCCTCTGCACATCCTTCAGGGTAGCCATGACAACCATCCCTGGTCTGGAGAGCAGCTGAGGCTCTCACCAGCTGCTCCTGCCTCCCCTGGGCTGGGCTGGGGCTCTGGGGGCTCTTTGGGAGGGGAAGTTGGGTTCCTTGTCTGAGCTCTGTTCATTTTCTGAGCTGCTGTTGTTGGTTAGGTGATGCCTCTCTCTGGTGTTTGTTGCCAGCAAGAAATCATTCAGAGTAAAGGTGCCTGCAGCAATTGTCACATTTCAGTAGTGGCTGAAATTTCACCAACCTCACATCCTTCCACACTTCACCTGCCCCAAGCATGGCACTGTTCTGGTTGGATTTGGGGGGAAGGAGAATCCCCCAGTCCCTGCCTGCATCCCCTGTGGGTTTTTCCCCTGACCCAGCAGGTCTTGTTCCCTGAGCAAATCTGTCTGTTGCTTTATCAAATTGTCCTGCCAGACTTCTGTCTGCTCCTGCAGCTGCTCTTTCCAGGAGACAATGTAATCAGTGCTGTTACCACACTTGTTTTCCTCCCAGGGTTTTTTTTTTAACTCACTGATCAGGAATCAGCAGTTTTTCTCATTTGTGCTTCCCACACCTTTGGTGTTTAGCTTGCAGGTAGCCAAGAGTAATCTCAAAGGCAACTAATCTTAGTTTAGTCTCTGTGTGCTGAGGAACCAAGGCAATGTATCACAGCTTTATTTTGTAGGTTTTTAAAGCCATAAATTAGTTTCTTTATAAAACCCTCTGTAAAGGTGTAAAAGAAAAGGAAATTATAACCCATTTTTTCAACCTGTCTGACAAGTACAAGGTACTAGAATTCAACCCTTAATTGAATTTTTGGCACCTTCCTACGCTGAGTCCAGGTCTCGCTGTTTCAAAATCCGTGCTACCTCATGTCTGTGAACTCAGTTGGAGTTTGTTGATAGGATATCTCAAAATATCTCAGCTTCCAGAGAGCGCCTGCCCCTTCTGCTTTTTACTGGAACCGCATAGTTCAGAGTTTGTGGGTGTGAGGGGGCGAATTTGTTCTGCTTCCTCTTAGTCATCCCAGCCTTCTGCTGGGGAGAGGCAAGAGCTGGAGAAGCAGTCCTGCGTTTATCAGATGAATGTTTTTCTTCAGCCATCACCAGGGTGGCTGTCCCTTGTGCCCATGCACAGGAGCACTCTGGGCTGGCCCCAGGGTAGGTGAGCAGCAGCCCTGAGCTGGCTGTGGCCACTTGGGGAAATGTGCTGGGCTGAGTTTTGGGGCTGCTGCTATCTTTCCAGGTGTTTTCTGAAATGCTGAATTAAAAAGTTTCCTGGGAATTGAACCAGCTGTGACCTCAGTGCCAGCATCTGCTGAAGGATGGATTTCTGGAATCTTGGTTTTAGTGTTCCATCACTTTTTTTTTTCCCCTGAGAACAGTTGCAAGCCAGAACAGAACTGATATGCTCTGACAAACTGCTGTAGCAAGTGAGGATTTGTGATACGCAACTGTTGTTCAAGAGGAGGCTGTGGCAAGGAGAATTTGTTTGCACTGATTCCTTGATTGCCTGGTAGGAGAGAGGTGTTCATGCATCAATTGATGAAATCAAACAAAACTCCGAATCTGTCTGACACACCCTCAAATGAGCAGTTCATACCCTTGGCCTTAATGACTGAGGAGTGAAAGCATTTTTAACAGCTTTTTTTATTCTCATATTTAGCAGTGAAAGCAAAATGTACACAGTAGCCTGTGAAACTGATGATTGTTGATTTTTAAACATTGTTCAGTGGGGACATTGACTCCTTTCCCACTGCTGCAGGATTATTTAACCAGATTGCATTGATGCAGATCAGCAGTGACAGACTGTACTGGGGATGTCTGAGGGAGACAGAAAAGACTGAGTAAAATTTTGATGATACTCCCAGGGACTGTTTAAGTTTCTGGATGTGCATTACATAATGTTCAGCTTCATTTCCTTCAACTTGAAGTGTGTTTGTGAGTAGGGTCCAGGCAATCCAAGGATGCTCTCAGTGCTGCTGCAGTGACAATCCAGGGTTTGGCTGGACAGGGATGCTCAGAAGTTGCTGCTCCAGAATCAGTCCCAGCTCTTGGTGGGACCCAGCCCTCCTGCCTGAGGCCAGAGCCCAAATAATCCAGCCTGCAGTGAGGCAGGATCAGAGGAGCAGGAGCTGCTCTGGCTGGAATGATAATTAAGAGCTGGATTCCCAGTTGTCAGCAGAGCAGTGTGAGCATGAGCCAGAAGTGTGAGAGGAATTGAACTGAGGAATTTACCACAGACATTTCCCATTAGATGGATGAGACCATTTTCACACTGGGAAAAGGATTGATCTGTGGTGTTTCACAGCCTCCTCCCCACTGACCAGCACCCACAGATCTTTAATTTGCTTTGAAGCACCTTCCCTTCCATTGGACTCATTCATTTATGTATTTTCACTCTGGAGAGCACTGCCAGCAAAGGAGCTGATAAATTCTCTGCCTGTATCCGTGTGTTCATTCCTGCCTCCCTATCTTCCTTTCCCCTTGGTGTCTGTATGGGGAACTTCGCTGTGAACTTCATTAGAAAGCCTCTCTAGACTAAAATGATGTGGAAGGGCTGGGGAGGAAATCAAAATTGTTTGGGTTTAATTCATTCCTACTGGGAACTTCTATTTTGCACAGTGTTGCCATCAGTGGGATTTGGCTTGTAGTTAAAAACATAACTTTGGTACTTTGTCTTGTTAAGAGCATTTCAGTATAAATTTTATTTGTCTCCATCTATGTAGTTACTGTGTTTTCTGTCCAACTAAATAATGAAAAGTAATATAATTATTTCACATGAGGAGCTTTTGGTGAGTGGTCACAAAGAAATATGATTTTGATTTGTATGTAATGTTGGGGTTCCAGCGTTGTCTAATAACAAATATTTTATTAGCTTTCAGACAGTCTGACCTGCATGTTAAACACTTAATTAAGATGTATAAATTTCTCCCCTCCTTCCCCTGTGCAATTATTTAAGCCTGTCTGGCAGTGGTACATAGCACAGAGATCAGTGATGGAGTGCTGAGCAGCTGCCTCTGCCACTGCAAGGCTGGGGAACTTCCCTTTCTGAAAATTGCAGATTATTTCACATCTGTTTTAACCACGTCAGGTCTCCCAGTGAGCTCAAGCTGCTCTTGATGCAGGAGTGGAAAGCTTCACTCTCTGTGTAATTGCATCCACACTGAGCTGCACAACTTGTTTGTATAGATCAGTGTGGGAGAGCTCCCAAATTTGGGCTCATCCTCAACAAAAGCAAGATGAGCTCCTGCTTATCTGTTTCCTGAGCACCATTTTTGGTGCCACTGTAGACCTGTGGGATGGAGCTTTGTTAAGCTTTTCTTGCCTTGTGCAGCTTTTAGGATAAGAGAATAATACCTGGGCTCAGTCTATCACGGGGATGTGCTGGCTCAAGTCTTATGTAACACTGGCAGAGGCATGCTCCAGGGCTTTTAAATAAAGAAATCTACAATGCCCATGATCACACAGAAATCCAGTTATTTTCTGTAGCAGGAACCTTAATATCCTTAAGTCAATAATTTATAAATGGGTAGATTAAAAAAATTAACTGCTGTTAAGCAGTTTTGTTGGGATGGTTTGTGGTGTGTTGATAATGTTTGGGGTTATAAATAGTGTCTCAGTGTTTCTGGAATAAATAGTGATGGTCAGACTGGTGTTTTGCACTGGGCAGTAGTGCTGGGTAGTTCTGTCAGTGCACTGGAAAATGCAGGCAGGATTAAAGCTGGTGCTTTAGGCTTCTATGACTTTTCTGTGCTGTTCCTAAATAGAATAAGAGCCTTCAGTGGACATTTTTGCTATCTTACTAAAAATCAGAGGAAGCTTGATCAACTAATCCACAGAAGTGAAGTGATGCCACCATAGATAGTTTATTGCAAATTTAAGAAGGAGAATATTTCTTACATATGTGGAAAGATGAGAGGCAAGGCTCCCCTTTTCCCCTGAACCATGTGGGATTGCTGCACTGGTTCATCTCCTCAATTTTCTCAGTTCAGGACTGAACAAAAGGCTGATGGAGGCTGGGGGACAGGAGGAATCTTAACTAGTGCTGGCACCAGTGGCTGCCAAGGCACGTGTGTGTACCCTGTTGTTCTTTGTATTTTCTCAGCTATAAAGTGCCAGTAATAACACTTAAATTATGGATCATTCAGCGCCGTGTGAGTGAATTAGATAATGCTGCACAGGCCTTTGAAGATGAAATGCAGAATATAAATGTTGTATAAAGCTCACTTTGTGCCATGTCTATAAAACCTGGCGATGCAGCCCCAGCATTGCTGGGAAGCATAAGGAGAAGCACTTGGGCTGCCTGCATTGCAAATTGATGGTGTGGAGCAGCAGCATGCACACAAATCTGGGCTGTGCTGCCCAGCCCTGCAGCCTGGCACAACCACCTGTGAACACTTGTGGGTGAAGCTCTGAGCCTCGTCCTGTGCAAGCCCTGCTGCAGGAGGATTTGCTCTGCTGTGCCCTGCAGGCAGAGGGAAGGAGCTGGAACAGGAGCTCTGCTGGTTGCTTTCTCACCCAAGGCTTGCAGCAGTAGTGGGTCTCATGCCAAGGTAGCACAGAGTTGAAAGGAAAATAAAAAAGGAAGGATGAAGTTACACATTCCCTGCTCCAGGAGCTGGGATTCTACTATCAGTAGTTGTGTGAGCTAAACTGGGTAGAGTGAGAACTGTTGCTTACCCCAGAGCATTTCAGCAGAGCCTGGGGGATGGATTACTCAGAGGCATCACCCTTTTTTAAATTTAGTTTCCTTCCTTGTTCCCTCTGGTGTTATTTCTCACTGTACAGTGCCTTTATCCTCTGAGTGGGGATTGACTCCCAGCTAGCAGAGCTGCCCAACTTCTCACTGTTATTTACTAACAAAAGGGGTTTATTTGGTAACTAAGGCGTGATTGATTTTCTTTTTTCCTTTCAAAGAATTTTTGGCTGCTTGCCACATGTTTTGCAACGGAGCAACCTCACGGAACAGTAACTTTGTCACAGGTGTCAGGGAGCTCTCTCACAGTGCTTGAAACTGTTTTACCTGTTGGGGACTTAAGTGACTTAGATAAATAAGTTCTATCTTACTAGAAGGTCAAATGAAAGAAACAGCAGATTTCTGGGGTTTTTTGTGGAAAAGTGCAGAAACACAAGCCAGTTCCAGGTCAGTAGTGCTACACAGCCACAATTCCAAAGGGAAGGAGGGAAGGGGTTGCTGTCTATGGGGTCTTTTCTGCAGAAACTGTGAGTGTTTTTTGGCCTGGGGCTGGAAGATTTCACAAACATACCATTCACAAGGGAGGAGGTTGTTTTTGTGTGAAAATACATCATCACTTCTCTTTTAATAGTGTCTCCTCCAACTAACTGCACTGTGCATTGAACTCTAGGGATTTTCTTCCCCCACAGATTTAAGATGAAAAAGCTGATTACTCTTCTTTCAAGTTGAATTTTATATTCTCCAACAACCTTATTTTGCCTCAAATTTACCTTTCAGACCTTAAAATCTCAAGTCATGTATTTCCTTGGGCTGCTGTCCCTGCTTGCTTTGCAAAGCGAAGCCTTCAAGACCAATTTTCCCGATGAAACCATCGCTGAGCTGTCTGTGAACGTTTACAACCAGCTGAGAGCCAGCAGGGAGGATGAGAACATCCTGTTCTCCCCTCTGAGCATTGCCATAGCCATGGGCATGGTGGAGCTGGGAGCCCACGGCACCACCCTGAAGGAAATCCGACATTCCATGGGCTTTGACAGCTTGAAAAATGGTGAGGCCTTCGCATCATTTATTACTTTTTGTCTTAGAGAAACACGAGCAAGGGTTGGCAGCAGCCTGCTGATGTCCATGGGTTATAAATCACTGGGTTTCTTGGTGGATTTGTGGGCAGGCTCAAAAGTGTGGGTTCTGCATGAGCTGAGAGGTGCTGACATGTCAGAACCCAGGAAATTCCTCTGGCTGCCCTGGAGGACTGAGACCCTGGCACGGAGTCACAAACACCTGTGCCTTTGATTTTAACCCATGGAAACAATTACCAATTTTGTGTGAGGAGTTACAAGTCATAAAAGTTCGAGTAGAATGATAATTAACTTGTCACAGGGTGAAAAAGTAGAATTTTGGGGATTTAGAATGGGGGTTCAAGAGGCAAGGTGGAGGAATCTGGGCATGTCCTGTCCTCCTCCTTCTTCTCCTTGTCCTCCATCTTGCCTCTTGTGCAGTTGATTGTTTTCTGGGCTGCTCACTATTCTGGGATATGAGTGTGACATTTCAGTGAAAGTGTTCCCGTGATTTCTGCTTGAAACACATCATTGCCATCAGTTTTAAGGTTTATTTTATTGGGTTTTAAAATAAAAATTTTACCTTTAAGCATATGATGCAGCTTCCTGTTTTGAAGCGGACTGCTTTAATCCTGTTAAAGATTCCTGATTACCCACCAAGAATTCTGTACTGTCCCACTAAGGATCCTGGGAAATTCTAGACCTACTTTTGGCATAGAAGAGGGCCTTAGTTTCAAGATTTGAAGTTCATTTTTCCTTAACAACTGGCATTTAAGATGGAATAAAAATTCTGTTAAGAATTTCTGGTGACAAGATTTAGGAATGGAACCTGCAAAAATAATTTTTTTAATTGCTTTTTTGGTGTAGAAAGAATTTCCATTGATAGCTTTGCTTCTGGTGGGACTCCAATGTCTCATTAATTAGACTAACTATAGCTAGTAGAAAAAACAGGCTCTAAGTAATATGATCTTGGAGATTATTCCTTCAGATCTGAAGGTGTGTGTAGGTTTAGAAACAAGTTTGTTTTAAAAAAAATGGCTTTACTTTGCATAAAACATTTTGGTGAATTTTCAGCAGAAAAGCCATGGAATAATTTTCCTTTCTGAAGCACTGAAGGTGTTTTTTTCCTTCCCCAGGTGAAGAGTTTGCCTTCCTGAAGGAGCTCTCTGACATGGCAACTGCTGATGAAAGTCACTACGTGCTGGACATCGCCAACTCCCTCTACGTGCAGAACGGGTTCCACGTCAGTGACAAATTCCTGCAGCTGGTGAAGAAATACTTCAAAGCTGAAGTAGAGAATGTAGATTTCAGCCAAAGTGCAGCTGTTGCTACTCAGATCAATAAATGGGTGGAGAATCACACAAATAGTAAGTGCATGTGATCCTTTTGTGCACTTCCTGCAGGAAGTGTTTCTGCTTCCAAACTTGTGCAGTGGTGTTGGGTTGGAGCTTTGGCTTTTATCTCTTCTGTCTGAGACTGAAGAGAAGAATTCTAGTATTTCTATTTTTTCCTGTGTAGGAATAATCTGTCATAAGTAATATTAGTCATTGTTAATCATGTGGCATCTATTTGAATATTTGTTCTCTGGTCTTACCATCTGTAACATTTATTGAATGAGACTGTTTTAATGGCAGGCATTTTAATAGTATTTTAATTTTTTTTTTTTTACAAAAGGATTATTACTAATGGCAGAAAAGTTGTCTGCAGAGGGGTTATTGGCTTGTGCTTTGCATGTGTGGAGTATCACTCCTCTTCTGAGGAGCTCATACTCACAGGGTACTGAGAAATAGAATAGTGGGGAATAAAAAGCTAATTTTGCACCACAAAATCAGAGTGTGTAATGTAATATTTTGCAGTGTGAGGAAACGAGATAGCATGTTGAGAGGGTAGTTGATTTTAGGAACGCTGTCAACAGTTTCACAACACAAATTTGCAGCAGGGGAGTTAAGCACAAAATTACTGCTGTAAATATGCACGTTGGGAGCTGCAGGGTGCTGCTTGGCTTGGCAGCTCCCAGAGAGGTGGCATTTCCTGGAGCCATGCAGAGCCCCCATTTCTGGGAGTCTCCTGGTGGAGGGATCAAAGCATGTTCTCATTCTGGTTCCCCACTCTGAAGGTTGAGATTTTGGGAGTGATTCAGAGAGGTCTGGCTCCGACACAGTCGTACCACTGGGAATTTGGAGGGATTGGAATCACCTGGAAGGAATTAACACATCCCCATGAAGTCTGAGCACTTAAGAATCCATAATTCCTTTTGGAAAAGCACCTTCTGTAATGCTTTTATTCCCTTTTGAAAACTGCCTGGTTTGTTCCAAGCAGCCATTCTGTTCCTAACAAACTGCCCTTTCTCTCAGGCTGCAGAAATAGCTGGGTGGAAGTGCTGCAGGAGATTGCAGAGGGTTTCCATGGATGTGGTGTCTGGCTGAGGGAGAAGGAAAAGCAGAGCCCACCAGGGCAGCTGGGGGCTTTTGGTGTCAGGTTGGGATGGTTCCAGTCCCTCAGCTGGTCCCTTCCTCTCTGATTTGCCCCTGGGGAAAGGAGCAGTTTCAGTTCCACCCTGTTCAGAGCAGAAACAAAACCATCAAAGGTTCCTCTGGGCAGGAAAACTCTTAACATTTCATTAATGTATGAAGAAGATGTGGCTGAAAAAAAATAAAGAAATATGAGTACCAAATAGAAACCTGGAAATGTTTCCCTTTTGTTTTTTCCCAACTCCAAGTGAGTGTTGGTTACACCTCCCTCCTTAGAACATTCGAGATAAGATGAAGTGCAAACAGCAACCCGGAAGAAATCCAGCCCTGTGATACACAAATTTCACACCAGTTAGTCAGGATCATATGCTCCAGAAAGCAGAATTAATTTGTTTTTTAAACCATGGATTAAGGAGTAATAATCAGATGGAGGAATGTGTTTATTTTAACACTTTGCATTGCAATGTCAGCTAAAAATAGAAGTGAGCAAGAAAGCAATCTGAAGGAGGCTGTAATTCCTGAAGAACAGTGACAGAGCTGGTCAGTGCACCCAGTTTACCAAACTGGGAATGATTTTGGTGAAATGGAGAGCTTTGAGATGAGCTGCAGCAGGTACCAGACTGCATTCTGATGTAAATGACTTATTCAGGAGCAGGAGCAAAGCAGCTGCCATGCTCAGCTGCTGTACCTCCCATGAATAGAGCAGATGCTAGATGCTTTTCCTCTTTTGCTTTTCAAGAGCCAATGCCACTGGAACAAATGCTGGGAATTTATGTGGATTTCTGGTGTTTGAATTCAACAGAAGATCGCTGAAGCTCCCTCAGAACTGGTGGAGGAGCAATGGGTGCAGCTTTAAATCAAGCACCCATTTAAGGGCTGCTTTGGATTGGAACCAAAGTTTGTACAAGTTCTGGCCTTAGTGTGGAAGTGCTGAACAGTTCCATAGCAGCAGGGTAAACATTCCAAATGTGACCCTTTCTCCACGTGGCTTCCTTGTAGGGTGTATTTAGCAGTGATCAAGAAACAGTTGCCTAACACGTCCTCGATGGAAGGGTTTCCACACCTACACTGTGATTTAGGTTTACAAAACACTGGCACTTTAATTGGAGATTTAATGAAACATCTGAATTGGAAATTACATGTTAACACTGCTTTTTATTTTCTTGCATTTTTCAAGCTGCCTTAAGTTTGGATTTAATGCTCACTTTGACATGCAGACTGACAGCTGGGTTTCTTTTTAGGCATGATCAAAGATTTTGTGTCTTCAAGAGACTTTGGTGCTCTAACTCATTTGGCTCTCATCAATGCAATCTACTTTAAAGGCAACTGGAAGTCACAGTTCAGGCCTGAAAATACCAGAACTTTTTCTTTCACTAAAGATGATGAAAGTGAAGTGCAAATTCCAATGATGTACCAACAGGGAGAGTTCTACTACGGTGAGTTAGACCTTTAGCAATTTAGAGCTACTAAATCTTCACTTAATGGGTTTGTTGCAGTAATATCCACTTGTATTGTTGTCTCTTTTTCCACCTGGAATTTTTAATGTGCTGTTTGCCCAAAGAAGGGACTCAGAGTTTGGTTTTTTTTCCTTAATGTGTGTATTATAGCTGGTAGCAACATTTATAATGACTTGCTTGGTGCCTTAGGATGGATTTCAGAATATTTATCCATTGGATTGAAGTTCTTTGCAATTCTTGAGCTAGTCCTGCTTATCACAAAAATATTTTTCTTGTGCTGTGCTAAACATTCAAATGAATAATGTTTGTTCTTTGCTTTTGGACTGGTATAATAAAGGTTTTTTGAACAGCAGAACTAATGATCATTTTTAGTTGGAGCTTGAGCTCCAAAAGGGCTCTAAAATGTCTGGCAGCATTTTGCTCAATCTCATCACTGAAAAATCCTCTCTCCTGAATAAGATCTCTGCCCATTTCCCTGAAAGTCTCAGCAGCATTAAATTTCAGGCTCTTCTCTGCCTAACCACTGAAAGTTATGTCCCAGAGCTGTGATTATCTACAAACTGTGTGATAGCTTGAGCTTGTATTCTTTAAGAAATCAAATGTAAGCCTGAAATTCTGTGATGAAGAAACCAATTTTAAATAAAAATTTTATATAGAATAAAGAGGGTCATTTTAATTCCAGTATCTAATAAATAGACTAAAGACAAAATAATTCTAACAGGGTTTTTGTTGTTTTCCCCCTCTAGGCGAGTTCAGTGATGGCTCCAACGAAGCAGGAGGGATCTACCAGGTCCTGGAGATCCCCTATGAGGGGGATGAGATCAGCATGATGATTGTCCTCTCCAGGCAGGAGGTGCCCCTGGCCACCCTGGAGCCCCTGGTCAAGGCCTCCTTGATCAATGAGTGGGCTAACTCTGTGAAGAAGCAGAAAGTGGAAGTGTATCTGCCCAGGTGAGAGAGTGCTCCCAGGTCCTGGAAGGGGGAATTGCATCCCCATGGATGGAGGAGCAGGGCAGGGAACACCTGAGCTGTCCTGCTCAAGCCTGGAGTGATGCAGCAGCCACAGGAGGGGCTTTGGCAGCAGGGCCTGGGGATGCAGTGCAGGGTGAGGTTATTTCAGCCCCTGCATCCCTTTCAGAGAGAGGAGAGCTCTGCAGAGAGCAAAGTTCCCTCATCCACCCAGAATGGTGCTCAGGGTGGTGCAGAACTCATTATGGATAAGTTCCATTTAGACAGGAGCCACAGAAATATTGGAAGTCTGAGCTACCAAATGTTTCATTTAGGTGCTAATTAGGTTTCTGTGTGCTGCTATTTTCAGTGGTTCTAGTGGTGTGTGTCTGTGCAGATACAAATGGTTGAGTGTTGAGGGGTAATTCCAGTCAATTTTGGGTTGGTTTTTTCCCAGCTGTAAGAAGTGCTGCTTTTCCTCCTTGGAGCAGCAAAGAATAACAAGCCATCAGTAGCAGAAGGGCTGAAATGTGTGTCAGTCCATTTGCAGGCACAGGCTGTGTGCTCAAGGCACATTTGCCCACATACAGCATTTGGATCTTTCCTGGAATCCTGCTTCTTCCACCTTCAGATATTTCTCATTCCCGTGCTCTGCCTGGCTTGGTAGCAGAGTTGTTTACTACTAAATGTCACTAATAATGTACAGCTGGCTCACACTGTCCTTCAAGTGATTCATGATGATTTCATGGAAGTGTTTCTGTCACAATAGAGCCCATCTCTGAAAGGAATCACTTCTTCTATTTTTGTGGCACTGTGCAGTGAGTACGTGGCTGCAGAAAAAGTCAACTCAAGTGAATCCTTAAATCATTAAAGCAGTTCTTTGATTTCAGGTGCCTTGGAGATGTGAGCTTGTTCCATTTCACAGGTTCAGGCTCCCTGCAGTCCATCAGCTCCCTTTCCAAGGCAGGGACCCCTGTCCAGGAGCTGAGCACAATAAACAGGGCCAGCCAGGATAAATTAGGCTGAGGTGGGCTGGTGCTGTCAGCATGCCCTGATCCCAAATCGAGATGGGATCCACTCCTCTGTAGAGCTCAAGGGCAGAGTGCTGAGGGTCCAGCAGCATCCTGGGACTGGTTTTCAGTCCCCTTAGTAAGAGTTTCTCTCTGATTTTAAGCCCCAGTTCCTTTGAGGAAGCAGGAGGAGCAGCAAAAGCTGCATTGCAGGTTTTATACACACTGAACCTGATGCTCTCTGTTCCTGGCATTTGTTTCTTGTTTGTTTTCTCTTGGAGCTTCAGGTCCCAGAGCCCTCAAAAGTCCACCAAGACACATGGGAGGGGATTTTTCTCTTAGGCTGCTTTTCTTGCAGGCAAATCTAGGTGTGAATAGGAGAAATCTGAGCGTTCCTCCATCCTTAAGCTTTCCTTCTGTACCTGGGACAGCAGCCTGTGCACCAAGTGCTGAAGTTGGGCATCTCCTCTCCAAGAATTTCTGGAGTGGGAGATCCACAGCAGATTATGGAGAAAATCTGTAAAAACCAGTTTCCATATTGCAGTATTCTGGGTATCTAAACACATGAATGATATTAAAAACATAAATATATTTATAACTTAGATTCAGTTTCTATTGGTGATTTGGAGTTTTGTTTGCAGATACTCCAGGGTTCTCTGGAGCCAGGTTCTCACATGAGAATTTGAGGCCTGGGGTTTGTGTGATCATAAAATGTCCTTATTTATTCTGCCTTGAGGCTGCTTGGTTCTTATCCAAGAACCCCAAAGAATGGGATAAACACCTGCAAATTCAGGCTATACAGAGGCAAACACATACTAATCACCTTCAGATTACAAAATATAACTATCCTGAGCCTGGAATTGTGTAGGAATTCTGCAGTCTCCTTACAAAATTCCAGGAATTAATTGCATGCTCCCAAGGTGTTGGATTCCATTAGGGATTCAGAGGTGATCTACAGGATTCTGTCAATGCTCTAAATAAACACTTCATAAATATTTGATGCTGTGACTCAGAAAGGCATTTTATGAAATGTGGCCTCCAGGCTCTGTCCACTGAGAAATTGAAAGCAGCACTGGAATAAAATTAAATTTTTATATCTTGAGAGATGCTATCCAATTATAAAGTGAACATTTTTTAAACTTATACATTTGTAATGGGACTGAATGACTTGCCAAAGCAGAGTTAATCACAACTTTGCAATTTCTGTCTGCATTATCTGTGTGCAAATGAAATTGTGTATTATTCCTCCTAATGGCAAAGGAGAGATTTGTACAGAATGGTTAAATTATACTTCCTCATTTTCATTTCCAAATCATTGTTTCCAGCTTAACCCAGACTAAAATGATCAACATTTTAATCCACTTTTTGCATAGGAGTGAAACAGACCATGAATCTAATTTACAAAGCTGTCTCTCCAACATAAATTACTTGAAGAGCATGGGAGGAACTGGTACCTAATAGTGATGCTACAGTTTGCAGATCCCTTCTTCAGGATTGTTCCAGCGTGCCCAAATCTCTGTAACAACCTTCTTGCTTTTTTTTTTTGTGCATTTAAAATAGCTTTAAAATCTTTAGATGGTGCCAAAATGGTAAGTGATGTTAGCTGAAGGTTGTTTTCTTTAAAAGAAAAAACAGCAAGCACTAAAATCACTCCTCAAAGCCCAATATAAATCCAAACCAAAATGAAGAAAAAAAAATCCTTGAGCTTTCTGGTTTTACTTTTTAACCTGCTGTCTCAAGTGCCCTTTTGATGAGGAATGGGCCAGTGCTGGTTGTCCTTGAGCCACAACCACAGAAGAGGCACAAAACTCCCCTGGAACACATTCCCAGCCAACTCCTGCACATTCAGCCCTGGAAGGAAGGAACTTCACAGAGAAAACCTCACAACCTGCTTTGCTTCCCCTACAGCTGAATGGGCTTTTTTTGCCTGGTTTTGCTGTTAGTGGGATTTCTTTGCTCTCTCACTTGTTTGTTTTCAGAGTATTAAATCCTGGAAGCTGCTCTTAGCACCTGGGGACAAGCTGGCTGAAATTCCAGCCAGGATGCTGGAACTGATAGCAGCTGGCACTGGGGCCTGGGTGCCAACAGTGCCTCAGTCCCCAGGGCCTCTTCTCCAGGTGATGCCTCAGGTTTTAGCATTTATATTTTTCACATTCTGTGCTGCTTTAGTGTGTGGGTCTGGGTTCACATTCAGGGATGCTGAGCTCTGTGCACAGAGCAGGGAGACAAAACAATTCCTGCTCCAGCTGGGCACCAAGGACAAATGACCCAAATCTCAGCCCAGGAGCACAAACCCCGTGGGCTGCAGAGAGAAAAACAAGCAGGGTGGGACTGCCTGGGCTAAAGCTGGGATGGGACAATGAACTGCAAGGTGCAAATGGAGCAGAACTGATCCCAGGGACAGAGCCCGGGAGCGCTCGTGCATTTTGGGGCCATTTTGGGTCATCTTGGGTGCAGCCCTGGCTGGGCTCTGGTGCTGCCCAAGGTGGATCCATGGAGGAGATGCTTTGGATAAATCCCTGCTTTATTCTGGAACTCTGCCCAGCCTCTGCCCCAGGGCAGCCTGCACAAGGCAGCACCAGCAGGAACGTTGGTGTCAGGCACTGCAGCCATTCCTCTGCCTGTCCTTGAGCAGGATTCCATCCCTTAGAACCAATCTGAAAACCTGGAATTGTCTTGCTTTGGCTCACTCAGAGCCCTCAAGAATTTTTGAAATGATGGCATTTGGGATGAATCACTGCAGGCTGCAATTCCCTTCTCCTGATGAGTAGACCCTGTACCTTCATCCTCCTTGGCTCTTGAGCACGTAAAAATCACAGAAAATTCAGTGTTCTGAGGGTTGTATGGCATCATAGAAGATGAACACATCTTTTTCTCTTTCTTAAAAGGCTGTAAAATAGAAGAAAAGATGGTCTGATGTGGAATGTTAATGCTTAACTACAGAATGTCGGTGACATAACTGCATCATTTTATTCTAATGCTTGTGCAAGTTTTAAATTTCATTAAAATGTCCTGATTCTCAGCTAAAATCTCCAGAGACTTACTGGTTTCTCTACCTAATCTTCTCTTCAGTGTCTGTTTCTCAGATTTCCCTTTGTGGTTTTTAAAGCTCTCAGTTGCTCGTGTTCCATGGTTTTTGATACGGAAGTATTTAAATCAGTTTTTCAGAGTATTTTTAGCATCAGGAGCACCTAAAAGATGGAGAGGGAAATAAAAAATGACCATCTGGTTCATGATATGCAGCAAACAGTGCAAATAACCAAGTGCCAGGGGTGGTGTGGTGGAGCTCAGCATTCCCAGAGTGTGGGAAATGAGCTGGAGTGTCAGTTCTGTGCTCTGGGTTGTCAGCTTTGATTTTGAATATCATCCTCACTGTCTGTGAGGAGTGCTCAGAAATCCAGATCCGACTGAGGGGGAACTCCTGCTGAATGTTTATGTCCAACTGCAGAGCCTGAAATTAAATTTCAGACTGTGTGGAAGCTGCCCCGTTACTGTTGAGAAGAGGCTGGTCCAGATGTCAGCTGAAATATTGGCAATCTCATTGATAATTGATCTGTAACTCTGCCTGCCTTTCAGAGCATGTGAGGAAAGAGGGGAGATCTCTTTGGAGTGGGGTTTTACCACAAGACAAAACTCCAAGAAGGGCAGTAATGAGGTTTGCTTTCATAAAGGGATCCTTTGATATTTGTGCAGCTGCTGTGGTATTTTGGATTGTTGTGCTGGTCACAAAAAGCAGGAACTCACCTCTGCAGATGCAGGGCTGCCCCTCACTCGTGCAGCTGCTCAGGATTTGCCTTTGCAGAGCTCCCAGGCAGGGCTGGAGCCTCCATCTCCAGTGGCTGTGCTGTCCTTCCCCCAGGCACTGCTCGCCTTCACAGCCCATCTGTTTGCTCTCCCTCTCCTCACATCCATGCTCAGGGAGCCTTTCCAGGTTTGTCTTTCCCTGAACCTCTCCCTGGCTCAGTGTGCACCAGCATCCTGTGCCACAGCTGCTTTCTGGGTCACTTGCATCTCTGAGCAGATGGGTGTTTGTGTCTGATGGTCCAGAGGCTTAAACCCACCTGATTCCCATTTCTCTTACCCAGTTTCTCTGAAAAAAAATGCTTTTTATGCAGTTATTTTTCTTATTTTTTACTTCAAAGTCTGCTTTCCACGCAGACTTTACTTGCTGCTTTCTTATCCTAATATTCCTTACAAATTCGACACTGCTCCTACCTAAATCATGTTGAAAGCTTGATGCATTTAATATTGGGGTGAAATAAAAACCACAAAGGGAAACAGACAGCTCTGAAACTTCTGTAAAATGCATTTTGACATTGATTTGCGTTCTCTGTAAAGGAGGTATAGTTGGAAGTGGTTTTCAAAACGTTTCAATGTAAATATAATATAGAAGGAAATATTTCTGAGTTTATTTTCTGTGGAATTCTTTAATGTGAATGGACAGGACCTCTGGACTGGACTGTACTAACTCTAGCATTGGGAATCAAGTCTCAATGCTGCTTTTTTAGGGTTTTTACCAATGTCTCTAAAGTAGTTGTGGACATGTTTTACAAGTGTGTGGTGAGAGTAAAAGTGGTTTTAGTTTTGGAGCCTAAAGGTCAGGGAGATTTGATTGAATGAGCAACTTGTAGAGTTGTTACCACAGGAACTGATGCAGGATCTGCCAGAACACCAGGGGAAGCTTCTTCAGTACTTGAAGTTTTGTTGGTCTCTTTTAGTGATTCTCACAATTTTTGTGATTCTTCTGAGAACTTTCAAGGCAGTAAAACCACAAGAATCAGTTCCTGTGTTTTTATTCCGTGCATGCCCTGGGATTGGTCTGGACAGAGTGCATGAACACTGCTGATGCCACCAGTGATTTATCAGTGCTATCTCCATATCCTATTTTAAGTCCTAAAATTATTCTCTGGATAATGATAATTCTGGATGATATCCATTCCACCCCAGATTTTTGGCTTCTAGTGGCATTTCTAAGTTCATTATGAAAGTAGATTATGTACTGGATTTTGTTCAGGTTTGTGTAAATGAGGAAGATCACTTGACTCTCATCCAGTTCTGTTTGATGTCCAGCTGATTCCTTTCCAAGCTGCCAAGGCTGGTGCATGCCAAGGTTGGACATCTCAGCTCTCCATCAGCTGTGCCCTGCCCACAGCTCTGGGCCAGACTTTCACTGGAAGAGAACACGTTGTTCTTCATGGAGCTGGGGAGTTCAATCCCAAAGAAACACATTTATTTGTTTCCAGCATTTCTGTGCCCCATCCCCAAGGGCTGAGCTGTGGCTGGGCTGACTCAGTGGCTGCAGGAAGCAGGACAAGGCAGAGCAGCCTCCTGCAGAGCTGTGTGTTGGACAGCTCCAGCCAGCTCACTGTAAATCACAAATAATTCACTGCTCACTCTCCAGAGCTCACCCCTCACAAGGATTCCAGCCGCTCTCCTGAGGCAGCTGTACACATCTGGTATTTCTGCTTGGGGCTGCCATCACTAATATTGTTCTGCCATGGTTCTGTGTTTCTCCAGCTGTCCAGTCTCAGTCTGGCCATGTAGAAAGGTTTTTTTTTGTTCTCCTGACACCAGGCATAGCTTTTACAATGTTTGAAAATCAGCTTGTAAATGGAACAAGCTTCTGCTTGTTTTCCACTCTCCCAGGTTGCCCAGAATGTTGCCCTCAGGACAGATGTCAGTTTGTCCTTCCAGCACACTAACCCAGCCTAGAACAGGCTTTTGCCAGGTTACACTCAGTGCATTTGCACTAACAACTATTTGTTTTCCCTGCTCTTTACTCACAATCAAAACCCAATTACAATTGTGCCACCACACTAATTAGAAGCTGAATCAGCAATGCTTCATATTCATATTCATAGCTGGTCTTTCTTGTATTATCAAAGTGAAAATGGAGTGTGTATCTTACTCCTGCTTTGCCAGCAGCTCTCTGGGAAGTTCTGCTGTCCTTTGCCTCATTTGATATTCTGTTCTGGTATCTGCACAATTAAATTCAGGTTTTAGAGAAAACCTCTTGTGTAAAAAGTAAGCATTTCCATTAGCTGCTGCATAATTTTGCTCTGCAGTTTTATGGGCAGGGGGCTGCACATACCATTAGCATATTTTTGATTGCTTCTGTATTAGGAAAAATCCAGCTGTGAGTAAACTCATTTGTTTGTAAGCATTTTTTGGAAGGTGTCACTAGCACTGGATCTCCCACTTTGCATTATTTATCTTGGCGTTTTCACCTAGAAAATTTAATCTTCTAATAACAGTAAGCAGTGCTTACATCTGGCTTTTTGTAATGTTCCCTTCCATTCTGCAGGTTCACCGTAGAGCAGGAAATTGATCTGAAGGATGTCTGGAGAGGTCTGGGAATTACAGAGCTGTTCAGCAGCAGTGCTGACCTCACTGCCATGTCTGGTAAGAACTTCTCGTCCTGTCTCTCAAGGTAGATGAGGGAATACATTTTTCACCTGGGGAAGTTCACTCTGAGTGTTTCAGAACCGGCTCTCATTAGAGATGGGGACGAAGTGAGAGGCTCTGCAAGAGGCAGGTGCAGACTGGAGCAGGGCATGGCTGCAGTGCCTGGCTGGGATTCCCTCCCCAGGGGGGTCACTCTGTGTCTCCAGGGCTCTTTGTCCCCAGCATGAGGAGCACTGAGCTCTTGCACCATCAATTCCTCTCCCCAGTGTGATGGTGTTCACAGGGGTCCCAGGGTGAGGGAAGAGAGGAGGATCTGACTCCATGTTTCAGAAGGCTGATTAATTATTTTATTGTATATATTATATTAAAACTATACTAAAAGAACAGAAGAAAGAATTTCATCAGAAGGATAGCTAAGAATAGAAAAGGAAAGAATGATAACAAAGGCTTGTACCTGGGACAGAGAGTCTGAGCCAGCTGACTGTGATTGGCCATTAATTAGAAACAACCACATGAGACCAATCCCAGATGCACCTGTTGCATTACACACAGCAGATAATCAATGTTTACATTTTGTTCCTGAGGCCTCTGAGCTTCTCAGGAGGAAAAATCCTAAGGAAAGGATTTTTCTGTGACACCCCAGATACCTGGAAGCAGCACAGGAAGGAAGAGTTTGGGGATAAAAGCAATTTAGTCACAAATGCTGCCTGCATTCAGCAGAAGTTGAAATATCCATTACCTTCAAAAATCCATGTGGAAGTGAGATATTTATGGTTTTAATACCTCCTAAAGCTGTTCATGGAGTCACAGGATGGTTTGGGTCGGAAGAGACATTAAAGATCATCTCATTCCACCCCTGTTCCATGGCAGGGACATCTCCCACTGTCCCAGGGTGCTCCCAGCCCTGTCCAGCCTGGCTTGGGCACTGCCAGGGATCCAGGGGCAGCCCCAGCTGCTCTGAAGTGGCACCTGTGTGATTTTTGGGGGTTTTTTAGCTCCATGTGTTACTCCCCAGCCATCCAGCAGCTCCCTGGCTGGTGGGAAATGCTGTTCCCACTGTCTGACCCCGGGACAGCCACTCCTGTGGGCCTTGGCCCAAGCACGGCTCAGAAAGCAAACCTCCCTCCCTCATTCACAATGTTTGTGGTGCTCACAGCCTTTCATTCTTGCTAAGTTTGAAATATTCTTTATAGTCTGTCATGTAGCTTATTCCACTGGTTTGCCACCTTCACTTTTCCAGTGAAATTGAGGAAAAACTGGCTTTAGCTAATATGAAAAGAGTTGAAATAAATGAAAAACCCCCTTTTCAAAGAAATAGCATTTTTCTGAAGAAAAACACCTTCATTTTCTCTGCCAGCTCAAAGAAAAGTCAGCTTCCCTTTAAATTCTGATCTATTTATAGGAAATTATTTACTTGAGAAAAAGCTCCAAGGATAATGGAAAATGCACAGGGAACCACAAAGGCAGCACCTGACTTTTATTTAGTTCCATGTAAAATTCATTTCTATATCAGGGACATCTACTTATCAAGGGGTTGGCAGAAAGAACCACATGCTTGTGTCTTAATCCATGTGACTAATGATTTATTTAAAGTTTTGTATTTCTGACAATTGTACTGTACAAAATAAACCCCATGTTCTGCCTGGCTGAACTAACTGCTCTGCCATTTAAAGATTTACTTGTTATTTAAGTATGGAGCAGTGTATAGAGAAAATTCATGAGTTTTACTGTAGATTACCTGCTTTTCACTGAAAATAGGTTGTTCTACTTGGGCATGAAAAGGTTATTTGTAAATTAAGAATGAAAAAATGGTTTTGAAGTAATGTCTTTAGTGAAAACCTCACAATTTTCACTAAAGATATTAAACATTAAACCACACTAAAGACATTTCACTGATGCTGTCTAAATGAAGTTTTAAGTAGTTAAAATACAGAATACTTTCCTTTCTAATTTTCATGATTTAAAATATGGATGGAGGAAGGGGAAATAAGTCATGAGGACAAATTATTTAAAGCTGACTTTTACAGACACCTGAATGGGACATCAGGAAATGGAAGTTGGAAGTTTATGTGGATATCAGGGTCACCCCTCTGGAAAATCTGGCACTTCATTATGAGGTCTTAAATACAGATATTTCAACAAAATCTGTAATTGGACACTTAATTTAGGAAGATAGAAATCAAACTTAATCTAAAGGGATTTTTGAGAAATTTGGTTGCATTTACAAATCCTCTCCCCCTGCTGTCCTGTTGCTCTGACATTGCTGCCAGGAAAAGTCTCCTGCAATTTCAGCAGCAACCCAAATCCTGTCATCAGCTGCAGGCAGAGTGGTGAGCTCAGCAAAATTCTCTGTGGCTTTAGTGGATACAAACCACACTGCAGGATTATTTTTCAGTATTCAGAATTTTTTTTGCTGTTTCCCCCTCAATCTGGAAAATGGACCCAGAAGGACCAGGTGTACCCTCTGGAATGTCTGAGCAGCCAAAGGAAGGTGTTAATGAGGTGCATTTTGCACAAATGGTACTCCCTGGCAGGAATTGGGTTCTTTGCCACAGGTGAGTAGGAGGACATTCCTGTTGGGCTGTCAGCTCTCCTCTATTCTGACTCTCACTTTCAGCAAAGACTTTGACAGTATTTACTTGCATGTGATTCCATCAAGTGTCCAAAATCATCTTGAAACAACCTCTGCTGTTCGAGATGTTACCAATGTGACTTTATCACATCACATAAATTTGCTGCTTGAGTGTTTTAACACCACTGAAGACTTAGCACTGAACTAATTTCAGTGCTAAAACTCCCCTTCTCCTTCAAATGGTTATAATATTTCTGGCTGTTTTATAGAGCCTTAAAAGCAGCTGCTTTTAATGCAAGGTGACCTGGGTGAGCAATGAAGGGATCTCAGTGACTTCCTTCACAATCTGAAGGAGTTAGAAGAGCATCAGCCCAGTAAATAACTCTTGGAAATCTTGACTGACATCCATATAATTTTTCTGGGACAGCCTAAGCGAGAAGAGCCAATAAACCCACATGGTATTTTTTTTTAAAAAATGAGATTTTTGCAGAGCAGCCAGTTGGCAGCTGAGTGGGAGTGTGCAGACATATGGAGATAGTGACAAATGAAGTGTGGTGCCAGCAGAGTCGTGCTCATTAGGGGGCAGCTCCAGCTCCCTCCCACTCCCAGGGGTCAGCATTCCTGCACAAAGCTCAAATTTGCCACCAAATCCACAGGGGGCTTCCCACAACCAAGCCAGGAAATCCACATTTTCTTATGGAAATCCACATTTTCTTATGGAAATCCACATTTTCTTACGGAAATCCACATTCAGAGAAGCTCCTGCAGAGGAATGAAGTGATGGGAGATGCTCAGCAAAACCCCACCTTGTTCCCTGTGAAAGCCACAAGGGAATGTGGATAATGCTGAGGAGATGGAGCATTGCAGCCAGGGATGGGACAGTCCCAACCTGCAGCAGAGGAAAAGCTGCCTGAACTCTCAGGCACAACATTGTGCTTTCACAGGAAAATAGATTCATTCACTGCAGGGAGAGATGAATGAGAAGGATGTGATAGCAGCAATATAAAGAGAAGAATCTAGAGAAGGTAATTTGGGATGTGGAATTGCTCTTTTCATCATCCAAGGACAAAGATGGCCAATGAAGTGAAAGGCAACAAATGGAAAACAAATAGAAAGTGCTTCTCTCATGGAAAACTTAACCACAGGGATCTTTGCTGGGTGTTCCTTGAGATTGGCAGGACTGAAAAAATGAAATTGCTCCAGAGCAATCAGAACTGTCTATAGTGCACTGAATAAAGGCACTCTGTGGATAGAAACTTGGGTTAGGATATAAGGCACATGCTGGTGAGAGGATATTTTTCTCTTGTAAGTTGTGCTGCAGTTTCCATTTTCAGGGCTTTTTGTACCTTCTTGTGAAGCAGCAATTCCATAGCTGGAATTGTGCTGGGTGCACTGGTCTCATCTGCAGTGGCACTTTTTGTGTTCCTGTCCACTTAAAATGTTGGTTTTAATACTCAGATCCTGAAAACTCTCACAGATAGAAACCCTTTATACCTGATGGCAAATGTTAGCAGTGTTTGTGCTCTCAGAATTAGGGGCTCTGAGCCCACCAGGTGGAGAGCAATCTTCTGAGGTGCTGATTCTCATCAGGAATACACCTTGGAGTTCCATCAGCACCACCAAACTATGCAAAATAAAGCATTGTTGGCAAAAAATGTGGAATATTTCTGTGAGTATTACAGGGCACAGCATCAGGCTTCAGTGCTGGAGTAATAAGTAAGTGATTAAAATCCATGATTAGGCTAAGTGGGCGTTTCCCCAGTTATTATGTTTTACTGAACATAAAAATGTATTTGGATTTAAGGTTTTTGCTTAATGTTAAAGACAAGTGGGTGCTGCATGTGCCGTGTTTTAAAGGAACAGGGTGGAAACCCAGTCCTTGCTGAAGGCTTGGGACTGAAGTCCAGACGTGGTATCAGTTTTAGCAGCCTCTGTTTTCCTGCGCTCAGTCCCTGAGGGGATGATTTGGGGCTTTTGTCGGTGTGATTGAAGTGCAGCAGCTGAACTGGGAGCTTGAATTCAGTGCTGAGTGTACAGAGCAGCAAATGAGCTCTGCTGGGGAAAGGCTTTTCCAGCTGCGGCTCCTCCTGCCTTTGGCTGGCTTTGGCATTGCAGCTGCTGAGCATTCCAGCAGAGCTGATCCTCCAGCATCCCCCAAAAACCTGTGAGACATTCGGCAGGAGCAGCCTGGGACTGAAATTAAAGTACTGACAGAGAAGGATGGAACAGAAACAAGATCGAAAAAACAGCTCTGTGGTGGTTCTTGCAGTAAATATTTCTCTTCAGCTTCTTGTAAATGTATAATAGAAAAAGAAAGAAAAGACCTCATTTTCCTGGAGGAAGCCTGTGTTGTATCTAGTGCAGAAATGAATTTTTTTATGCCTGTAATGTCGTAATTTTTTCCCCACTAATTATCTTTAAAATCTTGTGTCCAAGGGCTGTTTTTTCCCTCTCTCTGTATACTATGCTGGGGAGTCCTGAACTATTTTAATACCTTTTTTCCCCACTAATTGAGTTTAAAATCTTGTGTCCTAGGGCTGTTTTTACCCTCTCTCTATATACTGTGCTGGGCTCTGGGCAGTCCTGAGCTATTTTAATTTCCATGGTGTAGGAGAGCACCACAAATCTCAGCGAGGTAAATGCTGCTGTTAAAAGGCATTGGCAGAAGGTGTTTTAATGCAAAAAGTTTTTCTCCTTCCCTGCCTGCTGTAGAAGGTGGATAATGGTGTTTGGGGTGGGTTCTTTAAATGCTTCAATCTTATTGTTGAGCCTCTTGAAATGTGTTCCCCTTTCCTCTGCAGATAACAAGGAACTTTACCTTGCAAAGGCCCTTCACAAGGCATTTCTAGAAGTTAATGAGGAAGGATCAGAAGCTGCTGCTGCCTCAGGTACCTGACTGAAAAGCAGAATTAAATCAAATGTCTGGCTATTCTGTGCTAATTAATTTTTTACAACTGATTTGCTGTACAGGCAGGAAAGCTAAATAGCAGCATGGAGACACAGCATAGCAAGTGTGCTGCTTGCAGAAGAGAATTCTGCAAATCACAAGTGTTGGCATTTTTGTAACATGTTTTACCAAGAGTTTTCAGCATCCTGTGAAAAACTTCTCTATTTTCTGATTGTCAGGAGAGCACAGGCTGCAATTTATGTTTCCTTCGTGGAACTTGAGCATTCATCATTTTTCACCTGCTAATTGAGATGGTCAGAGGCATTTGATCCCGGAGAGTGAGAGGGAGATGAGAGTGGCTGTGGCAGCTGCATTTTAATAAGCAGAAAAACAAGATGGGAAGTGCTGAATGCACAACCAGAGCTGTCCCCTGTCAATGGATTGCCACATGAAAATAAGTTACATTTGTTGCCCATATGTATCATTAGGTGATTTCTAATTGCCTCTTGTTTGCCAGCCTTTGAGGAAAGGAAGAATTGCAGGCCAGGTCTGGGTTGAATTGTGCCCAACTCTCTCTGTGGCCTTGCTCCAGTCTTTATGAACTGGAGGAAAAATTTAGAAGTAAATGAAACACTAGGAGTTAGTAATAACATCCCAGAGAAATCCATGCACCTCCAAATAAAAATAACAAAGGGCCAAATTCTAATTCACAGTTAATTTTACCTTCAGCTCTGCAGTATTTAAAAACATCAGCCAAAAGCTGCAGGATCAGCCCATTTAATTTTTGCATGTTCCCTGGTTATTAAGAGTTCCCTTTCCCTCTCCAGTGTGTAAAGCAGGGCAGCAGAGCTGGTTAATGCAGTGCCCTTCCCCCTGTGAGTGAGCAGCACTCACAACTCCTCTGAAGGTTCTGCATCTTCAAATTGATATGCTGCTCCCTCAGCCTGGGAAATTGCAGCACTCTGCATTGTTAATCATTCCTAAAGCCAGAACAGGCAATTACTGTGCAGGTCTCTTTCCTTTCCAGGGAATGTTTTCCTGCTGGTTTTGGTGGTGAGGGCGGGACTCGGGGAGGAGCAGGAGCAGGGGCAGAGCTGTTGACAAGGTGCTGTGTTGTGTTTCCTCTAGGGATGATTGCCATCAGCAGAATGGCAGTGCTCTACCCCCAGGTCATAGTGGACCATCCCTTCTTCTTTTTGGTCAGAAATAGAAGAACAGGTGAGAATATTGCAGACTTCTCGGAGTTTTTCACAGCGCATCCTCAAGCAAAGGAAAATTGCATGTTTCGACCAATGGGCTGGGCTTTATTATACATTTCCTTAGTTTGTTTTAAAATACCCAATATTGAAAGACTCACCTTTTCCATGGCCTTGAACCTTTCTCCAGATAAAACACCAACATCTGACATAACCCTGAAAAACACTCCCAGAAAAGAAAAAATCACCATTTCTGCAGTGAGAACAGAGTGTGACTGCCCTGAGTATCCATAATCCTGCACTCCCTGGGAGCCTGGCTGCAGTCAGCCCAGTGAAATGTGCTCCCAGTACCAAAAGATTTGCATAATGGAGGCACATTACAGCTGGGAATCATTCTGTTGAGCTCTCCAAGTGCTCTGTGGCAGGTGAGGGATGAGAGCAGCACTCACCAGCAAAAGGGGCAAGGATTAAGTAATTCCTGAGTCTGGCACTTGTAATTTGCTGTAATGATGTGGATGTGACTGGCTGATAAAACATTGCTGTGCACCCACAGGGTTTTTATGGATCTGCTTTGTGGGACTTCATTCTCACAAACTTCATTCCCAGCAAGGCACAATACCAACTCTTAGGGTTTTCTAACCATAATAAAATTAAATATTATTACTGTTGTATACACATTAGACAGAAAATATATCAGGAGAACAGTATCTAGTCTTTATTGCTACTCAACACCCAAAAATCTCCCCAAAAAGAAAAGTTCAAATCAGGACAGAATAGAACTTGGTCGCTTTGGGACAGTTCTTAAAATTGCAGAACCCTTGTTGCATGTGGAAAGAGGAGCTGTCAGCAGCTGTAGGTAAAGCCTCAAAGCTTGTTACTAATCCAGAAATGTGAGGCTGGAAATATTTTGAAAAAATCCTTTTGGTTGCCCTTTTTCTCCAGACAAGCCCGGGTGCTCAGGTTTGGTTGCTCTCTTCAAACAGGGCTCCTGTGCCAGGTTCTGAGACATTTGTTCCTGTAACAATCACACAGATTGTTGTTGTTTATGATTTAAGGTATTCATCACCTTAAATCCCCAGCTCCTCCTGCTTCTGACACCTTTCCCTCCCTCCCTCCTTCCCACTTTCCCCACAGGTACCGTGCTATTCATGGGAAGGGTGATGCACCCCGAGGCAATGAATTCCAGCGGCCACGACTTCGAAAAGCTTTAACTGCCACCAGCCACCAAAAGGAGGAGATAAGCACATAAAGTTTGAAGTTAATATATTTAAGGTTTGCTGTGTTTTCCCCCAAGACACTGTTTCAAAACGCTTTTGGATCTAACTGTGTGCAAGTCAGTTCCCAGAGGAAAGCTTACAGTATTAAAGTAATGGTTCTGTTTCTGTCATTGTGATTGCTGTGTCCTTAAAATAAAGTTGTGTACATGTCAACAATTGTTTCTTGTTCTAGTGAGTTGTAAAGCAGAAAACTGCAAATCCATTATTTGTAATTTTTTTACAGTCCAAAGACTGACTTGATCAATGAGCCAGGAGCAGAATGTGTGCAGCTCTGAATAATGCAAATGGCAAAGCTTGGTGGGCATTTCTAGAGCTGAAGAAGCACATGTGGACACTGTGACCTCCTCCTGTCCCTGGCAGAGCAGGACCATCACAGCCTGTGCTGGATGCCCTGCTCAGCACAGAGAATGGATCAAACTGAGCCAGTGGATTTGATTCTTGCCTGTGGTAGACTTTGTGTGAACTGTCCCACGTGATTCTCAAGTGCTGCTTTCTGGATGCTCCTGCATGTGACTGCCACTGCTCCCCTGAGTGTTTGATAAATAAAATGATGCCAATAAAACCCAATCGCATGAATATCCCAGGCCTGTCAGTGTCAGTGTAGAAAGCTCTGTGTGTGACTGAAGTAAAGGAGTTCACTGGTAATGCCGTTGGTGTGGACATATTTTTTCTCCCCCACAGCAGTTCTGGGCTCATTTCTGGGCTCTAGAATGTTCTTTCTCAAAAAAAAAAACCAAAAAAACAAATTTAATTTTAAGTGTCTAAAAATGCTCGAAATGTTCGGTTTGTAAATAACATCATCCTTTTCATTTCCTTACTTTTCCTGGAGAACAGACTGGCAGGGAGGAGAATGACACCTAGCACAAGGAAATGTTAGCAGGGGAATTAGTTGCTGTTTGCATTTGGAAGAGTTGATAAATGAAATGATGCCAATAAAACCCAATGGCATGAATATCCCAGACCTGTCAGTGTAGAAAGCTCTGTGTGTGACTGAAGTAAAGGAGTTCACTGGTAATGCCGTTGGTGTGGATGTATTTTTTCTCCCCCACAGCAATTCTACTCTTCAGTATCTCATTTCAGGGCTCTAGAATGTTCTTTCTCAAAAAAAACAGAAAAACACAAACCCACCCTGACTTAATTTTTTAAGTGTCTAAAAATGTTCAGTTTGTAAATAACATCATCCTTTTCCTTTCCTTACTTTTCCTGGAGAACAGACTGGCAGGAAGGAGAATGACACCTAGCACAAGGAAATGTTAGCAGGGAATACTGCTCCTCCTTTCCACTTGGAAGAGGAGGAGCAGTACCCACTGTCAGCAGAGAGATGTATAATTATTTCCTCTCTCATTGTGCAAAATACAAAAAGAACAGAGGTTATTAAAAAGGTGAGAGAGAACAGGAGAAAAGGAGGGAGGAGCTCCTTTGAAACAGATTATAAATACAAATCTTTGGATAATAAATGGGGTTTTGTCAGTCAATAGGAGTTTTCTCTTTGGAATTTTATGGGAACAAATGCATTTTGGCTGAAGTGCAGTTATGGGCTTCCCTGGCACTCAGAACAGCAGAGATGCTGCTCCCAAAGTTATTAATGCAAGGAGAACTTCCAAAATCTGACCCATTGTTCACTCTCTCTGCTGTTGGTGCAGGTCAGAGCAGGACGTGAGGGACGTTCTCTGTGCGGGCTGGGAATGCTCCCTTGTTAAAAGGGGCTTTTGAGCACATTTCCAGCCCTGCCCCTTGAATTCTTTCACAAACGGGTTCCTGTGTGTGTTTTTGGTGCTTATCACCTTGCTGTATTATAGTCTGGACTGGGTGAGGCAGCTTTTGTATTCAAATTTAGATGGAAATGGTAATTTTAGCTGTGTGTAGCTACAAGTGTTATGCTGGGGAGGGAAAGGGGAGTGCTGCTCAGAGGGGCTAATTTTACCAAAATCTGCCTCACTGCAGGTAAAATGAGCTTTGGTGTGGGTTACACAAGGGCTGGTTCTCCACATTTAAATAACTGTGTGGACATCCCTCATGTCTGTAAAAGTCACCATATGCTGAGGATCTCCTCTGGGTTATCTTAGGGGAACCTGGTTTTTAAGCTTTCGAACATTTTTAACATTTTTTTCAGGCTATTTTTGTGGTGTTCACTCTGACTGAGAAAGACATGAGAAACCTTCAGTTGTGTTTATTTTCAGTCCATCAAAAATTCTTCCTGACCAATTTTGCCTTTTCTCTGTGTCAGTTCCTTGCAACATTTATATATTCCTTACTAAGGGAAGGGCTGAAAACAGATTGGAGCTAAAGCTTTGGATTTTGGAAGCTGCCAGGCAGAAGGGTTTACAGAGGATATCAGGCAAATGCACTGAATGCCCCTGCAGCTGGATTGAGCAAAACTGCAGTGGAATGATGCAGAATCACAAATTCCAAATCAAATCCCAGGATTGCCTGAGTGGGCACAGAAATACAAACACTTGTGATTTCACTTGCTGCTCTCCCAAGCCTTACAGATGCAAAATAACCTTGAAAAATTGAGAATTACCTGGTTTGCAACAACATGAATTGATTTCTTTCCATAGTTTTCAGTAGTAATAATATCTTAAATATTGTTGCCAGTTCATAGGTATATGGATGCTGTTCCATGATGGTTTTTACTCCAGATTTTGTATAATGTTCCTTTCAAAGTTGCCACTGCTTTTTCACTACAAAACTAGCAAAATTATTTTGTCTTTTTTAGCATCTTTTTTTTCAAGAATCTTTTTTTTTTTCAAGAATCTCTTGAACAGAGGTGCTACAACTGAAAATTATTTATTTGGCTGCTAGGATCTCACTTGTGCGTGACCTTGAGCACCTGAGTGTTTTGTAGAGTCTGTATTCAACCTAAATTTTCCAATTTGTGTGAATTAGAATGGGTTTGTTGCTGTTCCAAGCACAAATTTTCATTCTCCTTCCACAAGTGGCAGAGTGAACTTTTGTATCAGTGTGGGCATCAAGGATGTCAGGTTCCTCAGAGAAATGAGATCTTGGTGCTGCACCTGAGGCAAACCCAAACTTTCTCGAGGCTCTTCTGGCTAATTTTTATTTGTCAGTGGTGGACAAAAGAAGAAACCACAAGATGTCACTCTATCCTAAGGAGCTGAGAAGGACTTTCCTTTTGACAGGAATCCTGAGGGAGCTCAGGCACGGGTGGATCTCAGTGTATGGGAGATGCAGAGTTTGGAGCATCATTAGCCCCAGTTCCTGGGATTCATAATCCCAGATGGAGGGAACAAACCCCCAAACACCTGCTTTGTGTTGCAATCCTCCCTCTGACCTTGGTGAGGGGTTGCTGGAGGGAGTTCGTTGCTCCCAGGGGAATTTTTGTCCTGGTGATGCCTCCTGTGCTTGGTGTGAAATGGCAGGAATGGGTTGTTCTTTAACCCATGGGCAGCCCCAGAGCTGTGCTGGGGTTATTTCTGAGAGCCACCGCTGCAACAGGACCCAGAATTTCTTTTCTGCAAGAGGTAAATAACTGGGATTGACTCATTGATGTGCTGCTCTCTTCTGGTTGTGTCCTAAATTCCGCCCTTCCCTCTCTGCCTTACAGAGTCCCTGGAATTCCTGCCTGCAGATTCCCTGGCACAGCGAGGTCCCACCACTGTCAGGGCTTCTCCCTGCCGGGGGAGGAGGCAAGGCTGTCCCTAAAATAACAAATGGTGTTTACAGGCCCATTCTTGAGTCGTTCCTGTCCCTTTTATTGGGCAGTGCTTGCTGTTGGGAAACAGGAATACACAGATTAGAGATGGATGAGGCAGCCCCAAGCCAGGGGCAGGCAGGAGGGCAGCAGTGCCTTGCAGCAAGGAGCTGCCTTCCCTCGGGAGCTGCATCCCCTGGGTGGGTTCAGCTGGGAAAACTGTCAGGATTTCCCAAGTTTGGATCAGGCTGCTGCAGGCTCAGGGCTCCAGAATGAGAGGAGGCTCTGTCTGCTCGCTGGGACCTCTGCTCCATCCAGCAGCTTCTGGCGCTTCCAGCTGAGGGCTGTGGAGCAAAGTTCCGCATGAGAAACCATCCTCAATGCACATGGGGATACTCTGGAACTCATTAACACTCTGGGTCTGTGGCCCCCTCCACAGGGGCTTCTCGAGTGACATTCCTTTCACACAGCCCTGCCTTCCAACAGCATCCACAATGAAAATGTTTTCCATTTTCCAGCACTAATTAGAAGCCCAAGTCATGGGCCAGTTGCTGTGGGCATGAGGCAAGCTGCATGAAGAGCTGGGCAGGAGTGAGGGATGGAAATGCAGCTGGAATTGCAGAACAGCAGTGGGGCTGTGAAGGATGCTCAGTCACTCTGAACCATGGAGAAAGGTGGGAAAGATAAAATATGTGAGCCCAGATACAGATATTGATTGTAAAAGTCTGTGTCTGCTCAGAGCTGGCTGAGGGAAGAATTGGAATTGTCCCTGCAGCTCAGGAATTGAGCCCATAGCCTGGGTTTTTAATTAGAACCCGTAGCCTGGGTTATTTTTAATTAGAAGCCCAAGTCATGGGCCAGTTGCTGTGGGCATGAGGCAAGCTGCATGAAGAGCTGGGCAGGAGTGAGGGATGGAAACGCAGCTGGAATTGCAGCTCACAGACAGCAGCACAGAGCTGTGAAGGATGCTCAGTCACTCTGAGTCATGGAGAAAGGTGGGGAAGATAAATGTGTGAGCCCAGATACAGATATTGATTGTAAAAGTCTGTGTCTGCTCAGAGCTGGCTGAGGGAAGAATTGGAATTGTCCCTGCAGCTCAGGAATTGAGCCCATAGCGTGGGATTTTATCTTTTCAGGCACACAAGCACAATGGGAATGATGGCTCAGATACGAGCCAGGCTTTGCTGGTAACAAGGTGTTTTACTGGCTCTCATAAACACACAGCCTCCCTGGGGAAGAGTGATCCTTTTGGACAAACTGAGGGAAAATTCCTGCAGAAAAACTATTCTGTGTTTGTGCAGAAATGCTTTTAAGTAAGAAAGGGAAAAGATACAGAGGAAATCTGGGTTGTGTCTAAATCATGTTTTTAATGTTCTCATTCAGGGGCTGGAATTGCCTGTGGAAAAAGATGAGCTTCAACCTCTCCTTCAAGTATTCTAATGCTACCAAAAGAGTTTGGAGGCAGTAACAGTTTTTCACTCTATTTACTCATTGTTAAACAACTCTTTTGTTGTTTTGAACCAAAACTGGAATCCTTGCAGCTGGTAACTGCTTGATAATTTTGCCTGAACAGAGTGAACCAGCTGTGTTAAAACTTGATAAGAATTAAAGATATCAGGAAGATTGCCCTGAGACCTGTGAGGATCATGCTCTGGGCAATGCCAAATCTCACTGGTCACCACCAGTGTGGCACAAAAAGTCTCTTTATTTGGGTAAAATAACCCTTTTTCAAAGTCACGTTTTGAACCAAAACTGGAATCCCTGCAGCTGGTAGCTGAGTGGTAATTCTGCCTGAACAGAATAAATCAACTATGTTAAAACTTGATAAGAATTAAGATATCAGGAAAATTGCCCTGAGACCTGTAAGGATCATGCTCCAGGCAATGCCAAATCTCACTGCTCACCAACAGTGTGGCACAAAAATTCTGTTTGTTTGGGGCTTTTGTCACTGTGTTTTGTAAATGCATGTTTCTAAAGGCAACAGCCACAAGGTCAACAGAGCTTAACACAGGAATAATGACATTTCTGGAGTTTATCACAGGGCAAATACTGGGCCCAAAATTCTTTGTCTGTGCTGGGGAATGCTGTCCTTGGTCAGGCTGGGATCAGCAGTGGGCAGTGCCAGCCTGTCATTGCCAGCAGCAGGGCTGTGTGAAGCTCCAAACCAGGGATGTGCCTTCATCAGCTCAGCTCTTTTGGCAGCACATCTGGAACGAGCTCAGCTTCAAGCTCTGCTCCAACCCAAACCATTCTGGGATTCTGTGGTTCTGTTAAAGCCCCCAGCAAAACCCAGAGAGGTAAAAGAGCCCAGTTCTGCTGCTGCTGCCTGGTTTTCATCTGTCTACATTGATTTTTCCTTCACAGGATTTTCTCCTTGGTCTGCACAAAAGGAAAACCAGAGGCAGTGTGCTCCAGTTTATAAACTCACTCCAGATTTTTTGATCAGAAATCATTTGTGAACCATCCCAATATTTCAGATCCAGTCTCGCTGCTGCAGTTCCATGGGCAGCAAGGTGAGCAGGCTGACTGGAGTGATTTATTTCATTTATTTTCCAGTGTCATTCCACATTTAATGTGCATATACTCATAGAAAAAATTGTTCTGAGGAGGTGAGCTCTTAATTGCTGAGCTTTTGAGTCTGAACACACATGGGACAGAGTTTGGACCTGAGCAGAACAGCCTTGTGTCAGCCTTACAGAAAGGCAGGGATGTCTCCACATCCAGCACATCCTGAGGGAGAGATGCAGTGAGCTCTGAGCAGGAATTAGGGAATTTCTGCCTCCGTAACCTTAAATGCTTCCATTGGGCAGACAATCTTGTCGTGTCAGAGCAAAGAGCATCACCAGAAAAAGCCACATTGTCATCTGCAGCCTGTTCCAAACCCCTTTGTGCCCCATCATGAAATATTGCCATCCCTTCAGGCAGCTCAGTGCAGGTCTCTCTCAGGCCATGCCCTGAAGCCTGAGTTCAGAGAACTGGCTGGGAATTGACACACTTGGCATTTTTTTGTGACTAGAAAAATTTTTCTCAGTTTGCCCAATTTTGCCCAATTTGCCCATTTTTGTCCAATTTGCAAAAATTACTTTAGGACACTTACCTGAAAATATAAAATAGGCTTCTAATCACAATGTTTCTACAGAGAAAAAGGTGAAGACTGTACGCATGCAAGATGTGGAATTTAGAAAATTGCATTTTGTCTGTGTACACGTGCACTCATTAAATGTGGATGCATGATGGGAACAACAAATCCTGTTATTATTTTGCTATTAAAAGTAAGCAAAACCTAAGCTATTACTGCCTGAAACCATGAGATAATGCAAAATAATGAAGCCACTCTGTGCCTCTTGCTTTAGAGGCTGGGGGGCTTTTCTTTGGTGCCTGGAAGGGAATAAAAAGGTTTTATTAAAAAGGACATTCCTGGTTTGGAGCTGTCAGAGCTTCACACAGCCCTGCTGCTGGCAATGACAGGCTGGCACTGCCCACTGCTGATCCCAGCCTGACCAAGGACAGCATTCCCCAGCACAGACAAAGAATTTGGGGACCAGTATTTGTCCTGTGATAAACTCCAGAAATGTCATTATTCCTGTGTTAAGCTCTGCTGGCTTTGTGGCTGTTGCCTTTAGAAATATGCATTTACAAAACACAGTGACAAAAGCCCCAAATAAAGAGACTTTTTGTACCACATTGTTGGTGAGCAGTGAGATCTGGCATTGCCCAGGGCATGATCCTTACAGGTCTCAGGGCAATCTTCCTGATATCTTTAATTCTTATCAAGTTTTAACATATTTCATTCACTCTGTTCAGGCAGAATTATTCTTTCCCCTTCCCTTCTCAGTCACTGCCTTGGCTGAGTTCCTCTCCTTCAGTGCCCCGAGTTGAATGAGGAATTTTGGCCTCTTGGAAGGGATGGCAGCAAATTCCTCTGGAATGCAGCAAGTCAATGGGAGCAGCCAGAGGGGGAATAAAGGGATGTCAGGGTTTGTCACTGGGGCACTGGCAAAGCTCCCCAGCCACTGAAGAGAAGCCACAACCCCTGGCAGAGCTCTCCTGATGGAATTGCTTCGGAATTTATTTGTATTTTCTAGACAGAACAACTTTCTGCTGGATTTATTGGCAGTGCACTAAGTGTCTGGAGCACAAGTTAATTCAGGCTCTCTTAGCCTTGATAACACTTGCTCAAAATGTGCTTCCTCCTCGGGGTGACAAGAGCACAGAGATGATGTTTTGATAGTTCCATGAGAAGTGGCTTCCCAAAAAGCAAGCTGGAAGGGTATTTTTCAGAAGGGCCATTACCCAGCTGGCAGCCTGCTTTCCACCCTTCATGGCAGGCATGATAATCTGAGCAGCATTCAGGAGCAGGGCTGAGCACAGCCAACGCTGTTTTCCCAGGAAATGCATCCTGATGGCTCCATGGAGAAAGGCTTTCAAGTGGAAAGGTTGTTTTACATTTCTATCTCCCTCAGTGCTGCCTTATTTTTTAGGGTTTCTGTACAAAGCCCTTTTTTTTTCCACTAGAGCTAGGGGAGTATTAATTTTGCAAGTGTGCTCCCATTGAGCACAGACATCTGAAGACAGCATCTGATGAAGCAGGGGGTATCTGTGACAGCCTGGAGCCTTTGTGTGCCACGGCAGTGGTGATTCAGTGCTGTAACACTATCTGAACCTGCCCAGACTCAGCAGCTCGGGCTCATCCCTCCCCAGCACAGCTGGCAGAGCTGATAAAATCAGAATTTATTGCTGGTCTCAATCTCAGAGCTTAACCAGCCCCTTGCTGTTAAAATTTGGCTTCAGTGGGGAATGGAAATGCTCTTTTCACAGCTGGGAGCCCAAGGGAGGGGCTGGCTCAGCCTCAGGAGAGTTCCCCTTGTGCCCTCCTGCAATCCCTGGATGGAATTTGGCTCAATCCAGGTTTGCCTGCATTTCCTTCCCATGGCAGGGACTGCAGGGGGAAGGGGATGTGGGGTTGGGGTTTGGGGTTTGGGGTTTGGGGTTTGGGGTTTTGCTCCAGGTGCAGCTGGGGCAGGGCCAGGGCTCAGGACTGGGCTCTGCTCTGTCCCTTGGGCTGCATCCCAAGGGACACATTGCCCAGAAAACTGCATGGAATGGGGAGGGGGACTGATGCCCTGTGGCAGGAATGGGAGGATCCAGGAGTGGAAGAATCCAGGAATGGGAGAATCCAGGAATGGGAGAACCCAGGAATGGAAGAATTCAGGAGTGGGAGAACCCAGAAATGGGAGAATCCAAGAATGGGAAAATTCAGGAGTGGGAGAACCCAGGAATGGAAGAATTCAGGAGTGGGAGAACCCAGAAATGGGAGAATCCAAGAATGGGAAAATTCAGGAATGGAAGAACCCAGAAATAGGAGAATCCAGTAGTGGGAAAATTCAGGAATGTGAGAACCCAAGAGTGAGAAAACTCAGGAATGGGAAAATTCAGGAGTGAGAGAATCCAGAGGTGGGAGAATCCAGGAATGAGAGAATCCAGAAATGAGAGAATTCGGGAATGGGAGAATCCAAGAATGGGAAAATTCAGGAGTAGGAGAAGCCAGGAATGAGAGAATTCAGGAATGGGAGAATCCAGGACTTGGAGAACCCAGAAATGGGAGAATCCAGGAATGAGAGAACCCAGGAATGAGAGAACTCAGAAATGGGAGAATCCCCTCAGCTCTGGCTCTGGGCTAAGGTCCCTGCTCCCATACACTCCCATGGTGTCTCTCTAATGCTGGGAATGGGAACAATATGAGGCTGTAAATTGCTGAGTGTAAAACAAGATTAAGGCTGATGTGCAGAACATCAACCTGCTGGCCAAATCTCCCACTGGCCAAATCCCCCCCAGCCTGCTCGGGCCAAAATGCCAATGGATTTATGCAGCAGGAAAACCCAGTGAGCAGAGCATTTCTAAACAAGCTGACAAATCTGCAGCACTTGGGAGCAGCAGCTGATGCTCCCTCGGAGATGTAACACGATGCCTGTAATCACAGAAATAGATTTAATTTTGTTTATTTAAACCAGCCCCGTGTTTTGCTGTGAGCATTCATCATCTGGTGTCACGGAGCAGAGTAGGAAATGTCACCCTTTGAGTCACATCCCCAGTGACTCTGTTAGCAATGCTCTGGCTCTGCTCCACAGCTGGAGAAAAAAGGGCTTCATGCCTTGCTGGCTGTGGAGCAAACACTCTCCTGCAACTTCATTCTGCATTCAGCAGCTCTCCAAAACAGCCAAGGCAGCATGAAAAATGAGGAGGAACAAGACTGAAGCTCAGCTGCTGATCATTCACATCTCAACTGCAAAACCAAAAAAACTGAGGGCTGAAAGGAGACTTTGAAGAACAGGTATCAGCAGAAATATTAACCTGCCCTAATCAAGAAAAGGGCAATATTGTGACACAAAGTGGTTTAACAGCACCTCCACAGCCCCTCTAGGCCGGCAGTGAAACCCAAATATCAGGATGGGTGTGAAGTGCATGGGGTTTAATCCCTTTTACTTTCCCTTAAAGAAAAGCTGCTTCTCCTATCACCTCATCTCTGATACAGCAAAAATGTGAGGTGGGGAATAACCTCTGGAAAACAGAGCTTTGTCTGCAGAGGGGATTTTGGGCTGAAAAGAGCCAAAGCAGAGAGAGGCACTGGCTGAAGTCATTCCACTGAAAATTCTTCACCAAAAGAATAATAAAGCACTGGAATGCTCTTCCCAGGGAGTGGTGGAATCACCATCTCTGGATGTGTTTAAAAAAAGACTGGACATTGTGCTATAGTCTAGTTGAGGTGTTGGGGCATGGACTGGACTGGATGATCTTAGAGGTCCCTTCCAACCTCATTATTCTGTGATTCTGTGATGTAAGAGCCATAATGAGGGATGTGGGGCTCCAGGGGCTCTCCAAAATGCAGTTTATTGTATACAAAATGCAGTTTATTCCATCAGCCCAGGGTGTGGGTGACAGAGCTGTGCTCACAGCTGTCAGCTCCAGCTGCAGCCAGGCCTGGAGACCCTTTGGTTTTGGTTACATTGCATTTTATACTTTTCTTTGCTGAGCATTTTCATACAGTAGAACCAATCTATACCTTAACTTTTATCTATAGCCTACCATAACGGCTATAATTACAGCTGTGGGACAAAGTGGTGCAAAACCAGCCAGGAATGGCTCAGCTCCCCCAGCCCTGCTGGGAGGAGAAGGTGCTGCAGCCCTCAGGGCACCAGGATGATACAGCAAACACAGCCCCTGACTTTGAGCAGGAACACATCTCCATTGCATTTAATTTCTCCTGGCAGGCCGTGCCAGCTCCTGGCTGTAAATGCAGGGATTGCACTTACAGGGAATGCTGTGGACAGCACAGCAGGGCTGTCTCCTGCCCAGAAAGGAAGCGCTGCAGAGGAGCAAGGCTCATTCTTTTTTCATGGAACACGAGGATGCCTTCTGCTCCAAATGAAAGCAAGTGGGAGTAAATTATTTGGATTTCCAGATAAAAGCTGCGTGAGCACAACACCTTTAATAAAAACACTTGATTCTTCTCATCATGCTCCTCTCCTCTCTTCCCCACCATCACAGGAGGCCCTGCTTGCTGCTTTCAGCCAGAGAACATCTTTGTGATCCTTGCAGACAGTGAATAGCCAGGCATTCATTTGAACTTAATTTTTTTTGGCAATAAGACTCAGGGAAACAATAGGGATAAAAAAATGGGAGATGTCAGGAACAAGTTCTGTCTGTAAATACATGTTCAGCTCCTTCTTTGATTGGAATGGGGACAGGGAGTTCTGAAATTTAAACAACTGAGTTATGTTTGTCATTCAAGTGCATTGTTTTTCCATGTTTTCCTGGTTTTTCCCTCCTTTCTAAGCTCCTGCAGAGCTGGATACTTTTCACCACCTTGGCTCAGCAATACAATTATTTTCCCATCCCATCCTTAAAGAGATTTTGTCTCTTTGTCTCAAATATCTCCTATATGACAACCTGGCAAAGCCACTTTAATAAAGAAATGCTCTGGTGACTCCCAGATATTCCCACATTTGCAAGATCTGATTTTCAGCAAGGCAGCAGGGGTTTGATGGATGAAATAAACCGATTTTTTCAGTATATTTCAGGTAATCAATTAAAAAAAAAAAGAAAAGAAAAAAAAAAAGGAAACATAACTCTTTAGCAGCTGGCAGCATTTTCAAATAAATACAAGAAAATGATGGAAGTGCAATGGGGGAAGTTAGAGGAGAATAACCAGAGATGCTGCTTCCAACCACACAGGGGAAAAGGAGGCTGCAACAGGAAATTGTCTATCAAAATGAATTTAAAATGATTTTCATATGATTAAAATTACCTGATGAGATTTATGTTTGATAAATTAGGAAGTGCCTAATGAATCTTGCACCCCATGGGGAATCATTAACAATTAACTCGTGAGAAGATGAGACACGAGATCCATGATGAGGACGTGGGTGCAGGAGATGGGGCTGACCCCAGGCTGGAGGTTCCATCCCGGGGTGGTTCCATCAGGTGCCTGATCTGTTTGTTCTGGCAGCTTGGGGTGTTTGGAATTTTGAGGATTGGGCAGGAATGGCAGCTGGGGGAGTGGAGGTGACAGGAGCTCATTAAATGGGTGGCAGTGAGCCCCAGACCATGGCCTGTGTGGGGTTCGTTCCCTTTGGGGAGGTCTGGCAGGCTCCCAGCAGGTCCCTTTGGGGTTTTTCTACATTCACATTCAATGCAAAAGCCATGCTTTAAGGTGAAAGGGAAAATAGACCTCATTTCAGTGAGGTTAATAATGGGAGAAATCATCAACCAGGAGTGTTGTGTGCCACCAGCTCCACTTGGGATAAAATCATGTTTTGTCTTTCATACAAATTGGTGAAATTTGAAGGCAAATGAAGAGGCAGTGAGTTTTATGTCCATTATTTCTTTAGAAAAGAAAGTTTTGGGAAAGAAAACCTTGAGATGTTACTTATTTGTGGTCTTTCCTCAGTGTCAGATACATCCAGAAATTGTTGGCATTCATTTTGTTTAGAAAAAGGCAGATTTGATACTGGAATAGGCCTCTCCTAAACCAAACAAAAATGTTTTCTTCATTCCACAATCATTTTTCTTACAGCTTCATCCAAAGGCTGTTAAACCAAGGAAGAGCTCACTCTTCAGTGCCGGGCATTGTCATTACCACTTTCAAGCCCATTGTTTTTCCAGGAGAGAGAACCAAATTTCAGTCCCTGTTGCTTGGCTACAGCCCCTCCAAGCCTCTTGGAACCCATGGGTTTGTAACACCTCAGAAAAGCAGGCATGTGCAGCTTTCCCTTCAATTATTTATGCAGCTAGTTGTTGATTCCTTTTTGTCTGGTGACCCGATGAAATGTTTCACTAACTCCGCGCTCCTCCTGCCCAAGGCTTTATGCTGTTGTCCTTGGCTTTTCCCTGGGAATGCTCTCCAAGTGGGAATCAAATGTTTTCCTGGAATCCTGAATGGGCAGCCCAGAAAGGAAAGTGTTGCCTGGGTAACTCAGCAAAACAACCCAAACCTGTTGGTTTGAGTGAGTGTGTGCTGTTTGCCTGCCGAGGCACAGAGCAGCACTTGGGCACCAAAAGTGAGCTCCTCTTCCTCTTCAGGGCCATGCACATCACACCTCCAAAATGCCCCAAGAAATTCTCTCTTTCTAACTGAATCATCCAACACAAACGCCCTGGATTCCTGGATATGTTCAAAGCAGGTAAGATCAATAAAAGCTGGCTTTCTGCTGGTGCTGAAGTGTTGTTATGTGTTTAGGTCTGATTGTACTGGTGATATTGACCTGATGGTTTGATATCAACAATTTGTATCAAGTTAACACCAAAAAAAAAAATTTTACATAAAGAACATAAAATTACATCAATAATTTGATTTATCCCAAAATTAGATTTATCTAAACTGATTTATTCCTGAATCAGAAAAATGTTAGAATAGAGAAATTTCTTTCAAGTATCCTTCAATGACAATCAGAAATGTCAGCTCAGAAACTCAGCCAGTAATTGCAGACTTTAAAGCCAGACTGTTCATCCAGTCTGGTCTGAACAAAGTCAGTGGCTGGGAATCCTGTGTGAATGCTGACCCTGGGCACAGGAACAGAATTTCTGCTCCCACAGTGCCAGGATTTCATGGTCTGAGCATCTCAGTTATTTCTGTATAAAAGGAGGAGGGATAATATTATTTCCTTTCTTCCTACTCTTTGTCTGTGTGCTCTGTTCAATTAGAGCACAAACCCTCTGGAGCAAACTCTGTTTTCCTGACTTTCTGTGGTGCCCAGAACAACGGGGCCTCTGGTGGCCTACAGCAGTGAGAATAATTGGGATTGTTTCTGTCATTAATCAGACCTCAGGATGAGCTGTATTCTGCCCATCCTACAAATTTCATGGACGTGCAGGGAAGAATCCAAAGGGACAAAAAAAAGATGTGAGAGACACAGGGTTGAGACCGATGCCCACCCTGTGTTTACCCAATTCAAAGACAAAATTACTGGTCAAAATTTCATAAAGTTGGAAAAAAGATTTCTTTCTTGCAGAGCTGGGGACACACTGCTGAATTTCTTGTCAGAAGCACATTTTTATGGGCAGGTTGTAAAGATCTGAAAAATAGTGTTTATAATGGAAAGGCTGACACCATGTAAAATATGTCGTTCCTCTGGAATAGCACAGAGATAATTTTTCATGGGCTTTATGAGGAATGCATTTGCCATAAAAGATCTGAAGCCCATTAGGCTGTGATGGGGACCAATACCTTTCATTTTATAGACAGAGGAAAAAATGGCAAGTAGAAAGGCCCCAAATTACAATCCTGTTTGATTTAGATATTAATTTCTTTATTCTTAGCAGACAGAGAAATTATTCTCTCAAGTGACCTGATGAATCTCTTAAAACCCTGTCCTCGCCCACCCAGTAATAAACTCAGTTCTTAGCACATAAAGTTTTAATGAAACCTGGGTGGAATGACTACTTTGTTAAATTTCACATAATGATCTGTCAGTTCAACATTTGGAACCATGGAATGCCTGAGCATGGAGCTGAAATTCTCTAATTACCATGATTCCCCTCTGTTTTCCTGGCACGGTGAAATTTGCCAGCAGAATTTCTGAGAGAAGGTTTTGGAGCCTTCAGCAACCATTGGGGAAAGCGCAGACCTTTCTGTATAGAACGACCTTATAATGATCAGCCTTTGTAGTGACCTAAAAGAGAAAAATGTGAAGGAGAAGGAGGATAAGGAATGTTTTGTATGTGAAGAAGCTGCGAGGTAGAAGTCTAAACCGCAGAGGTTTTGACAATATGGCATTTCCAACTGAATAACCCAGGGCAGAGAGGATTGTGGACTTTTTCCACATTGATTTTAATCTATTTACCCCCTCTTTTTTCAGGACAAACCCCAGGAACTGAAGTGAGGAAGGGGCTGTGCCTGTGGTGCGGGAGTCACAGATCAATAGGGGACAATTTACAGCTCCATCGTAACCTTCTCCCAAAACCTGGGTCCCACCACCATTGTTGGAGTTTAAAAACCATCTGTGAACTTCAGCAGGGACTAACCAGTGCCCACAACCACACTGGGCTGCTGCAATCCCACCCTGGAGCCCTGCCAGCGCCTGCACTTTGTCTGGGTGAACAAACAAAAATCAAACTCATATTCACTGGGCCAATTCTCAGAACCTACAGCTTTAATGGTCTAAGAAAAATATAATATAAAAACAGACACAAACCTGGCCTGTTGGTTCCCACCAAGAGAAGAATCTCTTGTTCTCATTCTCGGCTGCAAACCTGAAGAAGGAAGCCTAGAAGAGGTTCCTAAAATGGCTGAGTACATTCAAATGAGGCAAGAACGCCCAACAGAGCGAACAGGTGCCCATAAAAAACCTTCCTGAACATTACATAAAACCTGACCCTCTTCAAGTATTTTCTTTTCATCCAACAGATAGATACACTAATAAGGCATTTAACAAGCCACTAATGAAGCAGGAGATCTTTTAGGCAACAAAAATACCAACTTCAAGAGGGCAAAACCGTGAAAGGAATTGAAAGTGGAGCGGCCGGCACGCGCAGACCAGAGATTCAGCTGGATGATCACGTATCCTGCTACAGGTATCACCAACCTATCTTTAGGCACCTTCTGGAGAGCCAGCTCACTGATACCAGCTGGATCAGCCCAGGAATTTGTTTGATGTGCTTAAGAGGTTGGTAACAATAGCTCCTAAGGTGACAGCGGCGGCAGCGTTGCGCGGTGACAGCGTTTCCTTGGAGACAGCGAATCCATCCATCGGGATCCCGGCAGGTTCCCCCCTCCAGAGAGCCTGGAACTCCCTCCCTGAGCAGGGCCAGAGATGGGAAGATAAGCCCTGCCTGTAGACAAATAGCCCTGTGCAAGATGTGAGGATTTCATGCAGCAGCCAGACATGTCTGAAAGGTAGGAGGGTGCAAGGAGACACGAACCTGTAGTCATTGCTTGACATGCTTTGACAACAAAGATAGAGTTACAGGATTGAGTGTCTTTTTAAAATGTACCAGCCTGTATTGCTGAAGGAGATTGCTGTGCAGGGAAAACAGGAGCTCAAACAGAGCTGTTTTTCTTGGTGTCAGTGCCTGATTGCTGGAAGGAAAAAGCTGCCCCAACAAAAATGTTGAGTTTGTTGTGAAAATGTGTGGATTGAGGTGTGGGCTTTGTGTTGGTGCAAGCTGGATCCAAGAGGAAAATGTTAGTTAATATGCTAAGAGTGTATCATTATGGTGATGGGACCTAATTAAGTTAATTATGTCGTGGGGGGGGGGGCAATTTTATGAAGCATAAAGCAAGATAATTGATGCTGCAGCTATCAGCAAGGATGCTTTGTAGCCATAACTTACAGGTGTGTTTGTCACTAAATTACGCTCAGAAGAACTGCTTCAAAATGTTGCATAATGTCTCCTAAAACTCCTATAAAAATAATTGAGAGGTAATAGAGCATGCAAACACTGTGTCCATATCTTCTACTCTGCTAAGTTCAGAGAGTTCTCATAATAAATGTTTGCATACAAGCAGAGCTGCTCTGGAGCAGTAAATTGTGTGCATTTGAAATGAAGCACAGCCTGAATTCTGAGTTTGCCATCTCTTAAATACTTTCACAAGCTGGTAACTTATCCTTGCAGTTCATTTATGGCTTTGGCATTTGCCATTGACTGGGACAACCCAAATAATTGGGTGTTTAGAACCTGGGAGTGTTCACTTATGTGTGCAGGTGCTTTGGGCAGGTCCAGAACCTCTCTTGGAGCCTACAAAATCAGCAGCTCTCACCCAGTGATACAAAGTTTTTGCTTTGGGAGGATTTATTGCTCTTAGTTTCTCTAGTTTGGAATTTTTTTTTTCTATTCCTTCAAGATGATCTTGAAACACATTTGATTTGGTTCCTTCCTTTAGAATGGTGCACATTTTTCACTCCCACAGCATCAAGACTGAATGATCTGAGAGCACTTTGCTGCTAAATAAGAACCTGACCAGAGCTCCCTGAGCTCAACCACAGGAGCAGGGCCCCTTCCATCAGATGTGGGCTGTGATTTGGTGGGATGTAGCAAGCACCACGGGAATCCTGCTATGTGAAGAGTTATTTATAACCCTACTACTGGTTCCCAAACCTTTTATCCAGGGATTTCAGATTTAAGGGGAAAGCAGCTGGGGCTCAGTGAAAGCTAAGCCTGCTGGAGAATGCTGATTCCTGAAGAGCAGCTGGGATAAGGCTGTGAGAAGCTAGACCAGACCCCAGAACTGCTCAAAAGGCTGGGACAAAAAGCCTTTCAAATCCCAAATGCAAGAGTTTGCTCATATGCTCACTCCTCTTTAGCTGAGCTCCCCATTTTCTGTGCAGCAGAGCTGAACCTGAGCTGCAGAGTCTCAGATGTTTGTTTGTCGAGGCTGCTGTTCCATCAGGAGAAAGGATTTGACTGACACTCCTTTTTTAACAGCCAAATAGCTAAAACATACACAGGAGGGACTTTTCACTCTGTTTCTCACTCAGTATCTTTCACTGGTGCAGTTTCAGAAGCAGCTCAGCTTTTGCTCTTCAAAGTCTTTTCGTGGCTTTTAATGTGTCCTGCACTGAAAGGCAGCTGCACTCAGAGGGGCTTGCACTGCACTCAGGAGCCTGGAGCACCCTGGGCTCTCTGGAGACCTGGCCAAGGTGTCAGAGAGCAGAACCTTTCCCTGGGCTCTCTGCAAACCTGGCCAAGGTGTCTGAGAGCAGAACCTTTCCCTGGGCTCTCTGCAAACCTGGCCAAGGTGTCTGAGAGAGCAGAACATTTCCCTGGGCTCTCTGCAAACCTGGCCAAGGTGTCAGAGAGCAGAACATTTCCCAGCCCCACAGCTGACACTGACATCCTGATGAGCTGGGCTTTGATCAGGGAGCTCAGCAGTGCAGGGTTTTCCAGGGTACAGCCTGATATCTCCTCAGCCATGCTCTTAAAAAGACTGAAGTTGTTCTGTTCTGTTCTCATTCCTGACAGTTTGCAAAACACTTCAGGCACTGAATTCCTCCCTGGGACTTCTACTGAGGAGAATAATGTAAAATGCAAGGGTTTGGCCACGAGTGCTTCCAGTTACCCCCCAGCCTGTGCGCCCTCTTGTCAGCTCACAGGGAGCAATGCAGACTTCAAGGTGCCTGCAAAGAATTGTTTGGTACAGTTTTGTGGGGTTTTGTTTATTACTGAGATGGAAAATAACTTTGTAATGATTTGGTGTCAGCAGCAAAGCTGTAGCCATGATAGGAACTGGACTGAGGGCCAGCCTCAGAAATTAGGAGCTGGTCACACACAAGATTTTTCGCCCCCATTACCTTTTGAAGTTTCCTTTCCAAACCTCTATTACAGAATTCTTAAAATATAGTCAAGCACCTCTGCTTAAAGGACATCATAAATAGTCCCCCACAGCCCCCAAAAAGAGGGAGAATGGAGGAATGCAATTGCCACAGAGGTTTTCCATTAGTGAAATTAATTCTTCTCTCATAAGAATTTAGGCCCATGATTTATGATAACCACCAATTTCTCACTGCAGGCGAAGTGAGAGGAAATGACTCAGCCTGGACAGACATCATGAATCTAATTTTTTTTCCCTTAATGCTTGACATAATCTAGTGTGCTGCTCCCAGAGGTGTCATTGGAGATTCATATCCAGCCAAAGGGCCTCACAATCAAGGCAGGAAATTTTGTTCCTTTCATGTATTGTGAGATCTGTAATTGCTTGGAATTGCATCCTGCCTCCTTCATTGCCACTCCTTTTTCATCAATTCTGCAGCAAAACAGGAAGGTAAACAAAGCAAGGGAGGGAAAAGCTGTGTGGCACTCCAGAAAAATCTCCTGTGACATAATCTGGGGGTCCAGCTGGTGCTTATTAAACCCAGGCAGTTTTGAGATGAAAGAAGTTTCTTTCTGTCACTCCTTCCCATGGAAATCTCACTACCCACCTGACTGGGGAAGTTGTATCCATCACATCTTTATTTTTTTCTGGAACTTTATGTTTTACTTGCCATCACCAGTACAGAGTTTTGTGAGTGGGTTTCCTGCCAGGAGATCAGAATAGATACCATGTTAAATGGTTCAGCTGAAATGTTTTATCCCACATTTCCAGGGGCTGGGAGTGCATATTCCTGTCTCAGCAGAGGAGGTAGTATCTAGCTGAGAGGAAGGTAGGTTTTGAAAAGTCTTGCAGTTATAAATAGTCATTTGAATACATCCTAAAAGATCACTTTCAAACTGATCAAAATAACAGATCTTTTTCTTAAACACAAATGAATTTCTACAAATTTCTTTGCTCTGATCTCATTTAACATAAAAGGATGTAAAAGCAGAACAAACAGCAAGATAGAACTAAACAAGAATTCCCAGCACTTTTTTTTTTTTTAATTTTTATTTTTATTTTCTGGGATTTTTTTTTACCATTTACCCAAGGTAAATCCTCTTTTCCCAGGGCTGCTGTGAGTGAACTCCTGCTGCTCCCCAGCACACACCCCCCCAAGGGGCTGCTGCCTGCTGGCAAATTCTACCCTGAGCTATTCTTATTTTCTGTAATGATTTTCTGTAATTATAAAACAAACCCAACAAAATTTGCATTTCCCTGGACAGAACCTAGGCTGGCTCAACATCTCCTCTCTAGTTCCTCAGGTCTGACTACAAGCAACCAGAAGTTCTTGAAATTCTACTCCTCCTACTGCTCCATCCTGAGGGATGCCCACAATATTCCACTGGTTTTACCCCAAAACAGAGGAACCCTCGGGCAGAGCTGGGACCCCAGGCTCCCTTTCCCAGTAAGTGTTGGGTTTCCCAGTCTGACTGCAGGTTTGTAGAAAAGAGACATTGACAAAGAGGAGCTAAGCAGAAATGTCCTCCTCAGCTTTGAAGAGGATTCTGTTTACCTCCTTTTATCCTCCAAAACTGGGCTGGAATGTAAATAAGGTTCTGTCCTTTGGGGTGAGCTGTGGCAGGGGATTTGCCTCAGCCTTTGAGCACCAAACTGCAGCTCTGGGCAGGGGAATAATGAGCCCTGAAGAGGCTCCCTCCAATATTTGAGCCAATTTACTGCAGTTAACCAGGACGAGCTGTGGCAACCTCCACTGAGCTGTGAATTCCCACAGCATTCACCAGCTCCTGCATGTGGCTCTGACTGGGGCATTTCTGCTGTAATAAGGCCAGAAATAAGGGAAAATGCAGTGCCAAAACCTCAAGAGCTTCTACTGATTTTTGTATCTTTATTTTTCCCTTTTTTTAAGCTTCCCTCTGACTCCTTCAAGTATCTTGGCTGGTGTGACATAGAGGAACACAGTGTGAGAGGGAATCAGCTCCTCTGCCCCCGAGTGAGGGAAGGTAAAGATCAAAAAGACACTTTGACATCTCAGCCCTGACTCCATCGAGTCAAAGAGTGCATCCTTAAAAGGGATGAGCTGAAATCCTGCCCCTTCTCAAAAGAATGGCAAACTCCAGGATTTCAGCTCACAGTGCCCAAGCTGGCTTTATTTTTTTAATCATTAGGAAATTATCCTTTGTCATTTCCAAAATTAAAAACAACTGCCTGAACTGCAAACTGAAATTTTTTAGTATTAATGTGCTGCTGATTACTTCTCTCAGAAGCTGATTAACATTTGACTGTTCAGAATGCAGTAGCCATGTGCCAAACAGCCAAGCAAGAGGGAAGCCCAGCCCTGCAAACAGTGGCACATTTCTTGTATTTTAAGACTAAATTGGCTCAATTGCAATCCATACACTCTCAAGAACAGATGGGTTTTAAAATCCAGTATTTGCATGTTTGGGAGTAAACAGTGGAAGATTTCCAGCCAGTCCTTGCTTTAATCAGGAATTTGAAGATGCCCACAGCTCTAAACTTTTCATTAAGACTTTAAGTCTTAGTGTGTGTGTGTCTCAATACAAATGAGGTTTAGAATGGAGCTGTTGGTTTTTGGCACTGCTCTGGAAGCTGAAACAGTTTCCTTTCTCAGGACAATCAAAGGCTAACTCACAGCATGGCAAGGAATAAGGAGAAATTTAGAGCTCAGATCCTTAAGAACAACCTTTCAGAAATGGTTTTCATTCTGATCTGTAGCAGATCTGTCATTTACCAACCATGCACAAAGACTGCAGATTGCTGGCTGAATTATGGGCCTGGGAATGGCAGAAAAATCTTCCCATTAATTTAAATCTCAGAAGCCTGGAAAGTCACACACCTATAATATTATATATATTTCTTCATTACAGAATCTTCCCAGCAATATAAATATATATTCTTCCAGCAAGTGACTAAGTGCCAGTTCTGTATCAATCCTCAACTGTAAATCTTTTTCTCTGACCAGGGCCCTCAGAAGAAGAGCTGTTTTTCAGGAAAGAAGAATATACTCTGAAAAGAAGAAAACAAGTAACTGACGCAGAGAAATGGGAAAAGAGGATGCAAGAGAACTGGGAAAACTGTGCTGTAAAACTTCCTCATTAACACTTTGGACTGTAGCTGTAAAGAAGCCAAATAATCACGTGCTGGCTGCTCACTGCATTTAATAGATTTAAACCAGTGATAAGTGGCTGTGGCAAGGGGTGGAATTGGATGAATTTTGAATTCCCTGCCAACTCAGCCCATTCTGTGAGGATTCTATGAATATTTAAATCTGGCTGCTGCACAGACCTTTGGTGCCAGCTGGGTTTAGAGACCAAACCAAAAAGCCACAATCACTCAGTCCTGCTCCCTCCCACACCCTGGTAACCCCACTCACAAAGGAAGGAGGAGATGGACACTCAAATTCATGCTTGAGAGATGGTTTCTTCCTTCCTTTCAAATAATTAAGGAGTCCAGCACTCTGATTCTGAGGTGGATTTGGCACTTGGTACCACCAATTGTTATAAAAGCAGCAGCATAAAATGTGTTCTCATTTTAACTGCCTCTGACTAATTCTATATTTAATTATATAGCTATTACAAAGCAAGGGAAAAAAAAAAAAAGTGATTTCTCTTATTTTTGCCCTTCCCAGGAGCTGAACCTTTCATTCCAGGACCTGGGTGATCTTTACCAGGTGGAAAACCTCAAAAGAATCCTCCACAGATTAATCCGGGTGGAAAAGCTTTGGTTGGTGGACAATTCCCTGACAGACCTCAGTGCCATAAGGTTGCCAAGGTAGACAAAATGTCCTGCTTCTATTCTCATGTAATCTATTTCTATTTTTATGTAATAGCCCAGAAATCAGAATTTTCCTGAAGTGACAGCTGGGGCAGGCTCTTGAGAGCTGCCAAATCTGCTCTTGGGGGGTGCTGGGGTGAGAATCCATCAGTTCATTGCTGAAAATACCCAGTGAGGAGATCACATCACATCACACCCCTTTGATTCCTGGGGAATAATTAATGAGTCCAGCCAGCTTCAGGGAGATCTGTGCCAAAAGGGGAAGCTGTTGCACACAGAAGGAATCTCTGTGAAGAGATGGGGGAGCACAACCCAAGCAGAGAGGCCATGACAACTGTAAATTTATTTTATCATCCATCTGTTGCTACTCTGCTGCTGTGTATTTAGGTGTATGGAGAGTAGTAGTATTGAGAACAGAAATAATGATGCATCTGTTGCACAAGATAAAGAAATAAGGGAATAAAATGTAAACCAGTGTATAAAACCCATCCCTGTTGCAGGGGCTCTGTCCCAGATGTGATAGTGATGCCATACACTTTGTACTTTACAGATGCAGAGAGCTAAATGTAAATAAAAACCACTTTACATCCTTCAAACAGCTGCCAAAAGTCCCTCAGATTCAGCACTTATCTCTTGCTGAAAACAACATCACGAGCCTGAGTGGGATTTCAGACTTCAGGCACACCCCACTGGAATCCCTCATCCTCAAGAGGAATCCCTGTGAGTTCCAGGAAAGATACAGACAGCTGTAAGTCTGACCCTCTCGTCGCTAACAAAAGTGATAAACACAAAATAATGTTTGCCAGAGTTTCAAAGGAATGGGATCTCAAACCAAACAAACTTTTTAAAGAAGGTTTTCCTTTTCTTGTGGTTTTAATGCTCTGAAATGCTCCAGGAACATGGCTTAGTGAGCTATTATGTGATAAAAGCCCCCAAATATTCAGAAACTGCCTGTGATGCTTTTTAATGGCATGACTGGCAGTTCTGGAACTGAACTAAGCCCATGGATCAAGTTCAGAGACAGTGAGCAGGGCAGATAAATTAGATCCCCTTTTATTAATAGAAACTACCTATTACTCAACCTCTTCAGCCTCCTTGCATCCTTGGTGGCTTCTGCCTAAATTGCATTACATGTCAGAGCTGGAATCAGGGGGATGTCTTGAAAGATGGGAGCAAAAGCAGCAGAAAATCAAGTTCCCTTCATCTGATTTTTCTGGATTCCCCCTGTCCCTTGAGCAGCCTTTGGGACGGGCTGGAGATTTAACAGAGCAGCCTCAGACACTGGCAATGGAAATTCCAATCCAAGGCATAACAATCCAAGAAATTGAAGAGAACATAATCTATTCTAAGCTTCTCTCTTAGAAAATCTGCATGGTTGCATGCTTTGTCCCACTACAAACACAGCCAGGTGTTGATATTTTGAAGATAAACCTTGCAGAGTGTGTCTGAAATGGGACATACCTCCTCCCATTGCTTACTGAGAGGGGGAAAAAAGAAAGGAGGAGTTTAAAATAAATATTTAATGAAAACCGTTCTGAGTTTCCAGTAGTCCTGTGGGCATCCCTTTGGCAGTGTGGTGCTGATAAAGGCAGGGAGGCAGATATCAGCATGGAAGGGGGAAAAGTACATTTGAAATGATGGATTTCACCTTTATTATTTGCATAACTACAAGTCCAGGAGAACAAAAGCAGAAACCACGTTTTAACAATTCCTAATTGTATTTCTGCTGTCAATCTGCCAGTTCTTAGGGCAATTAAAAATTGGTGCCATTTGGTGTAACTCTGGTATCGTGTTCATTGTCAGCATTGGAAGACAGATTCTTGAAGTGCTTTATTGGGTCTGAGAATATAAAGGTGGTGCAATGAAGTGAAATCTGAGAGTTCTAATTAGCTCTTTATCAGATAAATTCTGCAACAAATGACAAATCAAGATTTCCAACCCAAATCTATTTTAGATATGTTTGAATCCACTGTTTCTTTTTTATCAGTGTCTCTTTTGTTCTCAACATTTCCCAAGATTATTTTTCTCAATTTCTGTTCTTTTCTTTTGTCTCTTTTTAAGTGTGTTCTCCAATTTGCCAAACCTGAAAATACTGGATGGCATCCCAAAACTGCCAGAGGACTGCTCACCCCCTGAGGTCAGGTTTTTTTACAGAATGTGTACTATACTCTAAAACAATATTTTTGTAGGATCTCAACTGTGCTACAACCACCTTTCTTAAAACAGACTGTAAATCCTGCTTATGGAAGTTCTGTTTTTTTTTTTTTTTACTGGTCAAAGAGATATTGAAACAGAAATAAAACATTTTTGAGTGCATTTGTGATACCAAGTATGGGTATGGATATGTAAATAAGACATAATGTTATACTGATATCATGAGTTGATTTAGTTTATTATTAAAATTAATTATTTATTAATAGCAAAATTTAAGTTTATTATTAAAAATAGTGTGTGCCAAGTAAGTATGGGTATGGATATGTAAATAAGACATAATGTTATACTGGATATTTATTAAATTTAATTTGGAGTTTAATTAATGGAGTTTATTTATTATTAAAATTATTGATTACTATTTATTAATAGCAAATTTTAAATTTATTATTAAAAATAGTGTGTGCCAAGTAAGTATGGGTATGGATATGTAAATAAGACATAATTTTATACTGGATATCATGAGTTGATTAAATTTATTATTAAAATTAATTATTATTATTTATTAATAGCAAACTTTAAATTTCTTTTTAAAAATAGTATGTGATTTTCCCATCTAGGAACTCTGTGTCAACAACTCACAATTATTGATTCCCACTGCACTTAAATAGAACATATCCAGGCTCAGACCCCAAGTTCATTGTGGGAAATGACACAGGGATGGACACCAATAGAAAAGGAAAACAAATTAATAAAAAGCCCCACCAATGTCCAGGTGCTCTTTAATGAGCTTTGTGCATGGGAAAAGCTCAGCCACCCCAACCATTTTGACCCTAATAATTAAAAAAGATCTTTCCTTGGAGTTTGGTGTGGCCAGAGAGCACTGGGGAGGGAAATCTTGAAAAGGAAAGGAGATTTTTGTCTCTGCTGGCATTGTCTGGGGATGTCCTGTTGCTTAATAGAGGCTCCTGAAAGCAAACCACAGGAGGGAGAGCCCTGACAGGGATCTGGGTTTCTGGATGCAATTATCTCTGAGAGGTCTCTGTCCTTCCTTTGATTGATTGCTGTCCAATCTTTGGGGTTTTTTTCCCCACCAGCACACAAATAGCTGTGCCACCAGCAGTGCTGGGGGAGAGGCGCAGAGCCCTGGAAATGAGGCCAATTAAGGGAATTGCCTCATTCCAGAGGCAGCCGATAAATCCTGTGCTGTGTGCCGGCTGCAGGGCAGCTCAGGTGGGTTCAGTGCAGGGATGGAGGAGAGCTCAGCCCTGCAGGGCTCTGCAGTGCCAGGGCTTGGAGCACAGAGGCCACAGCAGCTCTGTTCAGCATCTGTGCTCACAGAATCACAGAATCACAGAAATTCTAGGTTGGAACAGACCTTTAAGATCATCGAGTCCAACCCATGTTCTAACACCTCAACTAGATCATGGCACCAAGTGCCACATCCAGTCTTTTTTTAAACTCTTCGAGGGATGGTGACTCTACCACCTCCCTGGGTAGATGATTCCAGTATTTGACCAGTGCTGCACCCAGGCAGGAGAAATCAGCAGCTTGCAGAGTTTCCAGGCTCTCCCTTAGGGCTGCCCTTGCCTCTCCCACAGCTCAGCAGCCTAAACAGGGGAGCAAAATATTGTACGAATAAAATCAGATTTTAAATGTGTTACAGGATTGGCTCAGAGGGTTTTCTACAGCTGGGACAGGAAAAGGCTGTGGAGCACAGCTTGGTGGTCACCCTCAGGAAATCTTGAAATGTGGGGAAGCAGAGCAGGGCTCACAGGGCTGGATCAGCAGATCCAGTCAGTGAGATTTACCCCAGCACTGGGAGGAGAGCAGGCAGGGCAAACCCCTCCATAAACACACCCCAGGATCAGGAGGGAAACTGCACAGCCCACAGCAGAGAGCTTTCACAGGTTCACAGAGAGAGATTTGCACAGAAACAGCAAGGGCTTTGGGCAGGGAAACAGAACAGAACTGCTCCAGAGCAGCAATGTTTGCTGGGGAGGGGATAAGAGCAAAATGAAAACATGAAAGCTTTCTTTGGACTGAGGATGGTGGTCCACATCAGGTCTAGAAATGAATCCAGACACCTTATAACACATTATCATTATAAAGAACGCCTGTCATGTCTGGGAGTGGAAGGTTGAACACAAAGGATTGAATATATTTATTTTCAGCTGAGGATCTGTGTGAGAAAACACTGTGGTTTTGGAAATGAGGCAGGGAGCTGGAGCAGAGGGAAAAGAGAGCCTGAAGGACCTGCCTGATTGACCACTTGACCCTTAGTGACCACCTCACTGACCACCTGACCACCTTACCCCTACTGACCCCCTCACTGACCATCTGACCCCTTAGTGACCGCCTTATTGAGGCTTCCTTGGCCAAGCCAGGAGCAGAGGGAAAACAGAGCCTGAAGAACCTTCCTGACTGACCACTTGACCCCTACTGACCACCTCACTGGGGCTGTGGCTGGGGACAGGACAGACAGACAGACAGACAGACAGGCTTTTCCCAAAGTGCCAGCCAGCCCCTGAGGAGCACTCGAAGCAGCAGCGCTGGAATCTCAGCACGCAGCACTCAAGGCTCTCCCCCCAGAATTCAGCATCACAAAGTGGGGCTGGGATAGGGAATTGCTCCAGTCTCCTGGGCAGAGGGTTCAGTTCCCAGCTCCTGGTAAAGCTCCCACCCACCTCTTGCAGCTGTAATCAGGATTCTCTCCTGGGTGAGGCTCAGAGACTCTGCTGTTTGCACCTGAGTGCTGGGTCAGGCACACACACTGATTTATTCTCTCCAAACAGGAAGTTGGTTCTGCTCTCATCATTTTTCATTTCATTATTTTAATGCTCTGGCTCTGGGATCCCAGGGAAATGTGAGGTAATTCTGATTTTATTTAAAGTGCATCCAGGAGCAAGAATGTGCTGGTGATGTTTGAGGCATTTTGCTGTGAAGAGGCTTAAAAGGAGATCACAGAACCACGGAATGGTTTAGGTTGGAAGGGACAGAAAAGCCCATTTAAATCATCCCCCTGCCACGGGTTACTCCAAACCCTGTCCAGCCTGGCCTTGGAAACTTCCAGGGATCCAGGGGCAGCTTCTCTGAGAACTCTGTGCCAGGGTCTGCCCTGAAGAATTTCTTCCATCCATTCTGAAATGTAAAATAGCAGCTGCCATTGGTGAGCTCAGTATCAAAGTGTCACGGAATCAATTTCCAATTACTTACAAAGATTCCTTTGGACCTGACATTTCATGAAAATTTAGCAAAGCATTCCCAAAGTCTGCTCTAAGCTCCTGGGACAGAATTTCCTGCAGGCTGAGCTGTTCTCTCCTTGCCCTCTGCCTGCTCGTGCCAGAGCATTTGGGGTCTCTGGAGCTGTGTGGACAGAAGGAAATGGGTGGTGGAGCAAGTTCTGTGGGATTAAACAAATCAGCCAAACACCCTCCTGAGTTCTGCCCTCCTCCTCCATCCTCCTTATGTTGTTTTAATTAAGTTGTAATTAATCTCTTTCTTTTAAACAAATTATTTCCCTCATTTACTTGGAGTTGCATCCTTTAATTTGCATGGGGCTGCTTGCAGGAGGGCCAGGCTGCAATTCCAGAGAGGAGGAATCACTGCCCAGACATCCTCAGCTCTTGTCCCAGGGGTGAAGGGAACTCAGCTGGGTCAAGGCTCATTCTGAACCTCCCTCAGAACAATTCCAGCTGTTCCCTGGAGTCTCCTTTTCTCTGTTTGAGCAAACCCCATTGATTGGAAGAGGAGCCATTCACAGAATTAGGGGCTCATCTGTTGGATGGATATCTGTGTGAGTCCTGGGAGCTGCCCCTGCCATTAATATTGGCTGGGGTGAAATAGCATGACCTGAACTGCCCAACAATGAGCACTGGAGAGAGCAGAGCAGCCACAAAACCCTGGCCAATCAGCTCAACTGCAGCTGCCACAAGTTCAAATGAATTAGGAAAAAAAAAAAGTTTTATTCAGTGGGATGAGCTACAGCCAAAAGAAACACAGATTTCACAGAGAAACACTGAACTTCTGGACAATAATAACCAGCTGCAGTTTGCCACTCTTTCTTCCTTAAGCCATTCTGGGTCTCTTGGTTGTTGAGTTTTTGCTGAAAGTTGTACCCAGCATGCCTGAAAGAGCCCACCTGAGGGAGCTGCCACTGGGTCTTGGCTTTAAAGTGCCTTTTTTCCTCTTTGTGCTAATTTTTTGGGTTGTGCAAATTATTCTCCAGCGCTTCCTGCGGGCCTCAAAGAATTCCAATTCACAGGATTTCTAAAAGGATTACATCCCCTCATTATGGAGCTCCTTATAAAATTGCCTAGATGTTCATGTTAAAGGTCCCTTTTAGAGCCACAATGGGCTGGTTCTGTGCAGAGAGACTCCCAAAATTCTCTGTGGGGCTGAGCACACTCAGAGCACCCCACACATCCCTCCCAGGCTGTTTCTGCTGGGCACTGTTAAACCATTTCTTCCTAAAAATTATGAAATTCAAGTTTCTCACCTATAATTTCACCTTGAGCTGGAGCCCAGGGGATGTTTGCAGTGCCTGGTTTGGGAGGGGGTTAGCAGGGAGCTGCCTGGGCTCTCTCAGCCATCACTTCAGCTCCTCTCCCGGGTGTTTCTCATTGCTGGAAATTGCTGTGGTGGTCAGGTGAGGGTAACTCAGTGCTGCTTCATGGGTGGAAGGATGGAGCCCACCTGGGACAGGTCAGGTTGGGATGGATCCTTCTGGAACAGCCTCACCCAGGTAAGGGGAGATCCTGCACCCAAAGGTGCCCAGATTGCCCCACAAATTGATTGTGGGGCAATGATTTCAATGCTGCAGCTCAGCAATGCTTAAGGCTGGTGCCACAGGTTTGTGATTTTCTATGTTTCAGGTTCTGTGCTGCTTTAGTGTGTGGATGCTGAGCTCTGTGCACAGAGCAGGGAGACAAAACAATTCCTGCTCCAGCTGGGCACCAAGGACAAATGACCCAAATCTCAGCCCAGGAGCACAAACCCCGTGGGCTGCAGAGAGAAAAACAAGCAGGGTGGGACTGCCTGGGCTAAAGCTGGAATGGGACAATGAACTGCAAGGTGCAAATGGAGCAGAACTGATCCCAGGGACAGAGCCCGGGAGCGCTCGTGCATTTTGGGGCCATTTTGGGTCATCTTGGGTGCAGCCCTGGCTGGGCTCTGGTGCTGCCCAAGGTGGATCCATGGAGGAGATGCTTTGGATAAATCCCTGCTTTATTCTTTAGCTCTGTCCAGCCTCTGTTCTGGGGCACTGGGGCAGTGCCAGTTCCACAGGATCTGCCTCCACATCCCCATGGATGCTGGAGATGCCTGTGCAGTGCAGGGCTGGGCTCTGGGAGCAGCATTTGGGCTGCTCTGTCCCAGGAATGGCAGACTCTGCTTTGCTCAGGTAGCACTTCATGAACTTTTCTCAGCAGGTATTCATTTACCCAGCATTTCCCCATTTTACAGGAATAATGTCCTGTACAGCTTTTTCATCTCCTCAGCTGCCAGAGGGGATCAGGCTGTTATATACAGGGAAAATTGCTCTCATAATCAGTTCTTGAGGGCTTTTGTTGCTAAGTTTTTATTCTATGATGGAGAGTCTGTGCTGCTTTAACATCGCACAGTGTCTCAGCCCCTAATCCTTTCACAATTAAGCAAATATATTTTGCTTTCTTGAGAGATAACAGAAATCCTGCTTAAAGCACAAAGCAAAGCCAAACAACGAGAACAAAATTCTTGCACAATGAAATTGCAGGAGCAGCACTGAGGAAGCTTTTCAAAGGCAGTGAAACCTCTCCACAAAGGTAACTCCAGCCAGCAGGAATGGTTTTAAAGTATTTCCACGTTTTTCATGCTCTTTTCTCTGACCTTTAGTGCAAGGCCATCTGTGCTGAGCAGCTGATTCTCGTGGTCCCTTGAGTGGCTGCTGCAGATAAGCTTCAGAGTGTATAATAAGGACTAAAACCTGTTGGAAGAATACATTTTTTAAACCTTCCCCCTTCCAGATAAAGTTTGCTATAACTAATTTAGCCCCTGAAGGAACGAGTCTATTAGCCCTTTGATAGCTAATTTAATTCCTGATAATTTATTGTGCTGGGTGGGTTGGGAAAACAGATTCAAAGGCCTTTTGGAGGATAATAAGAAAATCATCAGGGGAGCTAAAACACTGTGGAAAAGGGAAATGGCTGAAAGGTGAGGCTGAGAGAGCTGGGAGTGCCTGCCTGGGTTGTGTGAGGGGATTGGCAGCTGGAAGGGGGATCTGATCCCGACCCTGATCCGGATCCCAACCCTAATTCTGATCCAGATCCTGATCCCAATCCTGAACCTGATTCCGATCCAGATCCCAACCCTAATTCTGATCCAGATCCTGATCCCAATCTTGATTCTGATTCAGATCCCAATCCTGATCCCTATCCCGATCCCAACCCTGATCCTGATCCAAATCTTGATCCCAATCCCGATCCCAAACCTGATCCCAATCTGAAGGCCAGGGCGGTGTCTGGGGACAGGAGAAGGTGAAGAATCTGCCTTGAGGGAAAATAAAATTTTTTAGGCTCAGTGTTTTGGCAATTCCTGCTTTTCACTGTCAGATAAAAGGGTGTGTGATGAAGGAGGGGGCAGTGGTTGAAACTGAGGGGTTTTTGTTCCATAACCTGAGGGATTCATGTCACTTATTTGATTTTTATCTGTTGTTCCCATAGACCTTTATCTGCAGGTAAGGCCACAAGGTGCTGCTTTGTGCAGATCCCCTGCTGGCTCCTGTTGTTGGCTCTGGAGCTGGCGCTGTGCAGAACCGGTTCAGAGGAGAAAGGAGAGCATTTATTGGCATTTGTGTGTCTGCGGCACTCCAGGCTGGGGCAAGGTCCTGCCATAGAGTCCAATGTCCTGCACTGTGACCTGCAGTGCCTCAGACCGTCCCCTCCTGCAGGCACAGCTCACCCACACCTCTCCAAAACCCCCTCCGAGCCCTGGCCCTGCTCCTCCCCATGGGTTTTAGCTCCACAGCTGCTCCAAGCTGGTTTGGTGACTGCCAGATGTGAGCAATGTCCCTGCCATAAATCCAGCCTGCAAACCCTGCAGCTTTCTGTTCTGGGGCAAAACAACATTTCAAGGTGAGAATCCTTCTCCTGCTCCCTTCTGTAGACTTGTCACAGGTTTTTGTGCCATTTTTCAGGCTGGCTTCTTTCCGTTTCCTTTCCGTTTCCTTTCTGTTTTCTTTTTATTTTTCCTTTTTTCCTTTTCCTTTCCTTTTTTCCTTTTCCTTTCCTTTTTTCTTTTTCCTTTTCCTTTCCTTTTCCTTTCCTTTTTTCCTTTCCTTTTTCCCCTTTCCTTTTTTTCCCCTTTCCTTTTTTTCCCCTTTCCTTTTTTTCCCCTTTCCTTTTTTTCCCCTTTCCTTTTTTTCCCCTTTCCTTTTTTTCCCCTTTCCTTTTTTTCCCTTTTTCCTTTTCTTTCCCTTTTTCCTTTTCTTTCCCTTTTCGTTCCCTTTTTTCCCTTTTCTTTTCTTTCCCTCCCTAAGGTGCAGCCATACCATTATTAGGGAATATCTTGTCTGCATGAGGCCGGAGGTAGAACAGAACACTCAGAAAGAACCCCGGCATTTGAGAAAGAGCAGAACACACAGGAACAAGCCCAACAATCCAAAATCCGTGTTTGCACAGCTCATACCTCAGGAGGATGATGCTTGAGAGGCTTTCTGCCACCCCAGCGTGCCCTGAACCCTTGTGGGGACACCCCTTCCCCTGGGTGATGCTCCCTCTTGGAGAAGGATGCTGCCCACAGGAGCAGCTCCCAAAAATGCAGCTCCTTGCCGAGGCCCAGCTGTCAGGGCTGACAGGTTGTTAGAGATTCATGCTCACTTATGAGCCATGAAATAAAGCTCATCTCCCCTGCAATTTACTGCCATACAGTGCCATTGATTTTTATGGGAGCTGCCTGGTGTTTCATAGCACAGTGTAATTCTGCTCCTTTTTTTTCTTGGACAGTTCCAATTTGCCCATCGTTCACTTAATGGCTCAGTCAAGAGCCCACTGAGCTTTTTATAGTATTTAAATGGGAGGCATTAGCATGGCATGGATGCTTTAATACACCTGTGGATGAATCTTTAATACATTCTTATTGATCAGGTCCTTATTTGATAACAGAGGGCTGTCCTCCCTGTTTACACAGGCAGAAAACTCGGGCACAGAAGGGGAAATTATTGCAAATCTCACATGCAGGATTTAGCAACAGAGGAATCAAACCCACTTATTTTAAGCTGTAGAATCACAGAATGGTTTGGGTTGGAAGAGACATTAAAAATCATCCAGTTCCAGCACATTCCACCATCCCAGGCTGCTCCAAGCCCTGTCCAACCTGGCCATGGACTTTTTCAGAGATCCAGGGGCAGCTACAGCAGCTCTGGGCACCTGTGCCAGGCTCTCACCCTCCTCACAGGGAAGAATTTAACCCCAATATCCCCTCTAACCTCACTCTCTGTCAGTCTGCAGCCATTCCCCTGGTCCTGGCACTCCAGACCCTCCCAAACAGGCCCTGTATCTCCCTCCAGGTGCTGGAAGGTCACAACTGGATCCCCCCAAACTTTTCCAGTTCTCCCACCCTTTCCTCACAGCAGCTGTGCTCCATCCCCTGTGACTCCTGGGTGCTTTGAGAAGGTTTTTATTGCTGTTTTCGTGCCCAGAGCAGCCTCCTGTCTCTGCCTCTCTGGTTTTGCACAGCTCTGTTTGTGCTGGTGAGGTTTAACCCTGCTCTGCCCTGAGCCCTGGTTCACAATTAGATGAGAATTGTTGCAAAGGAGCTAAAGCAGGTCCTAGGGTTTAACAGGCCCTAAAGGAACTAATTAATTAATGAGGGTAAATTGTTGGTAAGATGATGTGAGCGTGTGGAAACAGCTCTTGGGGTCATTAAAAACCAAGAACAGATTTATTGGCTGCTCAGATGTCAATGAGCTTCCCTTACAAGCGTGGACATGGTATCCTGTGAGGGAGCTGGGACAGGCAGGGGAGGATCTGCCACTGCTGATGCAATATTAACCACAATTCCTCCACTTAATCCTCTTATTAGCTATTGCATTACTGGGCTGCCAGTGCTGCTGCCTGCTGGGGAGGGTGGGCCAGCAAGGAGCTGTCACCTCCTGGGCACATTTCAGGGGTTTGGACACTGAGGGTGACCCAGAAATCCATTGGCTGTCACAGACATCTTTTATGAAAAATCCTTTCCTTAGGATTTCTCCTCCTGAGAAGCTCAGAGGCCTCAGGGACAAAATGTAAACAATGATTATCTGCTGCTGAGGAATGCAGCAGGTGCATCTGGGATTGGTCTCATGTGGTTGTTTCTAATTAATGGCCAATTACAGTCAGCTGGCTCAGACTCTGTCTGAGACAGAAGCTTTATCATCATTCTTTCTGAGTCTATTCTTAGATTAGCTAGCCTTCTGGTGAAACCTTTTCTTCTATTCTTTTAGTATAGTTTTAATGTAATATATATCATAAAATAACAAATCAAGCCTTCTGAAACATGGAGTCAGATCCTCGTATCTTCCCTCATCCAAGAACCCCTGTGACCACCATCACAATTTGCAGGAGGTGATGCCCAAAAGGGCCCAAATCCTGTCAGGAATGGGGGAATTCCCTGCAGGTTTGCAATGCCCACCCTGACAGGGGCTGGGGGTGCTGCCCTGCAAGGGTTGGCTCAGTTATTGGGTGTGAGCCTGGTAACACAAAATGAGCACTGCCCTTCCCTTCCTACCATGAGGAACCAAACAAACCAAGCTCTTCCTGCAAGGCTTGGATTCCTTGTTTTTCCCATGCTTTCCTTGCCTTATCTGAGACTGAATTTTCTGAGATGGATTTTGTGGGTTTTGGAGGTCAGGAGGGGGTTCCAAAGCCCACTTTGCACACCAGGGGGGTGGTGAGGGATCATCAGCACAAACAGAGACTTCTGAGCTGCTCTGAACCTGACCTGGGGGCAGCTCCTTTGGGTCTGGGAACAATCATCCCAGAAAAACAACACCAGAAGGCAAACTGCAGCTTTCTGGAGGCAAGGGAACAAACCTGGAAGCTGAATCTGTGCTTTTACCTGGCCTGGATGCTGCTCCCCACAGGAGGCACCTTTAGCAAAGTTGGAAGTTGCTCAGAATGAAATTTCTCACTGGTGTTTTTGTACAGAGCTTCAGGAACCCAACCAGGAGATCCCCAAAGCCCAAACCCTGAGTTCCTGTGGATGATTTGGGGGCTGTGCTGCAAAGCAAGGGGACTCAGTGCAAGGATGAGGAAAGAGCAGCCCATAACTTTCAGCCTGCTTCACTTTCCCAGCTGCTGGGAACAGGGAGAGGTGATGTGGGATAAGCAAATCCCAGATCAGGTTATTCACCAACAGAATTGGCAGTTGTGGGATTGCCTTGGAAGGGAAAAAATATTGATTTTATTTAATTGTTTTGTCCTCTGCTGCATGCAATAGCAGTAACCCAGCCTAGAGCTTAATCTGTGATGCTGCACCTGCAATCAAAAACACCACATCTGTTGCACACCAAAGAGATTTAAGGCACCTTTCTGGAAAGCCAGGGCTCTTTGAAATATTCATGAATCTTCAGCAGTTTCCTAAGATACAGAGGAATGTCAAATAATCTCCTCTTCTGTAACATTCAATACCTTGAGCTGGAAAACCTTTGCAAGATGGAAATGCTCCTCCCTTCTCTCCTCAAGACACTGATGGTAATTCCTGTGCTGCAGATCAGGTGTGGGGCTGGGGTTAATTTAATGGTGGTGTCACTGCAAAGGCTTCAGTGCAAGAGGCTCAATAAAAATAAAGCAGATTTTAGTGACAAGGGGAAGGCCTGAGGTGTCAGTGCCATTCATGGGGATCCATGTGGAGCTCTGGAAAGCCACAACTGCTGAAGGCAGGAGAGCTGAGTGGGAGTGATGCCTCAGGTTGGAGCTTTTGTATTTTTCACATTCTGTGCTGCTTTAGTGTGTAAGTCTGGGTTTCACATTTTGGGATGCTGAGCTCTGTGCACAGAGCAGGGAGACAAAACAATTCCTGCTCCAGCTGGGCACCAAGGACAAATGACCCAAATAGCCCAGGAGCACAAACCCCGTGGGCTGCAGAGAGAAAAACAAGCAGGGTGGGACTGCCTGGGCTAAAGCTGGGATGGGACAATGAACTGCAAGGTGCAAATGGAGCAGAACTGATCCCAGGGACAGACCCCGGGAGCGCTCGTGCATTTTGGGGCCATTTTGGGTCATCTTGGGTGCAGCCCTGGCTGGGCTCTGGTGCTGCCCAAGGTGGATCCATGGAGGAGATGCTTTGGATAAATCCCTGCTTTATTCTGGGACTCTGCCCAGCCTCTGCTCCAGGGCAGCCTGCACAAGGCATCAGGAGGAATAAATCAGGGCCAGAAAGGGCAGAACTGGGCTTTGTGCTGCATTCAGCAGGGCTGGAGCCAGGGGTTTCTTGGAGGCAACCTGACAGGAAGCTTTGGATGGGGAATGCAGCAGGCACTGAGGTAAACTGCAAATTTAATGATGTTTGCTGTGAGGACAAGCCCTGAGGGGGATGTCTGACAGTGTGGAGCCACCATGCAGAACAACCTGCAGAGCTGCTCATTACAGAACAGCCCAAATCCACGTGGGAAGTTATTGCCTGCTCTTCCCTCATCCTTGCACTGAGTCCCCTTGCTCTGCAGCACAGCCCCCAAATCATCCACAGGAGCTCAGGGTTTTGGGCTTTGGAGATCTCCTGGTTGGGTTCCTGAAGCTCTGTACAAAATCTCCATTCTGAGCAACTTCCCAATTTTGAGACTGCTGAAAAATTTTCCAATATTCTAATTTTAAACTTTCTTCAGAATAAATCTGTCTCTTCAGGAACAACGTGGATTGAGGTTTTGCAGATCTGTCACTGTGAATTATAACACTTCCACCAGGACTTTCTTTGAATCACAGCATTATTTTCAACAAATTTATTTTAAAACTCATCAAAATATTGATTTTGAGGTTGGAAGCATCTCAGCATTTTTCATTATTGCACCACATCCCTTCCTTTTACAACCAAATCGATGCATTAACGTGGCCATCTGGCATGGCACAGAGCAGGGAGGGGAACCAGCTCCATTTCCAGTTTGCCTTTGTTTCCTGGCGCATTTGGCAGCCCAAGGGGTGCAGTTGGCTCTTGTGTGCCACACAATGCTGCTGTTCCTCAGGGAAGGAGGTCAGTGGGACACAGAATATTCATAGAGGTCTGGCTTGGAGAGTCTGGAAGCTCAGAACTGAGCTCAGCTACAAGAGCCTGGAGCCCAAGGCTCAGCTGAATACAGTTCTGCACAAATTGCTTTGTGTAATAGATATTTCTGTATATCTGTGTATTAACAGATGTAGAATTCAGGATGGTTTGGGTTGGAAGGGACCTTAAAGCTCATCCAGTCCCACCCATTGCCATGGGCAGGGACACCTCCCACTGTCCAGGGTGCTCAAGGGCTTATCCAACCTGGCCTTGGGCACTTCCAGGGAAGATTTCTTTAATAACCAGCCTAAATTCTCCTCCTCCCATTTTGTACCCATTATATATATATATATATGAATGTGTATATATACCTAAACACATCTATATAATAAATAGATGTATTATATATCTATATGACATATTATGCATCTTACATATGTATAATATATACATAAATTACATATATGTTATAAATTACATACTATATATGTGTATATATATAAATACATATATCTAGATATATAGATATAAATAGATATATAGATATATTTATAGATCTATATTTATCTATAATAGATATAAATATATAATAGATATAAATAATATATATAAATACATATATCTAGATATACATATATATGACATATACATATTACAGATGTATAATATATACATAAATTACATATTATGTGTGAATATATATATATATATGATTTCTTTTAATAACCAGCCTAAATTCTCCCTCTTTCAATTTGTACCCATTATATATCTATGAGTGTATATATATACATATGTATTATACATACATGTATTATATATATATATATATACATGACATATTATACATATTACAGATGTATAATACATACCTAAATTACATATTATACATATAATATATATATATACACATGATGTATATTTTGATGAGTCCCTGCCAGCCCTGCTGCTGCCAAATCCCAAAGTGATGGAACTTTTCCCTTTGAATTCCAGCTTCCCCTCAGCTTGGTCCTAAAGCAGAGCATCACCCTGGGATCAATCACACTCTGAGCTGGACAACTGAGCAGCTCCTGTGCTGCCCATCCTGCCCAGGGCTGGGGCTGTGGCCCAGCTCCACTTGCTTTTAGGTCACAGAAACTCATTAAATTCTTGAAACTCATTAAATTCTTGCTTTAGCCAAGCATCTGGCATTCCCTGAATTCCAGGGATCCTCCTGTGGCAATGAGGAGCAGCTCAGCTCCCCCATGGTCCCCCTGGGTCTGGCATTTTGACCTCTGTCATGCACAGAGGTGGGAATATCATTAACCAAAATATTCCACTTCCCTGAAAATGCTGCCAGGGCTCCATCCCTTCCCCTGCTCCCTGTATTAAAATGAAATCCAAGCACATCATGAGGAAAACCGACACAAGCCCTCAGCATGTGAAAGATCAGTAACTACATTCTAGTTTATTGACTGCAGTCAAGTTTTATTATGCCTCAAATAATTAAATACTGCAACCATGACATTAAAAATACAGGCCAATTTACCAAAATAATTGTATTCTGAAGATTATGTACATATTATACATTTTACAGTCTCATGTAAACTTTTTTTTTATACATAAGGTAAATCTGATTTATGGTAACTAGAAAACCCAAAATATTCACTGACAAAAATCTTCCTATGAAACATAAGCACTGGATCTGAGACAATTAGGAAAATTGCAATGAATGCAAACCAACTATAAAACATAATATAATCAAGTTAGTAGAAAAAATGAATTAAATTACATTCTTATAAAAAATTGAACAGAAAACATTGCTATGCATCATTATTAAAAAAAAAAAAAAAAAAAAAGAACAAAACCAAAGGGAAAAACCCCCACTCCCTCTCTTTATATATTAACACAGCCTTTGATGGGGAGCTCCCCTGTGCCTCATTTCCAGCAATGGGGCATAGCCTGGGAAATCCAGATTCCCATTCTCCTTTAACATATATTAAATACCTAGTGTCTGTACCAATACAAATATTGTATAATTCATGCACTGGGATTATGTTCAGGGTAGCCCACACCAAGGCACAATTTTTGTGTCATTTTCCCCCCCTCCCCTCCCCAGGTTTCAGCATGCAGTGCTGGAGATGTTTGCTAAACAGCTTCTGTGGGCTTTGGCTCGAGTCTGAGGCTCACCCTGGGGCTCACAGAAATCCTTCCAGCAGATTTTTGTAAATAAATAAGGAAAAAGAAGGTAAAGGCCTTAAGTTCAGCATCTTGCACCAACTGTGTCAGCTCAGGACCACGCCCTCCAGGAAACATGGCACTGAGGCAACATCATTCTGGTTCTGGTCAAACATTTTATACATTAATGAGGACAAGGAGATTGCTGCTGCTGTAAATCTTCATCCCTGTGACAGCTGTAGTGTTTTGATTTGGCATAATGGAGCTCCATCTCTAAATTGGTTTTCAGCTCCCAGCTCCTCTCAGCACAGCCCCATTTGCATGAGCAGCCAGGTACTGCCTGTAATTGAAGTACCTGGGAATGCTCATTAAAATAAATGCATAATTGAAGCGTATCTAAACAGCTGCCAAAATTAACAGCTGGCAACTTGGCTGCATTCTGAAGGCTTGTAAAATTTGCATATTTTATAACTGCTCTGCACCTAGGAAAGGCCTGGTCCTGCAAAGGGCACGGCCAGTGCTTGGCTTTGTGAGGTTACAAGGAATTTGCAGCCCTTGGTCAGAATAAATCCATGGAAGACAACGAGCTGGAGTGACTGAAGTCACCTGGATTTAGGCACTAGGAATGTTCCTTCAGTGGTGAGTGCACCTGACATGACACCAAACATTCTGTCAGGCCTGGACAAGGTGAAAGTGTATCCAAAATGGCCTCTACAAACCGTGCCCAGAGTTACAAAAAAATCCAACCTAGAGGATGTCTGGTTATGTACAGCCTGGATAGAAAAGAAATCCTAATCTAGAGTATCAAAATACTGTATTCATATAAACACAGGACAGCACCTAATAGAAAAGTAAAAAGTGGAAAACACAAGCTTTTCTTTTCTTTTTTTTTTTGAAATTAAATACCCTAAAAAAAGTTGGTTAAAAAAAACAAAAACACAACAGGAATTTGTGTACTGGAAAAAGAAAAATGAAGGGAGGAACTACATCTCCCCTCGTCTGCGAGTTTTTGCTGCAACAGCTCTGCCTTCCTCCTCCTCCTCCTCCTCTTCCTCCTCATAATTTTCTTCATGAATTGCTTTCTGGTTGTTGTCTTCTTGCATTTCTTGCTCTTGGTCTGTCCCTCTGTTGTTCTTTTCATCTGCCTGATTGGGGAAAGCAAAATAAAACAAACTTACAACAGATGCAGTGCCTGTTTCTTTATAGCTTATTTTAGGGCAGTGAAATGATTTTCAGCTGGAGTTGTGAGAGCTGATGAGCAGAAACAGAAAAAAAAAAAAAAAGATTTTCCAAAGCCTGCAGGGAGCAAGAATTGACACAGAGATGGAAGGGTGAGCAAAGGAAGTTGGGACAGCATGAAATGTTCGGGTCTGTGGCCCAAAGCAAGCTAGGACAATTCTGATGCCACATCCCTGTGCCATGAGCAGTGTGCTCAGGGTTTGATCCTGGATTGCACAGAACTCACAGTTTCCTCATTTTCCCCATAGGGCTCCTCAGCATTGTGCTCCAGCTCTCGCTTCTTCTCCTCAGTCAGATCCTCCTGCACCTGCAGAGCACGAGAGATGTTCTGTGTGGTTTAATTGCCCTTCAAAGAGTGGCCTGTGCCACAACCGGGCACATGTTCACAGATTTTTACAGAATATTTTTACAGAATGGTATTATGTGATATTCTTACAGAATGAAGGTTCTAAAGAATGGAGAAGAGAGCAGGGAGAGGTTAAAAGAGGATAAAAAGAACCATAATCACCCAACAGTCAGGAAACTCACTTCCTCTGAGAGCATTTAACTTTTAAATACAATTCTCACAGACAAACTCTTCCTTGGAGAGAGTAAGTCACACTGAATGTCTCCCTGATGTTCAGCTTTTGGATCTCTCACTCCCCTCTGCTCTGCCAGCACATTCCCTCCATTCCATGCCCCACTTCCCATGTTAGGTGCAAATTTGAAAGAGGAATGTTTTGGAGTGAACTTGATTTCCTTTTGGGAAGTGCTGCTGTGCTTGTCTGCCCCAAGCAGCGTCCTGTGAGCTGGGTCAGAGGCATCCATCACACCAGGGTCACTTTGGGAAAGATCTGAACAGCAATATTTGAGTCCACCCACTGAAGAACTGATCCCCACTGCAGCATCTCTTTTCTCTTAACTGTTCACTCAATCCCTGCTCCCACTCAGCACAGTGGGCACATCCTTCCTGAGATGTGTACAAATGGTGCCTGGAAGCCAAAGAGCAGCTGCCAAAGGGCAGCTCTGCCCAGCTCCCAGTGGCCTGCTTGGCTGTGAGCAGCAGCATTTTGCTAAGTGCATCCCAGCTAACCCAAAGTGCTCCCCCATGAGGGAGTGACAGCAGCCAACCCCAGGGATTTTTTTGAAAGGGGTTTTGTGGGAAGCAGAAATAGGAATTAATCAGGGACTGCTGAGGGGCTCAGGGTGGTGCCTGCATGGTGAGCAGGACATGAAGGGAGAAGTCCCTTCCCTCCCTCTCTGCTCCAGCTCCATGTGCTGCCAGCTTCCTGAGCAGCTCCAGAACTGCAGCTTGGATTGCCCAGGAGGAGCACAGATAAATCAAAGTCACAGCTACAGAGTAAGTAAGTGGCCAAGGAAGCAGTTTGCTCAGAACTGCACTGTGTGATTAGAGATTAATGAGGTTTTCTGTGACCTTGAGGTTTCCAGGAAATTTTACTTGTGTTGTGAAAGGCTTAATCTTTTCAATTATTGCACAATTAATGCTGTGTGGCATGGAAGAGTAATGGATGGCAGCAGAGGAGCATGAGTAAGCCAGAGTGTATCCAGAAGGGGACAGCAGAGTAATGGCAAAGACTTCCCAGGTTTCAGAAGTCACACAAAGTGATTTGGGTTTATCCTGCAGTTCCCAAAGACACCAAAGAGTGTTAATGGAGCTGTGCTCTGCTGCCTGAGCCCACACCTGCCTTGGGTCTGTGTTCTTACCTCCTCTTCTCCCTCTTCCTGGTATTGTTCATCCACATTATCCTCCTGCTGGTCAGGATTTCCTGCCATCTGCACAAAGATCACATAAAAATTCAGATCTATGAGCTTGCCTAATAATCAGAGGGCTGAAGATTAAAGCTTCTTGTTCTGGAACTAAAGCTCTCTGTAAAGCTGAAGTAACAATAATGGCAGGAGAAGTTTTAGTGCATTCATTAGCAGCAGTGAGAGCCCAGCTCTGTGATTTAAAGTTGCCCTCAATTAAAAAATAGCAGGAGGAATATAAGAAAAATCACTTCACAGAATAAAGCAAGACTTTCCATACTAAGCAGGAAGACAATGGAATATTCACCCCACTGAAGACCAATGCCATAAAAATTCAGACTCTCTGTGCCTGGAGGAGTTTACAGCTCCAGCACAGTTGAAATGTGCAGCTTTAACCTCCTGAAGGAGCCCCAGAGGTGCCTCTTTTGCCTTTACCCACCACCAAGTGCTCCTCCATTCCTGGATGTCCTTGTTTCTGACCCGTTTCCTTGTGCTTCTCACTCTCCTCAGGCAGGTTTTCTTCTCTCTCTTGCTCAGCCTCTTCAAACTCATCCTCTCCCTGATTATTGGGGTCATCAGCAGGATTCACATCTTCCATGGCTGCCTTCTGTAATCCACAGGAGGGAGTGTTAAACACTTTCAGCCATGCTCCAGCTGTATTTTCTTTGAAAGAACAGCAGCATGGGCTGTCAGAGCCAGCTCCATCCCCACGGGCAGCAGCTGCAATCTCTGCAGGGACAGAGGTGCAGGCACCTGTCTGTGAAACCCACAGAATTCTGTCCCAGAGCTGCTGCACAGCCTGTGCTTACTGACCAGCTGCCAGTGCCTGATAAGGCCATGTGAACACAGATAAGAGCTGAATGCTCACAGCTCCACAGGGCTGATGGCATCACTCACTATCAGCCTCTCCTGCTCTGTTGACCTTGGCTATGTCTACAAGAAAACAAAACACTTTTCACCTTTGCCAGGCTGAAAAGGAGCATTTTCTGCTTATCATTCAATAAAAGCAGTTTTGTATCTTTACAGACAACAAGTTAAAGATCCCTCAGAAATATTCACTGTACTTAATTTGCTGAATGGGAGGGGAGTCAGGAAGGTGCACTTGATGTGGACAGCCCCAGGCAAGCTGGAGTTTGGGGGAAGGCCCAGGGCGAATCTCCTGCCCCAGATCTCTGTGCAGTTGGTGTCAGGGCTCAGTTCAGTGCTGACCTACATCCTCTGTCAGGACCTCACACATCTACACTGACTCCAGCTGGATACAGAGCCTCTTGAGCTGGCCTTTCATTAATGACAGCATGAAAAACCCCATCCCCTCTCATTTTGACTGGGCACTGCTGGTATTTTTTGAAGCCAAATGTACCTGTTCAAGTCCCAGCTAAGACCAACTCCTTTATTCCACCGAAAGCGCAGATCAAAGGAATGTGGAAATAAACACCTTGCTTCCCACAAGGGAGCTTTCTCCTTTTATTTCTTCCCAAATGAGTAAGGACACCTTTAAATAGATTTTAGATGCTGTTTTCAACTGTCAAGCCTGTCTTCCTGGCAGACCTCTGCTTATCTCATTTCTATAAGGTGCAATTATGTCAGACGAGACCTGTGGGTTCTCACTTCAGTAGCACTGCAACCCTCAGCATCTTAATTCATACTTACTGATTCATCAGCCTGCTGATTTTCTGCCTGATGTTCTGCTTCTTGCTGTTCATTTGCATTATTCTGATCATCATCTTCACCTTCATCCTGGTGCTGGTTGTCGTGTTCATAAGCTGAGGAATTTTTTAGGTGATTATTGTTTTACAGCAGTTTTTAGTTATCCTTTTAGGAGTCTCCTACAGACAAGGTTCCACATGTGTTTTTAGCAGTGGGAAGTCTCTACATAAACAGATAATGCTCACAAAATTGATTTACTCCTAATAGGAAACAGAAATTAAAGGATCAGGCCAGGCTGGATGGGGCATTGAACAGCCTGGGCTAGTGGAAGGCGTCCCTGTCCATGGCAGGGGTGTGGAATGATTTGAGTGCCTTCCAACCCAAACAATTCCATGATTCTATAATTTAAAGAGCTCAAACAAACCCAAAAGCAGAGCCAGGAGCATAACCAAGATCCACAGAGCCTGGTAATAACAGCTCAGTCAAAAGGACACTCTTCCTTTCAGGAATGTGGATATGATCTTTAGTAATTCCTCTATTTCACTCAGTCACTTCAGCCATGGTTATTTGAGCTTCTGGTTTTAAATTGCAAGTTTATGTTTCACTTGAATCCAATCTGGATATGAAATGAATATTAAAGTCTCCCATGCAAGGCAGCACACAGGGAGCCTGTGAGCATGGCAGGGGCAGAAAATCTCTCTTACCTCCTTCCTCCTCCTGAATACCTTGCTCTTCCTCCCCTTGCACAATGTCCTGGTCCATGTTATCATAATGAGCCTGTTGGCTGAGAACATTAAAAGCCAAGCATCATTTCAGTTTCAAAAGTGTGCTTTCTGCTTTAATAAACAACCTCCCCACCTGCAGCTCTGCCTCTCTCAGCAGCTGCCACAGCAGGCCCCAGTTTCATGCTCTATTATCTGGTGTTTTCTCACATCACCTTTCCTGAAAAATGCTTGATAGATCAGAGACTTGCTTGTGCTGCTACCCTGACTTTGTGTTGTGTCTCTGTATGTGGAGCCTGCAGTCCTGAAGGATATGGGTCAGGCAAAGAGCAAAGTCAGGACTCTGAATTTTAGGGAACAAAGCTCCAGCCCTTCAAGGAATGAGCCAACAGAACCCCCTGGAAATCTGCCCTGGAACAAGGGAGCAGAACAAAGCTGACAACACAAACCCAGAGCACGACAAGCCCAAGAGGGAGAGTCGCACCTGAGGCGGTTTTTGAAGAGTTTCTCCCCTTGCTCTGCCTGTCTCTGCAGCTGGAGCTCTCTCTCCTGGAGCTGCTGCTGCCTCAGGAGCTGCCCCCTGAGCCTCTGCTGCTGCAGGGACTCCTGCTGCTGCCTCAGCTGCTCGGCCTCCTCCGCCCTCTGCGCCCCGAGGTGCTGCTGCTCCAGCTGCTGCTCGTAGGCTGCTTTCTGCCTCTTGGTTGGTGTTACCTGCCACAGAAACGTGTTAGTCACACATTAAACATCCTCTCAGTGATCAGAAACAAAAAAGCTGTCCACAGGGAAAAACAAGCTCCATGCAATTACAGCAAAGTTATTTTTAAGTTTTTGTGTCCTCGCTTGAAGTTAAAACATTTCTTGGAACATAGACTGGAAGTGTTGGGGTGTTTGTGGAGTACACAGGGAAGAAAGAGGAGATTGTGGGCTAAGGAAAGCCATGCTCTTCCTGTAAATCATAATAAAACCTCCCAACATATTACACAGTAAAAGGAGGTTTCGCTGACTGATAAGACAGCAAAAAGTTTCCATTGATTTAAGTGGTAATCTCAGGGGGAGCTGCTTTTAGCCTTAAGCGAGACACTGCACATCTTTTTGTACTCAGCAATAACTTAGACTAACTCCAGCTTCACAGCTTAACCCACTGCTGCTGTTCTGACCCTCTGCAGCTCCTCAGCTCTCCAGCAGCAGCTCCTCATTACACCACAGTGACACACTTAATCTGCCAGGACAGAAAGTGTTTACAAAGCCTACAGCGAGACCAGTGAAATACATTTTCCATGCAGATCCAATCTAGGATGCAAATCCAGGTTTTATTTGCTGGTTTTATTTAGAGCTGCACACTGACTTCCCCTGGCTATTTCAGTCATGTTTGTCTGGCAGTTAAAATTCCCTGTCAAACACCAGTGAGCACTGAGCTGGCAGTGTGTTTGCAGAGGGCAGGTACCTCTGACAAGGAAACACTCTGCAATTTGCTGAGATGCATCAAGTTACCAAAGCAGAGCAGTTCTCCATCCCAGCCTCCCTCTCACCTGCTGAGTTCTCCATCAGCTACCACGGGCCTCAGGTTTAAAGTGGGAGACAGAATTCAGTCTGCTGCTCTTTTTTTCTCTTTTTTATTTTCCATCTGCTGCTTTTGATCAGCAGAATTAATGTTCATTAGGATCTGGCCAGCACTGCAGAACAAGAGTGCTCGAGTTGAGCCTGAATCCTATCACATCCAAGTGCTTTGAATCCCAAATTTTCTATAAACATGACAGTAATTTTATCTAAAAACCAGCGAGTGCTCTGAATCCCAAACTCTCTATAAAAACTTTATTCTTCCTAGAAATAGGTGACTGCAATACAAGGCCAGCAGTGAAAAGAGAAGCCTCCATTCAAACAGCAGATTTAATCAATTAGAAATGAGCTCCCTACCTGTGAGTGCAGGTGATCACCCAACATGTTGGTTTCCTCTTCCTTTTGTTCCTGCTTTTTCCATTCGTGCTCCTCTGGGGCTTGGTCCTGCTCCTCCTCCAGGCGCTCAGGCTGCCCTGCCTGCTCCATTTCTTCCTCCTCAAGCTCCTTTTTGCGTTCCTCTTCCATCTGCTCTGCCCGCTGCTGCTCATCCTCCCCAGCCTCCTGCTGCTCCTGGATGTTCAGCTCCCTGGCATTCTGGTGAGCCTTTCCCTGCATGTGGAAAGGCTCAGCCCTGTCCTGCTCCTGGCTCTTTGCTTCTTCTCCCTCCCTTGGCTTCTCATTCTGCAAAACAGACACGGGATTATGTGTGTACAACACATTTATGGATTTCAGTTTCAAGAGAGCCAAGGACAGGCTTGGATCCTTTATGCCAGCCCAGAGCTGTTGTCAGCAGGGCCAAATGCCTGGTTTGGAACGAGATCCTCCTGCCAAATGGGGTCATTACCTGGTTTGTGGCTCTACAGCTACACAAGGTGTTGCACAGTTCCACCACAGAGTAAGCTAAGCCTCATTTTAGTTGAAAAATGAAAAACTGTTACAATTCAACAAAGCCAGCTTTGTGTTCTAGAGACACAGTTTAATGCTGGCTTTGGCAGAACTGGGTTCACGGCTGGACTCAAAGATCTTACAGTTCTTTTCCAAACTAAATGATTCCATGATTTTTATTTCTTGTAGAAATTCTTGTAAAACAAAATCACAACTGTTTTTCCTTAATTTCTTCATTTACTTCTAGATTACACGTTTTCTGCTTGAACCTTGGTGTGCCAATTTTAAATACACTGACTTCAATGTGCTACTGGGACCTTATAAAATCTCTTCCAAACTTCTAAAAGCTTTCTGTAGCATTTGAGATAACTCAAATTTTAGATTCCTTATTTAAAAAATATGAATTTTGACTTGTAAAACAAAACCACAACTGGTTTTTCTTAACTTCTTCCTTTACTTCTAGATTACACGTTTTCTGCTTGAACCTTGGTGTGCCAATTTTAAATACACTGACTTCAATGTGCTACTGGGACCTTATAAAATCTCTTCCAAACTTCTAAAAGCTTTCTGTAGCATTTGAGATAACTCAAATTTTAGATTCCTTATTTAAAAAATATGAATTTTGACTTGTAAAACAAAACCACAACTGGTTTTTCTTAACTTCTTCCTTTACCTCTAGATTACACGTTTTCTGCTTGAACCTTGGTGTGCCAATTTTAAATACACTGACTTCAATGTGCCACTGGAACCTTACAAAATAAATATTTATTAAAAACGTCTAAAAGCTTTCTGTAACACTTGAGACAGCTAAAATTTTAGATTTCTTATTTAAAAAATATAAATTTTGACTTGTAAAACAAAATCACAGCTGGTTTTTCTTAACTTCTTCCTTTACTTCTACATTACACGTTTTCTTCTTGAACCTTGGTGTGCCAATTTTAAATACACCAATGTGCCACTGCGACCTTATAAAATAAAAATCTCTAGAACTTCTAAAAGCTTTCTGTAACACTTGAAATAGCTAAAATTTTAGATTTCTTATTAAAAAAATTTAAATTTTGACTTGTAAAACAAAATCACAACTGGTTTTTCTTAACTTCTTCATTTACTTCTACGTTTACTTCTGGATTACACATTTTCTGCTTGAACCTTGGTGTGCCAATTTTAAATACACTGACTTCAATGTGCCACTGGAACCTTACAAAATAAATATTTATTAAAAACCTCTAGAAGCTTTCTGTAACATTTGAGACAGCTAAATTTTTTTTTATTTTAAAAATTTAAATTTTGAGCAACTTCTTAAAACAGCTGGCATACATACACATAAAACTGGACTAGGCATGTGAGAAAAGACCATGACGAATAGATTTCCTCACCACTCAATAACTCAACCACTCCTCAGGGCTCCCCTCCAGCAGTGACAGGGGTGCAGAGCCAAACCCCCTGTCCTGAGGGACACCCAGCACCCTGTGCTGGCTCAGCAGCCCTGCTGGGCTCTCTCAGCCCTGTACCTGCTGCTGCTGCTCAGTCCCAGCCCCAGGGGGCTCCGGGGGGCGGCTCTGGGGGGACGGGCCCCGCGCCTCCGGCTGCTGCTCCTTCCCTCCTTCCTCCTTCTCCACGTCTTGGAAACTTGGGATTTTTTTCAGTGTGTCCTTCAGCTGTTTGTACTCTTCCACCTGGGTCTAAAGCCAACATGTTAATTATAGTGTGTCCAAATTAATTTCTTAATCAAATGTAGTCACCTTGAAGTGAAGTTGCTGGCAGGACATGTAGGACAAAGCTTGATATTCCAGGGATGGGAGCTTTTAAAATATAATTTTTTCCTCCAAACATTAAATGACACTGATCCATCAGGATCTTATCAAAGTGCACATGCAGACCAAAGTGTATTAAAAACATCTCTGTGGGACAAAGAAGAGGAGTTGTTTTATTCATGCCAAGCAGCAGAAGTGTCAGAAGAGGATGATGAAGCTTTCCTGGCAGACTAAAGTGAGGGAAGTCAAAAGCACCACAACTTCTCCTTTGCTGGTGGAAAGAAGTGCAGCTCTTTCAGAAACAGAAATTTTAAAGTACATCCACATGTCATGAAAATGCCAAGTGCTCAACATTTAGACAGGTGTTAGACAAGACAACAGCCAACATACAGAACTGAGGCAAAGAAAGTCACAGTGGTGAAGAGTAAGGGGATAAGCAGAAGGGAAAAAAGAAAAGAAATAGAAGGAAAATGTAAATTTCCAAAGGCTTCCTGAAATGCAACAGTAAAATGTTGGGAATTTGATTTGCTCTTTAACTTTGGACAGGATCAGGAAGCTTTAATGAAAATCCAGCAAGGTTGGTAGCCCAATCCCTGGCTCTGCAGTAAGAAGATTTCCAATTTCATAGGATTTTTTGGGGTGGGCAGGGTGTTTAAGAGCTGATCAGCTGCAAACACACAGGTGCCACACCAGAGAATTTCCCTGCTGCTCCAGGGGACGTGTGAGTGTGTTTGAGAACCTCCACAAGCCTAGGGACCCCTAAAACAGAATGGCCTAAAGGGAAAGCAGAGTGAACAGCAGAGTCACTAAAATGAACATTCTGAGTCAATGCCACAGTTTAAGAGGTGCTGATACTGGCAGAAAACAGGGTTTATTAAAATATATAATTAATCTGCCTGGCTTAGAAAAAGCACTATGACCAAAACACTTTAAAGATTTGGGTTAGTGCAGTATTGACTACTGGTGTTCAATGTCTAGAACACACCCAGAAATAGAGGGATCATTAATGGAGCTGGGAAGGAATCCCCTGGGGGATTTCTGCAGCTGGTTTGCAGGAGAAACCACTCAAAAGTGTGAAACGCCCTCTGTTCTCAAGGCCCTTCCCTGGAGGGTCCCTGTGGGACAAATGTCCCAGCCTGGCTGCAGACAGAGGGGCTTTGTGTGGCACAGGATTTCTAATTAAAGACCTGAATCAAAGCCAGGAGAGTGGGGAGCTTCCCTTTGGGCTTGGTGAACCTCAGATCAGCCCCTCCACGTGGCCTTGTGGAATTTCAGATGTTATCAGCACACACCACACAGCAAATGTGGCCAGTGGGAGAAGAGCTCAGAATTAGCTGCCAGTGTGGGTTAGCACTGCAGATTATGATTCTTCAGATATTCAGTCTGTGAGGGACCTTCCTGATCTTTCCCTGTTTTTTGAGTATCTTACACATATTGACAGGCACAACAGCAGAACTGGGGGAAAAAAATTCAATGCTTCTAATGCTGCTAACGATTTTGTGGACTGTGAAAATGCCTAAATGAAGGAAATCAGTCAGGAATAAAAATAACTTCACACTGCCTCATTGCCTTTCCCTGTGATCTTTCACCAAAAGTCTTCCTCTGCTCCAACATCACTCCCACTTCCAGATTCCCTGTGGCCTCCACAGCTTGTACTGGCACAGCTGACTGAGCCTGCAACAGTTTGTGCTTCATGGATAGTTCACTTGAAAGTGACATTTAAGGAACTTAATGCTGCTGGTTCTAAAAACTAATCTGAGCTGCACCTGGAGTTTTCATAATTGCACACACATCTCCATCTATGTTCTGCTGCTGCTGTGGCTCAGAGCAGCTCTGGCTGCCCCTGGAGCTCTGAAGTGTCCAAGGCCACGATGGACACTGGGCCTGGGATGGTGGAAGGTGTCACTGCCATGGCAGGGGTGGCACTGGATGAGCTTTTTCCAGCCCACTCTGGAATTGCATGAAAACCTCTCAGCCTCCCCAGACACACCCAAGAAGAGATCTGGCACCAGCAGCCAGGGCTCAGAGACAAATGTGAGGGTCAGAGTGCAGGGTGCTCACAGCAGTTCCCGCAGAGAGGACAGAGACAGAAAGGCACTGACAGCTCCCAGGGAAGCAGAGACTCCTTTGCCAGGACCGCATGCACTGCTGGGCTGGCCCCCAACCTGCTCTGCCCCCTGAGCCCTCTGGGGAGCAGCCCCTCTGTGCCATGCACTCCTGGGTCCCCATGCCAGAGGCACATGCAGCGCCCTGCAGCCAGCAGAGGTTTGGAGACAGATCTGGGAAGCTGAGAGCCAGCAGGAGCTGCTTTCCTTCTGACCTGAGCAGCAGCTAGTGCACTCTTGTGGTCTTCCAATGTCACCACAAGCTCGTTGTGCTGGGACAGTAAGTTCTTATGCTGTTGCTACACAAAAAGAAGAACATCACATGTTTCACATAAAGTTCATTCTAAAGATCACTTAGGGGGGGTTTGAACTAGGAAGATAATTCAATTTACTTTGAAAAGAAAATCCTTAGCTGAAATTTATTTATTTCACATATTAAACAGGCAGAGGAAGCAAGCACACCAGGGAAGGCAATTTGAAGGCCAGGATGTGCATAACTAAAATAAAATTAAAAGTCGGGGTAGATGTTGATGGACATTAAAAAAAAAACAGATGGAAAACATTAGTTTTGGCATTGAGTTTTGCCAATGAGTTTTGGCATTGAGTTCTGCCAATCAAACCTGATTTTTAACTTGTGAAACCAAATCCTGATTTTTATACTAAACACTTTTTATTTTTTTTATGGGCATACACCTAAAGTGCAGGTGGCAAAAGACAAATCCAGTCCAGCCTTTTCCTCTCCTTTTTCCCACATAACAGAAACTACAAATCTACAGCGCAGCCTGTTCTGAGCTTGGGAAAACTTGGGAAAATTTTTTCTTCATGATTTTGAAAGTGCTTCTCAGAGCAAGGCCTACCTTGACATCCTGCAGCTGGGTGTGAATGTCTTGGTGAGCTTTTCTCAGCTGCCTGTTCTCCTCCCGTAAGTTATACAGGGATTCTGTTGAAACGAAATGAGAAAAATACAGAGTTTAAACATGGCTGGATTTGTAACACCAGGCTAAGCACTAAAATTAAGACTATAACACAATCTACATAAAATCCCACACGAGTCCTGTAGTAAAAATTAGGTAGAATAATTGTATGGTTTGTTTTTCTTCCCTCTCCTATTAAAAGCTGTCCATTTTCAAGCAGAAAATCATAACATTTGGTGAAATTTTCTATCAGTGCACCCAGCGTGCACCTGGAATTCTGCATCACTGCTCCTGCTGGGTGCTGCAGATGGCAAAATTCCCTCTGGAAATCTGAATCCTGGAAAGGCACAGAGGAAGGCACCCTCCCCTCTTTCCCCATATCACACCTGGTGAGTGACAATTTTCTGTCACAGGACCCAGCTATTCCTTTGGAAGGGTGCCCAGATGGCTCCAAAAGCTTCTGGGATCAGGGACAGAGGCTTCTATTCCCACTTTTTACATGATCCACATCCACATGATGTGGATGTGGAGCCAACAAACAACCTCTGCCTGCAGTGCAGACAAACAGCTCCAGAAGCAACCCCTGTGTTAGGGACAGGTGGCAGAGAAGGCTCTGATGGACACAGCCCCATCCTTTTGCTCCATGGAACTGTGCAATGAGGATGGAAGAGGCCTGAAAACTGCCCAGAATCTCCAGCAGGAAACTGTGGATGCCAAGAGTAAAAACTGAATTCACCACCCAAGTGTATAGGGGCAATGTGCTCCAGAGGAGATGGCACATACAGGGAAAAAGGAGGAATAAAATGTAAATAAAGTCACTTCAGAAAGGGGCACAATTACATCTCTGCTAGCAGTGGCAAGTATTCTTAGATTGCCTTTCAGCTACAAACAAAATGAGGCAAACCTTTTTTCCCAGGTTTATACCAGTCTTAGAATTAAAAATTAAAGACTGATTCAATAACCTCTGACACTGAACAGGCTTTTAAGTGCTGGCTTTTTTGCTACTTCTGTGACCCAGACAGAAACACAGAGCACATACAAACAGATTTCAGAGAGAGGCCTCAGAAAATCATCAATAAAATGGAACTTGTCAGGAGGCAGAAGATGCACGAACGACCTGTGAGTGAGAACAGAGAAAATGTCTCTCTCACACCACACAAAGCCAAACACCCAATTTAACGTGGGCAGCCAGACACAGGTTAAATTTACCCTTCAGCTTGGAGATCTCCTGCTCCTTCTCCTGCTGCAGCTGTAGGTATCTCTCCTTGTGATCACTGAATGTCCTGCTGAACTCCTCTCCCTGCTTTCGGTGATCTTCCTCAAGGTCAGCGTGCTGTTTCTTCAGCTCTTCGTGTTGACTCTGCAAACACCAAGTTGGGACACTGGAACAGCTCTGTATCTGCAGATCTGGCTAATATTGTCTTTGGCAATTTGTTTAGTAAGTGCAGATGAATAGGAAGCATTCATAACAGGAAGGTTATTATTCAAAGCATGCACATTGCAGCTCCCTCCAAACACAAAATGATCTCTGTGACGAGCAGGCTCCTCTCCCAGGGCTGTGTCACCTCACCCCAGAGCTGCACTGTCCCCCTGGGAGCTGCTGAATGTGGCTCAGAAAATCCCTGTGCCAAACTTCAAAAGGGCTGATAAGTCAGCCTTCCCTACATGTAATTGCATCTGATAAGATTGATTTACCCACTGGAAAGCCTGACTAGGAAAAACTGCAGGAAACCAGATTTTAATTGTCAGAGGAAGGCCCTGTCCCTACCCTGGCACTGTGCAGTGGTGCCAGAAGGCAGCAGGCTGTGTCCCCCCAGCAGAACCAGCTGCAAGGTGCTCTGCTGCCCCAGTCACCCACCTTCAGCATCTGGTGCTGCACGCTCAGGGCGCTGTATCTGCTGTTGGAGTCTTGCTGCAAAACAAAAACACTCCTGTGAAACCCCTGACACCCCCTGAGCTCTGCACACACGGCTTTGGGAGTCACCAGCCAAGGGAGGCACTCCCCAGGACACAAATCCATCCTTCCCATGGCTTTGGAGCTCTCCAGGACACAAATCTATCTTGGAGCTCCCCAGGACACAAATCCATCCTTCCCATGGCTTTGGAGCTCCCCAGGACACAAATCCATCCCTCCCCTGGTTTGGAGCTCCCCAGGACACAAATCCATCCTTCCCGTGGCTTTGGAGCTCCCCAGGACACAAATCCATCCTTCCCATGGCTTTGGAGCTCCCCAGGACACAAATCCATCCCTCCTCTGGTTTTGGAGCTCCCCAGGACACAAATCCATCTTCACCCTGGTCTGGAGCACCCCAGGAGACAAATCCATCTCTCCCTTGGTTTGGAACTCCCCAGGACACAAATCCATCTTGGAGCTCCCCAGGACACAAATCCATCCCTTCCCTGGTCTGGAGCTCCCCAGGACACAAATCCATCTGCCCCCTGGATTTGGAGCTCCCCAGGACACAAATCCATCTTGGAGCTCCCCAGGACATCAATCCATCTCTCCCCTGGTTTGGAGCTCCCCAGGACACAAATCCATCTCTCCCTTGGTTTGGAGCTCCCCAGGACACAAATCCATCTTGGAGCTCCCAGGACACAAATCCATCCCTCCCCCCTGGTTTGGAGCAGAGCAAGCTCCCACACTCTGCACCTACTGCAGCAACAACCTATTTTAACTCCTGTTCCTCAGCTCCCAAACTGCTCCCCAGTTTCAACATGAAATAGCCATAAAATCCTAATTTACTTGCTTTATAAAGAGTTCTTTACAGGTTTCTGGGTCCTCTGCCAGACAGAGCTTTCCTTCTGGCACTTGGTATATAAAACAAAGTTTCTTGATGTCTTTATGCTTTCCAGTTCAAAGCCCATGTGTTAGAAAGCTGTCACTGTTATTTTCCCTGGGGGCTAAGCTACAAAAAGATTTCTAACACCTTCTTATTCCCCTTTCCCCTTAAATAAAACAACATCACGTTTGAACTACCATAATATAAACAGGGGATTATTTTCTAAATTAATTTTCTGGAGAGGTATTAGTATCTCCCACTATAGCTCAAATAATTAGGAATTGGAGAGCACTTATGAATGCAGAGTAGAACTGGGATGAGCGAGAGCTCTTTCAATTAGTATTTTGCAAGATCTCTTCCTTTGAACAGTCATAATTGCAAAGTATTTCCTTTTCCTTGCAACTCAAATAGCATCAGTTATTAAAAACTTGTTCTAGGCATGATGACTTACCCTTCCTTTATTTAGTGTTTCCTGTGCTTCTAGTTTATAAACAAGAAAATCTGCAACATAAAAGGGAAAGTAATGATGAAAAAAAAACGCCAGGAAGATGAGAATCTGGGCTTGAATAACTCGACTGTTGAGTACATAAATTCTCTTCAAGAGCTGAATATTCATGCACAAACAATTTTCAAAGGATTTAAAAAAAAATAAAAAAGAAAAACAACCTATGGAGAATTTGACAAAATGAGCAAATTCTCAAAATGCAGAAACTTTAAAAAGTTTCATAAAATAGTTTCACTTAAAGTTTTCATACCATAGTGAGGGGTGCAGAGTTCAGGCTCAAATCTACAGAGGGGTGATTAAATCTGACACATGAACTCTCTCAGCAGAGGCCCAAGAGAATCATTCAAAAGGAAAAGGGCATTTATTAACTGTGTATTCTTGGAAATAACAAAACATTTCCTCATTTATTTCTTGACCTCTGTCTGTGTGCAGGGTTTGAGAAGGTGCCTCCCCTCGGGCAGCAGCGGGAGCATTCCACACTAGGTGGCACCAGAAACCCACAAGACCTGCACGGTGAGAATCACTGCTCACTCCCTGTCAGCTCTGCTAACATTTTAATTTAATAATTTTAATATTTTTAATTTAGCAGCTGAGGCCTCAGTTTTAGGAAGAACAGAGGCTCTACCCTGAGAATAGCAGTGAATTTAAAGCCTGGGGAAACTCAGAGGATTGAATCCTGCTGAACTTCCACAGAGGGCACACAGAGGTGTATGAAATGCAATTTGTGTTTGCCTCACTCACACCTAGAATTTAGTTTTAATCAGGAAAGGTGAATAAGTATGTGCTCACCCTAAAAACATCTAAAAGCACTGATTCCAAGTTTAGTTCCCAGTTGATGGAATGCAGGAAAAGATCCCAAGGTTTTGGTACAAGTTTTGAAATTTTGGCATACCAGGACAGGATTTACACATGCCCACACCCCACATACATGTTGGGCTTTTATGTACATGGATACAAACCCATTCTCTGTGTTTATTACTTCATATTGCAGTCAGCTGTAAATAGTATTAAAGAGATGATTGCTTTTAAATAGATCTGATTAAAAAAGATTAAATAAAGAAGAACAACACAGCTCTGCCAAGTGGGTCATAATACATTGCTTATATATTACCCAACTGATTTAAAATTGAAGAAAAACCATTTGAAATTACTTTCTACTATAACCAAGTTAAATATCTAAGTGAAAAGTACATTTTTACCTTCCTTTGCTTTCTTATGTTCCAGCCTTTCCTTTTGCAGTGACTTTTCTAATCTTGACCGGTGCTCATACACAACTGAAAAGAGAAATTTTGTTCACAATTCATTTCAAAACTAACACACACAAACCTCACCATTCACCCCAACACGCCCAGGGGAGTGTTGGCACAGAATGCACCAGGAAAATACAAGTGGAATGAGGTCATGGGATAAAGGGCTGTTTGTAACCCTTGTGACAGTAACTTTTTCCCTTTTTGCTCCCTTTATCGATCCCAAATCCTGGGTTATTTGCATGGCTAACACAGAATGTGATAACCAGGTGAGGGATTTGTTTGTGGAGGCAGCCAGCTGTGGTGGAGCTTCCAAAGGCTCTTTGCTTCTCAGGAATGCAGGGACATTTTCCACGTTTCCATCCTCCCCTGCCTTGTTTGCACACAGACAAGGAAATAGGACAGGGCAGCTCTGCTGCCAGAGGAATTCCTGGCAGCACACAGAGTGTCACAAGGAGGGAAGGGAGATGTCCAGGGGCAGGACAGCTCCTGGGGTTCAGCAGCTGAGCTATGGGCAACCTGGGAGCCACCCTAAATTCTTCCCAAAACTGGGAATGCAGCATTCCTCTGCACTGCCTCCCCAGAAAAAATGACTCCCAAGGACTGTCCAAGCTGTGCTTGCTTTGCAGACACCATCCCAAAATGGGGTTTACATTTATGGCTTTGTTTGTTGTAGCCAGGTGTGTTTAGGACATCCAATGTCCTCTGGCACAAAGTTCCCCACTTGGGAAATGGCTCCCCATTTTGCTCCGGACATGGAGTTTGGGATGTGGCACATCACTCCCTATTTACCCTTCCTCACCTCTCATTATCTGAAACAGCCAAGTTTGCAGCAAAGATATCAATTAAAACACCTGGAAATTACGATTATACATGTTTAAGCTCAGTTTAACACAAGTATCTTTCACTGCCCAAATTACAGTTTGCATTCTTTTAATGAGCTATTAATTTGTAATAAAACAATGAGTGATTTTTCCATCAAAACCAGGAAACTCATTGTCTGAGAATAAACCATTGATGAATACAAGCCTTCAACAAGAAGCATCAAATAAAGATTTGTATCAGCAGTTACAGAAAACTCCTCTTGCACCTTAAAACAAGTTCTTAATTCCACCAAGGTGCATTCTGCAGCCTTATCTCTAAGTGTTTATGTTTTAGCTCTGAAGCTGGATTGCTAATCAATCCCTGGCACCTATCTCCACTTTGCTATTTATCTTCTAAAGTCAAGGGCATCAGTCAGGATGAGCCAATGTATCAACACCCTCTGGAAGGGAACAAGCAGGAATGAATATTCAAAAAGTTACCAGAAGGCTTGAAGAAAGGAAAAAAAAAAGCACTACAGAGCACTGCAGTGATGGTTTTATTTCAGCCCTGAAGGTGGTGAATGCTGAATTATTGTGCAAAAGGAACAGTGGCAGCAGAGCAGCTCAGGAGAGCAATGAAAATCCATAATGGGCTTCCCCTCCCATGCAATCAGGGTGGAACAGGGATTTTGGCAGACACACGAAACCACAAATGGATTTGGAGGGAACATTTTCCATTCCACTTCTCCATCTGCAAGTGCACCTTCCCCAGCTCCTGCTGCTGCTTTAACAAGTGTGTCTGTGGGGGGGACCCTGCACAGCAAAGCCACCACAGGGGCAGAGAAAGCAGCATTTGGGGTTTGGGGACCTCTCAGAGCATCCCTGCTGAGCTGGGCTTCACCCTGCACCTGCAGGGTCTGAACACAGGCAGAGCAGCCTCTCCTCTACCTGCTGAACAGCAATCCTTGAAACACTGGCCCAAAGCTGGAGAAGTGCTAAAACAACCCCTCAGGTGACTAAAAAGGACAAGGAAAAACCTCCTCCCTCACCTCTGCCCTCTGAGTTCAGTTACTGATTGGCCCAGCACGTTCCCCTCTGATAAAAGTCCATCAGGTGCAATGCACTGAAAGTGCTGAGTAAAAATAATTATTAACAAAGTACAGCTCCCATCTTTCCTCACTTGCTCAGACTTTTAAATACATACTGGAGTTAATCTCCTATAAATTTGAATTATTTCCACCAGTTAGGGAATTTAAATTAAAACAGAGATTTCCTAGTCTTTATCTAAGGGGCTTGTTACTACAGAAGGATTTTCTCCTTCTTCACAGCCAGCCTGGATAAAAGATGTCTGAGCAAGAATCTGAAAGAAATAAATACACTGAAAAACAGGTTTTATAGAAAAGTGGAACCTATATAAGGAATCTGACAAAATCCCACTGCTGGGATGCACAAATCATTTTTCCTAGGGTAAGCTTTTAATTTTGCACTGATCTTTACAAAAATAATTGAACTTTATTTCTATGTTATATTTAATAGAATGGTAAAAAAGGGGGGGGAAATGTTGTCATTTAATGGCTAATAGGCAGTATCCCAAAACTGGAATTACTGCAGGTGTAAGCTTAATTCTTGAAATTACCTACAGAACGTAACCTACAATAATGAACAAAGACCCACAAACTCAACTGTTAACCTCACAGGTCAATAAAGGACCTTTCACCTTCAATAAGGAAACACTGAAACTCCTGGAGAACACCCCAATAAAATCAATTCCTCAAGGTTTTCCCCATAAAGAGAAGGAAGTGAGGGAGCAGGGAGGTGTGGAATGCCCAGATTGCACCACTTCCACCAGGGCTGAGCGTTAATTACAACACAGCAGGCAGGGAGGTGATGAAATTGAGATTATTTAACAGCCAACGTTCCTTCTCTTATCTTTGCTCTGCCCCTCTAAGCAATAAGGCTGTTAGTAAGCAAAATAAGCCATTGCTGTACATTTAAAAGAAAGAATTTCCTTGTTTACATTATCAGCAATTTTGTGACTGTGTTACTTTAATCAATTGGTCTGTCAGAAGGATTCTCCAGAGTCTAAAACGCCACAGCTCCCTGGAAAATTAAGATTACACTGGGATTTAAGTATACATGATACAAGAAATGTAACTAATTTCAACACGAGTGCTTGTTACACAATTCTGAAATCTCTCTCTGAGCTTACAGTAGTAGCTTTCACTTCAAACCAGCAGATTTCAGTAGTCTTGGCAACACTCAGTGTTGTTTTCCCTCACACTGTGGCAGGGTTGAACGGAGCCAGCAGCATGGGGCAAACCACCCTGGCACCTCTCTGGTGACGCTGGGAAGGTCTGCAGAACACAGACTTGCTATAAAAACAGTGAATTCCCCATTCTTGTCCCTACAAATAGAACATTTAAAATGTAAACCATGGAAAAAGCCTTTCTGCTGAGAGTAAAGCATTTCCACGAGTCAAAGAGGAACCCCTTCAATGTGGGGTGTAGGATAAATTCTCTAATCCAATGACAATAATTACAATTTTGACCTCAGATGACATTTCATGACAACTCTGACACATTTAATGCTGGTAGGAGATATTATTAATGCAACAAGACCTGCTCCCCAAGCTTCCAGCCCTGTATTTCAATCAGTGAATCTGCTTTCCAACAAGATCCACTGATTTCACTAGTGATAATCTTATCAGGAACAGCTTATCAAGCTGCAGCAGCAGGATTCCCCACCACAGTACAAGCCAGGCTGGCCTCAGTACCACAGTGCATCCCTTTCACAGACTCAACTGAGGGTTTAGCAATAAATGGATATTCCAGTGACACTGCAAATATCTTGGGAAAAATTGAAGTATTTCCACAATAAAGACAAGGAAATCTCTGTTTTAAGTACAGAGCAAGAAAGCAACGCTACAAAAAAACAACATTTATTTATCATAGAATTGGAATAAATGGCTTGGAAGGGACATTAAAGCTCAGCTTGTTCCACCCCCCTGCCATGGGCAGGGACACCTTTATTTCCACCAGACCAGGCTGCTCCAAGCCCCAATATTTACAATATATTGAACAATATATTATCTAAACATAATATGTAACCACTACAATATATAAACAACATAATATATAAATTTAGTCATTCATGTCCTTGAAGCTTTCTGGTTTGAATTTCCACAAAGAAGGACAGAAATGGAGACCAAGGGAAGGTGAAACTGATTGTGTGTGAGGCTGCACTGTGGAACATCCAGGCAGGGATGGATTGCTCTCATTTTGCTCTCTGCAAACCACAGCTGGCACTGTGTGGACTGTGAGAATTACCCTGACTTCCAAGCAAACTCCTACACTTTGCAATTTACTCACATGATCAAGCAATGGTTCTGTCTAATTACAACCAGTCATGTCAAATTCCTCATGGAAAACCACACCACACACTGCCAATTGTGCTTTTAAAAATGACCCCTGCTTTGACTGAATTCCCTGAGCATTTGTTTTGTTCAGAGTAGTAATAATTTGAAAAGTTTGTATATAATATCTGGATCTTTACATTTAGGGGATTTTTTAAGAGAAAGCAGAACATGTGCTTTCAGAGATCCTGCATAAAAATGAGTTATCAATTAAAATAAACCTGTTCCTCTGATTTACTCAGTATTCCAGGAAGAAGTTCCAACTAAAAAGTTCCAGTAAGCAATTCTAGTTTTGCCTTCCCTGCAGTTCTGAAAAATGGGAAATGCTGGAGAATCTGGCACATTAATGCATCCCACACACTTGTACTTCTAAGAGATCATTGTGGCCTCTATTTGATTGTAAGGGTGACAGGAAAATGAATTTTTAAACTGGAGCAAACATCTACATTTAATAGAACCATTTACTGCAGGCTGCCTCACACACTGCCTTTCTTAGTAGTCAATAACACCTCTAGGAAACAACAGATGTAAGGTGAATTGGGACAGAAGGAAGGATTTCTTGTGTTTAAACAGTAAACTGTAATAGCTGCTGCTAAAAATAAGTTGGAGAAGGAGTATTAAATGTGATTAAATATTTAATCCCTCACAGATAGGCTTCAGACCTGACTTTTATCAGGAAGGAGATCATGTTTCCAGAAATGATTTCCAGTGCACTCCACAAAAGGTTTCTTCCAACCCCTGGTACCACGGGTGGGATCAGCATTGCTGTTTTTCTATATAACAGTAGATGACAAAGGATTTGGGGTTTTTTGGAGTGATGATAAATGCAAATAGTTCAAATTAAACCTGTGATTTTAGTGATTTTAGACTAAAATTAGCAGAAAATCACATAAACATTGATAAAAGCTGCAGGGACATCAGTTTTCTTCTCACATCACCTCTGAATCTCTGGGTCTGCTCAACCCTCAGCTCCAGGAAACAAGAGCCTGTTCTTTCTCTCAGAAAGTCTTTTACACTTTTTTCAATTTTATGAAGGGTTAGTGATTGTATCCACATGGTGTCAGGATATACATAAATATCTATATTCAGGAATTAGTAAAAAATACAGCTTGGAGAAAAAAGCCCAAACTATAGATGCACAAACTGCACCCAGAAATCAAGAGTTTGTGATTCATGTTTTGACAGAAAATGGCTGAGCTGAGTGTGGTGGTGTGGACAGGAGCAGGCTCCTTGCTCTGCCCTCTCTCTCATCTGTAATTAAGCCCTGGAAATGACTGCCAAACTCTGGGCTCTGAGTCACCTCAGGAAAATAAGATAGCAGCTCATTTCAGGTACTTTAGGGGAAGGGGAAATGCAGAGGACAATGTGGAACAATTGCAGTTTCTTCTATTGATTAATTAAAAATGCAAAGTGGAAAAATCTCAGGAGGTTTGGGTAACACAAAAAAGATCAGAAGTGCATCCAGCTCACAAGACCCTTCCTTAAACAAGGACAGCATCCAAACAGGTTGAACTCCTCAAGAGCTCACCTCAGGCTCTGACATGACTAGAAATTCACACCCCTGAATCCTGAAAATCCCAAGGAAAATCACCCAACAAAGGATTCAGCTTTAGTTACTCGTTCTGTAGAGCTCATTTTTTCCAGTAATCTGATTTATTTAGCTTTCATTACCATCAAACCTCAAAGCAGCACCTGACTTTCAGCAGGGTGGATTAAATGACTTTTTCCCTGCAAGGATCCCATTCCAAAAGGAGCAAAGTGAACTCTGTTGGCCACAAATTGCTGGCAATATCCTGAGCAGCACACCAGAGATGCTGTAATGGGCACTCACATCCCTGAGAGGGTGGAAACCTTACTCATAAATTGCTCCACCCAAACTCAGAGGCTGACAAGCCAACAGCCAGCCCAGTGAGACAATGAATGTACTTGGAACATCATTTTTAAGGCTCAGGAATTTAGTCAGGCAGGAATATGAGTGTCCAAGAAGCCAGAATGCAAACTCACCGCCATCAAGCCATCCTGCCTCCCTCCTGAAGTGTCCACTCAGCTCCACCACTGACAAGCTTCAGGAGGCTTAAACCATCAGCAGTAACAAATATTTGATATTTTGCACCACATTGTGTGATGAAGGCCTTGTGTCAAAGTGGGGAGGGGGAGCACCAAAGCCCAGGGACCAAACCCATCCCATGAGCTCATTCTGCTCAAAATTCCTGCCCTGTGCCCCTCAGCCAGGCTCCAGCTGGGGTGCACAGGGAATGCTGCAGCTCTGGTTACCCAGGATTTATCCTGGAATTGGTGCTTCCACAAGGAAAGAGCACTTGGGCATGGATTACACATAAATATGGGCACGTGCTCAATTTACCTTTCAAGCTAGAATTCAGCTGCTGGACATGGAAATTCTGCTATGGACCTGGAAACAAACTTCTCTAAGTTAATTATCTGAACAAAGCTCCAGCACCTTTTCTGTACTTGGGTTATGAGTAAGAGCTGGATAATTCCAGACAACCCAAAAATAAATATATATTATAAATATAATATAATATAATGTAATATAATGTAATATAATAAAATATAATATAATTGCATATATATAATTATAACGCATATATATGCATTATCTTATATGCATGTATATTTATATATATATATGCATATAATATAATGCACATATATATACAAATACACATTACACCATATACCTCTTCCATACTCAAATTCAATACAATTTCAAGTATTTAATGATTTTTAAAGTATGTAGAATATGAAATAACAATTGAAAATGTGAATGGAGGTAAAAAAAATAGACCCAGGTGCTCAGAGGATCCAACAACCCAAAGCTTTCCATTTCAGGAAGTAAAAAAAAAAGTGAATGGAGGTAAAAAAATAGAGCCAGGTGCTCAGAGGAGGTTACAAAGCAAAACTTTCCATTTCAGGCAGCCAGGCAGCAGAATTTGGGATGCTGCACTTGCCATTTCAGAGGAAGAACACACAGGACCAGCCTCTCCTCTTACAGTGCCAGGATCTCCCAGGCAGCAGGAAAACACTGTCAAAGTGCTGCAGTGCTATGTGCAGCCTGAAGTCACAGGAATGACAGGAATTCAGGATTCTGTGATTAGGAAGAGCAGCCAAACACACAGGAGCTGCAGCAGATGCAGCTCTACTTGTCTGATGCATTGAAAAAGAAGTGAAAAATTAAAGGTGGTGCTGGTTCTTCCCAGCCCTGCCTACTCAAGGTACAAGTTAAGGCACTGTAAGAAAGGGATGTAACAGTGAAGCACACCCAGAACTGTGTGAGGTCAGAGCAGCTTTGGCATCTGTGCAGCTTGCACACAGATATGATAAATATTAACCATTAAAGTGACCCAGAGCTGTGATCTAGGGCTGCAGTGCATGGTGCAATGCCACATCACAAAGCCACCACAGATGTGCCAACCCCCAGCAGGTCACCCCTCAGGGAGCTTCTCTTGGGACAACTGGCACAGCAGGCACAGAGCAATCCACATTTGCTTTACAGCCACTGCCTTCAGAAACCTCTGAGGAAATCCACACCTTGGCCACAGCAGGGAAAGCTCTCAAGCCCAGTCCCTGCTGGGCTGCTGCCAGGATCACTGGACAGTCCCAGGCTGCACACAGATTGCACAAAGCCATCAGGCTGACAGGAAGGGCAGAAAAAAATAAGGTAGTAAGAGGCACTAACTGTAGGCTGTTATTAGGATTAGGGATTAAAGCAGATTAAACAGATTAAAATAGTACACAAGGGGTTACTTAACACCCAGAGGATGAGAAGACAGAAGCTGCAAGGGCTAAAAAGATGTCTGTGGATATTTTCAATCCTGCAGCTCTCACTGTGGTTCTGTTCTAGCAACTGAAGCCTGTTCCTGTATGGCCAATAGTTCAATACTTACACTGACACAGTTTTAAAGGAAGCAAAAAGCATCAAGTTTTGCTTTTATCACTTTAAGAAGCACTAAGTAAGATTATCTCCACGCTTCAAATGTATATCGTGCTCAGAGAATGAGACTTTAAAATAATCAGCTTACTGGGAAGATCAGCTCCTCTATGAAAGACCTTATAGATAACAATGACTTCAGGTTTTCTCAGCAGTCAGAAAATTTTGTGTCATCTCTGAATTTTGCCCCTGGTGTTCCCTTTGTGGATTATAAAAGCAGCCCTACTTTCTCAAGGCCCAGCAGAACTTTGTTGGAGAAAAATACCAAAGTTTGATATTCTTCTACAAAATCTTCTGCACTCTGATCCTCTAAAGGGGGTGAGTTTAAGATCCCAGCCTCACTAACCCAGTTACTGTATTTCCCAGGTCTGCCACCCTTCCCTTGGTACCCTGAGCTCATTCCAAGGGGCACAAACATTTCCCAGCAGAGTGGCTGAAGCTGTGAACACCAGGGAGAGCAGAACCCCCAAACCCACAGCTCTCTTCAGATCAGATGTGTGTGTTAAATGATTCTGAGACTCCTCCTGCCCCATTTCCCAGTGATCTGTTCATTCTGCCTCGCTATTTTCCCACATATTCCCAGGAGACTGAGCCTCCTTCAGGTGTTGCTGTGTTTGAGCAAAACAAGGCAATGAAAAAGATAAAAATCTAAGACAGCTGGCTTTTCATGGAAAAACAGAAAGAACAGCTCATTCGGGCATAAAGAACTGGCAAGTACCAAAAAGAAGGTTGTTATTACTTACATTTTTGAAAAAAAACCCCATAAAAACATGAAAAAGAGTAGAGAGGACAGCAGGAGTTGAAGGGAGCTGCACTCTGAGCTAGGGCTGAGGATCCTGATTCAGATTTTGGGCACACCAAAGGCATTCAGGTCCTAAACTGCCCCTGTGCCCATAAACTCAGGAGTGCCCATGAACCTCAGGCATTTCACAAATGGACTCAGGTTTCACTCACAAATCCCAACAGGGGAGCTCCCAAGCTCCTCTGAGTGCAATCAGGAAAGGAGCTGCCTTTGTGGGCTCCAGCAGTCACAACAAACCCTACACAGAGTCAGACAACAGGTGACACCTCACTGCCCTCCAGCAGATTCACTGCAGCCAGACTTCCTGGGGCACAGCCAGCCCGCCACAACACAGCCTCAGCCCTCTCAAAAACAGCCCTTGTACAAGTTGCCTTTTTATTTCTGTATTTACATTGAAACCTATAAAAGCCTCCTAATGACATGGCTGTTCAGGAAACAGAAGTCCAAGGAATCCTCTTCTGCTCAGCTTTAAAGTCTTATCCAGTCACCCAGGAGAGCTGTGAACACCTGTGGCTGCAGAACCCTCCTTTCCTTTAACTTTGCCCTTCAACTGCTTTATTTTTAAAATATTTCAGAGTGCTTCCAGCATATTTCAGGCCTCAAAGTTATCTCTAGTCCAGGATCTATAGAGAAACTGGTTATGCTGCATGGAAAAGATAGGCTGCACTACTTTACCAATACTTTAATTTTATTGTTCTCACAAAGCAATAAACTCAAAGAATAATCTTTGGACAGCCAGGAGATGTAGCTCAGATTCACCCTGATAGAGGGTTTTTTCTGTTTGTTTTGTTGTTTGTTTTATTGTTTCTTTTTTGGTTTTTTTTTTAATTTGGCAACAGGAACATTGTTGATTTAAAGGCTAGGTTGTTTAAAATCAAAAGTTCAAAGTGCAGTCACATACTGCACCTGCAAACTGGAATTGCTGTCAGCATTTTATGTTGTTTCCAAGTCTCTTCCCTCCCCTTGCTCCATAACAAAGAGTTAAACAGGACAGGTTCAGGAAGGAGTTTGGGGGTGGATATCACAGATCAGCCTATGTCTCTCCAGGTGAGCTGGGCACAGGCTCTGAATTCTCTGTGTTCTCCTCACTAACAAATTCCTGCTGCAAAAATCCAGGTGATTGTGCAGGGGAGGCCATTACAGAAAGACAAGGAAGAAAAAGTTTATTTCCCAGAATCTCTAGAGTCCTTAGGAATATAACTTCCCTTTACTTTAGTGGGAAATTAGGCAGCTAGGGGCTGCTGCTGCATTTAGTATTTCTCTGGACTCTCACCCTCTCTTAAAACCTCTTAGTGGTCTAACAGCCCCTTCAGAACACAAGAAAACTTAAAGAACCATTTTTTATTGTTACATTTTATTTTCCCTTGTATTCTGCAACTTAATTGCCAGTGATTATTTTTTTTAAACAGGGTTTACTGCTACCATACTTGGCACAGACAAATTCTCCTGCTTAATGGGCTTGATACACTGGCATGGATCCCAGAACCATGTGAGTTTATTGCATGGATCATCAAATCTATTAATGTTACCAGATCTGGTCCATAGCTCACATTTCCCATTGATACACTGAAACAAGCAAGAGAATTACAGAAAATGCAGCTCCCATGGACACACTTGGATAGATGGTGGCTACCCAAAATCATGTTTCAAGCATGGAAAGCTCAAATCAACAGTCCAGACCTCACATATCTGACCCAGAGAATCTACCCAGTGTGGACAAAGTGTGCTGCACATTCATCTGGAGCAACAGAAAAAAGCCAATTTGTCAAATTTTAGCTTGAGAACAAGATGTTCCTGTGTCCCCTGTTGGCAAATGCACAGCCTAGCAAGAATAGCCCTTCAGCCATCTGCCCAGGCAAACCTTCACACCTTTTCTGTGACTAAAGTGAAGGTTTCTGGCAAAGAGCTCCCTGGTATTACCTGGAATTGAAATACTAAGTGAGGGTGGTGTCAGCTGGTGACTGAACACCTTGAAGGAAGCAATCACTGTGAGAATCTAACAGCATAAACCCAACTCTGTGCTCTCTGCACACAAACTGTGTGCTGCCAGGCATGCTTTGATGGATGCTCCCACAGGGAAAAGATGGTTGAGGATCACCCTGAAGTTTAGTGCTGCTACAGCAGATCCTCTGATTCTTCTTTCATGCTATTTTGAGAGAGAAAACTTGAAAGTTGGCTCTGGGCTTTGTGCTGACCTGACAACCTTGCACTTGACAATTAGAGAGGTGCTGAGGTCTTTCCTTTCCCAGACCATTGATGTTTCAGGTACGTCCCTGCTGCTTTGCTTCTGGTATCTCGGCATGCAGATGTCAGACAGGGACAACTTTTCATCTTCAACTACAGGACACCCATATCTGCTGCATCCTTAAACCAAGATACACAAGGATCTGTATTTATGTGGCACCTTTAAGCCAATAAATTCAAAGTTATTCCAAAAGTAATAGAACAGCCTTACCCACGTAACTTACTTGAACTTTACTTTTAAATCACCCTTTAAAACCACTTTATTAGAATACTCCTCTCCTCCATCCTGGAGCCATTTACGGTTTATGCTGCCCAGGAGCTGTAGATGGATGCTCAACATAAAACCCTGCAAAACAAGGGAGTTTTTGTGGGGGAAGCCCACAAAAATCCCAGACTGGACAGAGTCTGCACTGCACGCCTGCCTTTCCCTTTTGCGCCAGGAATCCCAAGTGATGTGCAGTCCTTTGGGAATAAATAAATAAGAGTCACTACGGGATGTGCGGGGGGAGAGGGCATGAGAGCTCTGCAGGAATCCACAACACCTCACCTAGGGAGACACTACAACCCCACAGGCTGGAGGAGAAGAAGGGGGAGAAGGAGCAAAACTTTGAGAGAGGCTCGACAGCCAGAGGAGGAGGAGGAGGAGGAAGAGGAGGGTGTTCTGCAAGCCTCGGGGAAGGGCAGCAGAGGCTCCTGCCGAGGGAGTACCTTGTAACTGAGCCGAGAGCGACTCCTGATGCTGCTGGTACTTGAGCGCCGTGGCCTCAGCCTTCCTCAGCTGGCCCTGCAGCTCGTAGTAGAGCATCGCCCCGTACAGGAACCCGAACACCACGGTCAGCAGCAGCAGCGTCTGGAAAATCCGCTTCTGTTTCCGGGAGCACATCCCGTTGCCCATGTCCCCGGCGGGGTCCCGAGGGCCCCCGCCCGTCACGGCTCAGCAGCGGGCGGGAGGCGGCGGCATCGGAGGCCCCGGGAGGAGCAGGAGCAGGAGGAGGAGGAGGAGAAGGAGGAAGGGAAGGAGGGACGGCGGAGGCGGGGCCGGCCCAGCGTTTCAGCCCCCGGGCACGGCCGCGGCGCCCGGGGCGGTCTCTGCGGCGCGGGCAGCGGCGGGGCTCATGCCGGGGATGCTCCGCGTCCCTGCGGCCGTGTGCGGATCCCTGCGGCCGGGATGGGGGGCTGCGGGGAACAAAGGCAGCTCCCGGCCCCGCACTGACGTGTCCCCGCTCGGCCGCGGCTCCCCCGCCGCGGGATCCCCGAAGGAAGTCCCGCTCCGGGCGCGGCCTCATTGGGTCGGGCCGCGGGGCTCTGCCCTCCCTCCGGAGCGCATTGGGTGCCCGCCGCGTCCGTCCGCAGCGGGCCGCGCTTCCCGCCCGCCCCTCCACGCTCCGGCTTCAGCCCCGCATCCCTGCATTCCTGCATCCCCCTCCGCGCCGCATCCCCCTCAGCCCCCCAGTCCTTCATCCCCCTCAGCCCTTCATCCCCGCATCCCCTCATTCCCGCATCCCCCGGTGTGGGGCCGCCTCGGGAACAGGACTCATGCGGTGATGAGCGAGGCTGTGACAGAGGGGGTAACACAGGGGCTGTGACAGAGCGGTTGTGACACCAGGCTGTGACAGAGGGGCTGTGACAGAGGGGGTGACACGCGGGTTGTGGTAGCGGGGTTGTGACACCGGGGCTGTGGTAGCTGTGATGACACCGGGGCTGTGACAGAGCGGGTGACACCGGGGCTGTGGTAGCTGTGGTGACACCGGGGCTGTGACAGAGGGGCTGACACCCGGGTTGTGGTAGCTGTGGTGACACACAGCGCGTGCCCCAGTGGCACCGCCGGGACCGTGTGGGGCTCGGGGGCACCGGGAAGGCAAAGCCCCAAAGAGCCTCTTGTAGCCAAGCCCCTCAGGTGTTCGTGGAATCTCAGGGTGATTGGGCTTGGATCTTAAAGATCACCCAGTGCCAGCCCTGCCATGGCAGGGACACCTTCCACTGTCCCAGGCTGCTCCAAGACCTGCCCATCCTGCCCTTGGGCACTGCCAGGGATTCCCAGCTGCTCTGGGGATTCCATCCCAGCCTATGCCCACCCTCTCAAGGAAGAATTCCTCCCCAATATCCCATCTAAATCTACTCATCACATTAATCTATTTTTTCATAGCTTGTTGGCTATGCTTTGTTCTGGGTGTTATTTGTCACAGCCTTCGCTGTCCTTGGCCTTTTCTTTCCCCAGAGCCCAGCCCAGGCCACTGGTGCATCCCAAAAATGTGCCATCCTAATTCAGTGCTCCCAAATCCCCCTGTGGTGCCAAAAAATGTGTCACATGTACTTCATCAGCTTAAATTCAGACTTAGCCTAAATACAGCTCCCTCTCCTAGTGTATTTTATTACAGGACAAACAAAACCCAACCAATTATCAAGCTAAACTAGAAAAATAAGCAAAAAAAAAAATCAAATTAATATGCCGAAGTTATGTTTTTCCTAAATGTATTTAACTCATAAATCTGTGTTTTGTGTAGGCATTATTCTGGCCTTGATAGAAAAACAACATCAAAGAAGCTCAAGAATTTCTTATTCAAATATTCTGCATATTCCAGTAATTAATAACAGTCAGTACCACAAGCTAATATGATTTCTATGTATATATCTGTTTGATATATTCTCATTTAATGGAATCCTTCATTGTCATTTCAGGACCAAAGTGTTTGAAATTATGAGTTAGAAGGAACTGTACTTGCTTTGAAACAGTGATGATTAAAAAAAAAACAACAAAAAAACCAAAAACAAACCTTTTCCCTTGTCTTTAGGAAGCTTCCTGGGGCAATCAAAGTTACATTTAAAATATTTTCTTCCAATCATGAGTGTTTCAAGTTGAGGTATTTTCATGCTGGGTTAGAGGATCCATTTCTTTCACAAAAATATTTCCAGGAAATTTTTCAGTATCACCCAAGCTCCAGCTCCCCTCCCTCTACTGAACTCCTTCAGAGCTGTCCTGTGCTTTTGCCATTTCCAGGCTCTTCAGGCTGAGCTCAGCTCTGCTGAGTAAAACGAGATAATTCTTTATTTCTGGACTGAGACTTTCAAATGACTGGGGGTGATTTATACTTCAGCATTGCAGCTCTTCAAATGATTTAATTTTTTTGTGTTCCCACTTGTTGCTTACATCACCACTCATAAAACCAGTCTGTGTCTTCAGTTTTGATCACTTTGCACTGGAGAACAATTGGCTGACATTTTACAATGTTTAAAATGATAAAATGTAAATTTAAAAGGACACTGAACCCACAGTGTTATTTAATATCTATTCCAAATACATTTAATTGATTATGGTGTAAATATACTTTATACTCTGCCAGTAGAAATTGGCAATATCGTTAACAAATACTAGGGGAAAAAAAGCAAATTACTATCTCATTTTGTTTAATCAAATATTACTTATATTCAGTAGCTGCTAGTGATAGATCTCTTCACCTCGTGTAAATTGTGATTCTCCATGAACAAACCAATTAAAGTTGAAATGAGGAATTTATTGGGAGCAAGGGACTATTATGCAAAGCTATTAGGCAAATTGGAATTGGAAGTCCCAAAATAGAAAGGTTTGGACCGAAAAGAGGCTGTAACATATTAAAAAGCATTAAATTAGTTGCTAGAGAGAAATGGATGGGTGGTGTCCAGCGGGGGGAAATGGGGGCAGGAATTCACACAGAGCCATTTGTCAGCTCTGCTTTCATCTCCCGGCCACAGGAGGCTTGGGCAAGCCTCAGCCCTTGGCCACAGATTGGCCAATTCCACCAGGTTAACCAAGGAACGTTGAGCAAAACGAAGTTCCTCTAAGTTGTAAGAAATGTATAAATTATAACCCTGCAAGTTTCTTTCCATGCACTCAGAGCTGGGTAACAGAACCTGACCAGGGGAGAGATGTCAGAAAAATCCCATTTCCTTCAGACACAGGTCCTCATCATCAACCACAAGATGTGGGAAGTGCACCCCTCTGTAATTTGGACGCCACAGAACTACATTTTTTGGTTTGCTTGTTTCCTTTGTTTGTTTTCCTCCTCATAACATAATTTTCTTGTATTTTCTGTCACTTTTTTGCACTAAACTCGATGCCACAATTATTACATCTCTAATAAAAATGATCATTGAACAACTTTGAGTTTTTCCAAAATGGTGTAATGAGCACAGCAGCTAAACAGATCAGGCAGCAGATCTTTTATTTATTTATATTTTATTTTAATCTTCCCAGTCAATGGATCAGGGATCCCAAGCAATGGAAATGCACGGTGCAGGCTGTCCCACACAAGTCACAGAACATTTCTTTGCCTGCCAGAAGTTCAGGAATGTTCTGGCAAGGCATCTGTTTTTACCTCTCCAGCTACAAAGCACATTCCAGCTGCAGATGTTTAACCTTTTTGTCCAGTGGCTAAAGCTTACTGAGACATACAAAGATTGGTTTAACATGCAGTGTCATCTCTTAGCAATCAGGAGCTGCAGGAATAAAAAGATTGGACTTGAAGAGATGAATGCTCCTGGGAAAAATGAATTTGCCCCTGCTGGAGGTCATAATTTGTGACACTGGGGGAAATCAGGATTTTTAGAGCTGAGCTATGTCTGAGTGTCCAGATTGAGTAATCAGCTGAACTCTGTTTGCTGATGTCCAGAATGGAGGTGAAAACAGGAGGGCTGTGTTTTAATATAGAAACTTCTGTGCTATTTAATATTCTGGGGGAAAAAATAATCAAATATAAGGCATCCCAAACTGGACACTCCAAGGTATCAGAGCTTTGACATTCATTTTTTGGTGCCCCCAGTTCTGGATGTGAAATAGATGATGATTGACTTTTACTTCATGGATGCACATAAAGACACCTTTTTGTAAATCTTTCATTATTCATGGTAATAATGGGGATGAAACAGTGGTGAAAAAATTTTGTGGTGGTGCAAGGAGTAATTTAAACAATTCCCCACTGAGAAATGTGAGAAATGTGGTTCCTGGTGGAGATGCCTGAGGAGGCTACGCTGCGACTTTATCTTGTTTCCTGACTTAAAACACTCTTGTCATTTTACTGGCTCAAAACCATTATCCTGTGTGAATAATTCATGCAGGTAAGTGGATGCATTCAAATGTACAGCTGTCGTAGCAGGACTTGGAAGCAGTATTGGAGCTGGATTTGCCACAGAGCTGCAAATCCACTTTACTGCATTTCCACACAGGATGCACTTGGGATGGCCATACCTGACTTGGTGTCACTGCCATGCAGTCACCACAGCTGAAATTCAGTGCATCCCCTGCTGGAGCCTGTCAAGGCAGAACAACTTCTAAGAAACACTGAAATTTGATCAGCCTTTTCCTGCAATCCCCAGGGAAAAAACCCAAATCTCCTCATGCCATTACATGCTCCATTGTTCTTAACATGACAGCTTCCATAAAAACAGTAGTAAACACTTAAAGAATAGGATCCATGTCTTTTAAACAGTGAATTTGACTTTAAACAGTGGTCAGGTGATCCACCTGATGAGAAATTCGCAATTGGAAACTGCTGTTCCTGAGGAACAAAAAAGGAAAATAATAATAATAGAGTGCTAATGATAATCTGGATATTCCTGGATATTCTGGATATTTGAGCCTTTGGCCACTGATCTAATGACACATTTTGTGCATTTTTCACAGGGATCTGTTCTGGATGTGAAATAGATGATGATTGACTTTTACTTCATGGATGCATATAAAGACACCTTTTTGTAAATCTTTCATTATTCATGGTAATAATGGGGATGAAACAGTGGTGAAAAAATTTTGTGGTGGTGCAAGGAGTAATTTAAACAATTCCCCACTGAGAAATGTGAGAATTTTGCTTCTGTGTGGTTTTTTGATGCTGCACCAGTGGGTGAAATACAAACAGCAGCTTGGGCGGCCCCAGGATGAAAAACAGCACATCAAACCCTGGGGCTGTGCCTGCAGCCAGGTGGAAATGAATCCCAGGAGGGAAAAATCCCAAATGGGAGGAAAAATCCCAAATGGGAGGGAAAATCCCAAATGGGAGGAAAAATCCCAAATGGGAGGGAAAATCCCAAATGGGAGGGAAAATCCCTGGCTCGTGGGGAGCACCAGGCAGGTGTGAGGCCAGGGGAGCCTGGTGGGCTCTCCATGCCTGGAGTGTTGGGGAATTCTCTGTCCTGTCTGCAGGGGAAGGGGCTGCCCCACGGTGCTGGTCCAAAGGACAGCAGTTGCATTCTGCTTTTTATGAGTTAGAGGAAATTGTTGAGCCTGGGAAGGCTAGCTGCAGACTTTTTTTCTCTCTCATACACAGGATAATCTCCAGTGATTACTTTTTCCTGGTGCATTTCCTGTTGGGCTGTCCAGGGGCTGTGGCAGATGCAGGAGTAAATAGGTCAGTGAATTTTGAATTATTCCATCCCTTGCTTTTTCCAGTCTTGTCACACTTCTCTCTTTTTCTTTTTTTTTTTCACAGTCTTTGTTTTTCCAGCACCTGAATAAAAGCCAGAGTCTGATATCCCACAGCTGTAAAGCTGCCTGGCCTCCCAGCAATCCCATCTTCATAATTGTTTACATTATCATTGCACTGTAAGATAGTGAATGTACATTAGTGATGAACTAATGCACATTCCTTGATGTTTATGTCTGGGATGTCCTTGTGACTTTTAAAGGATCTGAAATGGAGACTTTCAAATGGAGTTTGGAAACTCTTACTTTGCCAAGTTAATTTGAGGAGAGAAAAACAACCACTCAGGAATTTATGCTTAAAATCTGAAGAATTGTAGATAAAGAATTTTAAAAGAGCTTAAAATGAACTCAGGACTTCAACAGCCATATCCACATTCATTTTCATGGGACTGTTATCTCTGTTAATGATATTATCATGGCCTGGCAGACTCAGAAACAGAAGCTGTTTATCCAGTCAATTACAGGGTTATCCCCAAATAGTAGTTTTAATTTAATTTGAGTTATTGACTTCTTGCTGTTCACCAGGAAAATGTGTGCAGGCTTTTTTCCCAAAACATAACTATCTCTCCTAACTGTTAGTCTTGGAAGGGCTTTGCTGTTACATTACCATCTAAAATTAGTTCCAGTCCAAAGGAATTCTACATATTTGTTTGGGAACGTATAAGAGTATGGAGGAGTGGAGAAAAGGGGTGAATTTGGAAAATCTCAATCTCTTCTGCAAGATCTCCAAAATTACTTCAGTCCTATTAGTGTTAATTACTCTTGACTACTTCCTGTTGAAAGAACTATTGTGTTTTATTTGCTACCAAAGCCTCATTTGAGGCATTCTCTTATTTCCTGGAAGATGAATGGCTGCTGGCAGCTCTCAGTCACTGCTGCATCAGTTTTCCTCACAGCTTTCCCTGTTTCCCAGCTCCCTGCTCTGTCTGGAATCAGGGTGTTCCTGCAGAGGTCAGGTTTATTATGCACACGAGTGAGGATGGCAAAGTAAAGAATCTCTAAGGACTCGAATGATGAAGGTCTTAAAAGAAATAATTAATGGCTGCACCAGTCAGGCTCCTGAACCAGCTGTAGAAACCACACTGGAAATTGATCTTTTTTTGTCTGTGAAAAAAACCACATAACTTGGCTTTTGGCTTGGATCCATCCAGCACTGTAAGGAGAGGAAAAAATATCCCGTGAGCTGTTTGTTTTTGTAGTTATTAAAACCGATGAGCTCAGAGTTTGGAAATGCTGAAAAAAAAAAAAAAAAAAAAAAAAGTGGGAGAGAAGACCTGGAGCAAAGCAAGGGGAAGCCACAAGCAGGAAAGGGAATGTTGGATATCGGTGCCACCTAGTGGGAATTCTCCAGAAGATCGAGGAGAGCCAGGCTGCTGCTTTTCACCCTAAAAAAATCGCATAAAGAAATAAAGAAATCATTGATGTTGGTGTGGGCGCTCAGTAAGGAAGGCCGGGAGTGTGTGAGATGGAGGCTACAGGTGGTGGATGGAAAAAGTAAAGTTAATTAAATCTCTTACAAGGGGACTGTGTCTGTTAGAGGCAGGTAACAAAAAGCCCCTAACAGTGCTCTTGGGTGCAGGGGAGCTCCTTGCCTGTGCAACATTGCCCTGGGAAGGCTGGGGAGGGGTCGAGACAGTGCACATGCAGGGTTTATTAACCATACCTGGGCTGAAGCGCTTGGAGGCAATGGAGCTCATAAAGTTTTACAAGCATTTACACAGCACATTTACATTGTGAATAAAGAAGTGCTACAGCTGCTGGGAAGAACCTCTGCATGGAGTTACTGCCTTGTAAATAATGAGCCTTGAGAGCTAAATCTGCTCACCGACAGTATCAGACATTCTTGTGCTCTGGCCATGATGATGAACAGTCCCTGAGAGCCACGAAGCCCAGCTCAGTGCATGCCTTTTCTTGTTTTACTGAAAAAAACCCTTCATTTCCTTCAGAAATGATGCTGCAATCAGACAAGGGCGCTGTGTTTGTGTGTTGTTCACTTTCAAACCTTGCAATTCATTGTCTAACTCAAGCAGATTTACCGGAGGGCAGCAATCTCAGATATGACATTCCTGAAAGTTTCATGGAAATAAGTGTCCAGGTAGAGGAGATTCAGCCAGGGAGAAAAGTTCCATCAGCTGGCCCCTAATAACATGGAAAAATACTTAATACATACTGCTAGCACAGAAAAAATCCTACCATTACTTTTCATAGTAAACTATAAACCACAAGATTTTCAAAGATAAACTTCTGCTTAGGCAAAAGCAACAGAAAAGTGGTAGTAAAAGAGGAAATTGAGTGGGACTGGAGCATTGAGCAGCAGCAGCAGGGGTTTTACTCCTGATTCCACCCTGTAGTGGGATCCCAGCACACTGCCTGGCACCCTGGCACCACTGGATGCCACCAGGATTCTCAGCTGGAATGGATTTAGGTCCTGGCAGAGCCCCAAAGTGTTTCCCTAACCCGGCTGGCTCTTGCTGTTTGAGAGCAGAGTAGCCTGGTGCACTCTGAGCACGTTCTGCTGTTTGCCCCTTCCTCTGCTTTCAATGTGAGATCACCTCGTGTCCAGGGGGCTCAGAACTGCAGTGTGTGACTGCCAGAAGGGACTCATTTAAAAGGGGATGGTGATTCACAGGAAAACCAAAAAGGAATGGAATGAGCTCCAGATCCCTGTGCTGCCCCTGGGACACCTTTGCCTCTCTCCTCTCTGGGCTCAAAGGGACCCTCCCTTCCTCCCCATTTCATGTGGAAAGAGGAGGATTTGTGCCATGGGCAGTTGGCCTTGCACTCATTGGGATCACAGATGTGTTTGAAGGAGGTCAGACCAATCCTTGAGGAGGAGAGGAGACCCCAGAAGCCTGGTGATGCAGAGCACAGAATCCCAGAATGGTTCGGGTTGGAAAGGACCTTAAAGCCCATCCAGTCCCCCACCTGCCATGGCAGGGACACCTTCCACTGTTCTTGCCTTCTCCTGTACTTTTCACTATCCCAGTTTGCTCCAAGCCCACTCCAAGCTGACCTGGAACCCTTCCAGGGATGGGGCATCCACAATCAATGGGGACAGTCCCCATGTTTCAGTAAATAATTCAAAACCCCACAGCATCAGGATGTGGAAACCTGGTTCTCTGAGGCTGCTTTTTTGGATATTTTATGCTTTGTGGAGTGTCATTTCTGCTGACCTGCTCCAGGGCTGGGGCACTTTGGAGAGGAACTGCAAATGTTATCTCTCATGTGTTGTTTATTATCTTCAAAAGGAATCTCCTTTTCAAACAGCCCCACGGAAGTTCCTGTATGTAAAAATAGCAACCCTAAAGGGCTTCAGTTTTCCTTTGGGCTTAGCTTCTTCCACATTGCATGAGTCAAGGAAAAGGCTGAGCACACAGGGAGGAAGTGACATAGACACGTTGCTCATGATGAGAGCACTCAGCAAATGGGAAACAGAAATTTGGCAGGGGCAGTAAGGAAGATTAAAATACATCTGGACTAGAGCTGTGGTATTCCAAGGGGTGAAATAACCAAAACAATTGGAAATCAAAATGCATTATTGGATATTTTAACATTCAAATGCCAGCAACGGGGAGAGGGAATTTGCCAAATTTTGATAAAATAGGATTTTATTATGGTGAGCTTTCTGTATGGCTCAGGTAGACTTCCTGGTTGCTTAAAATTAACTTGGTTTATCTCTAAAGAGACTGAAAGAATGGAGAAAGCTGCTGCAGCAAAGCAATCGAGCTTCTGAGTTCATGCAGCACATGTAGAAGAAACCTGCTGTTAGGAAGAGCTGATGAATTTTCTCCAGTTTCAGATGGCAGAAATCTCCAAATCTAAGGGTAAAATAATCGCTGACCTCTTACCTATAAGGATGATTGATTAAAAGTGCAATTCCTAATCAAATCAAGTAAGAACTATGTTTGCCTAAGGGCTGCACTTCTCAGAACTGCTATTTGATGTGCATTATGTGAAAAATAAAACCACGACTGGAATTCCTACAGACACTTTTCTGGGTGACACCCTCCTTCTGTGAAAGCCAACATCAGGTTATTGACTACAGCATACTCCAAATTTCACTTTTACTTTCTTTTCCCTTCACAATTTAAGAGGTGATTGCTTTGTTTTGACTTGACTCATAACCTGAGGCATGAGTAACGCTGATGTGCAGCGATAAAACTTCCTGTTAGGGTAAATCCCAAGGAACTCCAGCAACTTTATTGTCAATTTGGACTCCTACCAATGCTACAGTGGAGGATTTTTTTCATTTTTATTTCCACAGTAAAAGTAAGAGGCCCCAGCTGAAAGATGACAGCCAGGCTGCATTTTAGAGCACTTTGGGTCCAGAGCCAGACCTGTATTCTGCAGCCTGAAACCTTTTTCTAATTAAAATACACTTGATCTACTGTTAGAGTGTTGGAGAGCTTTTGAAGTCAGACTCTCCCTTTTCCACTTTTGCAGGGTGTTTTGAGAAAAGAAGGTTTTCTCTGCTTTGGGACACATAAATGGAGCTTGGTTAATAGATGAGAATAAGCACAGGGTAGATGAGGTTGGAAACTTCTGATTCCACTTTGATGTGTCCATCCTAAACCCCTGAATTTTTTACAGCATTTATTGCTATGGTATTTGGTGATCTATCAGGTTTAAGAGTGGGCTTGCTGTCTTTTTTCCCCCCTCACCTCAGTGTCCACTGTCTTTTTAGAGCTCTCTTCATGTGCTTCAGTGCAAATTTTGAAACTTGTTCAAGAAGTAGGTTTTATATGATTTTCTCAAGGCATAAAGCCTCAGGATCAGTCAGGATTACACATCCTCTTTGTCACTTATAACCAAATTTGCCAGTATTTCTCTATAAATACCAAAGGCACATGGGCTCATCTTAAGCAAAGTTTTTCTTAAATAGTAGATAAATTTCCTTTTATTTCCTGCAGGAATTACAGTATCTAGGACTTTTTTTGAAACAGGTTCCTTTCCTTATTTGAAGGCAAGAGCTAAACCCCTGGCTTTAACAAGCCTCACACTGTTGGCAATCTGCTTTGTAGAGCTCACTCCAAAGCCCAAGCAGATAAAACATCATATTGGATATATTCATGTGGATTCAACACACAGCTGGACACTTCAGGGTTCTCAGAGGCTGGCTGACACTCCTGAGTGTCCCTTCTGGGGAAAACAGCTGTTCTAGAAGAGCAAGAGTTGGTTTACACTTGATGTTTGGCAATTAACTCAAAGGATGCTCTACATCAGCCTCATTTGGGTTGAGGGCTGCCCTGGATCCCTGGCAGTGTCCAAATCCAGGTTGGATGGGGCTTGGAGCAGCCTGGGGCAGTGGAAGGTGCCTGTGCCATGGTAGGGGTGGAGCTGGATGGGCTTTAAGGTTTCTTCCAAGCCAAACCATTCTGGGGTTCTGTGACAATGTAATGGCAGATGTCCAACACTCTCAGTTAGTGCAGGAATTCCTCTGGCAATAACAAACGTCCTTTAAGGTGCCAAAGCTGTTACCACTGGTCACAATTCCTGCATGTAAACATAAAAAAATTGCAGAGTGCAAAGCCGCAGACTAATGATCATCCTTGGGATGTTTTTCCCTCACAAACTGTGCAGTTCAGCCTGGGTAGAGCAGTGCCTTATACCAGGAAACTTCACCCAAGAGATCTGGCCATAGGTCTTGAAATCCTTGGAAATCTCTTTAGTACTGCCTGGGCCCCAAAATTCTCATTATAAACCAGATCCAGAACGTGCATCCAAGCTTTCTATCCTGTTTCCATGCCATAGTGCTTTGTTGGGACACAATTGAAATTCCTTTCCACTCAAATTCTCCTTGACTACAAGAAACATTGCCTGGGACCCTGCCTTTAAAAACAGGCAAGCAGAGGAGGCTCTGTGCTCTGTGCCAGCAGCCAGGCCTTTGTGATCTGAGCTGCTTCCCACACCAACAGCTCCAAAGGGAAAAGTGCATGGATAACACCTCCCTCAGAGGTGACACATGGAAGTTACAGACATCTTTGAATCAGGGGAAGGGAGAGCTCAGCCAGGGATTTTCCACATTTCTGGGCACAAAAAGAAGCTGTGGCTGTCCCTGCATCCCTGGATGTGCCCAAGGCCAGGTTGGATGGGGTTTGGAGCACCCTGGGATGGTGGAAAGTGTCCCTGCCCATGGCAGGGGGTGGAACAGGGTTTTTAAGCCCTTCCAACTCAAACCATTCTGGGATTCTTTTCTATGGTTCTAAGGCTAAAATATTCCAGACTCTGAGGTTCTGACTGTTTTGGATTCCTTGTTGAAAAGTCTTGTTGTCATCCTAAGCCAGGTGGGGGCTGCACGGTAAATCTCCATTTATTTTAGGTTGGGGGAAGAATTTCTTCCTTCAAATAATGAGCTGCTTTTACTGAAACAACCAACCAGGAATGTGCTCCTGCCAATTTAAGTTATTTTCCTTTGCACCTAAAGATTGAGTCTGGAAAAAATGGGTTTTTTTTTGATGTTTTACTTTGATCATACTGCTTCTCTGTCCAATATCTTATAAATTTCTTTTGCCTTGAAGTTTATGTGGACTTTACTTTGAGACCATATTTACCCCTGAGATCAGGACTCTGTAGTTGAATGGAACTTGGAAAAAGGGATTAGAAAATACAGGGTAAAATGTGCAGTAAAAAGCTTTTATCTGATGTCTCTCCATCCCTGGAGCCCCTCCAGAAGTGGCCAACAATGCTGATACCACTGAAGAGGATGATGAGGGAAACAAGAAGAGAAAGGAAGAGGCAAAGAGGTTGATGATGATCCCCAGCTCATTAGTAACCTTTTCAAAAGTAGAGCAACACACCAAAAATCCCAAACACACTCCAAACTCCTTGGTGTGTCATACTTTTTAAGTTCCTCCTGGAATGCAGCTGCCTTCTGGACAAAGGCCACCTATATTTTACCACATTTTAGGTTTCTGATTCTTGTTCATCAGCAAGAAGTTTCTCCAAGCTTTTTTAGGAACCTCCATGTGTGACCTTTAACTTCAACTTTCCATGACAAGAAGCACTGCAAAAGTAAAGGACTGGAGCCCATTTGTGACAGTATTTTCAGAAACAAATCCAGCAAATCCTTCTGGGGTTCTCAGTAACCTCTCACATGATGAATAATAATTAAGCCCTTTGAAGTGAGTGCATAATGGTTTTTGGGGGTTTTTCAATGAAATATGACTTCATGTTTTAGGCATGGCAGGGAAGCCTCTGTATGCAAATCACCTTGTGCTGATGAGGTTTTGTTTTACTTTTTAATGAGGGGAGAAACTCTGACTGAAGTGGAGCCGTGTTCTACATTGAAAAGGAGCAGTATATTTGTTAGCCAAATTTAACACCTTGTAACAAGAACATCCAGTGACAGAAATATTTCTTGCAAGTGCAGCCTGGTGGGAAAATGCTGAGGTGTTCTGGCTCTCAATTTGCACAGCACAATTCTACTTTCTGTGGGTAGGGGCACAGTCAGAATGGGGTGGTTGCTCCTAAAACTGTTCAGGTGTGGTCCAAATGTTCATTTTACATTATTTTTATCCATCATATTATTTTTATCCCAGCCTAGGGATGGTACTGGCACCTGAAATTCTCAGCAAACACAGATGCTGGAGCCAAGTGGGACTTGGTCTCCATTCCAACAAGTGACAGGATGAGAGGAAACAGCCTCAAATTGCACAAGGGGAGGTTTAAGCTTGATATTAGGGAGAAATTCTTCATGGAAAGGGCTGTCAGGCAATGGAACAAGCTTCCCAGAGCAGTGATGGAGTCACCATCCCTGGAAATGTACGAAGACTGTGGATGTGGCAGTCTAGGACAGGATTTAATGGTGAGCACGGTGGTGATGCTGGGCTGGCACTGGACTTGACCTCAGAGGTCTTTTCCAACCATAAAGATTCCATGGCTTCATGATCCAGATCTGGAAGAAACTTCTCCAGTCCATCTGGTGCTTCTCTCTGACACAGGGTTTTTTTAAACATAGTTATTCTCTTCTCTACCATTCAGGCGCAATCAGTTTGAGATTTTTTTTTTCTTCCTCTTCTTTCTTCTCTCCTTGTTCGATGATCTTTAACCCCGAATTATATATATTTCTCTTCTATCTACACTCTGATATTCCTCAGCAGCACCATCCCATGCTGGGTAACCCTGAGAATTTTGGTTTATGTGGCCGCTCAGTCAGTGACATTTCAGACCCGATGCAGGGCCAGCACCGTGGACGTTGTTCCTGCGGGGAGCAGGAATTTCACAGCCGCAAATTCCAGCTCCAGTGGAGGTGGGAAAGTGGGACCTGGGGCTTTCCTGGAATCCCCGAGCCCGGTGCCTTTTCGGGATGCGGCCGCCAGGTGACACCAGATCCCTGATGCTGGGGGACAGCCCGGCGAGTCCCGCACATCCCGGCCATTCCCGCACATCCCGGCCATTCCCGCTTTTCCCAGCCATACCCCCACATCCTGGCCATTCCCACATCCCCCGGCAATTCCCAGCATCCCAGGAATTCCCGCTTTTCCCGGCCATTCGCACTTTTCCGGCCATTCCCGCACCTCCTGGCCATTCCCGCTTTTCCGAGCATTCCCGCACATCCCGACCATTCCCGCACCTACCGGCCATTCCCGCATTTCCCGGCCATTCCCGCACCTCCCGGCCATTCCCGCATTTCCCGGTCATTCCCGCACCTACCGGCCATTCCTGCATATCCCGGCTATTCCCACTTTTCCGAGCATTCACGCACATCCCGGGAATTCCCGCACATCCCGGCTATTCCTGCATCTCTCGGGTGTTCCCGCATCTCCTGGGAATTCTCGCATATCCCGGCTATTCCTACTTGCCGGGCCATTCCCGCACTTTCCGCGTATTCCCACATGCCCCGGGAATTCCCGCACTTCCCGGCCATTCCCGCATCTCCCGGTCATTCCCGCACATCCCAGGAATTACCGCTTTTCCCGAGCATTCCCACTTTTATGAGTATTCCCGCACCTCCTGGCCATTCCCGCTCATCCCGGCAAGTCCCGCGCATCCCGAGTATTCCCACTTTTCCAAACATTCCCGCACATCCCGAGCATTCCCACTTTTCCTGGGCATTCCCGCACATCCGGCCATTCCTACATCCCCCGGGATTTCCCGCACATCCCGGCCATTCCCACTTTTCCGAGTATTCCCGCAGCTCCCGGCCATTCCCGCACATCCCGGCCATTCCCGGCTGGCAGAGCTGGGGCTGGCCCGGGATTCTGGGCTGGGCACGGAGAGCTTTGGCTCCACCTTTGTCTCCTTCTTGTCCGGCCCTGGGAAGCCCTGGGGAGGTAAAACCACTTCGGTTTAGGTTTCAGGCTTAATAAAATGAAAATTCCCCAGAAAGTGACTACAGAGATTGAGCTGAACTCCAAATATTAAACTTGTTGGGAAAAGTCCCCAAATTGTGGTTACAGAATTCTCTAATCCAGCACATTTGTTTTTGAGGGACCTGTGGAAGTTCTGGCTCCTGAAAAAGTCTCCTGATCTGAAGGATTTTTGTGAGGGGATCTCTGTGAGATGTTCTTTCACCTTTGTGGAAAGCCTTTTGCTCCCATCCTCCTGTCCCTGTTTTCCTTGGGAATTTTGTGCCACAGAATTCCTTCAGGTCTGCAGCTGGATGTATTCTGCTCCTCAGGTGTTTGTGTCTTCCCTGAGATACTGCTGGTTTTCTGTTCCCCTCTCCACACACCTCCTGCTCCTGTGCCATTTCAGGTGTTTGAGGAACATCTGGGATTTTAGAGGGCCTAAAGAACTGAAGGAAACAGTTTCCTCCTCCACAAAGCAGTAAATTTACACTCTTCTTGCACTCTTCTGCTCTCTTCACTGAGTACAATCTGTTCAAGGAAAAGGTAGTTAGGAACACCTGTAATGTTTTAATTCAAAAGAGTCTTCTTATTCACAGTTTTATCTCAGAGCCAAAAAAGAAATGGAAAATAGAAAATAGGAGAAAAAAAATCCTTGCCCAGTTTGTGGCAGTTCTTCACTGAGTTCAGAAATCTCATTTATCACAAAACATAAAACTGTGTTTGGAAACGTTCACCTGAGCTTCCCATGATCTGATGCTCTGAGCATCCCATCTCTGCCTCACTGTGGACATGTCCCAAGCTGCCTTTTCCTCCCCTGGGAATGAGGGATGGGGATTTTCTTCATCCATTGTGTGGTTTATTCAAACTATAAAAATGTCATCTCCCACTGTGTAATTTTTACAACTGATTTTGTTTCAGTGGTCATCCCTCGACATTAATACAATGAAAAAATGTTAGCGGTGGGTTTTTTTAATTGATTTTTTTCTCTCTGTCTATGAATGGCTGATAACATTCAGGAAAACTTTTCCAGAATTTTCAGGCAGACTTTGCCAGAGGTTTGTAAAGTGTTTTGAGATCTTCAGGATGAACATTCAAAAGTGCCAGGTGAGATGACTAACAGTGAATGTTTATTACCTTGAAACAATCCACAGAGTTTCATTGGAAACAAGAATAAAGAGTTTGTGCCCAGCTGATGGAAACTGGGGGCTTACAAAACATTTGAATTCCCTTCTTTCCCCCTCTGCAGTTCTCATCCTGCTTCTCCTTGACCTGCTGTTCTCAGAGTGCTGGTGAGTTGCTTATTTTCAGTGCAAATTTCATTCACACAGCCCAAAGTCTGCACTGGAAGCGAAGCTCTTTGGCTCATGTAGCCTCATTATTCTTCTCCTGGCACAAGGGGGGTTTTGCAAAGCTTAATTGAAACCAACAGGTACCTGTCTCGCCTGCACTTGTTAGAAATGCCTACCTGGAACTGAGTTTGTGTACTTGGGCTTGTACAAAAATATTGATGGCAAATTGGTTTCAAACTTACTGTAACAGGGTTGCTGTGGCATCATAGGATTGTTTATGTCTCAGAATTTCACCCCTTAAGGTCCAGGTTTGATTTCACCACTCAAAATGCATCTGTTCATCTCTGCTAAGTGGGTTTTTTACCACTGCACAGCCCCACAGTCACTGGGACCTGCTCAAACTGGGGGCCTCAGTCAGGGCCCTAAAAGGAGAGGAAAGTGGAAATCTGTGTAAATGGGATTCTTCAGGGCAGCTCCAAATGGGGCTTCGGGTCACTCGCTTTTCTCAGGAACAGCTTTTATAGGAGATGTTTGTGGAAGAAAAATCCTGGCGAGCTTAAAAGCATTGGGAACATGTTTTTCTTTTCAATGGACATCTGTTGTGCTGAAGACAAAACAGGCTTAGAAAATAATGATGACTCTGTGGCTTCAGATTATCTCCCCTGTTTGTCCATCCCCAGAACAAACCAGATTTGACAAAAGCCTTGCTGAGCATCAGTTAAATGTTGATGTGAGTGCAACAGTCTGAAGTGTGCTGGGAGAAATCCCATCACAGCTCAGGGAAACGTGAGCCAGAGCCAGAGCATCCCCAGCAGCCTGGAGCTCACCCTGGTAGAGGGGAGCTCCAAATCCTGTGGGGGAATTATAAATGCTCCTGGAATGCAATTTCTGCAGCTTTGATTTGTCATCTCTGAGCACGTGGGCTCTGCTTGATTGGCAATTGTCCTGGGCTGTAAAGATGTGTGTGTATTGTATTGTCATCTATAGAGCTGGGGCAGTTCTCTGCTGTTCTTTGGGCAGTTCTCTTTATCTCTCCCACAGCCAATCCTCCTCCAGGAGATCTCTGCTGTTCATGGGCCATTAATTATTAATTATCTTCTGTCCATGGCCAGTGAGTGTCCCTGCATGGCTGATCCAATCCCATCATCCCATGGGGAGATGCTCCGCCCAGGGGAGGAGCCAAGCATTCCTACCTGGGTACAATCTGAGGTTTGGGACAGCACAGCAGCCTCTGCCCCCTGCATTCCCAGAGGAGCAGCTTTGTGCTCCCTGCATTGCCAGAGGAGCAGCTTTGTGCTGCCCTGCATGGACAGAGGGAGCCCAGGCCCATCTGCAGCAGCCCTGGAGCTGCAGAGGAAAACTCCCCCCTTGTGCAGGATCCCTGCTGCAGCAGAGCCACAGCTGGCACTGCAGGAGGGCTGAGCCCCCATGGGATGGGGCTGGGACAACGCCCTGACACACAGAACAGCTCCTGCTCTCACTCTGGCAGTGGTTTGCTTTTGTTTTGTACTGTTGCATTTGTATTTTTAATTTTCCTAGTAAGGAACTGTTATTCCTATTCCCGTATCTTTGCCTGAGAGCCTTTTAATTTCAAAAATTATAATAATCCAAAGAGAGGGGGTTTACATTTTCCATTTCAAGGGAGGCTCCTGCCTTCCTTAGCAGACACCTGGCTTTTCATACCAGCAATGAAAAGTGAGTCACTTGTGGCACAAGGAATGTGCTGGACAAGGTCAAAGCATTTTAAGGCAGCAATTTCTTTCCTTGGTAGCATGAGGAGAGATGTTTCACCAGCAAAGTGGAGGTCAGGATGATTCAGGGTCAGACTTAAAAGTGTCAGCCTTGGAAGAGTGATAAACACAGAATTTTCCACTGTTCAACTGGTTTTACAGCTGATTACTCCACAGTGAGCACAGGTAGTCAGTAATCATAAAAAACCCTGCTGCTTTTACACCTGAGGGGAGGAGAACATGGGGAAAGTTTCTTTGAATACCCATTTTTTTCTGGCATGTTGTAAACATGTCAGAAAAGCTCTTTGCAGGGTGAGATTTTCCCTCTGGGCTCCACGAGTTGAAAACTGGCTGGACCAGGTAGTGACAGCCTTCTTGGAGCTTCAGCACAAGTTGGGCACGGTCCTTTATTCTGGAAGATAAAATTGTGGGCATTCTGTTTGTTAGAAGCAGGAGATTCACTGAGTGAGAATAATTCATGTTTCCTAAGCATGCCACATTTCTTTAATATGCCTTTTCTACAGGCAAAATGTGGCTGTGTCCTGTCCATCATCTGTCCAAGAAATGGGAAAATGAGTGACAGAAACTATTTGTTAAAAATGGTTTAAATTGCTCCACAAATGCTACAGGAAAGAAACATTCTTTATGTAGTTACACTGTGATCTGTACTTAAAGTGAAATATACTGGGGGAAAAAAACGTGGTCAATGGGGTGTGTTAAAGGGCTTTTATTTGCATGGATGATTCACTTTGCCAGCTCTGATTTATAAATCTGTGGATTCTGACTAAATATCCATTTGAACAGCATTTTCCCCTCATAACCACATTCTAGAGCTGGAGTTTGCTCAGCAAAGCTGTCACCCCCCCAGCTCCAAAGATCAGATCTTTCTCAGCATCCTCATCTGTCTGGGGCTTAATGGTAAGACATTTATTTTACATATCTAGGGATAATAAAACAAAATCACTGCAGAAGGGAACAGGTGGAAATATTCATGTTCTCTGATGTTTGGACTTGTATATCACAACAGCCAGTGATTTCTGGAGACTGATGGTTTATTATTAGTTTATTTCTCATAATTAGGCTGTCTGTGTGCTCACACGGACTTGGTGAGTCACATCTCAGCTCATTATCTTGGGAAACAGACCTATTATTTTTGAAAGCCATCCAGTCAATAAATTAGCTTGGAAGAAATGATAGTCCAAAACACCTTTTCAATAGATTGCTGTCATGCTTGGTTCCTATCAAAGAGAAGGCTGGATTTTTTGTCATGACATATGGATTAACTGAGCCTTTCCTGCTGTGAGAAAACAAAAGGCAATTGGTGATGCATGGAGCAAAAAAGATCTTAAAACAGAGACATCAACAAAGAAACACGACAGCATGAAAAGACAGAGTACAGTCTGCTGTCCACATTTACAAAGTCATCCTGCCTGCAGCTCCAGCACTCAGCTTTTGCCTGCTTTTGCCTCAAAATGAGTGACAGTGTTCCTCCTCTCCAGCATCTCAAGCCCTGCACCCCAGGCACGAGGGGGGAGATGTTAACCAGAGGTTCTTTTGGCCTTGATGGTGCTTTCATGCTTGCTGTGGAGCCACAAGAAGCTCACCCAGAGTCAAGAAGGAATTATTCTCCTTTCTTCCATTTGCTCTTCCACACTGCTGGGGCCATATGGAAATTTCAGTGTGATACACCAGAACAAGCTGACTGCTGTATTTCCCCCTCATTATTTATGCATGAATATGGCTTTTACCTGATATAATTTTTTTTCCTGGTGTTTTATGCAGTTCTGATGTGTTTAAATAGCTCATTACATAATGTTTAATGTGACTTTGTAATTGCCAATTACATCTTGATGCTGGATGTAGATATAGTACAGAGATTTAACACAGCTGTTTCTCATCTGGAGTGAGACAAAGGCTCTGTGCTGGATCAGCTCACATCCTCAGCAGATCATAAAAACACAGAATATCCTGAGTTGGAAGGGACTCACCAGGATCATCCAGTCCAGCTCCTGGGCCTGCACAGAGATCCCAACAATCCCAGCCTGGGCGTCCCTGGGAGCGTTGTCCAAACTCTCCTGGAGCTGTGCCCATTCCCTGGGCAGTGCCCACCACCCTCTGGGGGAATAATTTTTTCCTTTCCAACCTAAACCTGTCCTGGCACAGCCTCATGCCAGCCCCAGAGACTCAGGGGTTGTTGTACTGTGGGAGGGAAAGCCCTGTCTGACAGCAGAAGGGACACAGCCATGAGGATTTTCTTTAGGAATTATGTACTTCCTGATGTGACATTTAAAATTGAATCTAGTGAACCTTGATCATTATCTCGTGTTCTTGCTCAGGTGAATTGATATTTTGGCTTTTACCCCTTAAGGATCTGAGCATTTTTGTTTCAGTGTCTCTAGTAATAAATGCTTAGTATTTTCTTGGTTTTCAGAGAGGCAGATATTTTATCTACTATCTCTTTAAAAGTGTGTCACTTCTCTGAAATTCGGGCTATTTGTGTGAAAAATTATTCATCTATTGTGCAGTTGCTGTCATTTTGACTATTGCTTTTAAGTGTGATTGATTCTTAAAGAACAGCTAATAGAGCTCTTTGCCCACTATCCTCTTGTCATTGCTGGAGATAGAAAGAACCCTTTCAGGGAGAGAAACTATTGATTTTATTACACCTTGTACAGGCTGCCATCAAAACAGAACCAGGGAGCTTGATCCCCTTCCCTTTCTAATCCCTGTTTTACATTGGTAATTCCTCCAGCTCGTTGCTCTGAGAAATGAGAGAGGCTCTCACAACCTCTGCAGATGGAAGGCTTGGAGCTGCCACCCCTTAAAACGCTGACCCTTAGCATCATTCAGAAGAAAAGCATGAGGACTGTGGGGCTTGCACAGAAACCCTGAGAAAGTAGAAGGAAATGGCCACATCTCTACTTTTGCTTTAATTATTGATGAGCTCTACCTGCTTACATAACTCCCACAATGTAAACAGACCTGCACATCACACAGATTAATGGATTTGTCCTTAGGCCACCTTGGCAATGCAGGGGGAATTTAAAGGGAAATTTGAAACTAAAGCACAACCCCCCCAATGCCCTGAGACATGGAGGTGAAATACAAGTGCTTTAATCGTGGCAGAGCAGTGAGAATTGCCAGCCCAGAGCTCACAATGGCCATGATTTTGCTGGTGATGTTTCCCTGATGCTTTTAACAATCTGTTCCAGCCTGTGTTCAGAGCAGGGCTCTGCCTGCCCCTTGCTGACACCCCTCTGTGCTGCCTGAGATAACCTCTCCACAAGCCATGGAGCCAGCAGGATTTATCCTCAACACAGGACTCTATTCTTGCCCAACAGTTCAAAAGAAGATATCTTCCCTCAGTGTTTCCTGTGCTTCTGCCATTCTTCACCTTTGGAGAAACCTGACAAAGGAGAAACTGGGACGAGAAATTGCAAATTTCTGGAAAAATGCTGAGAGGAAAAGAAAGCCAAGACAGGGTGGAGGTGCTCAGAGCAGGAGCAGAAGGAGGCACTGAGCTGAAAAAGAGGTGACTTGGCCTTGACGCCTCATCCAAAGATTGCTGAATTATCAGTGATCACTCAGCATCAAGATCAGGGTAATCCCAGACTGCAGAGCCCAAACAGACAGGAATTTGTTCATAGCCCAGTGTTTAGGGCTAGAGGAAAGTGAGATTTAGGACACATCTTTGTCCCTTATGTTTTCCTATGGGATAATTTAAATGGCTTCCTTGTGGTGATGCTGTGGCCATTTCTTCTCCAAATTTAGATCCTGCAGCTCTACTTTAGAGCCTAAACAGCCTGAACTTGTCTTTTTATTACCACTTCACAACTCTTCTCATGACTCATTTCAGATCACCTGTGAGCTTTGGGAGCAAGGAAACAAACCCAATTCCCATAAACTTTTAATTCCTAAGCTATCAGATTCTGGTTCCCATGCTGCATTTGCTGACTGTTCAGTAAGTAAAACCAAGCCTTAAGAAGGACAGGATGGTTTATCAGTAAATAATGTATATCCAAACATTATCACTGCTGTGCTCAACACTTAAACAGACAAAACACAAAAAACATCTTAGTTTAAAGATTTAAAGTTTAAAGATTTTGGCTGCAACAGCCAAAATACATCCCAAACAGTTGGGAAGCAAATCCCATTTTTCACTAAATATAATGGACACAAAGAGAAGCTGCTTTCAAACTGGGTTTGGGTACATGGATGCAATTCCTAATAACAGGAGCAGTGTCCTGCTGCTGTTCAGCACACACAGAGTGTGTGACAGGGGAGGAGCATCAGCTGCAGAGGCATCCCCCTTTGCCCACAGGGCATCCCCTTTATCCATAACATGCTCACACCAAGCTCTGCCTGCCAATTTTATATTGCCCTGGCCCAAATTATCAGCTATAGCACTAATTGATGTTAAATGAGTGTTGTCTACCATATCAGCTTTGTGAAATTAAATGTTTCTGTCGAATTTTCCTCTCATGAGTTCAGTACCAAAATGCTGTTACACAAAATGTTCTGCAGTTGTTTAGATCCACAAAACCAACTTTGTAACTCTGATCAATCCACAGCAGTTTGTCCCGCATGCATCATTGCTGGGGATAAAGAAAATGTAGGAGGTAACTTGCTGCTGTGATCCAGATGTGATAGAAGCCTCTGACAGCCCTGCAGTGATAACCTTGAGCAGTAAATATATGATTCAAAAAGGAGGTGCTGCTGCATCGAAAAGAAAGTTGGCACATTTTATTTACTAATTCTAACTACATTATAAAAACTGATAATTTCCCAATGTCAGGAACACTGAAAACAAGCTCAGCCAGCAGGTTTGGACTGCCTTGGCACCTCTGCTGGAGACACCCTTGCTATCATGATAGGGGTCCATGCAAATTTGACTTTGCAAACAGCAGTTAGTCTTTGATTTGTTCAGCCTCTGGGTGGTCTTCTGTGATCTAAAAGACAAACACATTTCTCTTAGAGAAAACATCATGGCATGCTCTAATGTTAGGGTAGGTTGTCTATTTTGTGGTTATTATTTAGATTTGCACAAGGCTGAACATCCCAAGCAAGGTGCAGGATTCCCTTGCACCCAAACACAAACCAAACAGATTATACCCATTTCAAGGAGCAAAAAGCTTAATTGTTAATTCAGGTAGCCACTGACAGTTAGTTAAATTGGCCTCCACCAAAGCTATTTCCTGCAGTTCCTTGAGGCATAGCCCAGTTTGGAGCACAGGAGTTATCAGAAGGAGATCAGTGTTCTTCTGGTACCTGAGGCTGCAGCACACTTTGGTTATGGTGATAGGATCCCAAATTAAACAGCTGAAACCCAGCAAGTAGTGAGGGCTTGAGAGGCACTGCCTGGTGACAAAACCCACTTCTCTGTTATCACACAAAAACATATTTTAGAATTCTTTTAATGAATTTAAAAATTCCCCCAATGCCTCTTCTTAATTTTGCTGCTATTGCTTGCAATAGGCTATACCAGCTCAAACACCTGTGTGGCTGCTTTGAGCTGGCTGGTTCTGGTGCCAGCCTTGGCTTTTACTGTGCCAGCCTTCCTGAGTGTCCCTGAAATTTATCCTGTCCCACCCCTATCACAGGGTGCTTTAAGAAATCACTCAGGGAGCAATTCCCTTCTCCTCCCTCAGCTTCATCCTGCTGATGCCTCCAGGTTTGAGCTTTTCTATTTTTCAGGTTCTGTGCTCCTTTAGTGCGTGGGTCTGGGCTTCTCATTCAGGGATGCTGAGCTCTGTGCACAGAGCAGGGAGACAAAAAATTCCTGCTCCAGCTGGGCACCAAGGACAAATGACCCAAATCTCAGCCCAGGAGCACAAACCCCATGGGCTGCAGAGAGAAAAACAAGCAGGGTGGGACTGCCTGGGCTAAAGCTGGGATGGGACAATGAACTGCAAGGTGCAAATGGAGCAGAACTGATCCCAGGGACAGAGCCCGGGAGCGCTCGTGCATTTTGGGGCCATTTTGGATCATCTTGGGTGCAGCCCTGGCTGGGCTCTGGTGCTGCCCAAGGTGGATCCATGGAGGAGATGCTTTGGATCAATCCCTGCTTTATTCTGGGACTCTGCCCAGCCTCATGTCTATCTCAGCCTTCTCAAGGCATCATGCTAGTTTAAACAAGCCTTAGCTCTGCTCTAAACAGATCAAATTCCTTCTCTTTTCCTGCTCTTTGGTTCATCCTAATAGTCCTGCTCCATGTCTGCATCGTGTTGAATTCTCTTCTCCAGCTCCTGAATAGTCTAAATTGGATAAGGTAGCTCAGGATACCCCCCAGTAGGAGAAATTATTCTTAGTCCCCAAGTGTGTCATCCAGCTTTTCATGGCTTTAGATTCCATCCATGCTGTCCATAGATCTCAGCCTCAAAGTAATATTGTTTTTTCCAGCAGAAGATTTTCATCCTCATCATCCTTTTCCACAGCAAACTCCACCAGACTGGTTCCATCTCTTGTGCCAGGGACAAAGATATTGCTATTTTTTCCTTGACACTCATCACTGGAAGTCCATTAATGAGCATCCCACAACTGAGCAATTCCTCTTTTTTCCTCACCATTATATCCTCCTTAGCTTTTCCTGCCCAGAGAACTGCTCAAGGTTAAACAAGGAATTTTTCATATCTATGAAATGCTTTGCTGAAGTCCGTATAGATCAGAGTTTGCATCTAAAAAGTCAATAATAGAAGAAAAATGTTGAGTTAGTTTGGCAAGGTTTAGTTTCATAAACTTTTCAGAACTTTACAGCATTTATATTAATCTTTAATTATAGTAAACTTCAGAAATATTTTTGATTTTTGCACAAATTAGGAGGTCAGGTCTAAAAAGCCTGTAACTGCTGACATTGCCTTTTCCCCCTGCATATCTAGGTGCTTAATTTATTGTTGTCTTGATGCTGGAATTAATAAAACATGCTCAATTTGCAGTACTCAGCCCAGGCACTGCTGATTTTCTTGGAGGGCAGGCTGCTTTTTAGACTGCTGTATTTCTTTTTGTGTAGTTCTGGGTTTCTCAGACACTTCCTGGGTCACCCTTTGTAAGAACTGGGTTTTTCCACGAATTAATCACAGAATGATGAGTTGGGGTTTCCATCCCAACACCATTAATTGTTGCTGGATGTGGCCACGGTGCAGTGGATAAAGGGCCATGCAGGCATGTGTGAAATATTTAATTGCCACTTGCTTGCTGCAGCCCTGGGCTCGCTGTTTGCTGGAGCATGGGCAGCACAATTCCCACATGCACCATGATTTTATTTGCATTTAGCAACAAATACTGCTGATGCTAATATCTGCCTCCCCGAAGAATTTTAAGAGAAAGCTTATTAAACCATTTTCGGTTCATCAGCTCCCTGTGGACAGCAGTGCTTAAATCCTGCTGTAGAATATGTAAATACCCACCTCTGTGTGCATGGCAGTGTGGGGTTAACCCTGTGGATTAAAAGAGCTGTTCCAGGGCATGTAGAATTCCTTGAGAATAAAGGAAATTAAATACCTCCTCACGTATCAGAGTTATTATAGCAACAAGAATACTCTGTGCTTCTTAGATATCCAGCATGAGCAAAACAGGGTCTGTGTACTGCTAACTCTTAAACAGTTCATTTATTCTTTTAGGAGAAATTGGTCCTTAGGATTTGAATATTTCTTTTTCTTTTAAACCATGGACCTTGGTGAGTACTTTTGGAATATTTGTTCATTCCAGAGAGGCTGTGGCTGCCCCATCCCTGCAAGTGCCCAAGGCCAGGTTGGATGGGGCTTGGAGCACCCTGAGATAGTGGAAGGTGTGGAACTGGATGATCTTTAAGGTCCCTTCCAACCCAAACTATTCTGAAATTCCCTTTTCTCACGTCCTTGGTCTCAGACTAAAGGCAAACTGAGTGGTGGTGTTTAAACTGTATGTTCAGGCACCTGAGTTTGACCCATTTTGGTTAAAAATGAATCTGGATAAATTTAGGGGGTTGCAGATCACACATGGGGAGCAGAGGAAGGAAGGAAGGAAGGAAGGAAGGAAGGAAGGAAGGAAGGAAGGAAGGAAGGAAGGAAGGAAGGAAGGACCTATTTTTTCATATATTTTTTTCTATAAAATATAACAAAGCTATTTAAATATTAAAACATCTCTTTAGTTCTAAAACCATCTGAGAATCTGGGTCAGGTCTTGCAGTTGCTACTGACTCCAAACACACACTGCAGTCTGTGAGTGTCAGTGGGGGAAAAACAAATAGAAAATCTTAGATTTCTTTTTTCCATTAGATTTCAGTATCACCATTCCCATGAAATTCTCCTGGTTTCTGTTAATAGTTGAGAAATAGATTTATAGTAGGTGAACTGACAGGAGGAACAGGCACAGACAAATGCTCCTTTATGCTGCGGATAAAGCACCTTTCAAAGGCAATAAAAACATCAAGAATAAGGGAAAAAAAAAAATCTCCTTTTTCATTTCATCCTTCCCTCCAAGCCACTACATTAATTAGCTCTCTGACTGATTACTCAGTCAAGGACTTAAAAGATCAATGGTGACAGTAGCCAGGCAGGTAATTTGGAGGAAAAACCAGTAAAGTAATGCTCTAATGTCTTTGGGAGAATGAAGAGTGGTCTAGTTGTGTCAGCAGAACAGACAGAGAGGGAAGGTACAGCCAGGAACACACTACTGAGTTTCAGTTCTGTGACAAAGCACCTGCAAGTGTATTCCTGGGATTTCATTAGCTCCTAATTGCAAGCAAACAAACAAAGCATTTATTCCTTTGAATTTCGGTATTTTAAGTCCCAGTGATGTGCTCAGCACTGTGTCAGACAAAGGGGGGAGCTCAGGCTGCTCACATCTGAGATCCACCAGCAATCCCAAAGGGATGGGCAAACCCTGAGGAGAATCCCACTTCTGAGCCCTCTTTCACTTTGATTTATTTTGTGACTGCATTTTCAGTGATGCAGATGAGAGTTACCAGCTCGAACATCTAAAACCCAAATTTTGAGGGGGCTGCCTACCCCGGAGGATAAATTAGAATGATTGAAGTATCAGTGCTGGCTGAGGCTGGAGTTTAACAGGCTGAGGCTGCTGGAGTGTTGTTAGTGCCTGCTTTGTGTGATTGACTTCATCCCTTTAGTGCTGCCCTGGCACTCACTGAGCTGTGCTGTGAACCAACTGAAAAATTCATCAGGGCCAGCAAACCTCTTTTATCACATGTTTTAAGAGTTTCTTGTTTTGGTTTGGTTTTTTTTTTTTCATTTATTTGTTTCAATTTTCTTAGAGGATAGCTCTCTGAAATTTCCTGTCCTCTGGATGGATCAGGAATATTTGATAATCAGATTGGCCAAGCCTCCAAGGGCTCTCAGTATCTCCTGACTTGATGAGCCTTTAAACACTCCTAGCATGAATACCCCAGATTTGATTTCTCTGAATGAACAAGCATGAAGATACTCTGCTAAATTTTTGAATGAGTTGCTTGTTCAGCTGTTTGCAGGTTTTTCAGGTGAGTATCAGTGTGGCCAAAAGAAGATGACTGTGAAAAAAAAATAAATTGCCCAAAATAAAATAAAATAGTTCCTCCTAGAAGATATTTAGAAATACACTGCTCTGCCAAAAAAAAAAAAAAAAAGGATTGCTCTGAACTTTCTAACCCCTAATTCTTTCCTTTGTGTTGAGATGAGGCTGGAATAGCTGCATTAAATTTAGAGTTACATTTGGCTCTCACCTGTGTAGGTCAGAGAAGATGTGACTTTCCCCCCAATGTGTGATTTTAATTGGAATGTACACAAGCACACCAGATTATCCACTCATTGGAGTGTCGTTATCCCAAACCCAGAAATAGATTAAAGTACTCCCAGTTGCTATTGCCTGCCAACATAAAACTTATTTTAGGATTATATTGTCAAGAGCCTGTTCTTACCAGAGTTTTGGTTAACTAGTGCTGAAGAGAAAAGCTCAGGGATGAGATCAGTGGTCTTTATAGAAGTAATTGTGGATGTGGGTAACATTTTATTTTCCCAATCAGATGTAATGGGTCCCTACAGAAATATCCTCCTGACTCGAATATCAATGGGCTTCTGCTAATCATGTCAAAAAGAAATACAGAAATACTTTGTTAAAACATTTTTCTGTTTGGAGAGACTGAGTGGGGTGAGGAGCTTATTGAAGGGAGGTTGTGGTGAGGAGAGTCAGGTGTGTCCCACAGGAGAAGAAGAAAATGTCCTAAGTATTACCAGGGGAGGTTTACAGTTGATTTTAGGGAAAATTTCTTTGTGGAAAGGGTTGTAAGCATTGGAACAAACCTCCCAGGGCAGTGGTGGGGTCACTGTCCATGGAGGGTCCACAAAGCCTGAGGATGTGGCACTTGAGGACATGGTTTAGAGGTGAATGCAGTGGTGGCTGACAGTGGATTTTGATGCTCCTGAAAGTCTTTTCCAACCTTAACAACTCTGTGATTCTTGATCCTACTGCTCTGGGGTTGAACTGTTCAGACCTTTCCTATTTTCCCTCCCTGCCCTCTCCTCCTAAGGAACACGAATGAAACCCAAACTCCTGTGGCACTGGGAGAGTGCAGCTGGTGGCTCCAGCTGGCAGGGAGGAGGAGGAGGAGGCCGGGGAAGGAGCAGGATGCTGGCAGAGAATTCCCAAATAATGCAAACCTACTGAACAAACACCCCTGCCCACGAGCAGTGTCCTGTCCCCAGTGCCCACCACAGTGCTCACACACGGATTTATCCTCACCCTTGGATGGCTCTGCTGCTCCCAAGGAAAGGGACAGAGGGTCAGAGGGCAGAAATGCTCGCAAGGACAGAAATGAAGAAGGGATTTCAACTCCAAGCTAATGGATGGGGTTCGGAGGCTGCTATTAGCAGAAATTATCACTCTGTTAATGTACTCCAGGCAGCATTTTTTACAGTTGAATATGGTGTTATTTTCCTAGTTATCCATTCCCTGACAAGTGGTTATAATCAAAGCTGTCTGTGAGCACTATTATCAGAAACTTACTATTATGTGCTGGAGGAAAAAATATCACAGGACGCTGCAGTGCCAGAAACTATTGTAGGTTTTAAAGATCTACTGCCACACCAAGTATTTATTTATGTGCTGCTTTTACCTCCTGTGGAAGAAAATAATTTTAACTTAATTTTCTTGTCTCCCCCAACTAGTTTGGAAAATGCACCTCCCAAAGTAAGTCCATAATTATGATTAACAACACGGGCCAGATCCTCAGTTGCTGTAAATTAGCATTCCCCAATTCCTTGTAGTGGAGCAAAGCCAATTCCTTGCAACACAGAAAGCTTCCCGTGCCCTTGGCATGCTGCTTCACATCTTTAAGGATATTACCAAACCTTCCTTAATGTGGCATTGTACAGAATTTGCTCTGGCCAGAGCAAACTTTAAAAAAAAAAAAAAAAAGGATGAATCTAGCATCATGGTTTTAAAAGTCTTTAAAATTATCTCGTAAACAAAATGAATTACTTCAATATATTCTGTTGATGAATTAAATCAACGAAATCGCTGCTGCTCTGTCGTGTGATCTGGCTTCAGAGAACAACTTTATTTTCTTCTTAATTTTCAGGTTGGCCATATACTTGATAATATTACTGTAATTCTGGCACAGCTCTGTGGAGGAAGGAGCTCCAGTGAGACAGCATAGAAAGGAAGTAATTAACAAAAAATGTTTATATCTGTATAGTTGACTACAAAACACGAAGAAAAAAAATCCCCTACCACAGGGATTTTGAGGTTTAAGGATATGAATAGGCAATGAAAAATTCTGCACTTTTCATTTAATAAATCCTCAATAATGATCAGATTAATTTGAGCAGCTGAGTAATCATTTCTGAAAATATTCTCTGTTTTAGGCTGCTCTGCCATGCTCTCCATTCTGTTGGTGCTGATGAAAATGATGGTCCAAGGCTGGGATTAGTGAAGAAAAATCCAGAACTCCTGAGGATCCACTGACAGACACATTACATCTGAAACAGGTATTATTTCTCTTCCCAGATCTCCCCTCCTCAGCTTCCCCTCTTTTTCATCTTCCACCTGGGAATTGAACAAACAGAGTCCAAAAAGGGTTTTGGAGCAATCCTAAATCAGGGATACTGTGAAGACAAATGGTAAATGTCTGTTACCCCAGCTGCTAAGTTAATTACTGTAATGGGAAACATCTTGACAGAAGCATTGCATATGGTTATTAGCAATTAACCCACCACTCCAAAAATCACAATTCTGCTAATAACAGAACAGAGCTCAGCCTTCCTAATTACAATCTCTGCACGAAAATTTCTTTATATCAGATTGGACTGTTAAAGCCTGTAACTAGCTACAATTTAAAAAGACTGGCAATGGAGATGCTGAGAATTAGACGGAAAAATGAAAATAGAACAGGATGGCGTGACACTGACTCAAAGTTTTGGGCAACACTCGTTCATGCTTGGGGATACACAACAACTGTCACAGCCTGTTTGCAGGAAATTACACATCAAAATTAAAATGCTAATGAGGGGGGAAATATGCTTTAAAGTGGAGAGGATGGGATGGAACATTGTGAGAGATACCAAATACCAAATCTTTTACAGAATTCGTGATCTGGACATTGTCGTAAATAATGCGCTGAATTTGGATTGCACTGGAATGTGACAGAACAATTTTCTGATCAACAGGAGAGGGGAATAATGCAATTTTCATCCCTTAGAAAGTCCTTCAGTACTATATGGAGGGCACGAGCTGTTTTCTTTTTCCCCTAACCACTTGTACTCCAGGCAATTGCATCCCATTATAACTGCACAAAGCCACCGAGGGGAATTGGCACTTTACCTGCTCAGCTCAAAAGCTGGTTTAGCTGAGCAAGATGCAATTTAATTTACTCCTTTTCCCAGCCAGGAAAAGGTTCACTTTGGTAGTGGCCAGGGTGCTGTTTGTAGATGCTGAGGTCAAAGATGCAGAAGTTATAGATAATAAATTTCAGGACAGCAGGAAGGTGCCTGGTTGGTCACAGCAAGGATGTGGAATATAAAGAAGTCACTAATGCTGTTCCCAGAGCCCTTTTTACCAGAGCCCAGTGTAAGAAGTGGAATAAATGAGTCAGCTTCTACCTCTGAGTCAGGTCTGAAGCTTTAACTGACTTGGGATCCCAGCAGATCAATTATCTCAGGAGGCTTTGAAACTCCTTCCACCAATGCTGCAACTCTGCCCATGGGAGTCATCCCATTAAAGTCAACAGCTCTGCAGGATATTCTCAATAAAACACAGCAGAGGAGAAAACATTGGATTTGTGAGAAGAACACTTTGCACTGGCTGGGTTGGCTTTGGAGCTCAGGACAATGCCAAGGTCACAGCAGCTAAAGCCTCCTCAGAAAGGAGGGATTTTTTACTCCAGGGTTTGGCTGCAGCTGCATTTTGCTGTGTGGCCCCCAGGCAAAGGTCTCATCTATTTAGTGGCCTTCACTCTGCATTTCAGAACCTCCCAGTCTGCATGTTGCTGGTCCTTTATTCCTAACAACTGGGTATAATAAATGTTGTGTATAGTTTGTAATGATCACACACAGCTTTGAAGAACAATGTTGAATAGTTACAGTTCCTTAAGATGGAAAAAATTAAAGTATTTTTTAAAGACTAATTTACCTCTCCTGGAAAAATCCCCAACAACTGAGGAATGAGATCTTTTGCTATTTTGCCATGATGTGATCCTGAAAATAATCCAGGTTGGGATGACATCACAGGACATAATGAACACTCAGCCTTGACATAATGAACATCTATTATTTTATGAAGAAAGATTTTCTGGGGTTTAAGAAATAAAATGATTAAAAACTATGTTCTCTGCGGGAGGTAATGAGATTAGCTCAACACAAGGTCCTGTAGAGTTAAAACTACTCCAGACACAAGAAAGACTCAGCCATTCATTGGAAATTTCAGGGTACAATTACTCTGCTCTAAGGCCAGATAACAGCTGTGAGTTTTCTTCCCCATGAAAAAGAAATCAGTTGATAAAATCTCCAGGGGATCATGTCCATGCAAGCTTCAAAGCAATGAACAATATAAAACCAGTTTTCTTGTTATGAATGGTAAATGTTTACCTACTCCAGCGAAGGCCTTGGAAAATTAAAAACCATACAGGAAACCACTTGTAAAGTGTGTGGAAAATGAGAAGTGGGTGTATCGTGTTACAGGGCTGCGAGGGAGACAAATGAATGCTCTGTGAAGCAGAGGCTGACTGCTGGCTGGTGAGGATGCTGGTGCACCCACCCAGCTGTGCCTGTCACAGATTTGTGCAGGAGCTCCCTCAGAGCAAGGGGAGGCCAAGGGAAGGAATCGCAGATTTTAGCCCTGGCTGGCTCAGGGCCCATCTGCTGTTCACAGCCCAGGGCCTGGTTAGTCACAGCTCTCTGGAGAGAGGGAAGCCGTGCTGTAGCGCACCTGGAGACCTGCATAAGATCATGAAACGCTTAAGGTGTGTTTTTGTCAATTTTTTATGTGCTACTATGCACAGTTCCCTTTCCAGGTCAGTTGGTCCCCCTTCTCTCAGCAGTAAGGGGAAAGAGTTGTGTTTTGACAGCAGTAAAGGTCTGGAGAGATCATAAAGATGAGAGGATGATCTGGAGGACGGCAGGCAGCCCTGGGATTTAGAAACCACTCCTGAGTTCCCAGTTTTATGTTCTTGCTGTCACTAACTCTAGGCAGCAGCGGTGTTATCCCTCCCTCAAGATGTTCAACGCGTTTATTTTCACTGTTACCTCTCGGAAGCGCTCAGACACGATTGCACTGGGCATCCTGCACAGAACAAAGAAGGGCTAGAGGAAATTAAGAGCGGCCAAGATCCGTGTCCGTCAGCATCCCGGCAGCGCAGGGAGAGCAGGGAGGGCGGCTGGAGACTGCACGGGCATGGAGAACATCCCTGCCCATCGCCTGCCGGAGCCGCTTCCCGCGGGATGCGGAGCAGGGGAAGCTCCCTTTGCAGGAGGAGCGCAGCAGCGTTCCCGCGGGGAGCTCCTGGGACACAGGCACGGCACGGCACGGCTCGGCTCGGCTCGGCTCGGCACGGCTCGACTCGGCTCGGGCACGGCACGGCACGGCTCCGCTCTCCGCGCTGCGGGGCGGGCCCGGCGGGGCGGGGATGGGGCCGGGCTGAGGCCGCCCCGCCCGTGGCGCGGCTCTGCCGCCGCTTTAAATGATTTGGGGGCCGCGGCTGCTGCTCCTGCCGCTGCTGTTCCTGCTGCTGCGGGTGTCGGTGCTGCTCCAGCCGCTGTCGGTGCTGCTCCGGCCTCGCTCCCCGCAGCGCCATGCGGGCCGGGCCGGCGCTGCTGCTGCTGCCCGCGCTGCTGGGCTGCGCTCTGGCCGCGGGGCCGCGGCTGCTGCCGGGCATGTGAGTGTCTGTGCGGGGCTATGGGAGTGTGTGAGTGTCTGTGCGGGGTATGGGAGTGTGCGGGGCTCTGTGAGTGAGTGTGCGGGCTATGTGTGTATGCGGGGCAGTGTGCGAGTGTCTGTGTGGGGCCGTGTGAGTGCGTGGAGCTGTGTGTGCCCTGTGAGTGTGCGGGCTCGGCCGGGACACCCCGCCTGTGGGTGGCCCTGCCGGGAGGCTCCTGCTCGCCTCGGCTCCGGGGAAAGTTTGGGTGGGTTCGCCGCAACTCCGCGCATCCCCCAACCCGCTGGGCTGTCCTGGATGGGCTTGCGGGGCTCCGGGAGGGAACGCTGGGCTGGGCTTGGCTTTGCTGTGAGAGGTAAAGGCAGCTCCGGGGCTGCTCCTGCCTTTGCTATCAGCGTGGGGAGAGCAGCAGGACAGAGATCGGGGATCCGTGCGGGAAGGGCAGGGAGTGAGGAGCATCCTTCCATCCATCCGTCCATCCTGCCGCGGCCGGAGCGCACAAAGAGCCGGGTCCGCACGTGTGCGGCTGCAGCGGCGCCGGGGAACTTTCTCCGAGGGGCTCTGCACGGTGCGAGCAGCAAACGCTCTTTGTTGTAAACGCGGTGCAATGTTTGTGTCCGGAGGTGACTCTCTGGTCGGGGTCTAGAAGGGAGTAGCTGGTTGCATGCACGAAATCTGTGGTTAAAGTTTTAGCGTGTTGAAATTGAATGTTGATGGGAACTGTTTCCTGTGTACCTTTACTTTTCCTTGTGTGCCTGTCTCGTCTTGTGTTTTAAGGAATGTTGTACCCCCCTGCTCCCCCTCTCAAAGCAACCTGACAACAGCCTTTTCAAATATCTGTGTATAGCCTAATTTCTAACCTCTCTTGTCTTCCTGGGTTTTATCTTCATCATCTTCATGCCACTCTTTCATAATTAATGTCTTGTATTTGCTTTCAGTTTAGTTCTTTATTTTGTCTGAAAATTGAGATTTCCAAGCCTCTTGCTCACTGGCTTTCTATGCAATACATATTTACACAGCATTTACCAGAAGTGCTTTTAAGGTGGTTTATATTACTCCATTTTGCTGGAGCACGAAGTATCCATCACAGTGCTTAGAGAAGTTAAGCTCATTCTGTGGTAAAACATTTTCCTTTGTTGAAAGTGCTCTGTGTTCCTTTCAGGCATGCTTTGTGCTCTCTTTCTGAGCAATTACTCTATCAGGAGGAGGAATAGCATTGGCCTACATTAATCTGTTTGCATCTGACATCAGTAATAACTATGATTCTGCACTTTTGAGGCTGGAGGTGCTGTTAACTGTGAATTGCCTCCAAAGAATTTTTTGTTTGGTTTTACCTTTTTAAAGGCTGTGTCACTGACAGAGCAGAGGAGGCATTCCCTCCTGGAAGGGATGCTGTGTGAGGATGTTGCTGCTGGGCTGGAGTCAGTGGCAGCAGCAGTCAGGAGCAGCCACACAAACCCCCAGACTGTGTCAGAGCCTTCAGTGCTTTTCCCAACAGTCCTAATTCTGAAATTACTGCCTTTCTTCCTGATTTTCCCAAGCTGGAGCAAGTATAAGTATTACTCCAAACTTTCTTGCTATTAAGGGACTTTGGTGTGAGCACAAATGCAAGATGTCACCACCCTTCAGGAGTGACTCTGCCAGCTTTCACCAAGAAACAGTGACATGTCCAGGAGGATTTTTGAAATGAATCCCCTTTTTCTAACAGTTCTGGTTTGACTTTGGTCATCTGCAGTCAATGAAATCAGAACAGCAAATGCATCCCTTGGAACACACCATGCTGAGTGTGTTCTTTGCTGTTGTTTTGATTGAGATCTTATGTGGCTGAGGCTGCACACAGGATATTCTTCATAATTGTTTTTATTCTGTTGCTAACTTGAGCATTTGCTCCTAGCTAGGAATGGGAGGGATCTGTGGGGATGTTGGTGTTCTGCTTCCAAGCCCCCTGAGGAGATTTAATGTAGAACAGATTAGAGAATGATGAGATATTTCTATCAACTGCTTTTCCATACAATTAGCCCTTGATGAACCTGTAATAGAACTTCAGAGAACTCTGGAATGACCAGAGAGCAGATATGCCATTTTCATTGTAAAGCATATTTGGGCCTTTAAATTAGGAATTAACCGTGTCTGATGATAAAAAGCACATTTTTGACACTTTGTAGTGAGCTCTCTAGCCCAAAACTGGGGTGTGTAAGACAATACAAGTGTGATGTGTGGTTATCTAGCATCAGGGGCGTTATCTAGAAATCAGGGGGAGCTGTGGGACAGGGCAGAAATGGGAACCAAAGGAGGACTTGGGTTGCTGTCAGAAGTGGTAAATCCTCTCCTAAAGGGTAAATTCCCCTGGAGCTGGAGCAGTACAGCTGTCTGCTCGTAGTCAGGGGTGCAGGGCAGAGCAGAGGCAGTGGAGGTGTGAGCTGTGTGCTGGGAACCCCCTTTGTGCAATAAATATCACCTTTCAGAGTTGGGACACGGCTCAAGAATGGACTCCTCTGTTCCCAGGTGAGGTGGGTGAGGATTTCCTTGCCAAAGGCAGGAGATCAGTTTGGTTCTGTCAGCATTAAACCCCTTGACTTGCTCTGTGGCTCTGCAGGTCCAGGATGACATCTGAAGGGGCTGCTCTGCTTTTAGAGGATCCAATCTCAATCTTGCAATAAAACTGTTTTTCTTTACTGCTCACACGTTGTATCTGCATATTTTCACTTTATCCACGAGCAGTCTGGTCGCATTCCAAGGAACACCTGGATGTGGATTCCTGGCTGAGTTGCTGTTTTCCGGCTCCTCCAATTCTTTGGGGCAGTATCAGCTTTCTTGTGCTCCTCCTGATAAATCACGTTCCCAAAAGGAAATTCTAGCATCCGCATGTTATCTGCATCTGCAAACCTCGAGTAAACCTGGCCCTTCAGCTGCTCCAGCTGTTGGGTGCAGTGACACAGGGCTGGTTTTGCACCACTGCAAACAGATGTGCCTGTGGACACTTTCTTCAAGTTACATCAATAAAAATTCCTTTTAAGGTATCATTAAAAAAGGCAAAGTCCACTATTTTCCACATTCCATGTTGTGCAAAGTGTTTCCATATGAGGGGATGCCTCCGAGTTGTGATTGTTGCAGCAGAACAAATTGCATGTCAATCTGAATATTTGGAATGCAGCACAGAAAACAAAACGAGAAATGCTTCCATAAAGTATACAGAGATAAACTTAAACCTGGAGCCTGGAATTCGGTTATAATACTGTCCAAATGATGTGAAAAGTAGATTGTGTAATCATTTCTTGGTGAGAAAATGTCTCAATGTATTGGCTGTTTAGCCAATATGCTTTATTTTCACCTCCAGTGATGTCAATTTGCAGGTGTGAGGAAAGCTTGTCTTCCTGGCATTAAATAAGGGCTTAAAGTAGGTTTCCTTTTTTGAGCTGAGCTGAATAATGTAGTGGAATCCCCTTGACTTCTTTGGATGGGTTATCTTACACTTGAAGGTTTTGTAGTTAAAATTTGCAAGCTTTTCTGGTGAGAGTAAGGTTTGCTAGTGGTGTATTCAAATGTGTACCATAGTTTAATTTTGTATTAAATTTTTACATCAAGTGAGATTAAGTATTTCTCTTTAAACCTTGGTTGAAGTGATGCTGGCACCTGAGAGAGTCATTGGCAAATTTTGATTTTAGGCTGAATTTTACCTAACTTGTCTTCAGCTGAAACCTGAAGCCCTTCTTCCCATTCCTGTCTGCTCAGACTCCATAGGGTTGCAGTAAAATCAGCCTTTGAGGCTTGGATAATGTGATTTTAGCAAGCATGGTATAAAATTCCTGGTGGTTTCACCCCCTATTTCCCCAACCCTTGAATTTGCCGTTGAAGACTGAGATGTTTCTGATCTTTGTGAAGATCACACTGAACAGAAATAGTTTTTTTTCAGCCTGTGCACTACAGGCTGCTGCCAGCAGATAGAGCTCATGCTGGTCAGCACTGCAGCACAGAATCCATTCCTCAGGACTTTGCACTTCAAGCTTCTGTTTCACAGCTCCTGGAGGAATATTAATTTCGAATTTGGTCTTTTAACAGATGGCAAAGCGCTCTTTTCCTCGTTTTCTGCCCCAGTGTATTCACTGTCAGGAGACTTGAGGATAATGAATGAGTGTCATGGTGGTACTGTGCTTTCCCTGATTTATGACGTTTTCCTGCTCTTCAGGAGAAAAATGAGATCAAGACTTTCTCCTCAACTCTGAAATAGCTGTAAGACAGCACAGTAAAATCTGATAGCCTGAAGTTGTTATATTTACCAAAGATGAACTCAAACTGTAAATATTTTCCAGTTTTAGAGACTCCTGGGTTTGAAACAGAGACATCATAAAATGGTTTTAAATCTCACAAGAGGTTTAGAAAATTCCTGCTCATAATTACAGTAGCTTACATGTACTGTATGATTCTTAAACTGCACATTTAAGGTAAAAAAGTAAAGGGGAATGCCCCTTCACTTTTAATGGGATTGGACTTCTCACATTACTCTCCAAAAATATACCCTAAGAGGAAAAAGCTTGTCAGGTTTCTTTAGGTGTAATTGTTATGGAATGTTGCTGTAGTTTAGTTATTTATGCAATAGTTTAATGTGCTTGAAATGTGTTTTTGCAGTATTTCTTGAGAAAATTGCCTGGTTTTTGCTTTGACTTTTCTTCTGCATTGTTTTGCTCTTCCTGGTTGTAGGCATGCCATGATCTAGGTATGACAGGCTGTGGAATATTTTTAATAAATTTGAAGAAACCCCCTGGTGAGGAGGGATGAGATTATCTGTGGTGGCAGACCTGGTCTCCAGGTGACTTTTTAGCAGAACTTTGATGGCAGTGACACTTTTGGCTCCCAGGGGGTTAACAGCCCATATTGCAGACTTGTGTTATTCACCAATTAAATACCTTCTCTCTTTGAACACAGTTAATAGATTTCCTTCCTCTGAAATCCAAGCCTGTTATTGCTTACATTCCCCTCTCAAATCTATTGCTTTTAATTTATTTCTGAGCAGAAAGAAATTTCCTTTCATTACTGCGAAATCAAAGCATTTGAAAATGATGTACTGAACATATGCAGCTTGTGCTTTGGGTTCCAGCTTCCAGCCTTGCTTTAAAACTAATAATTAATTGTTCCAGAGGGGAACTTGATATTTCTGCCTTGGCTGGGAGATGGTGAGGGCTGTGATGTGTGCCCTGAGCTCCATCTCTGAGCTCTGTGGATGGATATTTGTGTGTGGAAAGGGGAATGTTGTTCAAGTCAGAGTGCTGACACTTCTTTTGTGATCTCTAGTAGAAACATCTTGCTGTCTTCCCTTTGTAAGTCAGAGCAGAGCTTGGCACAAAATCTTGTTTGGAAGAGAATGCCATGCCCAGACCATGTTTTATGTACATGACCTAATTCAATATTGAAAATTTAGCATAATGTCTCAGGGTGTGCCTGATAATAGGCTTTATAGAGTGCTCTGCACTGTTTTTTAATGAAGAAATCCCCATAAATTATGGAACAATTGGGTATTTTGGGCCTGGTCTTTAGGTTGTTATATTCCTCTATATAAAATGAGTTTTTATGCATCTCAGCCCTTGGGAGAGTCTTCAGTGTTTGCCTTTTATTTGTAATTGCTGATGCTCTCCCTGCCTGACCAGTGCACCATCAATGGTGAAAAATACTGCTGTATAAACTTTTCATCATTATATTGCTTATATCTTATAATTGTGAGTCAGAGCCTGTCCATCTCTCTCTGTAGAGCAGCACCAGGAACTGTGGGTTATTTAGAACCTCAGCATAAGTTTCTAATCCAAAAGATATAAATTGAGATTTTCCCCCTTCTACTTTACCACTGTTGAACACTAATCCACTAATGCATGTTAGTTTTTCTGTGGTTAAAATTAATTAAATATTTAGCTTAACCAAGTTTTCTTAATGCTAAAGCAAACAACCAAAAACCTCAAACCAAACAAAAAAAAACCCTAAACCCCTCAAAAATGGACATCGGTATCAAGCTAATGATTTATAGGGAAGTAAAAGACTTGGAATATTTTAACACCTAAAATGTTGGCATGTAGGGATTTTTCTTACATATATTGCATACATTAGATGTAATCATGTTTGATTGGAAGGTATATATTCCATGTTATTTTAAAAGTAAGCTTTAAAAAAAAGTTTTGCTTCGAAACTGCTAAAATCCGGCAGGCACCAAAAAAGCAATGAACAATTCCTGGATATGGTTGCTGAAATAGAACTGAGGATTTCAGTGCCTTCTAGCTCATTTCATTGTCAAACAGTGTGGCACCTGCTGTAAACCAGAGCGAGCTTTCTCTCCTTGTGACATGTGGTGTGACACTTGGAATGATTTTTGTGTTAATATTTGAACATCAGGTCCCTTTGTGCCTTCCTGCTGCAGGGAGCTCAGGAGTGTGCACCTGGCTGGTTTATTGGGGACTAGAGTTTGCTGGGGTGTTACACACAGGGCAGTGATAATGGCAGTGGGTGGAGATAATGTGAAATTACACCTAGCGCTTCCCTCCCTGATTTCACACTTTTACACCCTCAATTTAATGCGGATTTTTGACTCTTATCTGCTTTATCTTAACAATGATTGCATGCCAACTATTTCTTAGCCTCCTTTATGTGATATCCCATATGATTTTCTAATTAAGAGACAGATCCTTGGGACCTGGGTCCTTAAATTTTGTAAATCTGAGTGTTGGTGCTGGCCTGGTCACTGGTGCTGTCCTGGATGTAGCAAACAGAACTATAAAACTGGATGTTGCTGGGGATTGCATCTACATGACACTACAAGAGAAAAAAAATGAAAATCACTCCCTGATTTTAAAATGAAAAAAAAAAAAAGGTGGCTTGACCAATCGTGGTTAAATGATGTGGATGTGCATGTTTACCTTCTCCTTTCCTTGCCAACCCAAATAGATGATTCTGTGCTGGGGGAGGGAGGAGGATGGTTAAGTGGAAGGTAAACGACGGGCGCTGAACTTTGATAGCGGCAAGAACCAAAAATCTTATTGTTGTTATAATAGCTGAGTGTGTAATTAATCATCTCCTATCGATTTGCTCTTCATCTAGATGCAGGGCACAAAGGCTGAAGGAACTCTCATGTTATTTGGCTGCTCCATCTAATCAGAGGGAGGATGTGAGTGAGACGCAGCAGTGCATTAGCAACCTGTGGGATGGGGCAGCCTGGTGTGCTGGACCTTGCTGCACAGAGCAGCAGTGATAATGAGACCTAATCTAAATGAGCCTGGTGCTTACAAGCCGTGTCCCAGCGGGGCTGTGAACATCACAAATATTGATACAGGATCAGGAGAGAGCAGGGATTGATTAGTGGTCAAGGGAGCAGGATGTCCTAATTGTCTCTGGTAGTGCTGATTAATTTGATCAGGGAAATGAGCCTTAAAATAGATTAAGGTTAGAAAGGGGAGCTTGGCAGCTTAAAAAAAAAAATAAAAACCTTTTCTGTCATTCTGGGCTTTGTGAATTATTAAGCAATATGTATCTAGAGACAAAATTTATATATATAAGCCAATATATGTAACTTGCTCTTTGGACCTTTTGATTCTGTGGTCTATTTCCCACATGTTTCTGGAAGGTGCCACCTTTTCTTTTTGCAGGTCTTTTTTATAAGACAATGGTGATGTTGGAGGGGATTCAGACAGTTAACCTGGAAAGCTCCTAACCAAATCCTTCGTAGCAGTGTTCAATTAAGCAATATGTATCTAGAGATAAAATTTATATATATAAGCCAATATATGTAACTTGTTCTTTGGACCTTTTGTTTCTGTGCCCTATTTCCCAATTGGACTTTTATTTTCCTGTGTTCAAATAACACAGTTTATTCTGTGTTATTTGAACACAGTTTTTTCCCCTCTCAAATTGAGATAATATAGATTAAAAACTTGTAATCAGCATCTCTTTTGCACACAACATCATGCTGCTGGCTGTGTCTCCTCTGCAGTGCCACATGTTTCTGAAAGCTGCCACCTTGTCTTTCTAGAAGTCTTTTTTATGAGACAGTGGTGATGTTAGAGGTGTGAGGGGATTCAGACAGTTAACCTGAAAAGCTCCTGACCAAATCCTTTGTAGCAGCATACAGCTATTTTCAGATCAACACCAGTGTATCTCCAGTGCAAAACCAGTTATCATCACAGCAGTGGAGAGTTTAGCCCTGACTGTAATCTTGGTTCCCCTCAGAAAACTCTTATTTGATCTTTTCAAACTAAAACTGAGTAAGCAGACTGAGGTTTTCTAAACTTTTAATAGCAGCATAAGGGGAAGGAGCAGCAACCAATTAGTGTTTTGAAAAATCCAGGATTCCAGCAAGTTGCTCCTGATGACAGGTTTCATCTATTGACTGATTTATGGGAAGATCAATAGTGTTCAGGCTGCAAATTCGTCAGCTGAGGCAATGCAGGCTGCAACATCTCAGTTTTAGGGAGATGCTAACAGCTGTCTGACTCAGTGTAGAAGGTGGTGTCATTCAGGCAGTCTCTGTGGAAAGACCTGAAATCAGACAGCCAAATTCGTCTTCATTAATGTTTTGATTTAAAGTTTGTGCTGTTGAAAGAAATCTTTAGGGATATCTTGATGTGTGTTTGCTCTCTGACTGCTGTTAAATCTGCCTACCTTCAGGTTCTTGTGTTGAGCAGGGTAAAAGTAGATGGGTAGAATGAGAGATTTCCTTTGGCATTCCAGGTGTTGGGTAGAAAAAGAAACTATCCCTATCACAGAGATATGATGGACCTTTACAAATGGAAGTGTCTAAGGCCAGGGCTTGGAGCAGCCTGGGATAGTGAAATGTGTCCCTGCCCATGGCAGAGGGTTAGAACTGAGTAATCTTTAAGGTCCTTTCCAACTCAAACCAATTTTTTGTGGTAGATCTATTCCTTTTCTCTTTGAAATTCCAAACACAGGAATGAATTATATCCCGCCTGGAGATGCTTTTAATTTTCTCTGAACTTTTCCCGTTGTGCCGAGGTTCACAGGCACCTCAGCCAGATGATTAGCCCAGGCCGCTCTTGCTCTGTGTTGGTCTAATTATCTGTTCATTAGAATCTCAAGTCTTGAGCTGGGAGTGTGTAGGGTGTCTTTGTTTAAAGGGCAGTCTCCTAATGCAAATATTAAGAGAGCTCTCTGCCTTGCCTGAGTCAGACTGACAAGCTAATAATAGCCTTGGTGTTAGCCTTGGCTGGCACAGAGTGCCAGTGCAAAAGGGTTTAAAGGCACTGCTGTATCAATCAAACCCTGGCCCATAATATGCCTTTGAGACTTTTGCTTGTTTTAACACTTAAACTCCCATTAAGAAACATCCTCTGAATGCAGAGGGCAGTGAAACAGGAGCTGTTCTCTGATACACCACTACATCAACTTGAGGCTTCTGCTCAATCCTGGATGGCCTCTAATTAGCAGAGTGCCACAGTGCTGGATTGTGCCTTCTCTGGTTGCAGGAGCTGTTCTGAGGTTTAGAGCTCTCCAGTGAGTCAGATGTCCCCAAACCTGCCCTGCTGACTCTGTGTGTGTGTGGGGAGCTGTGAGGATGCTGAATTGTTGGAGAGGGCATGCTTGATTCCCAGCTTTGCCAGCACAGGATTACATGTTATGCAATTGCTGCAATTTAATTATAGTGTTTCAGCAGTTTTGATATCTGCCTTTAAATTATCCCAAGGGCACCAAGGAGGAATGGCTTACTTTGAATAAATCTTCATAAACATATGACTCTGCTGCTGGCTTGTTTTGTTCTGTGAGCGTCATTTGTTCCCATTAACCATATCCTAGAAGTCAATGCTGCTATTCCTGGAAGCATGGCAGTATCACATGAGGAGGAACTTGTGGGATGGGCTCAGCGTGTCATTACAACAATTGTCAGCTCCTCTCTTTTATTTATGGAAGAGCGATGCATATGAATGTACCTTTATCTGGAAAGTTTTAGGCAATTCTAATAAAAGGAGATCTGCATGAATTATCAGAACATGATGTTCTATTCACTGGAGGGAGAGTCATTTTAAAAAGCCTGCGAAGTGAGGCATGGTTGCTAAGTAAGGCAAGGGTTTTATTAGACCAACTGACGTAATGGAAAGGAGGAAAAACAGGCAAGATTTTGGGCACACAAAGATCTTCTTTGGATGGGAAACAAATGGCAGACTTTGTGCTAAGAATGGCTTGGGAACAATGCCTCTGAACTTCAGCTAAATATGTAAAATGGGGAGGTAATTCTGGAGGGAGATGGCTGGGACACATGGGAAGGGTTGATAAATGGTGGAGATGACTTGGGAATGAGGGGGAAGCCTGGTTGTTTGAGGGGTTTGGGCTGTGACCATCTCCTGTTCTGCTCTGAGGTGTTGGCACTGAGGAATGGGAAATATGGAGCAATACTGAGTATGGACAGTGCAGCAGAGGAGGAAGAACATGGAGGGATGTCCACTGGCAGTGTGGGTTGGGATGATGGAGATGATTGCTCTAATTGCTCTAAAGCCTGGGAGAAACAGATATTCTAGTTCAGGAACTTCTGCCAAGGTCAGGTGTTCCAGTACAAATTGACTCTGCTTTTTTTTTCCATGGTGTTCTAGAGCTTACATCCATGGGCTTTCTTCTCCTGCCTTCCTTTCCATGGGCTGCCTGAATTCCTCAGGGCTGTTTGGATTCTGTCACATGCTTGGAACTGATGGGAGATCTGACTCCCCCAACAGCAAACCCAAAACTGATTGCAAAGAAAAATCCGTTCTGTTCCTCCTCCTGGAGTGTCCTTGTTGGGCAGAGCTCCTCTTTGCCCTGAGATGATGTCCCAGGTGTTCCCTTGGAGCTGTGGTGGCTCTGGTGGCCTGGCTGGATGTGCCATTCTCCATGGGGTGATGACAGCATCCTGCACAGCACTGGGGCTTTTGTCCACTCAAATCCTGTGGGATTTGATCCAGGCAGGGCTTCTCCCAAGTGTTCAGCTCTGCAGGAAGACTGATCATTGTTATGGTGTTTTCTTGTTCTGCGCGGGCTTAATTTAATGATATTTGAAAACCACTTGAAGACCTGTGGATGAAAGATGTTCTCTTGTTAGCAAGGCTACCTTGTGTGGTGTTCAGGCTTCATAGGAGTTAAAAAACTCCATAAATCCTGAATTAGAGACTAACAATACCCACTGTAAGTGATGGCGACCAACTGCCAGGCAGCTCCTGGGCTGGAACTGCTCTCTTATTAATGCCAGTCCCAGGTTTTCTAGCAGAGGGTCTTGTTCCTACCTGTGACAGAGGAAACAAGTGTGACAGGGTGTTACTTGATCACTCTCTAGCTTGGAGAGGGCTCAGACTGAAATTTGGGGCAGGACTTCGCTGAATTGTGATGTTGCCAGGGTGGGTATAGAAGGTGCCTGTTCCCTGCTGTGTTTGAGTTACTGAGGTTTGTGCTTGCAAAGCCTCCCCAGGCTGTCCTGGGGAATTGGTGATTAAGTTATTGCACTAACAATCTATAAACTACTAAAAAAAAAAAAAAAATCCGTGAGTTAATTTTATTCGTGTCACAACAGGTTCCTGCCTTCAAAGATGACAAAACCCCTCATTCTTTATGGTTTTATTTAGACCTTGAGTGTTTGCTGCTTTTGTTTTCTGTCATGCAAAATTTCCTGATTTATACCAGGGCAGAGAAGTTGGGATAAGGCAGACAAAATCTCTGCAAAACCATCAGCATGTAACCTTTATTTTGACCCTCCATACCTCCTGCAATCCTGCTATTTTTGTAACCCTGGCTAGGTAGCAGGATGAAGATTACATATCATCCTCCAAAGCAGAGCTTTTATTTTGGTCTTGTTATTTTAGGAATAATCAGCAGAGAACAAGGATACTTCCTCTTACCAATTCCGTGTGTTTCCCTGAGGGGACTGATATCAGGGGGGCTCTTATAGAATACACAATTTCCCTAGCAATAGTTCAGATAAATCCTATCTGCCCTTGAATCTGTGGTAAATCTTTCATTGACTTGTGAGGAGCCTGAATTTCAGTGCATTGTTCACATACCAAGGCTTGGAGCTGGAGTGTGTTCCAACACCTGTAAAAATTCTGGTTCAAACTGTTACACCCAGCAGAGCTTTATGTGCGCTTCTCTAGGTGTCTAAATTTAGTGTTAGAAATAAAAATTGTGTTTTTCTTTTCCCCTGTGCAGGCCCAATGTGTGCCCAGTGCTGGAGCTGGCTCTGGTGGGACACCAGGAGCCCTGCATCCAGTCCTTCAGCCGCATGGTCAGGATGTGGAAGCAGGGCTGCACAAACAGGAGGTGGTGTGTGAGCTATGAGAGAAGGTAACACATTACCTGTTGGTATAAATGGGCTTTGTTGCTAATCTTTGTGCAAGTTCTTTTAAGTTTTTTTGTGAGAGAAGTTGTCAGCTGTTTCATCTGAAATGTTATGGACATAGTGTCCTCCTGAGATTTGCCTTGAAATCTGTTATTACTGAGTGGAAAATGGGACTTTTTAATGTGTTTTTGGGTTGCTCATGAGCCTCGTGGCTGGCTTTAGATTGAGAATTTTACACTATCGGAAGATGTTCCTGTCTTGTTCTTGCTCAGGTGAAGCCCAGCTGTCAAGTCACTGACTTTGAAAAATTGAACTTCTTTCTGTTTCTGCCACATGCTTGGAACTGATGGGAGATCTGACTCCCCCCACAGCGAAACCCAAAACTGATTGAAAAAAAAAAATTAAAAAAAAATTACTCAGTTTTGGCTAGCCTGAATATAAACTCTTCAAAATAATATGTGGATAGAGTATATCAGAGCTACTGGGTGTTATCAGGATGCAGTTTGCTTCGTTTTTAATGACGACTCCTGATGGAGGCTGACAAAAGTCTCATAAATGTGACATCTGAGTGCAGTGTGCTGCTGGGGAGGTGGGAGTGGGTGGGATGGGAGCTGTGACTGCTCTCTTACCCCTCCTGTCCCCACAGGTCTGGCTACTACACGGTTTACAAGCAGGTGTACAGGATGGAGCAGCAGACCGTCTATAAGTGCTGCCCCGGCTGGGCCCAGCAGGACAATGAACCCGGCTGTCTGCACTGTGAGTTGGGACAAAGCTGGGACAAAACCACCAAGTGACACTCTCAGACCCTGCCTTCCTACTGAATCCCCCCTTCTAGACACAAGGGTTTGCTTCTTGCGGTTTATAACTGGCATTTCCCCAGTGATGGGGGAGTAAATGTCCTTTAAAAAGATAAAAGTGCTTGTGTAAAAGCAGCAAATAGATCTAATTTTAATCCACACAGTTTGGATTAACAGTTTAAACTCTAATTGGAGTTGTTGCAGCGTTTTTGTGCCAGCCTGGCTTTGACAGGCCAACCAAATTTATGGCTGTTACCCGAATTATGCAGAGAAATCTGCTGTGAGGCACTTTCCTTGGGTGTAGCGCTTGCTAGTCTGACTGGTTTTGGCATTTTCCCTTCTGCTGGTGCCCTTGAGCCAGTTTTATTTTACCCTGTGGTTCTCCATCTGATGAGAACCTGTTTCTATCACTAGTTTCTAACAATGATTGGATATTCTCCTAAAAGATGGAATTTAATTTAAATGATAAGGCAACACTTCAGCCACTGATAACAAGACATCAGTGGAAGATGGCAACCTACTCAGTGTTTAGTTTTGTTACTGTTTAGTCAGTAATTGTGTTTTCTGTATGAAAGTTAGCATCTGTTCTTATTTATTTTTTAATCTTCATACCAACTTCAGGGCTGCATTCAGAGAGCTTGCTTTTATGGTTGTCTCTTTGTAGTTAAAACACAAAAAAAAAAATAGCCTGAGAGGTATTCCTGTTAGTTTCAGCCTGAATCTACATATTTAGTGTGCACCTGTTTAGTTGTAAGAAGTCAAAAATATGTTTACAATCTGTGTTTTAATCTCTGGTGTAAAGGAGTTTAAGGTACGTGAGCACCAGGGGCAAAAGGAAATTTTCTTCCTGAAAGAGCAGCGCAGGCTTGCTTTGAACTCTTTAAGGCCCCAAAGTGGTTGAATTACTCTTTTGTGTTTGATACTCTTTGCAAGCTTGGCTCAAGCATGTGGAATTTAAGTTGTTGTCAATAAAAATCTTCTGTGTTAAAGGAAGAATTGTAATTCCCTTCCACAGATATAATATCTCCCAGTGCATCAGTGGTTTTTAACCATTTCTCCATTATTGTCTGGCAACTTTTCCTATTTTATTTTGGATTCATGCAGTGCTTTGAGTCCTGTTTTCTGCCTCTGAAGCACCTTTAAGTTAAACTGCAATATTTTAAGTCTTACTTTTATTAAATTTCTTCATACCAACAAGGTAGTTACACCTATGATAGCAAATCCTGCTGCAGTCCAGCCTTTGCACTACAATAAAAATCTGGGTTTGTTATTTGGGAGGTTATGTTGCAACAGGACTGAGTCAGAGAGGGAATTCTGGAGGATCCTTGGCCCAAAATGAGCTGAAATATCCTGTCCGTTTCTGTTTCTAGTGCTGTGCTCTGCTGGCACCTGCTTCAATGGAGGGAAGTGCTCTGGAGGAGGGTCCCAGGTGTGCCAGTGCCCTGCAGGATTCCAGGGGCCTCGCTGCCAGTATGGTGAGTGCACTGGCATTGTCTCAAGTTGGGGTAAAATGCAACTTCAGCATTAATTGCTAAAACAAGCATATTTTATTAATGTTGGCTTAAAATTAAAGGTGCCTTTGATGCACTTTTAAATGGTTATTTGATCATTCTCTGATTTTCCAGAATTTTTTTTTTTGATTGAATTTTAACAAAGCAAGATGAAAGTTTAATTTGATTGGTATCAGATGAGTGAGTGTCTGTGGTGGGTAATATCACTGAATATCAGCAGTGGTGTCCAGTGCAGTATCTGTCTATTGCTTCTCAACTTGAATGTTCCTGTGGTGCTCTTAGTGAATTTCTCAGCCTTGCTTTCACCTTTGTGAGGGGAAATTCTGAGTCAAAGCAGGTGGGCAGTAGGTGAAGAATGCAGCAAATGAACCACTGTATTTGTTCATGGGGATTTTTTTTTGGTGCATCTCCAAGTAGGAAGGTTTTATAGCTCAATACCAAATATTTCATAGTATTCATGGAATAATATATGCACCAATCTTTCATTTCACTGTGTTCTAGCATACTATAGTCTGAATTCAGTGTGACTTAGGCTCTATCACCCACTCTCAATGAGAACCTTTTTTGTCTCACACACTGGCTCCCAATTTGATAAACCCACAATGGCTTGTCTTGTGATTTAACACACTGTGTAAAGCTCTCCAAAATTACTGCACGGCATCCATTTGGCTTCTTAAGGGAGGGAGGAAAGTCATTCCTTCAGAGTAGGCTGTGATTGGGACAAAGGCTTTCTTTTGTATTAGGCAAATGGTAATTTCCTTTTCAACTGAAGCATATTGTGCTTTGTTCAAAGGAAGGCAGATTTTTAAGTATTTCGGTTTTTTTCCCTTTTAAATTCTAATATCTTTGTGTCCTCACCTGGCTTGTCTGTCAGGCAGTGTGAGTGAGAGGGACTATAACAATAAATAAGATGCAGAGCTGTTTACAATGGAGCTGCTGCTGCCTGCAGACAATTTCAGCTCACTTGAGCTGTGATTGGGAATTTCTTTACTGCCCACAAAAACAAGTTTATGTGGGTGAGTTGAGGTGAGCCAGAGTGACAAGGCAGGCTGGTTGTGATTAACTTACAGGAGAGCTGCTGCTTCAAGGTAAGCAGGATCACAATCTCCAAAAAAGCCTTCTAATAGCTTATTACCAAATGGAATATATCTCAGCAAATTATAAATTGTCCTTGCCATGATAAATTGCCTTTTGAGACTCCTTTTGCTGTGGAGCTGGGGCATTCCCAGCAGGCAGATTGTGGATAGCCCAGGTCAGATTTTCCAGCTGCAATGGGATTGTGCAGTCTCTGTTTCACAGAGGGATTGTAAAAACAATGAGGGGCATCCTGCAGGATGCTCTTTGCACTTGGGTGGAACTTTTATCTGTGCCCTCTGTTTGCCTGCTTTCTATTGATTCCTGAGGTTTGAATGGAGTTCCAGGAGCCATCACCCTCAGGTTTGTGCAGAGCTACTATCGCAGCCTGGCAGGAGGAAGTTGATAAATTGAATTCTGAAGGGGAAAACCTTCTTTCAGCAAGGCTGTTATGGACCATTCACCTGCCTAACAAAGGCAAGGTAATTCAGAGTGTAAGGCCTCTCAACTGCTGCAGGTGCCTGCAGTCAGATTCTTCTGAGGCTTGTATCATATTTGTGCAGGAAAAGGAAGGAGAAATGTCCTGTGGGACTAACAGCCACAGCGTCTGCTTTTCCTGGCTGATGTTGGAATATTGCTCCTAAGATTTAATGCTTGAGAGATGGTTTCTTTCTTCCTTCAAAAAATTAAGGATTCCATCTCTACAATTCTGAGGTTAATTTGGTACTTGGTACCACCAATTGTTAGAAGAGCAGCAATTAGAAGTTAACTAATTTTTAATTATGATGTATTATAAATGGTTTTATTGTTTATTACTTTTAGTTATATTATGTTGTAAATGTTTTAAAGTTAATAATTTAAAATTACTTTGTGTGGGTTTTATTATAATGTGTTTTTTATGGTTTATTTAAAGTATCTAGTTTTATTTGTAACGTTATTTTTGAAACTTGTTTTTAGTTTATTTTAAAATACTGTTTATTTTATGGTATTTTTAAGTTAGTAATTTTTATTTTAAGGTTTGTATATAGATGTATACAACGTGAGCTTTTTGTCAGGCTTTGAGAATTTTCTATAAATCCATTTCCTACATTTGTAATCTTGGCTTCTGTCACTTCTGGTATTGTGACTTCCTGTCAGTCTCCTGACAGAGGAGGAACCACAGGCATTTCATAGCTGCACTTGAACCCATTTGAGCAAAATTGCTTCATGTATCCCATTTTATATCTCCCCCTCTCCAACCTTTTTGATTTTCTTCTCTGTTTCTGTCATCAGTGTTGGTAGCTGATTCTGAAGTTTCACTTGAGCAGCAACTCTCATGATCTCCTTGCTGGGTGCTGTGAACTACAGACTGTAGACAAATTAGTATAAAAATATTACTAAATTCAATTACTCTAGGAAATAAATGGGGACATATGTCTCAGGAATCTTCTAATCATTCTTTTTGTGGAGTTTATACTTGCCATTGAGTTAGGGAGTAGGTCATTGTCCTGGAAATGGAGTTTTGTCCTGGAGAAAGTTTGTGATGGATCTTTCAGGATGGCTGATGGCAGCATCACAGCCATCTCAGCAGAAATGATTATTCCCAATTGGCATAATTGGCATGATAGCAGATAATGACTTTTTAAAGGAATTATGGGGTGTTCCTGCATCCTGGGACAGACACATTCGTGATGAGATGCTGCAAGGGTCAGGGCTCCTCTAACAAACTTAATGTAATTGTGTTCAGAAACGTGTTACTGCCTCCCTTGTACACTCTAAAAATTACTCACAAATTACTATTTATAAAAAATAAAGTAATATTTTTATACTAATTTGTCACTCCCCAGTTTTATTATTTTACCCACACAAGCAGCAATGCAAACTTAGAGAAAGATTTATGGGTGAGATGGTGGAGTTCTTCACGCAGCCATTGCAGGGACTGGGTAACAGATTGAGCTGTCTCCTGCACTGTCTGCTGTGATTTGTCTTGTAATAATAGACTTATATCAATTACAATGTAAACCTGCAAGCTGGGTTTCATTCCATTTTTTTTAACTTGTTTGGAAGTTGTGATCCCCATTTGTCCCAGTAGAAGGGAGGGAAAACCTGTGAGAAAAAAGACAGAAGGTAAAACCCAGGGCCAAGAATGGATTCTGCTGCAGTGCTGGTGTCATTGATATTCACTGGTTGTCCTGGAAATCCTGTTCAAGGCCTTGGTGGCCACCTGAGCTGCACATGGGAGTAAATGAATTTCATTTAGTTTGTTTAATTCAGCCTTGAGACTTTTACTTGGACATGCAGCCAGTGAAAGCATTCCAAATTCTACAAACAAGGGTGTATTTATTTACTCCTCTTCTATGTACTCTGCATCTGCATGTGACCAATGGAAAATGAGGGGTTAGTTTTGTCTCTTAAGTGTTTTGTCCTCAAATCTCAAGTTGCTGAAAGTTTGGATGAGTGCCTCCTGATGGGTTTTAAAACATGAAGTAAAGAGAGTGCGAACTGAGCAGGCTTTAGAATTTCTTGACTGATACAAAATCTGAGCATGATTAATGTTCTGCAATTATTCTTTTCATAATTATGAAAGAATAAGTGCAGTTGAGCCTGTCTGAGACAATGGGTGTGATTGGTGTTTAAAAATAGGTGAGGAATGACCAGGGAGGGCTTGTCAGCCAAGTCCTCTCATGGTGGCATGGTGTTTGCCCTCCTCAATACAATATTCCTGTGTTTAAAAGATAAAGTGTGATGGTGTTCACAGGGCTCTTGGATGAGGGAAGAGATGAGGATCTGACTCCATGTTTCAGAAGGCTGATTTATTATTTTATGATATATATTACATTAAAACTATACTAAAGGAATAGAAGAAAGGATTTCATCAGAAGGCTGGCTAAGAATAGAATAGCAAAGAATGATTACAAAGGTTTGTGGCTCAGCTCTGTGTCCAAGCCAGCTGACTGTGATTGGCCATTAATCAGAAACAACCACATGAGACCAATCCCAGATGCACCTGTTGCATTCCACAGCAGCAGATAATCAATGTTTACATTTTGTTCCTGAGGCCTCTGAGCTTCTCAGGAGGAAAAGTCCTAAGAAAAGGGTTTTTCATGAAAAGATGTCTGCGACAATAAAGTGTCAATAGATTAATTTTTTCACCACTGTTTGCTGTCACACAAGTGGAATTTTAAGTTCTTTTGCAGTGCCTGGTGCAGATGATGAAAGTCTGCAGCTGCTGCTTGGCCAGCACACATCTGGAGGGGCAGTGTGCTCTGCTGGGTGCAGTGCTCACCTGATGAGAACTTTCTTTTCCACCTGCCACTGACCTTGGATATTTAGTGCAGTAACTTTTAGCAAATTACCCCACTCTGCCTGTACATGAAATGTTGTACATGAAATGTTGATAATGGTGGCTCATTCCTTCATCAGGTGCTTTGAGACCCAAGTAATTAAGTGTGAGATAATGGCACTGGCATGTGTGTGTAAAGGCAGGATGCACACTGCATGGGGAGCTAAATGAAATGCTTATGAGGGAGATATTCATCAGTTCATTGACTTGCTGTCAATCTCTGCCTTCACTCTGGTCACACACTATTAAGATATTGAACTTATAAAGATTCTGGTAAACAAAAATATCAGCACCTCCTATAGCGGGTAGATCAGAGTTTACACTATAAAGCTGCTTAAAACAAAGTTGTTTTTTTGTTTTGTTTTTAAACATTTGATTAAAATTGCAGGAATTCTGATATATTTTCTTACAAATAAAAAAATATTCTTTTCTTTCACTGTGGAAAAGAAAAGAATTTTCTTCCATTTTCCTCTAGGAAATGTTTCTTCCTGCAAAGAGCTGTTTGATAGAACTTCTGGTTAATGTCATATCTGCCATCCTGATCTCTAAGTGTTTCTTCTTTGAGGCTGGAGACCTACACAAGTCTTACAGGGCAGGGTAAATCCATAAACCAGTGCTACGAATTTTCCTTCTTTAAAATAGCAAATGGCAAGCTGAAAGCTCCCATGGATCTGTTGCCCATAGGGATGTCTTCAGTTTTCATCGATCTTTTTCCCCACTGAAACTATGAAATATTTAAATATTTGTAGGGGTAAATTAGCTCTGATAGCTGGGCCCTCATTGTGCCAGGGGTTTTGGAATTCTGTTTTCATATTTTGGCCATGAATCCCCTGAAGTTTGACCCAAGACAACCTTTTTGACTTGAAAATTTGCCATTAGCCCATGGGGAGAGTGGGAGAGGATGGCACAAAAGATAATTTATGCTCAGCTTGCTCTAGTTTAGTGCATATAATACCTTAAAGATACCAGCTTTGGTTCATTTTCCTGTTTTAGCACAGTCCTCCTCCTGCCCCAAATGACTCAGTCTCATTAATGAAATGCCAGCCTGTCATGGCAAGGGAAGCAGAGATGAGTGATGAGGGTAGGAAAGTCCCTGTCCTCTGGCAGAAAGAACCCTTGTGATCACCCTCTGTCCTAGTGGGACTCTGTCTTGTTCTTCCTCTGCTCCTTTTTGGCCCCCAGAGCAGGGATCCATCCATCCTGTGCCTGGTTTTTGGGTACCACGCTCCTCCTGTGATGGAGGAGTGTGATGGTGATCACAGGGGTCCCAGGATGAGGGAAGAGATGAGGATCTGACTCCATGTTTCAGAAGGCTGATTTATTATTTTATGATGTATATTACATTAAAACTATGCTAAAAGAATAGAAGAAAGGATTTCATCAGAAGGCTGGCTAAGAATAGAATAGCAAAGAATGATAACAAAGGTTTGTGGCTCGGCTCTCTCTCCGAGCCAGCTGACTGTGATTGGCCATTAATTAGAAACAACCACATGAGCCCAATCCCAGATGCACCTGTTGCATTCCACAGCAGCAGATAACCATTGTTTGCATTTTGTTCCTGAGGCCTCTGAGCTTCTCTGGGGGAAAAATCCTAAGAAAAGGGTTTTTCATGAAAAGATGTCTGTGACAGAGGAGCCCTGGCAGGCAGCACATGGGAAGGGGGAGATGCTTTGGTGCCATCCAGGAGCCCCAATGAGCTCTTGAGAGCATCCTGTGGGCTGGGGATGTGTTGCCATCTCCTCTTTCTGCATCATGGATTGTGGTAATGAGCCCCTCATGGTGACACAAACCTATCTGTCACCTGTCTCCTGTGCTCTGGTGACAACTGACAGGTGTCCTGACACTTAAAACATCATGGGATTTGTACATCTAAATTATAGATGTATACTGCTACAAATTAGTAGGAAGATAACATTGGACCTGAGGATGAAGTGTCACAAGTCTGGAGCTGGTTAGAAGCCTGTGAGAGAGCTGGGTTGGATGTTCTCTTGGGCAGAGGTTTGCAGAAGACAAGTGTGGTGCACAGATCACTGCAGGAGGCCCAAGCTATCTGTAATCTCTCAAGGAAAAAAAAAAGTTATGGTTGAGATAAAAATGACATTATCTGTTCTGGTGATAGATAACAGTTGATTCAGAGATTAATTCCAGTTGTGAGCAAGGCCCTGGGCAGGAATCAAAAACCCTGAAAGCATGGCTTCCTCCAAACTTTCCATTCTCTCTTCTTTGCTCCCCTCCTCACACCCACCTGCTCTTTGCCAACAGAAACACCTTTCATCAGCCTCCCCAGATAAAAACCCTTTAAAGCAGCCACTGAAAAGCTGAGAGGAACAAAAGCTCTGCTGCCCTAAACCAGGAGCAGTGGAAAATGCTGATTGAAAGATCATGCCTGGCTCTCTGCTGGGTGTGACAGGATATAATCATCAGCCCATCCTGCTGGAAGGGAGGCACTGCCTGCCCTCCACTGCCATTAGGAGGGAGAGACAGCTAGACAGACAACAGGGCTGGAGCTGCAAACAAATATGTCAGGGGGAAATGAACCTCAGAATAAGCACTGCAGAGAGAGAGAATTCACCCCCCTTGTCTTTGCCACAAAAGGATGTTCAGGCTGTGCTTGCTGCAGAAGGGAAAAGTTAAAAATCACAGGGGAAGAGCTGCTGTCTGGCTGCTGGCATTTGTTTGTTGGATGAGGAAATGTGGTTGCAAGTGCCAGCAAAGTGAGTGTTGTGCAGAGGGGCTGTGCAGGTAAATTCCTCCTCCTCACGCTATCTAAAGGTGAATGAGCAGACTGTGAGTCTCTAGAAACATCTGGATTCTGTTTCATGACACCTGCATGGCCTCTGTGTGGCTGTGGGCAGATTTATTTGTGCTCCCAGCTTGCTTCAGGGGTTTGAGCTGGATCCCAGTGAATTTGATCAGGTAATGCAGATGGATTTAATTACCCAAGGTACCACGGCTGAGCAGTTCATGCAGTGCTTGTGTAGCTCTGGATGCAACCCCTCTATTAATAAAGCATCTAGACAACATGGAATTTTAACTGATTTGGCAGAATATCCAGCAGATTGTTATGTCTTTAGGAATATTCTTGTATTTTGCTAGCTCTTCACAGTGAAGCTGGAGATGGTTGCTGTGCATTTCATTGTCCTGTCTGCAGAGAGCTCTCCCCTTTAGTCACAGGTCAAACACTTCTGCTGCACCCTCAAAAATCTTTGGGCTGATGTGTGCTTCCACAGAGGTACAAACAGCAGGAGAACCCTTCCCAAGCAAAGCCAGGCTGCTGTTTTCTCCTTCAGTGGCACCAGTGCGGTGTCACTGCTGATTGCTCTCCTGCCATGAGATGCTCTTGAGGCACTGCAGTGATTCCTGCAGAAGGGAAAGTGGAGTTTGCTGTGGAAGGGAGGGAGTGGAGCAGCCCTGAGCAGCCCTGCAAGGACCCTGCCTGCCAAAGTCACTTTTGGGTGGCTAATTATTTCTGCTAACCTCAACACTTTGACACACAGATAGGAACAGAGCTGTACTGCAAAAGGAGAAAAGGGATTCCTCTAGAGATGTGTGGGTTTGGCTGTTCAGTCAGGACTGGGTCACAGGTTTGGAAGGGATCTTAGAGAACATCTTTTTTCACATGTTCTGCTGGACCAGTGTCGCAGACATGTTTTCATTAAAATCCTTTCATTAGGATTTTTCCTGCTGAGAATCTGAGAAGTTTCAGCAACAAAATGTAAACAATGGTTATCTGCTGCTGTGGAATGCAACAGGTTCATCTGTGATTGACCCATCTTAGATGTTTATAATTAAGGGCCAATCAAGGCTGAGCTATCTCAGAGTACAAGATAGCTGCCTTTTGTTATCATTCTTTCTTTGGTATTCTATTCTTAGCAAGCCTTCTGAGAGGAAACCTTTCCTTCTATTCTTTTTAGTATAGTTATAATGTAATATATAGATCATAAAATAATAAATCAAGCCTTCTAAACATGAAGTCAACATTCTCATCTCTTCCTTCACCTGAAGACCCTTGTGAACAATGTCACAGACCAGGTTGCTCCAAGCCCTGTCCTTGAACACTCTCAGGAAGGGAGATCTCCAACTTCTCTGTCTGGTACCTCTAAAAATCTATTTTAAGCCAGGAACAATGGCCTTTAAAAATTATTTTAGCATCAAAGGAAAGCCTGTGGTGCCTGTCCTGGTTCCTTTCCAGCCCTTGTCTGCGATTCTCTCAAGCTGGGTTTTTGGGTATGTGCTGTTTTGCCAGAGGCTGTGTTTTAAGGCTTAAGAGTAGATGTGTTAATGTGTATCTGTCACTTTTTCTACAGCAAACACCATCCTGTGTCTCCTTGGGTGTCCTCTCAGTGCTCTTAAGGAAACAGCCATTTGTTGTCAACCTAGAAATTTGTTTTCTCAGGTGCAATGACTGCAGCAGAATTCCTCAGCATAAATACTGTTTTACAGTCATTTAACAGCATTTTCAGTGCTGATGTTTATTTCATCTAAAAGGGGCAGAAGAGTTAATTACATTGTCTGGAAGGGGAGGAAGAATGTTGCCAGCAACCACGAGGCACTGCTGCTCACTTCGATAGAGCTGAGCTCACAGTAGTGGCAGCTGGATTTAATTATAAGTTTGCAACCCTGTGGTTTCAGCAGCAGCTGCTGAAGAATGGATAATGCAAGTAGCCTTCAGAGCCATTCACATTAGAGATAAAACCTTGTCATTCACTGAGACAGCTGACTGAACAAGTATTAAAATGAATAAAGATTTCCCCAGGGAGGTTGCAGGATGAGGTTTGGTTTTTTGTCTCGCTGGCTCTTGCTCAGATATGTCAGGCGTGCTTCCCCCAAAAATGTGAGACTGCTCACAAATAAAAGTCTTAGATTATCTAATCTAAGCACTGGTTGTGTGATTAACCTCAGCAAGTTAGGAGAGAAATGCTGCTTACTGGACTTTTCTGTATTTCTGTAGCAGTCTTAAGAAAGCCCTATCCCTGCGTTGGAACAGGGAGAGATGGCTGAAGGTTAAACATGTGCTAAAGATACCTTAAAAATTTACTTCATTTCTCATTTTATTCCATGATATGTCAGTAATAGACTACCACAACTGAAATGGAGAAGTATGTGACTACTGGAGTTACATTTTCATTATTTTGTTGTTGATATATTTCAGCTTTTAAAAATGGAAAATCAAAAATTCTAAAGCAAATTTGAGCCTTGTAAAACTAAAACTAATAGCTAGAAGCCCCACAGGCAAATGAAAATATTCTCCACATCAGGCTGGAACAAGAACTTGGTCTGAATGATTTTTCCAGCATCATTGATCAGTTGCTTCCTAAAATGACTTCCCATGTGCTCTTAAATTTTGAGGTGAGCAATGATTTGGGATTTTGGAAAACTTTTTGTGTTTTTGTTTTGGGAAGATTTGGTATCCTCCGGAAATTGGTGCTGTTCCAGATAAATTTTGTTGGTCACATAAAAAGCTATGAAGGCGATGTAAATTTCAGATTTGACTGTTTGAAAATTTATTCTTTTTAAAGTTTCCTCTTAGATGCTTCCTTTTCTCCCAATGATAATGAAAGCACTGACTTACTCTGCTTAAAGGAAGTGCAGCTGTTATTTGTCTAGGCAGATATTTAATTTCTGCTTTGTTGCATCTCCTGTGGAAGAAGAGGCAGCTGTGGGTGAAGTGGTCCCTGGAGACACTGCCCCTCTGATACTTATAATTTCTTTTATTTTTGAGTGTCATTCTTTTTCCTTTTCCCTCTTAATTTTTTTTCCCATTCTTGCTACTTTCCCAACCTCAAGTTGTGACTTAAACTTTAGATCCAGTTATTTCAAAATTGTTTTCTGCTTCTTCAGGTACTTTCTAATAAGCTCTTCCAAGTACACCAAAAGTAGAAAAGGCCAAATCTATTTCATGACCACCTGGAATAAAAGTGGCTGCTCCTGTTTTTCAGACATTTGAGAGATTCTCATGGTGCTACTGAAGTGGGGGAATAGGTGTCTGTGCTACCCTTTTAAAGAAAACTTATTTCTCACTGTTTCCTTTTTTGTAAAACCTAATTGCTTTCTCTTCACCAAGAATTCACAGGCAATTGCTTTTCTCTCTGTTATCCCTGCTGCAAGGGTGGCTTTTGTGTGCAGGGTTGCTGACCTGAACCTGCTTTTTCTCTCTGTAATCTCAGTGTTTGGGAGCTCAGAGAGCTGACAGGAGCTGGGGAGATCTGCTGCATGTCTGTCTGACATGCTTTCCTTCACACGTGAGTGCTGGAAATCCTGTTAGCATTAACATAATGTGACATGAGGGGGGAAATAACCCATTCCATGGGAATTTTTATGGCAAATTTTCACCTGTCCATCCATCTCCTCTTCCCATTCCCTGGGAATTTTTATGGCTAATTTTCACTTGTCTATTCATCTCTTCTTCCCACACCTGCTCCAATCTGAGATGTACCTGCAGTGTGACTTTTACCCTTCCCCACTGAGCCCTCTACGTCCATGTGCTGCATTTATGTTGTAAATAATCTAGAAGCTGTAAATGTAATTTTTTGGGGGTTGGGGGAAAAAAAAAAGTTCAACTGAATATGATCTTAAACTTCCTGAATATTTTCTCATTTTGGATCTTGATATCCTATGGAAAATAGTGTTGAAATTGTGTGTAAACCTTGTTTAACTGAATATCCTTGTTGTGCTGCTGGTATATAGGAGCTGTTTATGTAAGTGATGTTTTCCAAGCTGAATCTGCAGTGCATCCTTTCTGGATCTTGTGCAGTCAAAGAGATGGAGAGTTCAGTTAAATCCTCTCTTCCCTGATTTCTGTATTTTGTGTTTAAAATCTTCTTTCATGCACTGGAAGGTGGTACTGTATGAACAGATGTGGGAACTGAATTTGGAATTACTTTCACACCCAATCTCCACTTGTAATAATCTTTCTTCAGTAGTTTCGTGTGGTGTGGGAAGCAACAGGAGGGAGGATGTGCTAACACAGTAGATAAGGGAGAGATGTTCATCAGAGGACAGACTTAATAACTGTGAAGTAAGTGAATACATTACAATGCTTGCTGAATTCTTTGCATGGAGAGCAGGTTCATCTGTGGCATGACTAGGCAATTACACATTGATTGCAGCAGGGTTGTGCTTCACATCTCCAGAGGATTTTGCCACAATTTGTTTCACGTTCCACCTTTGTTCCAGCCAAGTAAACTGGAGACAGGAGAAAATTGCACAACACATGGGGGGGAAAAATGGCAAAGGAGAAACTGTAGGTGTAGCTCTGAGCGCTGCTCTCGTCATCTTCTTTGTATTGCAGAGAGCTTTGTGTGAGGATCCATTTATCCTGGCAGTTGTTCATTATCCTGCCAGCCCCTTGGCATTATCATTCATCCTGACAGGCACATAATAAAGCCAGGAGTTTCAGAGCTGATGAACAACTGTATCTGTGAATAAATACTTCAGGAGTTTTGGGTTGGGCGGCTAATTCAGTTTTGCTGAAAACATTCTCTTGGTTTTGTCTGGTTCTGCGTGGAAATGGGATGGCAAATCAAATGGGTTCACCAAAACCTGAAATGCCATCATTCCTCTCATGGAATATGGACAGATTGCTGGAGGTGAAGGATAAAGCTAACTAGCAGTTTAGAGAAGTGTATGAAGCACAACTCATTAAAATACCACAGAAAGCTAGACTTCTCCATTCAGAGCAATTCAAATGCAGGTTTGATGGTACCTGCCTCATCTCGTTTTCCTCAAAATTCCTGTGTATTCTTAGATAAGTATTTGTAATGTAAGGATGCTGTCTTTAAATAAAGAAACCAAAAAAGAGCCCCAAAACCCAAAAAAGTGGTGTACTACAAGCATGTTGTTGTAAAAGCCTGGTCAGGTTATTTGTGAGCTCAGCATTTCAGAATTGTTACTGCATCACAGAAATGGTTCTTTTCAATTCCTTGAGTCTAAAAATAAGGAAGACTGTCTAAAGAAAAACAATTGAACTACCCCAGAATATGTAGACACATATTTGTGACGTTTTGGGTGTACCTAAACATTTAGAAAAGGAAGATGCACAGGCTGGCATGGGAGAAGAACTTGAGTGAGGTTAAATCTGCTCTGACATGGTCTTGGCTAACTAGAATTTTTTGAATTAGGACTATTCTCCTAGTGCAAGTTCTCCTTATTAATTAATACACTGCTCTCATGGCCTCTTCATAAATGTTCATTTCCATAAGCTTTCAAAAATGCAAATTCAGTGCCAGTATCTCTTTCTTTTATTTTTAACAGATGTATCAATGCATTGAGATCAAAATGTGTATAGCAACAGCACATTCTCTCTTATAAACATCAAAACAGATTTAAAATATGCTCTCTGGGTAGAGATTCAGAGATTACTGTGCCTTGGGGTTCAGGGAAGTGTGGTTCATCCCAGCGTGGCTCATCCCAGTGTGTGTTACCTTCCCCCCTGGCTGACCTGCACTGCAGCTCATTCTGTTTGTCCACCCCTGCATGTGATGCTGTGAGTTTTGTGTGCCCCTCACCCTGACACAGGTACTTAGTAACATTCACCTGATTTATTTTATTGGGCTTGTTCCTGCCCAATATCAAGTTTCCTGCCGTAGGAGCTCTAAGCAGGCTGTATTTTTTGCTCCGTTGAGAGGCCCATATTTCTGCCACCATTTCAAAGGTTTTCTGTGTGGTCATTATTAACTTTGTTCAGTGCTAACAGCAAACCTGTGAGGTTTTTAACCAGTGATGGTGCCTGCATAGCACTCTGCCTTGGCAGATGTGCCAGACTGTTCTTAGTGATGCTCTGATGTCTTTAACTAAATTAATTGGGGACTTACAAAGCTTTGCTGCACTCAGGCTGGAGGACAAAGGATGGGGATGGTACTGGTCCAGAAACCCCATCAGTGCCCATGTCTTAGAGTGTACACAGTCCTGGGGAAAGAAAATCCATCTGTGTGAGGGCAGAGTGACTGGCTGGAGGTTTCTCTTGTGCTGCTGTGTTACCATCCCACTCAAGGGACAGAGAGGTCCTGCTTTATCCATCATTTCCCCAAGTCCCTTTCCTGCCAATGCAGTTCAGGCTCATGTTTCACCCTCTGCAGTGTTTTTTCTGCCTCTCCTGTGTTCAATGCTGCAGGATGTGAGGCTCAGGTGGGTGGCTGTGTGTGACAGTCCCTCAGACAAAGTTGTCGCCATCTCCTGGGAAGCATTTCTTGTGTTTTACTGCACACGTGAGTGGTGCAGAACTTTTGCAGAGGCACCTGGTGTGCTTGCCAAGCCAGGAAGGACTCACTGCCTTGCTGCAGGTCTCAAAGATTGTCCCCAGCCCCTGGGGTGGCAGTGATGGCTGTGGGTGGTGCCCTGCAGCACAGCCACAGCCGTGTGTGTTCCTCAGGAGCATTTGCCCCATCCCTGCCACCCCAGCCCAGCAGGAACTGTTTGTCCTGGCCTTGGCCTCTCCCATCCTCTCTGAAGGTTTGCTGTGGCAGGTTTGAACTCTGCATCAGGCGCATTTTGCTTTTCTAGAGAGGATGAACTCTTAACCCCCCTACCATGGGTCTGTCCTTGGCTTGCTCTGTGTCTGGGGCAAGCAGCTCTCAGACCTTCTCATCTTACCCATCTGTGAAGCACATATTAGACATGTGGGTGGTTTATTTATCTTAATAATTGCAAAGCTTTTTGAAGCCCTTCTAGAGAGTTTCATCTGTATGGAGGAACACTCATTAAAAGCCTATTCAATTCACAGTCAAGGAAGTGAGATTCTGTGGTTTAAAAAACACTCATTTCAAAATTCTCTTTAAAGTTTTGCAGCAACTACATTAAAACTGAGGAGGGCTATTGATTTAATGCACACAATATGATATTGTGCTGTTAGGTTTTTCTTTTGGTAGAAATTTGCTATTGATTGTTTTCACTTTGACCAGATAGTAATGAATAGTGAAGTAAGTCTACAAAAGTTGCCAATATAAAAAAAGGTTTGAAAAGTTTCTTGCCATTTTTGATGTAGTGTACTTGTAATGATCTCATTCTTTCTCATACTTAAGTAAATCATTGTCTTCATTTTCTTGAGATGATATTTAAGTTTAAAATGCAAGTTTATATAAATGATAGTGCTTCATGAATTGCTGTAACAATTCATAGGCAGGAAAATTTGAATGCTGCAGATACTTGAAGGGACTTTGGCTGAAATTACCCTGACTTAGACTCTTTTCAGCCCTGCTGACTTTGAGGGAGGGATATGAAGCAGCAGAAGACTTGATGCACCATTAACCACACTAAAATAGAGAACCTTCTTGGCTTAGCTACTTGCAGCTCAGACTGAAACCACTGTGAGGTTTAAATGTGAAACAATGCAAGTTCAGGTTAAGATGGGTTAACCCAAAACAAATTTTCCCAGCAGAGTTTGGGAGAGAGCAGGGGCAAAGTGTTAAAACACCACTTTATATACAGTGGCTTTGTCTGGCAGGGTCTCTGCTGGCTGCACACACCCTGAGCAGGTTTGGAAGCTTCATTATTGATAAAAGATGTGCTGTCACCATGGAGTAAATGAGAAATGATCACCTCCTGCTAGAAGAGGTGGGAGACCTCAGACACAGCAGGCGTGACTGAATCTCCCTGTCCAGGGGCTCCAGGCTGGTGCCAGTCAGCATGGCAGAATAAAAGCCCATCCTAGTGCAGGTGGAGAGGACAGAGAACAGCCAGAGGAGAGGAGAGGAGTTCTGACTTGAGTGGATAGCAGTGTTAAGTGACGTGGAGTGGCAGCTCTGCAATTACGTGGCTCCGGGACTATGCAGGCAGAGGGAATAGTCCTGGAGCCAGAGGAGAAATTTAGGAATAGGTGCCAGAAGAATGGATGATTGTTTCATTTTTAATTCTTGTTATTTATACCATTAATTTTTTATAGATTTTTTTTTTCCCCTGTCTGATGCCTGAAAGTTAGTGGTTTGTGCTATAAGCTGAGGTTCTGGTCTTGGCAGTGAAACGCAGCTAGAGGATTTTGGCCGGTCGTCTTGCTTAACTCTGCCCATCTGTCATCAGCATCCTCTGCTCTGTGGCAGAGAGAAAAGGGGAGTTTGACTTCAGAGATGCTTGTTATGCCTGGCATGTCAGTGCTGGTGACAGATCTGATGTACTCGTGTAGCAATTAATGGTGGTGCAGCTTTTCTTTTGGCACCAGCGTGCTCCGTGAGTTTTCATCATCCTGCACTCAGTTTGAAGTGAACAAAACACTGAATATTAGAGACAGCCAAGGCTGAGGTTGCAGATGCCTTTGCAAATAGCATGAGAGAAGATGTGCTGTGGTGTGGGCCTGGCTGGGCATCAGGATTTCTGTTCTGAGCTTGTTTTCAAGATCAGAGAGATGTTTTGTCTTCATCTCGCCCCGATTTGGAACAGAGCGAGAAAATTCAGGTGTTTATGGGCCTGAAGATCTCCCTTATTGTGCTTCAGGTGGAGAACACCTCTAAGGTGAGCAGAGCCCTGCTGGATAAATGTGCAGAGCTCCCTTTTAGCCCTCTCTGGATGAAGATCCCTGCAGTCACACAATGGACGCGTCCCTGGCTCTGTGCAGGCTCAGCTGGTGCCAGCACAGCATCCCAAACCCATCCCAGCTCTGTGACTGAGGGAACCCCTGGGGATTTGGGGTCCATAACCCCTCCAGATGGGCTCTCAGGGCTGCTGCAGCCCAGGCATCCCCAGCTGCTCTCTGAGCAGCTCTGCTCTGCACGAGCATATGTCTGCTCCATGTCTCACCAGAGCTGGGTTCCAACTCGTGTTTTCTGCGGGATGCTTTATTGAATGATCTAAAAACTAAACAAGCTTGTTTTCCTTGGAAAGGTCTCAATAGCCTTTATTGTAAATTTAATTCTGCTGGTGTTTCTGGAAGATCTGATTGGCACAATGCACTGTGTGTTGGGCCTCTTCTCAGAGATGGTCTGCAGGATGGGTTTAGCACAGCATTAAAATCTCCTCTGCTGAGAACGTGACTATTCTATTCTAATGTAAAACCAGTAAAATAAAACACCAAGTTTAAACTGCTTTGCCTCAGAATGAAGCTCAGTATAAATATTTAGGCTAAAATATGAAATGTTTTACAGCAAGATACAGTATTCAGCATCTACTCACATAAAAGAAGATAATAAAACAAAGATAATCTTTATCTCCACCAAAAGAAAAAAAATCCACAATGCTGATCTCACTTGTGCCTGTGTAAATAATTATTCTGAATTAATTTTGGGCTTATGTTTGTTTTGCCATGCGATTGTCTGACAGCTGTTTATATGCAGTTGTAGCTTTATAGCCTAATTCTGCTGCTGCTGATGTGAATGTCAAACTCCGCTTCCTTCAGTGGGAGGACAATTGGGCCCATCTGAAGAGTGAAACTACAAATTTTTACTTTGTAAAAGTAAATTGTTACAAAACCCCTTCCTGTCTGGGTTTTCAGTGACTAGAATGTGTTTTCCATACTCAAACTGTAACAAGCTGAAACTTGCATTATTATCTCTGCTGGTTTTAGTGACTATTACAGCATATTTCCAAAGTGTTTTACAGGCATGATATTTCAGGATTTTGCTTATTGTAGTCTTTAAACTGAAAAATGGCCTTGTAGAGCTGAGCTGTCCAAGTCCAGTTTGGCAGCTGCTCTGCTGCAGACTTGGACCAGCCCCACTTCACATCTTGTCAATGGAGTTATTCCATATTGTATTACAGATTTCTTATATAAATAACCCCACGTCTCAAAGGGACTGAAACAACAGTTCTGGGCTGGGACTTTTCTGATCTTTGATGCCTTTGCTGGCAGTGATGTGTGTGTGGGTCCTGACTCAGCTACTGCACTCTTCTGCCTGCTTTTTTTACATGATTTTCCATTATTAATGTCAGAGCACCACTTAGGCACCTCAGCCTAGGTCTGAGCACCCCATTTTCTGGCCAGTTCTGGTATTCCAGCCTGGAAGGCCTGGATCATCTGTGCTTCAGAAAAAGAATTACAGTAAATCTTTCATATGGGAAAAGACTGCTCGGAGCTTGGACTTTATTTTATTCCCTATATTATGTGTGACAACAAAAATACCCAGTCATAATCATTTCAAACCATCATTATTTAGATGATTTTTCCCAAAGGCTATGTAATTCCTTCTGCTTCTCTGCTGTTGATAGGGATGGAAGGGACAGATTTTAGATGTGGCTCAGGCACTTTACCATTTGCATAACAACAAAAAAACTTTTACTGAAAATCACTTTCAGCTATGCAAAAATTTAATGTACAGAAATAAATATCTTTAAAATGCTTTGAAAAGCTATTTATCTCCAGAAGACTTTAAAAGTTAATTTTAATGATCAGTGCTGCATGCCAGTACTTCACTCATTTAATGAGTATTCTCTGTAGAAGAAATATTTCTTTTAATGCCTTCCTGTGTGAATTGGGGGTGGGCCCCAAGATATATTTGTACTCTCTGGAAAAAAGGGTTTTACTAAAGTATATCTGCAGAAAGGTGGTGATGCCTGTCACTGAACTGAGTGATTGATTGATGTCTGTGGTTTCCAAAACACATTAGAGGATCTTCCTTTTCTTAAATAAGCCTTTCTGGTTTCAATGGAGAGGGAAGGAGCTGCTTTTGGGTGCTGTCAGAAATTCTGAATTGTTTCCTTATTTTCTTTTTCCCAGCCACCAGTGTTACAAGGTGGGAATCCTGGTTTATTCCAGTTTTTAGGATAGCCTAAGGCATTTTAGTAAAGCCAGTATTGTTTGTTTGTTCATAGAGGTTGTCTCTTAGTGAATATGTAATTTTGAGGGGTGTGTGTGCATGTTTGCATTCACATGTTATCAAAGGGTGAGGAAAAAAGCCTAATTCTGTACATCTGCAGAGTTTTTTAGCCAATCTTAAAGGTGACAATGCTGTTCTCCTGCTTTGCTTAGAAATTTGTTGCCATGCATATACAAATAAATCCCAAGTTCAGTGTCAATATCTGGGCATGGTGAATAGACACAAAGACATTCTTTAGGGTGGCTTCTTCCCAGCCATGCTGCTCACAAATGCTCACAAGAGGAGCAAAACCTTTCCAAGAGATGCTTTTTTCTGAGGATCTGTGTCTCTGCAGAAAGTCCTTCAGGACTAATGCTTGGGCACTAGCCTGGATATTGAAATCTAGGCACCATTAGCTGGAGTGTCCCAATTACTTTAATTGACACAGACATATTTGAGGAGAGAGGCTGTTTCCAAGGTTACCAGGATTTGAATTACAGCTTCACTTTTTAAAAAAAAAAAAAAAAAAAATAGAAAAAAAACACCTTCCTTCTAAACTCCAGTCCTTTTAAAAGTAAAATAAATTGTAGTAAGAGTGGAGCAGGCTCTTCCCAGCCCTAGCAAATATGCTCCTAAACAAAATAATTCAAATGTCTTATCTAATGCTGTGGCCACTTTGATTTGATTTATTCAAAAAGTACCAGTGTTATGACTAAATGCTCTTAAAGGATCAGTTTCTGGATCATAGCTGCAGCCACTGGGGAATACTGTGAAACACTTTCCTCAGTGTCAGGTCCATGTGCATGTCTGGCACTGAGAGAAAACACATTTTCTCTCATCACCCCTTTTCAGGAAAAATGTGTTACAGTCGATAGAAATGAGAGCTGAGCCTTCAGCTCTGTTCTGTATTAATGCTAAAAGTGTTCATCTTGTTGTAAGCTGGCCTAATTCTAGAAATGCTGTGTCTTCCAAACACTTGTAAATAATTCTTAAAAATCTGTGATGCAACTCCGGGTTCCAGTGCTGCATTCCAACATCTGGTTCACTTTAGTGGGAGCTTCAAACACTCACCCTCAATGTGCTGTGTGAGAATTTGAGAGTGTGATTTTATCCAGATTCCGAGGGCAGGTCCTGAAAGGGGGAAGAGATAGAGGAGAAATTAATGCCTAAAGCTGTCATTCTGCCCCACTGCTGCCGCTTTATTGTGAATATTGCACCCTGATTCAGACTCAGCTGGAGTTGGTTGGTGCCTTTCCTTGAGCCACCTTCCACTGTGCCCTGCAGACCCTTCTGAGGCGTGGAAACCTGCAGGACCTGGCAGTGGTGGCTGGAAATGAGGACAGAACATTGGAAGGATGGAGGGGGAATCTATAAAATACACATTATTCTTTTTTCTCTGGCAGTCAGTTTTGCTTTCAGCTTTGGAGATGAACTCTGGGAATTGACTCAGCCAGTGCTGGAGCTGAGCACTTGCTGTTGTCTCTCTTTCTGTTGTCTTGTGGACTAAGTTGTGCTCACAAGTTCAGGGGATCATTTGGTTCTTAATTCTATATTTTCTATAATGGTCTCATGCAGAAAGTCTCTGTGCCTGTAAGTTCAGCCAATTAACTTTCTGTGAACTCTGCTGCTAAATTTCCCTCTATTTCCATCACTGTGGATCAGGAGCAGCCTGACTGGCCCCAGTCTGAAGTCTCTTTATGTAATTGAAAGTGGAGAGTTTGAAAAGCAGCCTGCAAAAGGTTTTGTGGCAGAAATTCTCTTCAGAGAAGGAGCTCTCAGTCCTCCTGTGCTGGTGCTATGTGTGTTGTGGTACCCAGTTAATTTACACCTCAGAGTCCCCTGGGATGAGGTGCCTCCCACTGGCTCAGCTTTCTGCTTGAGCAGGTCCAGGACTATTTAAAACCCATTTTTAAGGATGCTCTGGCACACCTGCATTCCCCAAATCCCTGTCTGTCTGCAGCACAAGGCACTGAGAGCCTCAGCTGGGTGAAAACCTATTGATGAACATTTGGATGTGGAGCCAGAGGAGTTCTGTGAGGACCCCAGAGCAATTCTGTGGCTGTGATGAGTTTAAATAAAGTTCAGTGAGGCACACAGGGCTCTCAGATCATCAGTCATCTGTGAGGATGGGACTGCAGTTGTTACAGGCATGCTGTCCACTGCTAAGGAGCCATTCTCAGCACAGGTTCATAATCAATTTTTTTATTTGAGTGAAACTCATTTTTTTTTTCTCACTGGAGCAGACTGTAAGATCTGTGGATCTTATCCAGCAGATTTATTCATTTCAAGCCATTCTGGATTATGTCAGCTTTATTGGACTATAACCATTAAAGAAAATATAAAAGGCTGTTCTCAGAGCCCCCAAGATCTTTTCATTAGAGAATTGGAGAATGGGTAGGAAGGGCTTGGGATGAATTTCCCTTCTACTCCACAGTTCAGGTGTTTGCAAGAAATGATTTGTGGGTGAATCCAGATTTCAGGCTGTGTTTTGCCAAGAGAAGAGGCAACAACACCCTCTGAACAGCATAATGAAAATCAGGCATTTAATTTTTCAGTATTTTCATTAAGTGAAGCCTGCCAGTTCTAGCCATATGTGCCATTGCTGTTTTAATCATATGAATGATACATACACAGAAATGATACACAACTCACACACTTGGAAATACTGAGTGTTCTTTATGCCACTTCTGTGAAAAACAGCCTTTTATTATAATCTTTTAGAGCTCTGGATGGAGAATTGTATTGCTTAGTGCTGGACTGGGGTTTTTAACCACTGTGACAGGAGGATTGTGTTGAGGACTGGACACATGAGTAGAAAGTCTGTAGAGGGAAGGCTGACAAAGAAAAAACCAATTTTCTTTGTGAAATCAAATCTATCAAGAACATCTACTGAGCGTATTTTTCTTAATTTTAAAATTCACTTGCCTCTTTCATTCTGTGCAGAATTGAGCACTTGTAATGAATGAATGAATTGCAGATAAGGCCAGTTCCTTTGGCTGCATAGGTACAGGGTTCTTCCAGTGCCTTTTTACTGGGACCAGTACTGGTTTATGTGTGCTGGGCTGGGACCCAGTGTGAGCTCTACCAGCAGGGAGGAGTTTCTGGATGTGTTTGGAGGGTGTTGGATGCAAACTGACCATGGCAGCGTGGCCCCACAGCCTGTGCCTGCCCCAGAGAAAGGCCAGGTAGGTGCAGAAACACTTTTAGTCTCTTTAAATCCCCGCTCTGAAACCACCCCATGCAGAACTCGTGTGGTTGTTAAATTGCAGAGATGCCAAAGGTAAAAAAGCACAGAGTGCACTTGCAGCTTGTATTTTTTCCAAAGAATACTGTCTAGAGATCTTACTGCAAAAACTTAAAAAATGGTAAATTATCAGTGAAGTGCTTTGTTTGACACTGTTTAAGTAAATATGGTTGTGTGTAACACACACATGTGTGTGCTCACCTCCCAGATGTGCTGCAGGAGTTTCTTATCAAACCCATGGAGGCTTCAGTCACCCATGAGACTCCTCCCCATACCCAGCCATGATTTTCTAATTCTGGTTATACAAAAACCATTTTGGGGACGTGGAGTGAGAACGCAAACTTTTGTTTTATTCCAGCCCATTGAAGAATTGCTTTAACACACTTTTCATCATTTATCTCCTCATTTATATTCAGCTGCTGTTCCGGGATTTGCCAGACTCAAAGGTTTTTCATTTTACTGTTTCTCTCCTTGCTTAAAGGAAAAAAAAAGATGTTGGTTGCACTTAATAATTGTCTGGGGGTGAAGTCATGGCTCCCTTAAAATTGATAGAAGAGCACTCATTGACTGTAATTAAACTGAGATTTCCATTTGAAATCTGGAAACAAATTTTTAGTTTTTCTTTTTTCTTTTGCCTTCTTCTCTCTATTCGATGTTTCATCCCTGCTCATTTGCAAGGTGTTCAGATGCTCTTAGTTGCATTTGTAGCAACTACAAGAAACTTTATTTCTTTTGAATGACCAGCTTGTGGGACCCACAGGGATCATCCAGCCCAGTCCCTGGCCATGCACAGACACCCCAACAATCCCATCCTGGGTATCCCTGGGAGTGTTGTCCAAACCCTCCTGGAGCTCTGGCAGCTTTGGGGCTGGGACCATTCCCTGGGCAGCCTGGGGGAAGAATTTTTTCTGATATTCTCCCCAAACATGCTCTGACACAGCTCCAGACATTCCCTTGGGTGCAGTCCCTGGTCCCCAGAGAGGAGGTCAGTGCCTTTCCCTTCCCCACCTGGCTGGTTCCTGGAGTTGTTCCTGAGAGGAGCTGCAAGTCCTGGCTTAGAGTCCATGGAAGCCTTTGAGATCTCACCCTAAATGTCTCACTGAGCACTCAGTTGTCCTACAGAAATTATAAACTAATTTAGCACATACTGGACGTTCTGAAGCAGTTGGTGGAGCTAGTTGAAGCCTGTTTTAGAAATATCCTGTTCTGTTTCCTTTTGGTGCCTCCTCTGAAGAGCTGGTTCTGGCTGCAGTGGCCACCAGGTGTTTGCAGCAACCTGAGAGCAGTGATTCCTCAATCTGCACACTGCAGACAAGCCCAGGGGTTGCTTTGGCCAGCACTGTTGCGTGGCAAGCCCTGGGTTTGTGGGGCCTTTGTGAAGAGGGAATTGGATGTACAAGTCCCTCCATTGTTAGGTAACCTCAGCAACCAGCTCCTCTGACAGGGAACATGAAAGGGGCTCGTGTCTCCAGACATTGCCTTGCTGCAGTTGCGTTTCTATAACAACTTGAGGAATCATTAATAAATTTGAAACACAGCTTCTCCCCCAAAGCGTTTCTTGCAGCAGAATGGGCGCTCGTGCTGGATTTCAAAGAGAGCATCATGTCTACAATTTATTTTCAGAGTAAAATGCATTTCTTTTTGAATCAGAATTGAGCCGATACGCTGAATTAAAAAATCCCTGATGGCTCTAAAAATTTGTCCAGTGGGTAGCTTGCTTAAACAAGTAATTATTTCTAACATTCTGTAAATTATTAACTCCTTTAAGATATGAACAAATTTATCAGTTGGACTGTTCTTGTAATGTTTTCCCTTCCTATGCTATTTTTCCGCTTCTCTTGTATCTGGAGATTCAGAAATAACTGAAGATCTTGCAGGTTTATGCCCACTTATTTTTATTTTTAGATTTTTGTATTGCTCACCTCTTAGGATTTTTCAAAGATTGCTTCTGAGGAAATTCATTAATGATGCTTTTTCAAGATACGTATTTCATGGGATTATAAAAAGCAGCTTCTGAGCCCATTTCTTACAACCAATTTGTTCTTGGGGCTGTCAGTTAATTCGTCTGTTCCTCGCTTTCTGAAATAAAACTGAGCTTATCTTGTAATGAGGTGTTTGACAACTGTTACATAGCTAACGAGAATGAGGAAGTGTAGTCACAGAAAGAGCTTTAGAAACTCTACGAACCTTGTGCATAATATAAATATATTACTTTTTTTCAAAGGTTGTACCTCTGTGACTGCCTTCCTTGGGAGTGAAAAAAAAGCTAGCACGTAGAAAACTCCTTCCTAGGTTTTATTTGTTGTATTGCCACCTGTAATCTCGCCAGAAAAATTACATTAAGCTAAGTGCTCAAAGAATTTATGCATATTGCTGCATCTCCTTGTTTGTGGTTTCACTTAATATTGCTACATCTGTTCACTGGTTATCACTTACAGAAGGACCTGATTTAGGGCTCTAATAAATATTGGCCATATTGGTGCTTATATGAACCTGACTTCCAGTTATTTTTCCAATTTAATTTTTGAGATAGTGGATCTCATTGCAGGTGCATAGGCCTCCCCAGTAATGGCAAAACTTCCTTGGTGCAAATGGAGTGCTCTGAAGAGCCTGTAATTATGACAGAGGCTTGATCAATATTTATTTCCTGGGAGATCTACTGTGGCTTTCTTGGTGGAGGGCTGGTGAAGTGATTTACCTTGCCTCGAAACGTGCCGAGTGCAGCATCATAAAACCAGATAAGACAGTTAATCTAAAAGTCCATTGTGGAATAACAAATGTTATTATTATGGCCTGTGCAGAGCAGCCCAGTGTGTTCCTAGAGAGCAGCCTGGATGATTCATGTGGTCCTTGTTTCCATTCCAGCTGTCTGGGATGAGTAATGGTGTGCTGGCCAGAACGTGGGATTTTCACAGCTCCTCCTCCTTGTGCAGATCTGGTGCTCCACACCAGCTCTATCTGCTGTTACTTGAGTGTCTCAAATCTCTGCTTTCAGAGGACAAAAACACACGCTGCTGAGTGGAGTTGAGAGGAACTCTGCTAATTCTTCTCTTAGTTCATTCAGGCTCGTTACGGAAATCAGCTCAGGATGCAGAGCCCAGCTCAGTCCAGTTGCACCCCTGTTGAATATAAAACACTGGCTTGGAGCTGTCTCTTGTTTGCCCTATAATTTTCAGCCATTGACTCTGTTCTATGATGCCCTCAGGAGGTTATTAAGAAAGTAACTCATTATGGGAATCCAAAGTGTAGCGATAATCACTCGCCATAAACTGCGTAATGGAAGAATTTTATAGATTGTTAAAGCTCATTTTAACATTCTTTATTTCATCTTCTGCTTTGGGTTAATGCAAAGACACTGCAGACAAAGAAGGGATGATGGCTGCTGGATTTGTGATCTTGGATCAGGGTGGATGGGAGGCGATGAACAGAAGCAGATGGTTCCTATTGGGCAAACAGGGTCAGGGAAATCAAATTAGTGTGTATTTGTACTCCTTTTTTTGCAAATAGTAAGAGCACCAGTCATGATTTCAAGGCCTCTAGTGTGCTTTTACCAGATGCTTCCAATGAGAAATTCTTTCTCTTTCTGGCAGTGGGATTAATGCACAGTGCCTGCCCAGCACACTCTGTGTACTCCACAGTTAAAAACATTGCAAGAATAGAAAATTGTGGTAATAAAACCATTTTAGCATAAGTAAGTGCACTGTCCCTCATTGTGATATTGAAAAGGCTTGAGTTGGTTCACTAGAAAATACTAGAAAATGCTTGTGTATAAACATGCAAAGAACTGCCAGATCCACAGGGGTTGGGTGGGGGGCAGAAGGAGAAAGAGAAGGATGTTCCTTGTGATTTTGGGAAAAAATTACAAAATATAGGAGCCATGAAACTCTGAAAGAAGTGGTTTTGTAGATTTATTTCTTGTCTAACTTGTAGGGACAAAAAGTATTTTATTATTTTAGGCTGTTTCACTGAAACATCATTACCGTGGAGTTCATTATGGGTGAGATCCTGAGAATGACGAAACTACAAAAGAATTTTGCTTATCACTGCTCAGAATTACACCTTAAATGTAAAAGACTGTAGACAGGTAGAAAACCAGTGAGAATTTCAGATATTTATTGGGTTTGGTAATGGTTTTTTGTCATATCCACCACCTTATAGCTTCATAGTAACAAAGTTGTTACAGAGGTTTTTGATTGTTCAGGGAGAGTGGAGTCCCTGGTCCTGCAAGGTGAGGCAATGTAAGACAATATGCAAGGAGAGTTGTTTGCTTTTATTTTTATCATATGGGTAATGTAGCCTGACACCTTGATGGATGGGACAGAGCTGTTGGGGACCTTGGAAGGAAGGAAAGGCAAGAAAATAAATACTGGATGTCGCAGAGATGGAGGAGCAGCAGCAGAAAGGTGCTGAGATCTGGCTGCAAATGCCCCTTACCCAGACTGGGGGGTTCCCAAGTCTGTATGGATATCAACAAGGGAAATTGTTGATTTCCCTTGATAACACTCGGACTCAAAAAACAAAAAAAAACCCCAAAAAATTGATGTGCAGAGTTGCGGGTCACCTCCCAGCATGGCAAGGAGGTGTTTGGTAGGTAAAAGAAGATGGAGCAGTAGCTTTTGTTCTCTCCAAATAATACCTAGACAGAAAATATGGCAGCACTGTTCTCCCCACTGCAGTTAAATCCTCAGAGGAGTTGGAGTCTCATTAAAGCATCAAAACAGTTTGTTAATTAGCTCATCCATTCAAAAGTGTATGCAAGGAAATAATTGGAATACCTGGAAATTGAGTTTCTGTGGAAAAGTGGAAAAGCAGATTTAGAATTTTATGTCCAGGTAAGAGCGAGCAGTGAACTAGCTGCTGTTTGGAGCAAAACCATAGGGGAACTAGGAAAATACAGATGGAGTTGATGAACCAATTCTCAAGCAGTTCATTTAAATGGAAAAGTTACCCCAGGGACTGGATGGGTCTTACTTTTCCTGACTGTGAAATGTGTGCTCCTTCTTGTTACCTGCAGTAAGGTCTGTCCTCATATTTTTTTCTCCTTTTAATATTTAATTATTTAGTTGCTAGCGATTACTTTGATCTCCCTTTTTTCCCCACCATGTCAGTTTGAGAAAATTAATCAATTGCCTGACAGTGACCAGAACTATTAATCTTTTGTGCTTCATCCTGGACTTCTTTTGTATCCTCTTTTCTGAAGCTAAAACAAGTTTAGCTTCAGAGCCGTGTGGCTGACACATTCCCTCTCCATAAGGATTCTTTATTTTGGAAGTCCACTGAGGCTTCCAAATAAATTGAGTTGACCTGTGCAGCTCTGTGTTTGTCTCCTGCCTGACCTCCCCTTCTACAGCCAGCAGACAGATTGCAGTGAATATCATTATGCAGGCAAGCAAATCCTCTGCTTATAATTGCTTTTAATTGCTGATGCTTGACACTGCAAAGAGCCAATTCTCTATTTTTTTCTCCACAAATATTTTTTTTTTCTACGGGAACTTTTGTTTGAAATGCAGATCTGGCTTGTTGAGTGACTACACCATGACTGGATCCTGGCTGCTATAATTAGTAGCTAATTACAACCTTTGATTGCATGTCTAACAGGCTGTTTGTTCGGGAACAAATGCACCTTTTCTCTGGCTCAGGTGAGAGGAGCAGCTCCGTGTTTTGTTATTCTGCCCTGTGATCGTGCCCCTGCACCAGGAGCTTTCCCTTTCATGTGCTCTGGAAGGGAATTTGTCTCTGTCAGCTCATTCCCTGGCTCTGCATACCCAAGGATGTGTCCCTGTTTTATCAGGTGCTTCCCTGGTATGGGGGGAGTCTCACAGGAGGAATTTGTGCAGCCTTTTGGGTCAGGAATCTCTTCCCTGGGCAGGATTTTCAATCCAGCTATCACAACATTAATGCAAACTGGAAGCTGTGGCAGAGACAAGGGGGATGTTTATTAATAATTTTGCCTGTGCAAGCTGGAGATAAAAAACAACAATAACGATGCCATGCCTGATACACAGCTGCCAGTAAACTGCTTTATTTTTGCTTGAAAAAGATCGTCTAGATAACTCCTCACAAAAAAAGCCACAAGGATTTTCAGTTTAAAATTTATGTGCGTCCTATCATCCTTGGATTTGAATCACTATATTACGTATAGTAAATATATATATAGTATAAATATAGTATAATTACTATATATATAGTGTATATATATACTATAATATATATAGTGTATATATACAGTGCATATATGCTATATATATTATATATATATATAGTGCATATCTACTATATATATAATATATATAGTGTGTATATATATATATACTATAATATATATAGTGTGTATATATATATATATATATATATACACACACACACACATATATATAGTAAATATAAATATAGTATAAATACCTGTAATTTTTTTGTCTGTGTCACTCCTGGTACTGATACTTGCAGGACAGTTTTTCTATCTGAAACTTAGGAAACAGTAATTTTAATGAAAAAAAAATAAGCTGCATTGCTATAATAAGATACAGTTTTGTTCTTTCTCTGTGCAGACAGTGCTGAATTATTTTTCCTTTCAAGCAGCCTGCTCTGAAGCAGGAGAAAATGTTAAGTGCTTCAGATAGCTGGAGCAAAGGCAAAGGTTGGATGGAAATCTCTGCCTTGCTGCTGCTGCCAGTGCTGACGGTGGTTCTGATATTTCCCTGGCACTTTGTTTACCAGATGGAAATATTTCATCACTGGAATCTTTTTTTTTTCTGTTAGTCACAAAGAGGAGAATTGGACTTCATCCCCTTTAATCATGGTTAGTAGAGCTGATACAAGGAGAGTCAAGTGGTGCTGAAAAGGCTGGTGAAGTTAGTGCTTATTTTTTGAAGAAAAATGAACTTACAAATGTGAAAATAAAACTTTTTACTCACCTTATCTTAATGTATAATCATAATGCAGCTCCCATTTTCCCCGTCTGGTGTTTAAGGTTTTGATATGATAACTCACACTGTTCTACAGACTTGAAAGCTCAAGGAAATGCCTGTAAGCACATATTAATGATACAATTTTTCTGGATTAAATTCACTTACATCATTCTGAAGAGAGGAAATAAGTTTGAGCTGCTAAATCTGCCCAGCTTCTCTCTGGTGCAATGTCTTCTTTATGCCTCAGAGAGAGGGAAGGGGGAGATGTGGCTTCATTTGAACTAAAATGACTATCTAGGGAAACAGGGGTGCTTGGAGTTTTCATATGAAGAGGATCAGATGAAAAAAAAAATTAAAATTCAAAATTCAGTTATTTTACTGAAATAACTTGACTGTTACTGTGGACAAAGTTTGAAGACCTAACTAGTTAAATGCTGAATTTACAATGTTAATTTAACCTGTGTATATTTCTGTCCTAAGTGTTGAGTTTATTTTAAGCTCAAAAGAAAGTGCTCACAAAGCCTTTACCATCATCCTTCAGAGTGAGTGCATCCTCCTAATTACCACCAGGAGAGCCCCATCAGCAACATTCAGGATGGTCACAGCACCAATCCCAGGGGTATTTAAAGCCCTGACTCTGCTGGTTCCACGTTTTATTTTGTATTGCAATTGTAAGCATTGTAAGCATTATTGTTGTGAGAAGGGAAACAGAACCATGTGCAGCATCAGCTCTGGATCCTTCCAGGTTATTGGATCACCAAATGTGCCTTGGTGGTGCTGTCCCTGGTGGAAATGTTTCCAAGCAGGGAGCTGCCTTTGCTCCCACATCAGCTCCAATTTGTGTAAATTGGGGATATTTCCAGCCTGGTGAGGTATTAGCTGTAATCTGGGTAAAAGCCATTTAGCTTTGGAACCAGTATTGGGAGTGCAGGATTTATTTGACTGGGAACCATTGTTATGTTCAGCATCTGTAGAGTAAAATAAACCTAACAAATACTGGTTATCTTTATTTCTTGCCACTCTGTTCCAAGCAGTGGTGCTCTCAGCACTGCACGTATTGAAAAGTTCAAAGGCTGTTTCACATTAAACAGCTTTATTCTCTGAAAATGTATTCTTGTGCCATTACTGGAATCTCAGACCTCCCTGCTTGGTCATAAGTCCTCTAAACTTCCATCACCTCTTTGCAACGATGCTTTTAATGAGACTCTGCAGTTCACATCTGGCTTTCACTGCTGAGGATGTGTGACAGAATACAAAGGGCTCCTTGTTTAAAAATGAAGTCCTGAGGCTCGTAAGAAAGCAGTGGGAGTTGAAAGTGACTCTAAACAAAATCCATTTTAAATGGATTTGAGTCTGTAAGAATGTTTCTTCTATATCAAAGGTTCTAATTTCTTGTTTATGATAGGTAAAAACTATATAGACAATTGCTCAGTATTGTTTTGTCTTTATTTCACTGAATTAATGCTTGGTTACTTTAGGGCAGCATCTACATTCTGTAAATCTATTTATCTTCAGCCACAAAGAGCCAGTGGATATACATTCTCTGTTCAGGAAAACACCTTTGTGTTCACACAGCACAGGTATTGGTGTCCTTTGGTGACAGACAATGGGGAATATTTGCAGTGGGAGCAGAACAACCTCTGGCTCTGTGGGGAGAAGGAGCAGGGCTGTGTCCCCTAAAACACTCCCAGGCAGTGCCAGGCAGAGAGGGGCAGCTCCAGGAGGGGTTTCCTGGCTGGTGGATCCAAGCAATGCATTAGTCCTTGCTAATCCTGCCAGCCAGAACCTCTGGTGCTTTGGGAAGGGGGAGAGCAGCATTTGGGGGAGCAGTTTTCCATCTGAGAGCAGAATGACTCCATTGGTGCTCAGGAGCTGTGAGGAGTGCTCCCATCTCTTGTGCCTGCACAAAGCCCCTCTTGCAAAGTCCAGAAATGTAAAAATTACCATGCCTGAAGTTGATGTAACTTGCTGATAATCTCAGAGTTCTGCTGTATGGTGTGGCTGCAGGACTGCTTTGTGTTAGAGAGCCCTTTTGCCTTTATTGTGTTGTTTTTCACCTCCTACCACTCCTTCCTGGTTTGTTTGAGCTAATTCAGGATGGGCACAGTTTCTCACTGCTGTGTGCTCTCAGCTGTGTTAACTTGGAATTTCCCCCAGATTCTGTTGCTATTTTTTTTTTTTCAGCTAATTTAGCCACTCTGCTCCTGGTACCTGAGCTAACATAGCACAAAGTGTGTGGGAAGTGCTGGAAATGGCAATTTGCTCTGCCATGCAGGCACCTTGCTTGCTTTTGTACTGGTTCTTGCAGCTGAGACCTCTAAATGATACCATATTTTTGCTGGTTTCATACAGGGTGATTAGGATAAAGTCAGGTTGTGTCTTTTTGTACTTTCCTTGATCTCTAATTTGACTCACTTCTCATCATTACTTGCTTCATACAAAGAAATAAAAAGTGATTGAAATTAATGGCATGTGTAAAGCCATGAGAATAGGGTATTAAACTAATGATACTTCAGGGAAAATAGAAAATTTGTTATTGTGAAGTTGTGTACAATCCTACTCAGAGTGTACTGAAAAGCACAAATGATGAAGCTAATCCCAGCCCAAGGTTTGAAGAAAATAGCTTTTTTAAAAAAATGATTTTAAGGCATGCTGATGTTAACCTCCTCAAGGATTTCATTTAAAAAAAGGGTTCATCTCTGGAGCAGATAACCTTTGGTAGCTGATCCATGAGATTAATTAATGAGGGGGATAAAGCAACCTCTTGGTTGGGCCATGTACATGCACTAATTTTGGTTAAGATAATTTGTGAAGAGGAAAAAAACCAGTGGAAAGCAAAAAAAAACAGTGCAGGGGAGAAAATGCTCTGACAAAGTGTGTGCCTTCACAGATGGTTTTAGCTGAAAGGTGTCTCCAGAGCTTTTCTGCCACTGCTGTGGGTGTCAGGATCCCTGGGTCTCTCTTGGTTCCCTCTGCTCAGCTGGAACCTTTGCGTGGTTTGCACTGTTTGTAAGGGCCCAGAGGAACATCTGTGATGGGATTTCTGGGGCACTGCACCTGCAAATTCATCTTAAGCACAAAAACCTGCTCAGCCTGATTCAGTGCGGAGCAATGGAGAACCAGTTTGAAACTTGAAGGAAGCCTGGACAAAAATCTGTGCTTGTTTTTCACCTGCAGAACACTGATGGGCACGATTTGTAGGCCAGGCTGTGAGTTTGGCAAAATCCTGTGCTTGTTTTCACCTGCAGAACACTGATGGGCACGATTTGTAGGCCGGGCTGTGGGTTTTGCAGAATCCTGTGCTTGTTTTTCACCTGCAGACCACTGATGGGCACAATTTGTAGGTCGGGTGTGAGTCTGGCAAAATCCTGTGCTTGTTTTTCACCTGCAGGCCACTGATGGGCACAATTTGTAGGCCAGGCTGTGAGTTTTGCAGAATCCTGTGCTTGTTTTTCACCTGCAGGCCACTGATGGGCACAATTTGTAGGTCGGGCTGTGAGTTTTGCAGAATCCTGTGCTTGTTTTTCACCTGCAGAACACTGATGGGCACAATTTGTAGGCCAGGCTGTGAGTTTGGCAAAATCCTGTGCTTGTTTTTCACCTGCAGACCACTGATGGGCACAATTTGTAGGCCAGGCTGTGAGTTTTGCTTGGCAGCTCGTTCTGGAGTGCTCGGCTGGGCTGTGCCAGCCTGGCCTTGGCAGGGCTGCCCGGCTCCATCTGTGAGAGGAGGCTTTGGGAAGTCTCTCTGTGCCCACAAATGCTTACTCTGCTCATCCCCACTTTTCCAAAATTTAACAGATGAGGTCCTGCAGTTTTGTTTTCTTGGAAATGACATTGTGTTTCCTTTTTATTCCTGATTTACTTCTTGTGTTTCTTGCCAGGAATGGAAATTCAGAAGACGTGGTTTTAGAGCCAAAGCAATCCCTGTGGTTTGGTATCTGAATCTATTCCAAAGCAAGAAAGGTCTACCCTCCCCTTTGGGTTTGCTCAGAATATTACAAGATCTTTCAATCCAGACAGAGAAAAACATTGTAAGAACAGTTAATTTGAGCAGATTTTTGCAAATGCAGCTCGCCCTATTCTTCTGGAGCAAGTATGGATTTTATTATGCAAGTTTTTTTTTTTTTTTAGTAATAAATGTCAGACACTTCCAGTATGCATTAAATTTTGTACTTTATTGGTGTATTTATCAGGCAGCATGAGGTGCCAAGGAAAGATTTCCATCCTTTGTGCTATCTCTGTTCCTGTTGTGCCATATTCTGTAGCATTGGTGTTCTCAAGGACTTTGTGGTACATACACTTTGTACAAAACACTGCTCACTGTGAGCGAGGTTAGTGTAATCTGTCCTTAAAATTCAAGATAAGGAGTTTCAGCACCTCCAAGTCCTGAATGGTTGCTTTTGTAGCACACAGTGTGATGAGAAATGGAGCCGAGCAATTGAATGCAGGAAAGATCACCGAGGTCTGAGGGAAACAAATACAAGAGAAAATACTGTGCTGAACAAGCAGGAGCCTTTGCATTGAACAGGAACCAGAGGCTTTATCTTCTGGGGGCAGACTGTGTGATCTTTGCCTGGTTATCTGTTCCACAAGCAGAGAATCCTCCGGCCAGGAAGGTTTTCTTTTCCCTTCATTCAGTCTCTCATTATGTGGCCTGGTTTTTGCCTGTTTAACCTTTCATGCTCACACAAGGTTAGGGCTTCAGGGATATTTTTTGCTGTTCCCACAGAAGCTGCAGGTTGAGGGAGGTGCAGGATGCAGCTTCATCTGCTGCAGCTCCTCAGCTGATCCAAGGTGCTGCAGAGGCACCAGAACTGCAGGGCCGGGTGCCAAATTGGTTTTGTCTCCCAGGGCTGAGCTGCAGGCATCAATACAGCCATGGTTTTAAAATACCAGACCCTGACCACCCTCTCTGTAAGCACATGGCAGCTCCATTGTATAAACTGGGTCATAAATGAGGGAAACTGAGGCACGTTGTTGTTCAGTGTTTGTGGATGGAAAGAGCAATAATGGAGCCAAATTTCCCTAATGGAAAAATGAATAATTTGGTGAAAAGAGCAATAATGAACCCAAATTTCCCTATCTGAAGTTAATTTTTGTCACTCCTAGGTGCAGGGTTTAACCCTTGCCATCAAGGGGATGGTAACTTGCTCCCTTTTCTGAAGCACAGCTGGCTTTCCAGAAATTCTGGTACCCAAACCATCTGGGAGCTCATTTGGGGTTTGTGAGCTTGGCAGCTTTGAAAATGAGACTTTTGAGTTCTAAAATGTTGTTCACAACCTTCAAAGTTAAGTCCTGGAATGGGTCAGGCTGGAAGGGACCAAGTGGGTCACTGGTCCTGCCCAGAGCTCAGGGTTGTGTCTGGATGGCTCTGGAATATCTACAGTGAGGGACATTCCACACCTTCTCTGGAAAAACTGTTTTTCTCAATTCCAGAAAAGCAGTTTTTCATTTACTGGTGCTGTGGCAGAGGTAAATAATCAAGTGCTCAGTGCTGTGGTTGGAGTCAAGTGCAGTGGGGCATAAATGAGACCTTAAACCAAAGCTGTCCAAAGCTAAAAGCTGAAATACAGTTCCTCCCCCTCCAGATTAATGGCACCATAAATTGAAACAAACCTGCAATGTGCATCCAGGTCAGGGCTTCTTTACTCCTTCTGTCTTCAGTGGGAGCCAAACGCTCTTAAGTCTTTCCATTGCTGCTTTGGGAATAGATCAGGCTCTAATTGTCCTTGCAATGAAAAGTTGACCTCTTGACTGCTTATTTTTCTTTTACTGAATTAATTTCTTTTTGTGTTTGAAGAGAGAGGAGACTTTGGAAGCCACTAAAGTTGACTCTGTTTAATAAGGCGAGCTGATATTTTAAAATAACAGTGGTGATGCTCCTCTTGCACTGGGTTATGATGTCCCCTCTAGGAACATTCTGGCACCATCAAGAGTGGAAATCAGTAGAGTCTTCCCATTAACCCCTAACCAAGGTCATACAAAAAATAAATACAATAGAATATATTAGAAATAAATAGGAATTTTTCATGAAGATTAATAAGGATGAGCTATAGCTTCAGATATTTTTATCTGTTCTATAGCAGCTTGATAGAACTGCTATAGAATTTCTATACTATAACTGCTATATAGAATTTATTTTCTTTGTAGTCTTTCTATTGACTACAAAGAAAATAAAATATTTTTGTCTATTCCAGCCAACTTTTTTCCAAAACTGAAGCATCCTAGATTCTTGGGGTTTTTTTTGTTGAACCCTGACAGCGCAAAAAACTTTTATGCTAATGCATGTATAGTTTTTACAGATGAATAAAATTTCAAGTAATTATAAGTTATCGTTAGAAAACCACTCAAGATGAAATGTTTTATGACATATCTGACCTCTATTGTGACTGTGTGACATCTTAATACTTCAGGTAATGTTGTTTTCATTGAGAATTCCAGGAAGCCCAGACCCATACATGCCTTTTCTGAATTTTTATATCCAAGGAGGATTTAGAGGTCACCCACTTCCTTGGAATGCCTTCTCTTTAGCTAAATGACAAGCATTGTTCTTTGAAAAGAACAGGAGCAGTAATGAGATGCTGCCTTCTTTCCAAAGAAATATGGAGCCTGGAAAGAAACTCTGTGGGGAAACCAAACTCAACCAACTAATATTTTATGAAGAATTATTTTTCCTCCAGGGTTACTATTTCATGTTTTTATTCTAATAGATCTTGTTAAACAATGAGGCAGGTAACTCTGTCCTTACTTTTAATGACTGCTTTCAAAAAAGTGCAGCTGTTCATCAAGTTAACTGCTTAATTATAGTTCCCTAGGCCATTTACAAATATGCCTAGAAACAGTCTATCAGAATAGAGATTAATTGAAGTCTTTTTTGTTGTCTGGGGAAAATTTGAAGTAATTTTGCTGTCTGGAGAGAGTTTCAGAAAGTTTTCTCGACTTTTTCCTGGTTTTCTGAGCGAGCTCACAGGTGAGGTGTCAGGGACTCGTGTTGGGCTTGTCATGTGTGACAGTTTTTTCTCCAGCTCCAGACAGTCTGTCACTGTTTCTAAATCTACACCTTTGTCGAGGAGCTGCTCCAAAGTCTGTGTTTCAGACTTTCAATCAACTCATGGCTGTGTGTTGGCTTCCTGCTGTGACTCAGAGGACCAAAAGAGCTTCCACTCCAGTGATCAACAGGCTCTGGTAATAAGGCAGAATGAAGAGACAGTGATTTTCCTTTGAACACCTAGCGAAAGTTGCTTCATTAAACCATCATCAGTGCAAAAAAAATATCTGTTCAAATAGGCAGTGCCTACCTGCTAAGAGGTTGGCATCCTGGAAAACGTTTTGTGTTTGATGTATATTCTGCTTTTCATCAGTGCCTGTGGGCTTTGTGAAGTGTTTATGAACTTCTTTGCTTCTCTCCTTGTGAGAGTGCATTAACCTGCAGGCTGGAGTTCCTCAGTTGTTACAGCACATGCCAGTAGCCTTATAAAAAACTGAAAGAGAACTTAAAAAATACTTTTCTCCTCTTTTGGTAGTGTATGAAGGTCCTGATTGTGCCCAGGCTCCTCTTTCGCTGAGCAGTGTAAAGCCACATAACAGGAAGATAATTTATTTCCCAGATACAATAATAAGATAAATATAAACTTAACAGTAACAGGTGGAGGCAGCAGATTGAGAGAGCACAAGTTAATGATGATGTGGCTATAATTAAAGTATTAGCAGTGGTTGTTTTACAACAGCTGCTTTGTTGTCTGGAACAACCTCTCCAGCTAAAGTAACAATGATATAGGTGAGAATGTGAATTCTGATAAAAAACCTTCCCAAAGGCATTGCCATCTTGTCACTAATGCCAACTCATGCTACCATTTCTGATTTATAACAATTACTGGACCTCTTCAAAATCTGGTCCAGAAGATGAATCTTATCTCAGTTGCAGAGCATTTAATGTTGTAGTGAGATGGGGATTTGTTTTCTTACCCATTTTACTTTTGGCATGTATTTTCAACAGTTTATTTTTAAAAAATATTTGTTCTTTGGAGAGAAATTTTATTAAGGTTTAAAAAATATTTTAAGAATTGCCCATTCTCAGCCACATTCTTAGGGTCTATAATTTTAAAAATTGATGGAGAGACCAAGGGAGTTCCCATATCTGTGGAACCTTCACAAACAACAAAGGCAGGTGATGCTGAAAGACAATTTTCATTTCTTGAAAAGCTTGGAGATATGAGTCCTGATGGGGAAGAAAACCAAGCTCAATAATACAAATGTCCCTTCAAGGATATTCCAACGTCTCAGTTTTGGCCAGAATGAAGAGGGGTGATTTCCATTGAGGTAAATCAGCCAAAGAAAGTTGTGGCCATAAAAACAGGAGCAGCTCTGAGGGAAGTTCTCCCTTTGACAGGGACTGGCAATAACTGGTTTTCCTTTCTGGTCATGCAAAAGCCACAGTGATGTTTCAGCTCAGATTTCAAGAGGCAGCTCAGGATGAGCAGCACAGGACATGAGGGAGGTGAGTTCCACCTTTCACTGCTGTGGTTCTCTCTGAAAATACCTGGCATAAAGTTATGACATATGAAAGGTTTATCACTGTAGTCCTTGCCCTCACTGAGCTGTGTCTGGAAGCTGGTACCTTGCCATTAAGAAGGAAAGGGATCTTTCAGTGTGGAAAGCAGAGAATCCTGTAAAAGCTGGGAGTCTGTTCCCTGTTCCCACCTGGAGGGAAACTCTTCTGTCCTCAGCCCATGGATTTGTGTGTAATAAATAATTGGTGCAAACATTTCAGTGAGTAACTGAAATATTCATCATATCCCATCCTAAAACAGTGACACCTGCCAGCCTGAGCTGGAGGGGTTTGGAGTCCTTCAGATTCCTCCCAGCCCCTGGAATCTGTGATCCCATGGTAATTCCTGGAGCAGGAGAGGGCAGGTGGAGCTGTAATATTCCCCCTCCTTGGTTTTTGCTCTGGTTCCAAGCAGTGCTGCCACAGGGATCTGCTGAAGGTGAGCTGGAGAAGCTCCTGGCATCAGCCTGAGCCAGCAGAGTCAGCAAGTGCTCATTAATCATCCTGACCTGCTCAGTCCTTGCAGCCCTTCTGTGGCTCTGAGCTGCACCTTGTCCCTCTGAACAGAATTAAAGCAGCAGCTGTTCGCAGAGAGCAATTTCCTGGGAGAAGGAGTAGCTTAAGTGTTGATTTTTTTTTTATTTTTCAGTAGAAGAATAGTGTATTCAGGTCAACAATTCATTGGGAGAAATTTCTTGAAAAGGCAGTCTCCTTGGCTTTGAGTGATGCAGCTTTGCAGCCACTGCATTCTGCAGTGTAAGCTTGCAAGACCTCAAACATGTTGTCTTTGCTCAGCACATCACATGTATTAATAATTAAAGCTGGATTTCAAGGGACAACTGGGCTTTGATATGCAGCTCCTCTGCCTCCTCCCTCTTCTGTTCATTAGGGACCTTTGGAGTGAGAGAGGAAAAGAGAGAGATTTTCACTCCACTTTTGCCTTGCACAGTGAAAGGGCAGTTTTTGAACTGCAGTAACAAATTTATTTTTTCATTGGTCTTGCTGATTGGATTAGCAATACTGCTGGCTTTATTACCCCTGATTAAAGTCAGGGCACTGGGGATCTGACAAATGAATTCTGTCTGTAGTTCACCCAGCACACACTGCTTAATCCTGTTGATTGCAAGGCTTACCAAAATTGTTTAGTCACAAAGCTGGTTCTGTAAGTCAGCGAGGAGAAAAAAGGTAAATAAAAGATGACTCAGGAGGAAATGTGTTTGCAAATTATATAGACTTATATAAGCTCTACTGAAAGTCCAGAAAATCAGAGTGTTAAAAAGTTGTAGCTCTGGGAGACTTTGCAGTGCTCTGGTCTGTGCCTGTACTGGTGCTGGGTTATTTTCTGTGCTGTACATCTTTTAAACATTACAGAAGGGAGATGATGTCTGACTACTCTGCTCATGAAAATTACTCAGTGGTAAAACAAAAATAAGAGCAGCACATATTTCACTGCTTTCTGTGTTCCTTGGACGTCAGAGCTCCTAAATGTAGAGGAATGATTACATTATTTTGCTTCCATAAACATTTTTTCCCCCCATAAGACTGAATACCGTAATGGCTCTTTACTAACAGTATTAGTGGTAGAAAAATTAGTGAGCTCCTATTTTTGGTTATAATTATCTCTGGGCTTTGTGGTTTGCATTGTTCTCTCAATGCCTTTTGCCTGCAGCCCTCATTTTCTGCCACAGTTTTCAGGCTGCAGCCCTGCTTGGCTCCCACCTTGTGCTGTCAAGCAATTAGGCAGAAGGCAGCCAGATTTTGGGGTGATCCCTGTGCATTTCCAAGGTTTTTACAGTGCACTGCTCAGCCTGGCTTGCTGGTCTCTGCTCCTGCCTTTTCCTGATCTTTCACTGCAACAGAGTCTGGTTTGGTGGAGTTTTCCAGGGTTTTGTTCTGCCAGCCTTTTTGGGAATCATGAGAAGGAAAGGCAGGTCCAAGCAGGGGTGGGAGAATAAAAGCTGCATGAGCAGCTGGATGCTGAGAGTGCAAGTTGCACAGCAAGGATGATGTATTCCATGACCTCTTAAGAAAAAGCCTACTCTTAAAATAGCTTGCCAAAGCCTAGAGGGGTGTGATGAGCTTCACCTTAAAAAAGTGAATTTTGGAGGTGAAGGTCACGACTGGTCATTCCTGCTTGGAGCATCTTTGTGCTCCTGCAGTGGGAAATGGGAGGTGCAAGAGAGCTTTTAAAGTCTTGCTTGCTGGCCCTGCTCAGGATTGAGAGTTGGCCTGGACTTTTCAGTGTTGCTGCTTAATTCAGTACAGTAACATTGGAAATCTGTTAGAAAACACTAAATTAGCTTTTGACTGTAAATGGAGGTTGTATAAATGAGATGTGATAAATCAAAGACTTTTTTTTTTTTTTTTATAAGGGTGTAATTTATACTGAATAATCTTGGAATGAGTTTTGTGGATTTGGATGCCGAATATTACAATTTCAATGTGGCAGAAATATGTTTTTGTGGGAATTAATTCCTGAGTAACAGAATTATGTTTGTCTACTCAGCCTCTCTTCTCTCCAAGGCAGCATCTGGCTTATTCTCCTTCCCAATTTTACATTTGGATAGAGAATGAGAAAACTCTGGGCTGTGCTGCAGATCCCCCAGTAACTCAGGGACCCCAGTCCTGCTGCAATCCCTGCCCAGCTCTCTGCTGGAACAGGTCATGAGAGGACTCTGAGTGCACAAACACAGGGATGATGTGTTTGTCTCTCTGATCTTCTGGCTCTCAGTGAGAAGGGATTCACAGAATCATTAAGGCTGGAAAACACATCCAAAAATCACTGATTCCAACCATGTGTATTTACAATTATTGTGTATTTACAATTGGTTATTTACAATTATTGTGTATTGTGTATTACCAGATGTGCAGACTATAATCCCAATACGGACCAAAAATCCGGGAGGGTTTTAAGTGCAGAGGCTTCTCTTGGTGTTTGGATTTTTGCAGTGCTGTGGGGACAGGCTCTTCTGCCCTTCTCTGTGTGCTCCCCACGTGGGAAAGCTGGTAGGAATGAGCTGCCTCTGCTCCCTCAGCAGCTCCTGCTTAATAACCCTGCAAAAACCAAGCAGGAGAGCTGGGAGCATCTCTGCTCCTGTTGAGGTGTGCTGTGGTGTTTACCCAGCAAGGTTGTTTTCACCACTTGCCTTGTTATCCTCCTCCCATTGCCCCTCCCTGTCATGTTTGGGGGCTTGGCTTCTGTATTTTTGTTAATAAATTGAAAATACACAGTGGCATTCAAATCTTGCTAAACGATGTTTGGGTTGCCTCATAAAACAAGATAATTGTGCAATCACAAAATGGTTTAAACATCTGATTTGGATTAGAAACAAAAATGGTGTGTAATTGCTCTCTGAAACTTGTAACTCTCATGAAATGGATGTTATCAGGCAGATGTTCTTTTATTCACCAGCACACTCGGAATCTCTGGCTCTTAAGTGCCAGGATGAGTGAAACGTGCTCAATTAGCTCAGCAGGCTGTGGCTGATCCTCCTGCCAGCCTCTGGATCCCAGGTACATTCTGCAGAGGCTCCTGAGCATCTCCTCAGGCCCTGGGTGGTGTTAAACCAGTGCACTGAGCCTGGGCTGCAGGACAGAAAAAATTATAAAAGTTTGGGAATAACAGCTCTTGCAGCTGCCCCTGAAAATGGAGGATTTTGTGATAAAAGGCTCTAAGATGGTGTGGATGTGTAAAAGCACTCACACCTTGCTGCGGAGTGACTTAGGTGGGAACCTCTCAACAAGACTATCGGGATGTTGAAATCTGAATTCTTTCAGGAGTTAAACTTAAAACCTATCTTAACTCTTTGCTGTCCCAAAATGAAAACCCACCCGTTTTTGTGCATGTTTTCTCTCAGGTTTCAGACCTGTTTGCACGTTCTGAAATAAATTAATCAGCATTTCTAGGGAAGGGTCACAAAGCTCCCAAGTGAATGGCTCCTCTTCCACCAATCCCAGAGCAAATCCCAAAGGAACTTTGGCCTTTGGGTGGTGCGTGAGGGGGCTGTGGGCAGCTCTGAGAGGATCATCCTGATAAATGACAGTTCCAGCAGTGCTGACATCTCTCTTCTGAGACACTCTCAAGTGCCTGGAAGTTCTCAGCACTGTGGGGTAGGAAGTTAAAGATGACTGGAAGAATCTTTGCTGTCCAGAGTCTCTTTTGGCATTTCTGCTGCATTTCTTTCCCCTTGTCCTCCTGTTTCATGTCCTGTTGTTGCAGACCTTCAGGTCGTTCTGTAAGCCCAGGATGAGGCAGAAATTGCTTTTTGAGGTAGTGTGAGCAGAGATTGTGTCTTCCTGCACTGAGCAAAGGCCAAAGCCTGGATGTAAAAGGATAGTGGTAGGTTTTAAATCCAAAACTAGGTTCTCACTGCCCTTTAATGATGTGTTAACCAGCTCAGACTGGGATGTTTAATTTGTCTGGCTATATTTCCCTAGAGGATTCAAATTAGAATCTTCTCCCAGCTCTCTGTTGCTGATTGCTGGAAAAATTTCCCTTCTATCCTTTTGCCACTAAGAAGAAATTAATATCTTCAAACATAAACTCTTTTTATTGCATAGATGGGAGCATATTCCTTCAAGTTCATTTTCTTTGTGGTACCTCAGCTCCTAAAGGCATTGAGCATGAGTCCGAAAAAGAGAAAGGCAGAAATGGTTGGCTGAGGTTTGCATTACTCATCATTCTGAATAAAGCACAGCCCTGAGTTGGAGATGCACTGAAACAGCACAAAAGGTGCATGCAGACATCTCTGTCCTCTGCAGAGAAGCTTCCAGGAATCCTCCTTCCTCCAGGAGAACTATAAAATCCTGTTGCTGAATTAATTAATTGCTAGGAAAGGGAAGTTTAGGTCATAAAAGCAAATTAAAACCATTCCCACCATACCACAAAGCACCTTCTAATTTTATCAGAAACACTGATCATACTCAGAAGCATTTATGGGATCATTTTTCAAGTAAAATTATGGCAAACAGAGGAAAGAAGCCATGTGCAAGCAAGGCTTCCAAACTAATTTTAGGAGACTAAAACAGTGAGCAGATCCCAAGGTGCAGCATGAGACTGTAAAGGGATTGTAACTTGTGTAGTTGACAGTATGAGAATCCATGTGCAGTCATCCTGAAATACTGTTAAATTAACTTAAAGTTGCCTCATGACAAAATATTGATTTTTTTCCCTCCTTATCCGACTTATCTTTCCTCCAGGAGGAAAAAAAGCCATTATCATATTGGTTGCATTTAAAGTGTGGTTAGGCACCTTGAAATCTAGTCCTCAAAATGAACAGGGCATTGAGACAGGTTTACTTCTGATCCAAACTGAATTTGCTGGGTGAAATTTTGGTGGCTTTTTAGGGGTCTGCTCTGGCTGAAGGCAGCTGGGGCTGAGCTGTGCAGGAATGTTGGACTCCTGGTTCTCATTAACCTGTTAGATCCTGATCCAACAGGATCTCTGACAGGGGCAGGCAGGAGATCATGGAAATATGGCATTGCCTTGCAGGACCTGTTTAATTAAAAAAAAACCCCAAAACAAATAGCCTGTGTACTTGTACTGGACTAAAGGAGGGATTTAACCTTTTCCAGCAAATTTGGGTTTATCTGGCAGTGAAATTGGGCCAAATCTTAGGAGTGCCCTGTCCTGTGCACTGTCACAGCTGTGGGGTGTCTGTCCCTTGCTTCAGCATTCCCCACTGGCAGAAGATTAATTTCCTGGGTGTGCAGCTCACCTCTGGAATCAGGCTGCAAAACAGGAAGGTGGTTATGAATCTGTAGCAGCTGGAGGACTGAGATAATTTTGCAGCTAATTTTTCTGAGGTTTTTAGTTCCTGATTGATTGCCTTAGAAGGAACTTGGAATTAAAGTTTAGTTTAAGCCACTCTGCTGGTTCTTTTAACACGTTGTCTTCCTTTGGGGTGGAAGAGGAGCAACTGAATTTTAACACAGAGCCTGATGTACTCAAGTTCATGTAAGTTGTTCTGAGGTTTGTGCAGTAAACTGTAAATTACATCTCAGTATTCAAAACTCTTCCATCCAGAAGCTGTTTCTAATAAGAGTAGGAAGGATTCAGGAGGTAATTTTGATAGTCATATTGTGTGCTGTGATAAGGGTGTTGCCCTAATGAGGGCTGACTGAGATTCACTGATCTAGGTAAAGGCAGAATTGGTAATTATTTCATCAGAGAGAAGATGAAGCCACTTAGGGGGAGGTGGTTGGTGTGGTGGGAGCAGCCTTCATGGGATCACATCAGAGAGGAGCTCAGCATCCTCCTGCAGGGTGGAGGGGATGGAAATTGCTCAGTGGGAGAATGGGAGAACGGGCAGCTGGTATTTGCTAAAGTAAATAGCATCAGAAATGAGCTTGTAGGGCCTGGGAGAGCTTGAAAGCACAAAGATTTTGGGGTTTGTGACACTCTGGATGCACAGAGTGTGCAGGTGCCTGGCAGCAGCCAGGGAAGGTGTGGAATTTGGGACTTGCTGTAGGTAAAACAATGATTGAAGTGTTTCAGCAGGGACACTTTGAGCAGCACGGGCAGGACTAGAATGAGAGAGTGTGGGGTGGTGTCACAGACATCTTTTATGGAAAATCCTTTCCTTAGGATTTTTCCTCCTGAGAAGCTGAGAGGCCTCAGGAACAAAATGTAAACATTGATTATCTGCTGCTGTGGAATGCAACAGGTGCATCTGGGATTGGCCATGTTTGATGTTTGTAATTAATGGCCAATCACAGTCAGCTGGCTTGGACAGAGAGCTGAGCCACAAACCTCTATTATCATTCCTTCTGATTCTATTCTTAGCCAGCCTTCTGATAAAATCCTTTCTTCTGTTCTTTTAATATAGTTTTAATGTAATATATATCATAAAATAATAAATCAAGCCTTCTGAACATATAGTCAAATCCTTATCTCTTCCCTCATCCTCAGACCCCTGTGATCACTATCACAGGATGGTGCTCAGGCTCTGCTCCCTGGGGCAGCTGAATTCTCCCCCCTGGGAGCCCAGATTGGGCTCTCAAACTGCCCCTTTCCTGCTAAAATGAAATATTTGTGTTTCCTTGCCTCACAGGAGAACAGTGATAGGAAATTAAGAGGTTATCATGAAATAACATAAACCTAGGGCTGGAAGAAACTCCTGGGCCACTGACAATTTCCAGCTAGAGCGAGCAGATGTGTCTTATTAATCCCTTTATAAATTTGTAAAGCAATTGCTTTAAAAACCTTATGTTCTAGTATTTGTGTCTTCCTTTCAGATCTTACTGTCGTTAAATATTTTTTTCATTGCTGTTGCTGGTAGACCATCTGGCAGCGGATGCAGATTTTTGGTTTTTCTAGATTTTTCTTCAATTGCTCTTCTTGGGTTTGGGGTTCCTGGTTCAGTACCAGATATAACTGCAAAGAAGTGAAGAATTGAGGGACTAAACCACTGTCAATGCTTTTATTTTATGGCCCATGTGCAGGCAACATTCATTTGAGCCCCGGACTGAACTTTGACTGTCGAGATGAAAATTTTGCATTTTCATATGTGTTTAGTAAAACACACAGTTCAAAGCACAAAATGTTTACAGATCTTGGACTTGTCAAGTCCCTGCTTTATCTTTTCAGGAAATAAAGTCAGATAAATCTGGGAAGGGCAGCAACAGGAGAGGTGAATCAAAGGATATCAGGTTGGAAGGAAACGTCAAGAACCTTTCATGGCAAAAGTGAGTAAAATGCTGTGGTGATGATTAACAGGAATATCAAATGTGAGCAACTACAGCATTAAACAGGAAAGAAGAAAAAGTGATGGAGAACAAGGACAAAATTATGTTTGAAGATGGTATTTTGGTTGCTATGACATTTCATTTAAAGGACATTCTGCTGTAGGTGAAATGCAAAATATTTTTAAAAATGCAGGCAAAACTCTGGATTCTTTTGTACGGCATTTATGGACATGAGGTCCAGCTTGTTTTTCTGTCTATTTACATGTGACTAAACCACAGTTCATGAGTTCTGGTTTTCAGAAGGCAGATTTGTGGCATTAATGAAACACTCCTTGATATTAGCTCAATTTGTTTTATCTTAAATCCAATCATATTTGTCTATGGATAGAGAAGAGATTAGCTGTGGTAGAAGACCTTAGGTCATGTTTTTCTTCCCTTACAGTTTTGAATGTAGTTCTTTCCCCTAATTTTCTGTTTCTGGTTCAAGAGGAAGCAGAAATGGCTGTTGGTCTCATCTCATTTCTCACCTCATCTTTTAACTGGCTATTTTATGTAAGTTCATTTTTACTTGGGTTGGTGAAGATCGTGCTCCTCTCTGATGTCATTAACTGTGTGACACTTCTTTTCAACCTTCATTTCTGTAATAAATCCCAGAAATGCCATCTGGAATGTGGGATAAAGTCCTTTTGCTGTCCTTCTGTGTTTGTGTGTTTGTTTTGTGGGGTCTGTAATGATGCTCTCTATTTTCTTTGTTTACAAGGTGAAGGTGTGACCCCTGTTTCCACCTTGCCATTCTGGTTGGAATTGCAGCTCCAGCAGTTAAGGTTGATATTAGATATATCTGCTTCCCCTCCTGCAGCTCTGAGAGCAGAGAAGTCAACTGAGCACTGATATCAAGTTCTGTTGATGCCACTCTTTCTTCAGGCCACTTCAAGTCTCTCTCCAGATAAACATTTCCAACCCAGTTATTTTTATGTGGTTTCTATCAGCATAGCAAACTTTTGCTTGTGTTTGTATTCCATTTTGATACATTGATTTGAGGCAGAATTGGCTATAAGTGTAATTCTGCACCAAAAATAGGAGTATTTTTTTGCTTCAGGCTGCATCAGTTTGTTAAGCATCCTGTCTGCCACTTGGATTTTGGATCTTCTCATGCAGACTAACTTGCAGACTGACACCAGACTTCCAAGAAAGCCTCGGTGTGAGCCACGCTGCCTCCACCCTGGAGCTGTGAGCTGTACAGCTGCGCTGCTCCTCTCTATTTACAAAATGATCAATGTGAAAGAAGAGACATCCCTGTGGCAGCTGCTGCTGTTCTGGGTTCCTGGCCAGGATGGCAGCAGAAGAGCACATCAGCATCCTTGGTGCCATACGGCTTGAGACTGTTGTGTCGCACACCATGTGCGAGATGAGAGAGAATAATTTCAGCTGAGTATTTAGGGAAGGCTGCTGGGTACTTTAGGTGCCTCTGTGTCCTCATCCTGACCCTTTCTCTGCAGTGTGTCTGCTTAGTTAAATCTTGTCAGCACAAAGGTTTGTGATTCAAACCCTTCCCTGTGTCGGATAAATTTGTCTGGTGAGAATATTACTCCAGTGATTGATTTTACCCCATGTCTCCCTCTCACCATCTCTCCTTCCTGTTGTGAGCAGGCTTTACATCCTGACATCCCCTTTAAGTGTCTTCACAAATGACTGAATTAACTTTTGTGAGTCTTATCCTGTGTGCTAGGCTGGTGTTGTTGGTGGAGCTGCTTCCTAGTTAAGAACTCGTATTTGATATCAAATGCCCCTTTTTAAATGCAAACAAAACAAATTCTGCCAAAATGAATATAAAGCCTGTTAAGCAAAGACCAGGCACACAGGGCTTGCCTGGTGTTCAGAAGTTACTTTTTATTTTTTCTTTTTTCTGCTCTGAACTCCTGTCAAAGCCTGGAATCCATGAAAGTAAAAAACCAGCCTTGATTCACTTCTCGCGCCCTTGGGGAATATAGATGGCAAAAAAGATTTAAAATTCTGATCCAGCTGCTTCGGAAACATGGCACCCGAGATAAATTATTTTCACTCCCCAGAGCAGCAGGCGAAGTTCTGCACAGAAGTTATTCCTTTTGAACTGGTGAGGGGTGTGCAGCCCCAGTGTCTGGAGCCACCGGCACCGGGCAAACGCCGAATTCTGCACTATCGCCTCCTTGGCTCGGGTTCGCCCCAGCAGCTGCCTGTCCTCTGCTATTGATCACTTGGCTGGAAAATGAGGAGATAATTAACAGTCTGAAATTTAATAGGGCATTGTTTAAAAAACAAGGCAAGGGCCTGGATGGAGAGGATTCCTGGTGGAGATCACCTGGAGATTGTGTGTTTCACTTAGCGGCAGATTTGCCTCATAAATCTTAACGGTTCTGCTCCGTATTGAGTGAATTTAGTGTCAGCAAATTTTAAAACTCTGTCTAAAGTGTCTAATGAATTTATAAGCCACTAGAGGAGATGGGATGCTTTGCTTGCAGCGTGGAGCTTAATTTGATATTCAAGGTCAGCACATCAAACTTCTTAATCAGGACCATAATGATGAGAACGTTCCTGCTCGAGCAAAGGAGCAGCAAATAGGATCAGTGCAAAAAGGAGCATTTACACAGCTGAATAACATGTTCTTGTTTTAGTCTCCTGTCAAAATAGTACCAAAATTCTTATATGCTCTTCCATTTAACTTGTACGTTAAAATGTAAAAAAAAGTTTCCAAGGGATTGGTAAATGGCTCTGAAGCCACATCATCCCATTTTATTAGCAAGGTGACAATGTTCTGGTGCCCTGTATTTCAAATGGAAATTGTGAAGCCTTCCAGTTTTAATGCATTAAATGCTCTCTTAAATTGAGCTGCAGTAAAAGTGGAGCACGGGGAAAGGAACTTTAGGGAAAGCTCTGCAAAGGAGCTGCTGTGGGGAATTAGTGAAGGTATTCTGTTTATAGTAGCAAATGAAGATAAGAACTCCTCAGTTCTTTCGCAGCAGAGTTAAAATCTCAGTCCTTGGGGCGCTCTTTTCCATGGAAAAACAGTCTGATGCTTTAATAATTTTATTTGTACAGCTGATAACAGGAATTGCTTCTGTCTTCACAAGCTGATGTCCGAGGGTTGAAGCAATAGTGCTCAAGTGTGGCTGCTTTCTCTGAGTGCTTCAGGCATTTGACCTTCACTTTGCCCTTCAGCTGGGTGTTTTTGGCTCTGCGTCTGCAGACAACACAGGCGGAATGTCCAAAATTATTTCAGGCTGCGATACTGTCAATATGTCATCAGCTACAGCCCTACTGGGGAGTTTTAAAATTCCTTCCAACATATAATGGATATATCTGTTTAAACACTTCTTAAAATTCTGAGGAGACAGACAAATCCAGCAGAAAATCAATAGGGTGTTGCTAGTGGCTCTATTATTTATTAATTTCAGCACCATCCAGGACTGCTAGGTGAATACCAAAGGCCAGGATTTTTTTTTTTACTACATTATGAAGATAATATCTTTTGGGGATGGGAAGATAATTTGAAAGTCTTTTATGAGATAAATATCTCCAGAGGGTCCATCAACTCAGCTCCATTCCTTTTGAAGTCTGGGGTTCATTTAGAATAAAACCTGGGTATATAGACTAATATTTGCATGGATTTCTCTACAGTTACTTTTCTTCACAGTGTTTTATTTTCTCTGAAATTAGGATATGTAACCTTTGGTATGATTCTCGTGTCCATGATGTTCTGTAATCTTTCTAGGAAATGAAGTGAAAAGTCTGGTATATAGAAATACTTCCTTTCCCTCATTGGGCTATCTGGTGTGCCTTATAAATAAAGATTTAAGAAAAGCTGCTGCAGTAAGTATATTTATATTGACAATAAATCTATTTTATCACAGTACAAGCCATTATTTCCCATCGTGGGTGTCCACCATAAATTGGCAATAGCTTGGGGCAGCTTCTCAATGGTAAATTGTGATTATGAAGGTATTAAAGCCAGGCACTCTCCTCAGAGTAAGTAGGAAGTGATGACTCCATCTGACTTGCAGATCTACTTCCTGCAGGTATTTATGGCCCAACCTGCTGATGGAAGAAGCTGAAATAGGTTCTGTTTGCTGACTAGCTCCTGGAAATGGAGCTTTTCTCAAGGCTAAGCAAATCCACCCATCCTTGGGAAAGCTCTGATAGCAGGATCTATCAAGGCCAGGAATATATTCAGCATAAAAAAATAAAATTGATGATGCTTTTAAATTCAATATTTAATTGCTAAGCTGTTGGAAACTGGTGTGAGGAGGACAATAAACTGATCAAGATAAACCTAAAGATCTCCTGGGAATGGGACAATCTCCTGGACCATTCAAAAAAGTACTAGTTGGAGGGAAGTGTAGAAATGTTCCATTGTAGGGAAAATGTGACAGGTTTTGTGTTTTTATCTTTCTTTTTCAATGCACACTGCAAATCTGAATTCTGTGCAGAGCCTGGTCAGCAGTACACAAGGCTACAAAGGGAAACCAAGTCTGGAACTAAAACCTGATTATTTTGATGTATTCCTAGAACCATGGGTGCAATGACATTTTCAGGACCACGGAGGCCAACTGGAAGTGCCCATTTTGGGAGAATTTAGGGCAGCTGGATCAGATCCTAAAATTCTGAGGAGACAAGCAAATCTGGCTGAAAAGCAATGGGGTGTTGATAGTGGCTCTATTATTTAGTAATTTCAGCCACGTCCAGCACTGCTAGGTGAATTCCAAAGGCCAGGATTTTGGGTGACCTGCTCCAATTTTCTGCTGCTGTAAGCCAGCCATGCCACGTTAAGTCCTTACATATTTTTGTTTTCAGACTGCTGCTGTGTTTTCATTTCATTCTCTTCCCTTTCTTGTTCCATAATCCAGTGACCACTCTTGGGGTCCCCTTTCCCTCGGCCTCTGCCCACATTTAAGTTGGTGGTAGGTGCCTTGGTGGTGTTCGCAAAGTGGTGAATCCTAAAAATAATTACATTGAATTTCTGAAATGGTTCTTCTTTTCCTTCTGTGTATTGAGAATGAAAACAACTTTTTTGAGAAAGTTTTAGTAGACTGAAACATTTTATATAGCACAAATTTTTAACACTGCAGTTTAGGAAAAAAAAAAAACTTCTTGCAAGGTTTTTATATTGTATTATTTCAATATTATTTCATTCCTGTTGCTGGGAATGTGCCATTCCCATTTTGGCTTCTATGCTTGATTTGTTATTGGTAAGTATAAATTCTGTTTGGACAGTTTTATGTACATTGTAGGTTCTGTGACTTTAAATATAGAAATAGTTCAAACCATCTAAAACTAGTGGAATATGATCCTGAATTGTGGAGTCAAAGTCAACAGTAAAAATGGTTTTATTCTGATTTGAAAGAAAAACATAAAAATCACATCTGATAGTAGTTTTTAGAACCCTCTTTGGAGTCTGAATCTCAGAGTTGTGTTCTTGTATAATGAATCTAAGAACTTTACTGTCTGTTCATGTGTTTGTATACATAAAATCCCCTTTAAATCATGGATGGATTAGGTCAAGTTCAGTCAAGGAAGAATCTTGTCCAAACACAGTAAATCATGAAGTCACACATGAAAAATAAGCTTTAATCCACTTAGCAGGTTCTCTGTACAAGAGCTGTGAACCATTTTATGCACTGAGTGATGGGGTGTGGATGTGGGACTCCTGTGGGAAATTTATGAGTGGGTATTTGGGAGAAGGTATGTGCTGCAAAGGCAGGAAATCTCATTCTGGTATTTTTTTTCTGTTTTAACAGTAATATGCTTTGTTTTTGGTTTTTTGGTGGTTTTTGTTTTTTTATTAATTCTATGGGTGGATTCTCTGTGCCAAGTGGACTGTGGAGCTGTGTAAGTCTAGTGCAGCTTATTGTTTCATTTGGAATTCCAATTTGCAGTAGAAAGTAATTTCTTAATGTCAGATTTGAGTTAGCATGTTTTTCTGTAATATATTTGAGCATGCAAATATTGCATTCTAGTTTATGGTATCAGAATACCTGCTAAATACACTTTTATCTTCCCCTTCACTAGAAAAGTCATTGTTACCTGAAATATATTACTTTTGTTGGAGACAGATATTTTTCATTTTCAATAATTTATTACATATAAATCTTTGCTTATAACTTCATGAAGCCTTCAGGCTGGAGGCATTGTTGAAGAAGAGTTATAGAAGGCAATAATTTTTTATATGTTCCTAATAAATGGAACTAGGCCAGGTACGGGTACAAAAAAGTCAGTCTTCAAGAAGCAGAGACATGAAGCCAGTGGATTGCATTTGTGTTCTCATCTGAATAAGAAGCAGTGCAAACACTACAGAGAGATCAAGTAAGGTTTGTTGTGTATGTGGGTACATAAAAAACTCAGTGAAATGAGAATTCTTATTCTGGGAGAGTTATTTCTTTCTTCCAAGGAGCCCACAAAGGGGGTGTGTGTCAGGTGGTTGTGCCCAATGCAGTTTGGTTTTCTTGGGTTCCAGATCCAGAACAGCCCCCTAGATCTCAGTTTGCAGCTGAATTGTCAATGTCATTTTTCACCAAATACACTTGAAATTATATATCAAGGCTGATTTTCCTCATAAAAACTCATGCACAGGGACAGTTCTCATGTTCAACCTCACCATGGGATGGCAGTGCCATCATTAAACCTCAACAGTTACTGCTCAGTGACAGGGACAGAGCATATAAATATAAATATATATATATATATATATAAAAAATATTATATATATGTTATATAATAACATATGTTAATATTGTTAGAATAACTATAACTATATATATAGTTATTCTAACATATATTTTATTTATTTATAATAATTTATATATTTATACAATTCAATATATTTTCTATATTATAATATGTATTACATATAATAATATATACTATATTATATATTATGATATAATATATATTATCTATATATTATATACACACCTTATTATTATATATTTTATATAAATAAAATGCACAAGATCATAATAGATATTATATTATATTATATTATATTATATTATATTATATTATATTATATTATATTATATTATATTATATTATATTATATTATATTATATTATATTATATTATATTATATTATATTTTTGAATTCCATATTTGTATATTAAATAGCCCAAGGAGAACAACAACAAAACCTCCCCTCTCAGGACTTCTCCCCCTGCAGCACAGGCATCTTCTTGGCTGCTTTTCCCACCACTTATTATCCTAAAAAACAATTGCAGGTGTACTTCAGAGCAGCAGTGAGAGCCTGCAGTGCCTGTGCAGATGTAAAATCAGCGTCTCAGGGAGCGCACAAACTCACCTGAGACCCGATGGGTATCCCATGGGATGGCATGAGGCAGTGCCTTCCCCTTCCTGCCTGCCCTGGGGAGGAGCCTCAGCTACTAGAAATCCTCCTGGCTGCATTTGTCAGGGTTCTGTCACTGGTGTTAGGACGTGTCCCTGCTGCAGCCACTGCTGTCACTGTGTCACTGTGTGACTGCCCCGTTTGTGCCTCCTGTGCTTCTGTGGCAGCTTCTGCTTGGCACCTGCACAGCACCAGGAGCCCTGGTTTGTTTTTAATGGGAGCACAGAGTTGAAAAATTCAGAGTTCTTACTGGTGGAAATGGTGGTTTTCAGGTTATTGGGTACCCTGAGAAAAAGGTGTTTGTGTTTGTGCTAAAGAGGGCGAGCATCAGGGTCAGCCTTGGCACACACACAATTGGGAGCTGTGGGAGAGTTCGAGGCTCACGCATGGAAACAACACAGGAAAAAATGAAAATAAAACTCCCATCTGGATTATTTTTTTTAGGAAAAAAAATTACTAACTCTTCCAAATCTAAGAACTCTCAGACAGAAGCAGGGTGAGAAGTGTGACCTTCCCCAGCATGGGGATGTCTCGCCCCTCCCCAGGTCAGGGCTTTGCTGTTGGGAGCAATGCTCAGTCTGAGACACTACCTGAGGAAAAAGATTAATGTGTCACTGCTGGCTTAAGTTGTCAAGCACGTAATATTTCTCTTTTTTCTAAAAAAGTAATTACTTGTGAAGTAAAGGATGGGTTTAGGCATCCAGAGGTTTGAACTGACATGAAGTATTTGGTGCTACTATTCTAAGAGGTGATTTATCCTGGTGGGTCCAGAAGGCTGGGGCAATGGAAATATTTCTGGTTACTTTTACTGCTTACCATGCATAAAACCCCTGACAGAGAAGTATCTGAACCATCCTGAAGAGCAATACTGGAAAGAAACCCAGGATGTGTGGCTCCTTGCAGTTGGTATTCATCATCTCACTCTCATTGTTTTCTTTCTGTTACCTGGAAAATTCCAGTATACCATGAATAATATTTACTGCTAAAACACCCCAACACTTCGACTGTGTTTTTAAAACTACAAGCTGCAGAGCTGTAAATGAAGTGAAGGCAGGATTATTTGGCTGATTACCCATTTTCCCAATGATGGGTTTCCTTGTTGCGTGTGAAAACTAAATGATGATGTTTAAGTCACGACTGCACCTTGGCAGCCTTTGAATTTGGATGTGCAGAGCTTTTCCTGGAGGTAATATCAGAGCCTCATAGCACAGAGCAGTAATTGATGGCACTGATCTGCCAGTGAACCCTGCAAGGTGGAAGGAGAATAGCAATGACTTGCAGGAGCTGCAGCAATGAGCCAGGCTCTGTTTTACTCTGCTTTTCTAGGAGGGTACTCTGCTTTTTCTGGTCTGTGCAGGTTGCACAGACCAACTCTGTGCTGCACACCAAAGGGCATCCTCACCTAACCCCAGAATTTTAGCTTTCATTCATTCCAAACAGATCTCTAAACTGAGAGATTTTATGGGAGGTATAATTTCTCTTGCATATACATTGTACTAAAAAGGGATTATTTTTTTCTTTTTATAAACCTTCCTTCTGAGTAAAATCCCTGTGGTATTTGGAGCATTGCTTTTGTGTTGTTTCATATGAAGTTACACGATGGTTTCTTGTATGTAACAAAATAGGTTGCTTAACTTACTCAGAAATTTTAAAGAAAGAAGAGTTTCCTTCTGCTAAAGAGTCCTTAAACTAATAAAGTATGACTTATTATGTATGGTTTAATATTAATACACTTATTTCTGAATTTGGCCATAATTTTTCTTCTACTGAAAGAACTCTCTGCAAATTGCTGGCTTCAAACAAGGGCTGCAAAATTCCAGACTCACATTCCCTTATTTTATTCCCTGGCCAATCTATTTCAGATTTCAAATGATGCTTTTGCCTACTTCTTGGTACGAAATGCTTCCCTTGGAAAGCTCCTCTCCTTGGCAGTGACTGCTGAGGTGCTCCTGAGGACCCTGATGCTCCAGGAGGTGCCTGTGGCAGGGCTCAGCTGATGTTTGGTTTTGGTTTCAGTCTGCTGAATGTGGAGTTGTGGTGGGATGTTACAGAACCACCACCAAGTCTCATAGACAGCATTGAATGAGATGTTTTCTCCTGGCTTTTTCAATTCTTATCAGTGAAGGTGCATGTGAAAATCTGATGTGAAAGCAGAAAATTGAGGGGGATTGATGAGATTGGTAACAGTTAAACTGAACCAGCCCATCTTTCTGCATGTTTTGTAACACACCAGGGATGGCTTGCACAGAGCTTTGGCAATATGAGGAAAGTTGATGTTTAATCCTTCATTTTCTTGGTTTGTCCTCTGCATGCAGCTCCAGCCCTGGCAGCACTAAGTTTGAATTTGTTTTTTAGAGTTAAGGTAGTTAGGAAGTTAAGGAAGTTTGCATTGCTGAAGATCAATGGCAGCACTTCCATCGACTTCCATGGGGTGGGAAAACAGCACCCAGGAATCAGGGCTGGGGAAGGAGTGATGGGCCATTACTGTTTACATCTGAGGAGAGGTGGGAGTTAAAAGGGTCATGAAGTTTATGCATTATTGACAGAATACCCATAATGAGTCCTTAGGAGCCATTACACAGTGATATGTGAAGGCCTTAGTTGGGGATGGTTTAATTTATGAATCATTTCTCTGATGGATTGCCTGCTCTGTCAGCCTGGCTGCTGCACTAACTCGGGGTTCTTAATTCATTATGGAAGATTTTATGCAAAGTAATTGCTGTACAACACCACTCTTCAGAATGAAATAATGTGGCTGCTTTTCTCCCCCTCCTGCTGGTGAAAGGTTTAGTTCACATTCTGAGCAATGCCCCATTTGTGGATATCATCTGGAAAAGCTCTGCAAGGGAGCAGCTCTGCTGAAGAAAGGAGCTCCTGAAATGCCCAGTGTTTTTGCACTTACAGGTCTAATCTTTCAGGTTTCAGCTTCACTTCTGTCTAATGAAGTCTCATGTTAATTCTGGCAGAGGGAACATATTGAAATTCTTCCTTCACAAATCCTCGAGAGGCATTCAGAACTTGGTTCTGAAATATCAGGGGTGAAATTTAAAAAGGTCTTTTTATTATTTTGGTGATTTTCCTGTACAGTCTTGAACGAAGCTCATAATCTTCCTCTGCCTTTCTCTTCTTACTGCAAACCAAAATTGCCCGTGTGTCCTTTTTTAAGAGAAAGTGAAAAATTACTTTTTCAAGCAGCACAAAATGAGGGAACTCAGTTTTACACTGTGTGGAGAACCAAAAAAAGTACAAATGAGTTTTGAAAAATTAGACAAATTCTGTTCCCATCTGCAACGCTTGAATTGTGTGGCCCAGATGCAAGTTTTGTCTTGGGAAATCTCAAAAGAATAGGATAGAGGAGAGGAGAGAAGAATCTCAGAGTTCAGAAGGATGGAGCACCACTCCTACAATGAAAGACTGGGAGAATTGGGGTTCCTGGAAAAGAAAAGCTTTGGAGTGACCCAGTTTTTTGGAGTGACCCAATTGTGGCCTTCCAGTACTCGAAGGGAGTACAGGAGGGATGGAGAGAGATTTATAAGGGCCTGGTGTGACATGGAATGCCTTCAAAATGAAGGAAGACAGGGTTAAATGGCATATTGGGAAGAAGTTTTTGTCTGTGAGGTTGGTTTGGTGAGGCCCTGATGCAGGTTGCCCAGAGAAGCTGTGGCTGCCCTGGAAGTGTCCAAGGCCAGGTTGGAAGGGGCTTGGAGCAGCCTGGGACAGTGGAAGATGTCCCTGGGATAGTGGAACTTGTCCCTGGGATAATGGAAGGTGCCCCTGGGAGAGTGGAAGGTGTCCCTGGGAGAGTGGAAGATGTCCCTGGGATAAAGGAAGGTGTCCCTGGGGTAATGGAAGGTGTTCCTGGGATAATGGAAGAGGTCCCTGCGATAGTGGAAGGTGTCCCTGCCTATGGTGGGGGTGGCACTGGATGGGCTTTAAGCCTTCCAGCTCAGGCTGTTTTGTGCTTTTCTAACTCTCCCTTTCCCTCCTGGGGTGCTGATCCCCATCCATCAGGCAGGCAGGGCATTTCCCATGCTGAGCAGCCAGGCTGCTGACCCAGCTCAGCTGTGGCCATGGAGGGACACTGGGGACCCTCTTTGCTCTCCTGCTCCCCTTGCCAGCAGGGACTGCCATCCCTGGAGGGCAGGGCAGCAGGGCCAGGTTAAACTCCTGTTCTCCAGGGCCTGGGGAGCTCATGTTCCCCACACAGTGCAGGGGTGTTGGAGTCAGCCCCAGAACAGAGGCTTGTTAGTGTGGCACATGCTTAATTTATTCTGCTCCTCAGGGTGTGAGTGGAGAGTCATTACGGAGCCAGAGCACAAACACAGGAATCCAAGGCATGGTTTTGATAGTTATTTTAAAAAAATCTTAATTCCTTCATTCTGCTTTCCTAATTCAAAGCAGGGATGGAGCTGTACTATATTCTTCTGGGAAACACAAAAACGGATTCCTCTGGGGGAAAAAATTCAAATTTGAATATAAAAATAACTCGAGTGATCCTTTTTCTTTCCATTAATATGTCCTATTTTTGAAGTCTAGAGATGAAATCTTGTAAGGTTTTTTTTTTTTTTTCCTCCTTTCAAATAAATGGATGAATAACTTAAAAGTGCAGTCCCAGAAATCTTGTAAGAGGGTACAAGCTCCTCTGCCTTGGACAAGATTGATGAGGTTAGCCTGACTGGCAAGTGTGCAGTTTACATGCTAATAGCAAGTAGGTTGTCTTGCAGGGAGAAAATGCATTGCAAAGTAAGTGTGGAATGTTTATTAGTCCCAGTAAAGTGCAAGGGAGACAGTGCAGATGATGTAAGAGGAATGCGGTGCAGGAAATATCAGTCGCAAGATCAGGCATTTGTGTTTCTTGGCCAAAACCCCTTTGTTTTGTGAGAGGTGGCTGCAGACAGACACCACCCTCATCATCCTCACCCCATGCTGGTCCCGGAGTGTAAGAGCTGAAATGAGAGATGTGGGACTCCAGGCAGCTCTTCAAAATTCATTTTATTCCATCCAAGATGTTACAGCAGCCCAGGGTTGTGGGTGACAGAGCTGTGCCCACAGCTGTCAGCTCCAGCTGCCGGCCTGGAGACCCTTTGGTTTTGGTTACACTGCATTTTATACTTTTCTTTTGGTTACAATGCATTTTAGACTTTTCTTTGCTGAGCATCTTCATACAGTAGAACCAATCTGTACCTTAACTATTATCTATAGCCTATCATAACTACTATAATTACTATATTCGTGTTGCTATTCTCCAATCACTAACAGTCAGTACATTACAGTTTAAGCTTGAAGTTGTTTTTCAGTTTTCTTGCAATGGAAAATTCTGAGACTTTTTTCCTACTTGCCACATTTGCTGCCTTGTTTGCCTGTCCTCTCTTTGTGCTTGGTAAAAACATCTTCTTGTTTGGGGTGGATTTATCCTTTGCTCTAAGCCATAAAAACCCCTTCTAACTAACACACCCTTTGCCTCCTTGGTTATCCAGTGAGACTGGCTCAGCAATTCTACTCTTCTATATCAAAACTTGCTTCCATCTCTGTTCCTTCATCAGACTCTACATTTAAAAATATTTCTGCTAAGCGCACATATCTGTCAGACTTTATTGTCAAACTTTCATCCTTCCCAAGACCAGAGGGTGCAGACCCTGCCCCAGCAGCCCCATGGCTCCAGAAATCAAGGGTGGGTAAGACCTGGTGAGCAAACTCGAAGGCGACCCATACTTGGTTTCAGGGGCTGTGGGCGCTTGTCTCCGCCAGCTCCCAACGCTCACCCAGAGCCCAGGACAGGAATTCTGCTCCTCCCCTGCTCCAGAAAAGCCTGGAAAGAGGAAAGGGTGAATGGAGAGAGCCTTCTGCATTGGGAGATACCAGCTTTCCTTCTGTTGTTTGGTTTCGAGAGGGAAAGAGAGCAGGGTTTGAAATCTCACCGTCCTTTTTGTCATAAGAGTTGTAAATTTAAAGGGAGATTTTAAGGGACAGTGGCTGGGAACAAAATGAAATTTATCCTATCCTGAGTCTTCAAAGATGGTACTACTTCTGTGGAAAGCACCTTGGTGTCATAATTTGTTTCCTTCTGTTTTACATAACTTACCACTTACTAAAATCAAAATGTGGTGAATTTATATCACTGTAGTTTTAGGATGTAGAAGGGGGTTATGATTTTTTATATGCTGTATCTCCTTTCCCCTAAATTTTCTTCTTGAAGAAAATTCAATTAGCTTTCCTTTTGAGAGTGTTGGCTTATACAAGAATCTCATCCAAAATATCCTATGCTTGTGACTTGTTTTATCCTTCCAGGACCCAAACGTAATTTTTTAGGTTTGTTGGACAAACCATTTGCATTTTCATTCAGCACAGCTAAGGATTTACTCACATTCCAATTTGCCAAATTAGAATGGAAATTTCCAACAAACTCTTGTGGTTTTATCAACTGCAAATAAACCAAAGGAAAAGCTGGCAGGAAGCAGGAGGAGTCTGTGCTGCCTGGTATTGAAAAGGGTTATTTTTCCCAGTGAATGTGGTTCTTATCCACATTCACTGGGAAAACTCAAATGGTTTGTCCAAGATACTTAAGAAAAGAAGTTTGGGTACTGGAAGTATAAGACAACCAGTCATTACTACAGGATATTTTTGATGAGTTTCTTGTCTAAAACCAACATTCTCAAAAGGAAAGGTAATTGAATTTTCTTCAAGAAGAAAAATTTAGGGGAAACTAGATACTGCATATAAAAAAACATAATCCCCTTCTACATTCTAAAATTACAGTGATATAAATTCATCACATTTTGATTTTAGTAAGTGGTAAGTTACGTAAAATTATTTCTCCTGGTTGTGGATCTGATCACATTTGCCTGTGCAGGTGTAGCTCTCTACACTAATTATTCCAATAAATCTTGGGTTTTGAGTCCCTTGAAACAGGTGACAAATGTGGTGGACCAAGGAATCAGCACCTTGCTAGAGAAAATCCACTCCATGTCTTTGGGTTTTGGTTTTTCCTCTGGGTACAGACAGAAAAATATAAATCAAGGAAGGATGGACAAATAAAAGCATCGCTTACGTGATGAGTTGTTGATAATAATCTCAAACAAAACAAACCACCTGCTCTAAATATGCTCCAGAATTCACTCTCAGTGGCTTTCTGAGCTCAAACACTTAGAAAATAGAGAAATAAGGAAAGCCTTAAATTGATACTTCACTATAGAAACAGAAAGCTCAAAAATTGGAAGACTCTCGTGAGAGTTTAAAAAAAATGAAGGAATAAAATCACATCCTGCATGCCATTTATCCACATCCTTCCTCATCTGCATACTGGCAATCAAAATAACCTGCTCCCCAATCCTCTGAATAGGATTTTCCAGTCTCTTCCTTTTTTTTAATTTTTTTTTTAATTGCCCTATTTCCTTCTGGCATGTAACACAGGTATTGACTTTTTTCTTACCTCATACTTGAAGTGTAATAGTTTACAGAGACATGCCTTTCTAGAAATATACGATTTTGGGTAGTATATTTTTAAAGCTGATTTACTGTTTTTCTTTTATTAGCTTAAGGGTTAGAAGCTTTGGACAGATTTTGAAGTGTTTGATCTTTTTTTTTTTCCTTCCCTGTGAAGATGACAGTTCATGGCAATCAGTGAGCTTTATCTTTCTAGGTTTTCTGCAAAATAAGTATCTCTTCATGGAAAAATATAGTTGCACATTTTAAACAGGGGCCATTTCAGAAAAGGCCATACTTAAAAAAGTTTGGAAACAATGGTAATGATAACAGAGAATCCTTGAAAAAAGCACTGGAGAGCCTGGACAGTCCCAGGATAAACAGCTGAAAGTTCACTGCTTCAAATTCAGCAAGGGGAAACTGCTCTTTTTCTACTTAAAAATCAAATTTCCTCCAGTTCCCTGCTTTGCCTCAGCTCTGTCTGCTGAGACAGCCCCTGCTGGGGCTTGTCCCCTGACTGTCTTGGGCTTTCCTGTTGTGTTCTGTTGTAACTGGAACACTTCTTTGCTTATCTATTGATCCCCCACCCCACCCCCTTTGCACTTTTTTGGGGTTTGGGGGGGGTTTTGTTGTTTTTTTTGTTTTTTTTTTAAATTTTTTTTTAATTTTTTGGGGTTTTTTTGTTTGTGCTCAGCCCTCCCTGTTCTTGTTATCCCAGGATGAAAGGAGCAGAGCAGTTCATTTCAACAAGGCAGCACCTCACATCTTTTGGGTGTGGATAAATGACATTACATCAACAGCTTGGTTAATTTGGGACACATCTAAAAGTGGCAGAGGCATTTCTCTCTTTTAAACGGTTTTGACTGCGCTGGAGAATTATTTGTAAGAATTAATCCCATTCCCTTTTCCCAGTGAAAATGGGGAGAATCTCTGTCTCGCCTCTTTGGAAAGCGTTTAACCATTCAATTAGCAAGTTCATCTGGAAGCATGTGAAAAAAGACACAGAATCCTCCTGGGCATGCTGTATGAATACCAATGTATTAATTAAAACCCACCTAAATATGTCAGTATTGTGCAGTTGGAGCCGTATCTTTTATATCACAAAGTTCCACTGTACACAGACAGCGTTAGGTGTTTATCTTTTAAAAGCACTTTATTTCTGGGGTATGTGTGTGAAATTCTGGAAGGCTCCTGGGTTTATAAAAGCGTCTGATGACTGCAAAGGGCCATAATTGTCATTTCAGCAGGGAGATGTGCTGGGATGCCCCACGCTGGGCCCTGCAAAGGCCAGGTCTGTTTGGGTTTGTCCCTCTGGGCTCCCCTCTTTGTTTAAACTGTGAAACAACACAATGTAAACACGTGGCTGAAATAGCCAGACCCAAATGTAATCTATTAATTTTGCTGCTCTGGAGTGGATGTTCCTCGGGCTTTGTTCTGAACCAGCAGAGCTGCCCCTTTCTCCTCCCTCACTGCACTGATCTGTTCCACCAGGCTCAGGTCTTGTTGTCACCTCATCTGCCTCCCCTCCACTTTCTCTTACTTTCTCCTGTTCTTTTTAATTATCCTCCCTTTCTCTCTAGAGAACTTCCTACTCAGCTTCTAAAAAAATTGCTATTTTGGGACCCCAAATCCATGTGAACTTACAGCTAGAGCAGATGCTCGTGTTTGGAGTCCAGATTTCCCCTGACCACCATAATGAAAAAGACTAAAAAAGACTAAAAACCCAGGATTTCCCTGCTGGCTAGTGGCAGGAATCCAGGAGAAGGATTTTTGGGGGGAAAATTAGCAGCTACTGCGAGGCTCATGCTAAATTCTAAGGGTGGGAAACTTCATGTAATACTCTCAGTTGTGGCTTACAGTAAGTAGGAGGGTGTCATTTAGGGTGAGATTGGGTGCTGTGCTCGAAAATATATAAAACATGCTGGATTTTATATAAATTTAATATTAATATGTGCTGAAGGTGTTTAAAAGATGTATGGACCTGGCATAAGGACATGGTTTAGAGCTGGGTGTGGCAGTGCTGGGTTAAAGGTTGAACTTGATGAACTGAGAGCTCTTTTCCAACCCAAAAACTGATGATTCTGTGGAAATCCAGAGCTCTTTTCCAACCCAAAAATTGATGATTCTTTGGAAACCCAGTGAATCCTGTGGGCAGGAGCATCAGTGCCCCAGGACACTCATCCCTGTGGGATGTGAGCCACATCCCTGTGCTCCTTTGTCCCGTTGGTGCAGGATATTGAGCAGGGCACAGACACAGGTGTTTCCCCTGTGAAGATGGTGCTGCCTTGTCATCTCCCTTTAAGCCCTCTGTGCCTTCTGTGTTGCTTTATAAAGTTCATAAAGTTTCCCCATTCCATTTGCTGTTGCTAGGTGCTGGATTTTTTTTTTTTTCCATTGTGCTTGTTATGAAGAAGCCTTCAGCGGGCTAAGAATATTTTATAAGGTTAGAAAATGGTGTTAAATGTTAATTAGCAGTTGCATAATCCCAGGTGGCATCCTTTCACATGCACTCGTCAATTTTTAATGAGTGTCACTCGTGCACATCAAACTCAAAATTAGCTTTCTTTCCCAAGTACTCTGTTTGATTTTCACACTCACTTCCCCTCCCCTTCTCCTTTGATGTTACTGACACAATATATCATGCTGGCATTTGCTTTGGTTTCATCTCCAATGCATATTGTCATGTAGCTAGTTAGTTATCTGCAACATAGACACACACTCCTACCCGCAGGAGCGCCCTTCAGAGAGACGCAGGATGGAGCCTGGCTTTTATTTTTCCCTGCTTAGGCGTAGCCTCTTGTAGCTGCAATAAGGAAAACCTGATGCTGAGGCATTTTTGGGTTTTGATCTGAGGATTCTGAGTGCTGGAGATATAAAAGATATGGCTCTGACTGCTCTCTGAGCTTAGCTGGAGGTGCCCCTCGCTGATCTGCGTTGCGTCTGGGGGCAGCTCATCCAAATTAAAATCTGGAGCAAAAATCTCTGTGCACCCTGGAAATTTATCACCAGCTAAATACTAGAAAGTGTTGCACTTCCATATATCTGCTGGGATAATGGGATAATTCCCCGCTTAAGCAGTGCTATAAAGGGGTGGCTGCTCAGAGGTGGAAAGGAGATTTTTACCCCCAAAACCACCACCAGCCCAGCACAGGGATGCCCTCAGTGGGGTGGATTGGTTTCTCTTTCTTTGATTTTCTTCTTTGGGTCAGGAGTGGCAGTGCCCAAGCCCAGTGCCGGTGAAATAACCTGGTTATTGCTGAGCAAGCTGGGCAGTGCTGCCCGAACAGCTGAGATGGAAGGAGAAGCTCACCTGGGGATGGGTGCAGATCCAAGGGCAGCCAGGCTGAGCTGACCCCAGCTCCTCTGGACTCCATCTCTGGCCTTTCTCACTCAAATCTGTTCTGTGGCTTCTCTGTAAATAATGGGCCAGCAGAACAGAAGCGCAGATAACTGAATTTTCACCGCTGATCATTTCCATCAGACTTCTTGCTTGTTAAAAGCAAAATTCCATCCTCCTCCCCTTCCCCCAACAGCTCAGCTTGGCCCTTAGCTTCTGATTTCATCGTGGAAGTAATTTCACTTTGGTCTGCATTTTGCTTTGATTTTTATTTGTTAAGGAAAGAGTTCTTCTAAGCATGGGGATGATTTTGTTTTGTTAAATGGAGTTGTTAGCTCACTTGGCAGGAGGCTCTGTGCAGACTTTGCTTTGATTTCCCCATAGAATACCATGTGTTTGTAAAATATTGGCTTCTTGACACCATAGTGCCAATGACCTCTCTTTCCAATGAACAAACTCAGCTTCAAATTATTTTTATTAATCAAGATTTTATCTCTTACCAGAGATTGACAGTTTTCCAAAATCTTTTTGACAGCTCCTGTTACATGCAGGAGGTGAACCAGAATTAATGACCAAGGGTTAGGGGGGCCTGATTCCTGCTGTTACTTCCCAAAACGCAAATGGGGGGAAAGCTTGCTGATCCTCCTGTGCTTACACCAGCACAAATGAGATTAGAGCCCAGTCATGTACCCAGGAAAATGAAAATGTCACGGCAATGACTTGTGTCCAACTTGTGGAATAAACAGATCAAGCAGGAGTAATTGCATTTCTCCTTCCCCCGCTCTGCACACAGATACTTTTCACTGTCCTTTGATGATCTCTACAGAAAATGTAGATGATAATAAATATTTCCACACCCTTTGCTAGTTTGCAAGAGTAATGTAGCCACTTAGAGAGAAGAAAGTGGCAAGATAATACACAAGGTGTTGAAGCACCAGAATAGCAGTGTATTTTCTGAAAGCTTAAAACTTGAAATGTGGGGTTGGTTATTTTGTTTCTGTTTTTTTTTTTTTTTTTTTTTTTAAACTTACAGTAGCAAATAGGAAAAAAAAGGTGTTTTATTTTATGGTTTGAGTTTTTAGTGTCTTTTTTCCCAGTTCTGGACAGACCCCAGTGCTGGCACTGTCCAAGGAGGCAGCAGGGATAAATCAAATTGTGTCACTCTGCCAAGTCCCTCAACACTGTTCTCCAGTGCAAGCAAACATGGAAAATACTCAGATGTGCCCACTGAAACATATTGTGCTTTCATCTTAGAGCTCTTTCTGCACAGAGTCTTAAAAGAGATACCTCTAATATCAATTAACCTGCTGTTGATGCTTTGTGATAAAGCTGTTTTGATGGGAGCCCAGCCTGGAACTTAGAGCTGCTCCAGACCCATCTGGAAACTCAAATGCAGTGGATGACTTGAGGAGAGAAATGATCCCTGAATTTTTCCCAGTCTGGATCAGAAGTTGAATGTTGGAAATGTAACGAGGTAATTTGCTGTGGTGGGATTTGGAGCCTTCAATGAAGTTTCTTAAAAGCTCTGACCAGAGCACAGCATTTCTCAGGGCAGATTTTGGGTTTGCTTTGACTTTCCTTATCACCCTTCAGGTTTCATCCTTTCTTTTGAACAGCTTTGCACTGTCCATTGAAGCTTTGAAGAGCTAGGTACCATCAAAGAGGATGTGGTTTTCAGGCTCTTTTTTTGTTGGCACACTATCAGAGACAAATTATCAGCTGCTTCTGGAAGATCTCCAGTCATTTCATGTGCATTTGTGACCAAGCTTGCACTGGCAGGCATTTGCCTCCTGAAAGCAGCTTATTCTGTGTGTGCAGAGCCCTGTGCATCAGCCTGAAAATGCTGCCTGGAGAGCCTGGCAGAAAGCAGCAGCAAGGTGCTCTCAGTGCTTCCTGTCCTGTTTCCTCACTCATTTTTAGGTATTTTTCAACACACCTACTATAATAAGTGAAATCTATTTCTTTGGAGGGCAGGGTTTTTCTTTTCTCCCCATCTTTGCTTTTGAATTATGATTTTCTTAATGTAAGATGCTCTGCTTTCCAAGAGACAGAAAATTGGTTGCTTCTGCCAATGTTTGGAGTTATAAACCATTGCTTAAACTTTATGATGGCATTAATCCCAGTGCATAGATTGTTACTGTGGTTAAGGACTGTCTTATCAACTTTAACAGCCCTTGGAGTTGCTTCAGGCCATTAAGCAACAAATTGTGTGTAAGAAATAATTTGTTGCATTTCTCCCACCTTGTTTTATAGTGAAAGGTGTTATATTTAATGTCATGCTTGCCTGGGTTCAGTTGTCACCCCCAGACAATGCCACCAGCTCTTCAGTCTGTGTCACTGGCCAGTCATTCCCTCTCTTGGGAATATTCCTTGGAGCAGGTGATGTGGATTTTAAAGCATTTTGGAATTTTGTTGGAATTCTGTTGGAATTTTGTTGCAATCTTGGGAAATCTCTGTTCTTGTGGTTGGATTTGTTTTTTAGCCCATGACAGGCAAATGCAGATTTTGATGATCCATTGGCATGTCAGTACTGAGTTTTGTGAATGCACATGCTGGCTTGCAGAAAGCTGTGACAGAGGAAGGATGTCAAAAGACAGAATTACTGCAGAAATTTAATTATGGAATACAATTATTAAATCAAATTAGAGATGTGATAAAGCTAGAGTATGGCCCTGTTTGAGTGAAGACTATGGAGATGTTTCATGTCATCTTCTCATTTGCATTGTGTTAAATCCTATTAAATCAAGCTCTAATTGACTCTCAGCTTGTTCTGGGTGGGTTTTGTTCTCCATGTGTACAGCTTGTTTTGCCAAAGAGAGGAATAAGGGTTTTTTCAGCCTTCATAAGTTTCACTGCAGTTTAAAGGAGGAAGCAGCAAAGGCACAAATCCTCAAGGCGCAAGAGGATGAACAGAACTTGCTTGGCAGCAGCAATATTGACTCCCTGTGTGTGCTATTGGCAGCAAGGTCCCTCCTGCACATAAAAACCATTCCTGTCTCCATCCAGGCACAGGTGGAGCAAACACACTTCTCTTCAGCCAGGCCTCACTCACTTTTTCTCGATTCATTCTGTTGGTTCATGAGAAAGAATTCAGCATTTCTCTGGAAATGGGCCGAGAAATGCCCCGAGTGCATCTCTGAGGAAGGGCTGGGAGTAATGAACAATTGCACTGCCCTGCATCAAGGACCCACCTGGAGCTGGGAGATCTCAGGGCTGGAAAACACTGTGAGAAAAGGTAGGAAATGTGTTTGATGGCTCTTCCCTTCTTCCTGGACCATGTCCTAGTCTGGCTCGCTCTGAAGCAAAGGCTGGATTCCAGCTCTGCTCCAGACAGGTGTTAGCATTTCACAGTTACTGGTTTGGGCAGGGTGATTTAAAATCCTGTTAAAAGCCTTTTCTCCTTTGCTGTTAGACTGAGGAGCCAGCAAAGCCAAGGGCAGTGCTGCAGAGAAAGCTGTGGGGTGAACTCCACTGACTTTGATGGAGAAATCCATCGATTGTGGTGGAGCCACATTCCAGACACCACCAAGGAATCTGCCTGAAGTGACGGCTGGATTGGATTTTTTTTTCCTTATTACTTAGAGAATTAGGAGGGCTTTACATGCTAGTTAGCCCAGAAAAGTGTAAATTTGTTGAAAGCTTTTGGTGACACGGGGAACAACAAGGACGTAATTTGGCTCTGTGGAACTTTCAGGCTGGAAGGTGGGAAACTGATGGGTTTGATTTTTCCTTTTAGGAGAATGTAAATCAGAAAGAAGCACTGAAATCAGTGAGCTACACAAATGTAAAAGAATGGAGAAAGCAAAAAGCAAGCCTGTCCCATTAGCATTTTACTTGTAAACTCAATGCATCCGATAAAAAAATCATTTAGAAATAATAAACATGCCATTTTTGCAGTCACATTTCAGAGCAGAGCCACGCTTTGCGGGCTATAATTGTGACCTACATTTTGAATTATTTGATAAGGCTGACCCCCCATGATGATCTCAAATTAAAATCTTATAAATTACCACTTTCTGGCAAATAGGCTTGCTGTTATCATTTCACTCTGACATTTATTCTTTGCTATGGGTCACTGCTTTATTACTGTAAGAGCTTTTGGCCAAGTGCTGTTCCCAAAGCATAGAAAAGACGTTAAAGGTTAATTTCTTGCAAACTGTGAGAAAATGTTATGTCTCATTCATTTAGACTTGCATTACTGAATTTGCATTCTTTTTATAGTATGTGTATTAGTATGTAGCTAAAATCCCTCGCAGCAAATCAACCAATAAATTGCACTGAATTGCAGTGCAGTAATGAATTGCTTGTCATTTGGTTTCTAACAACAATAACAAGAAGGTTTTTATGCTCTTGGCCAGACAATTGACATATTCTCTCGTGGTGTAACTCTGGAGTTTTTGGAGCTCTGCCTGCCCAGGACTTGGCCCAAAAGTTGCAAGTGCCATAAAAGTCCATTGTCATGTCCTCATCTGAGAGTGCCTGGGGCTGGAGCCTGGCTATAAAATATTCTGATGATGGGAGCTGGTGTTTGGTTCCACTCTTCACTGGCTATTCAAATGGACAGGCAATTCCCCTGGAATTTAGCAAAGGTGGAACCATTCCTGCTGGGCCAGCACAGGACCAGATGTGCTCATTCCCCCTGCAAACAGGATCCATTTGGGATTTGGCACGGGGGCTGTGTGTGGAGGATTTACAGGGATTTATCAGACCTGCCTTTCAGGTGGTGACAAGGCCAGAAGGCAGCAGGAGCGATCTGGATGTGCCCTCTGAATAGAGCATGTTCTTTGTGAGGGTTTCTTTTTGAGGTGCTGCTGTCTCCCTTCCCAGTGGGAAATGCTGTGCAGGGAGCTGTTAATTGTCTCCACACTCAGTTGGTACCAGGAGGAGCTGAGTGACTGTGATAGCTTCGTGTTTTCTGTGCCAGCACATCCCTGGGGGGCTGAAACTGTCCTCAGAAAGCACGGGGTGCAGCAGGGGGTGGTGGCAGTGAGGGCACCCACACACACCTGGATCCTTCTGCCTTACTCACAGGAGATGGGCTGTGAGGAGGAGGAGGGAGGGAAACACTGACACAGCTTTTTACCAGACAGAAATGATTAAAAAATGAATCATGGTTCTACCCCGTGTGAGAGATGACTGGGAGCTCCCTGAAGAAGCAGGTTAATAAAGCTGTGGCCTGATGAAGTCATAGACCTCATTTGTCTCCTTGCCCTTTGGAGACTGGCACCTCCCAGGCTTTGCCATGGCACCAGTGCAGGTTTTGCACACTGAATATTCCACTTTTGCCCTGGTTGTTGACTTGTATTAGTCATTTTATTGTTCACTATCTGGGTTTGCATGCAGTTCCTGCTCAGCATCAGGAAACATCTGTGGGATCTCTCCCAAGGCTTTTGTCATTACTGCACCGTCTAGCCCTAATTCTCCCCGGTTATTTTGGCAATCATGCAGTCTCCCTCTGCTGCCAAGTTTGGAGGCTTCAGTAAATAGCCAATTAAATGTGTAACCTGTGTGTAAGGAAAACCTATATATCATAAAGGCACTGCCTCCCTCTGCACTGCCTGACTCAGTGGTGCACTCAGGGGAGGATGAGCTGTGCTGGGATGGTGCAGGGTTTGCTTGGAGTTACTCATATTGTGGGTTCTCAGGGAGGCTCTCCCTGTCCCTGACACCAGTAGAGGGTTGTTGCCCACTCCAGGTTTGATCCTGGTGGTGCTGGGGTTGATTCCCAGTGAGTTTAATACCAGGAATGGAATTAGTGCCTCTGGCACTGGATGCAGTTCACATGCAGGATAAAACCAGAGAAGTGTTCTCTCTCAGGGTGTATTGTGCTGTGGTGATACACAGCAGGCAGTACACACACAATGTGTACTCACATCCTACTCCTTTGTGGCTTCACTGGGGTTAAGGCAGGAACTGGAGCTTTATGTGTGTCCCTATTTAACCATAAAGCAAATCTGACCTTTGGAGATTTTATTTTCTGCAGTGTGTAAGCACATTGTGTCTATGCCTTCATTCTGACTTGGAGTTTTATTTTGAGTTAAGCTCTCTGGTAGTTGTCAGTGAAGGATGTAGAACCATGGTTATGAAATTCAATAAGCCACTGATATGATTATAATAGCCTCAGCAAATAGCTGTGACACTTAGCCCTTACAGAGCTCATTTTTTCATTCTCATTCTTACCTAAAGAAGTGCTAATGAGAACATTTTGGAGTGACTTCTATAACTTTTCTCTGCTTTCTTGTGTGAGGCTTGGAGGTTTAGTTTGGATTTGTAAGACAGCTTTTTTTTCTATGAGGTTTTTTTTTTTTTAACCAAGGAACATCAGGGACTGCAAGGAGAAAAATGATAGAAACATGTTGGAGATGAAAATAGATCAGTATTTGGCACTTCATGCTGCTTAATTAGGAAAACATTTAATTTAATTATTTGGTTGATGTAAAGAACTGTAAGGATTTTTCCATTAAAGATCTCATTGTACATCAATATTCACATTGATTTTTGGCATGGTTTGAGATCATGCACGTTTTCTCCAATGTATTCCTGGTGCAGATAGTAAAATTGTTGTATCTGTGCCAGTCTGATTGACAAAGGGTCATGGGACCTTCTTGAGGAGATCCAGGTATTTCCTTAAACTGCTCTAAGAACTCAGCAGCTGAGTAAGGAAATGCATTTGGGGATGGATCATCCAGTCCTACCCGCCACACTGCAAACTGTGTTAAAGAATAATCAAAGAAAGTGCCTTGAGCTCAGAATTTTATCGCTTTGATGACAAAATTATCAGTGCATGCTGAGTTGCCCGTGTCAGTTGTGTCAACTCTAAATTTGGAACTCGTTCTGTTTAAGTGGCAATAGCAAATAATCCTTTTTTTAACCTTAGTGGTAATTAAATCTTTATCTGATTTAATTCTGATTGTTTTAAAGCTTTATCATCCAAGTATTAATGCAAATTAACCAATTCAGTTTTTTCATTGCTGAGAGGATCCACAGTTGTCTTACATCTGGAAGAAGCTGGGTTTCCTTATCTTCCTGGAGTCCTCAGCCTAAACTCAACATAAGAGGAAAAACTGTTTGGATTTAATTTTAAAAATAAGTAGTTAATGGAAAACCCCATCCAGCTCCTTTAATAAGTAAAAATAACTGATAAAGGATACAGGCTAAAAACCGGTTTGTCATGAAGTGTGTGATGGGAAGAAATTAATTTATTTTTTTTTTTTAGAAATGAAATGTGATCTTTTAAGACCTTAAGCCAGGAGAAGGAGGGTTTCTGTGTGCTGTAGAAGTCAGGCTGGTGACAATTGCCAGCTGAGAGAATTAAGGAGAATAATGAGTGTCTCCCCTCACTCTGTTGTGCTGCCTTGCTCTCCAGCTGCTCCCAGCCCCTCACGAGGGGTTTCTATTACCTGTTTCATTGATAGGAGGCTGCATGAACGTGTCCTCCAGGTAAACACATTTCTGTTTTAAAGGGTGCAGAAATGGGGCCAAGTTACAACTAAATAATCAAAATGTGCTCCCAGCTCTTGGTGTGGTTTTTGGCTCATTGATTTGGTCTGTGGTTGGCTTCTGGAGATTTAAAACCAGACAAGTGAGGCAGTGGGAAATAAGGGAATATCCTACAGTGGCATGGGCTGGCCAGATGATGCAACAGGTTTTTTCCTGCTGTAAATCCTGATATTGTACAAGCTTAAATTAAAAGGGAGATTTCAATTTACATGGTAAGTAGTGAGGCTATAATGTGTAACTTCAAAATAAAAAGGCAGAAAAACAGTATTAAATGTAAGTATTCAGTGTTAAGGCTCACGAGATGTTTGCCTAGGTTATTATTCTTCTAAGTTTAAATACACAGCAGTACTTTTGCAAAATCACTTGTACAGACATGCTGTTTCTCTTTGGGTAATGATGATTTACCACCTTTTATTTTATCTTTTGGATGTCCGGGATGGTAGCATTGGCACACTGAAATGAAATCACATTTCTTATAACCTATTTCATTCTCTTTAACAGCATTTGCCAAGACAAAGAACAGTACATTTCCAAACTATAAAGTACCCATGTGTCCTTAGGAGAATATTATGAAACTAATGAGGCACATTTCAATGACTTCAATCACGTACTCAAAGGAGGCAGAAGCAATATATTGACCAGTGAAGAACTTATACAAGGAAAATAAATGGCACTTTCTGTGTTGCAAGGACTTTATGACCATTTTATGGAGATTTCTGGACCCTGAGATTTAATAATCTTTTTGATTTGTCACTCCAGTGGAATGACTGTGCTCATGAATTTACTCTAAATAAAATTTTCTAATCATCCTTAGGAAAATTAGAAATATATGGCAGATTAAGGAAGCAGCCATTCATCTGCTGGGTTAAACGTACTAACATGAACTTAACAAGCAATGTCGTCTTTTAACACATGCAAAGGACCAAATTATCTGCTGAAAGACTGACATTATGTAAATGTAACATTTGCTGGACCTCTAAACCCTGTGATTAAATTACTGTCTAAATTATTCTGCAATATGAATGTCGCCTACAAAAAGAAAAGCTGTAAAAGAAACGGCTGTGACATCTTCTGGGTTTGCAGTATTTCCATAATGAGTGTTTGAGATGAAGGGTTTGCACGTACAGCTCAAGATCTTAATGAAATAAGGAGAAGGAAAGGGGAGGATGTGATGTGAGGAAAAGTTACTCTGCAAAGAGGTAAATTTATCCTGGGGTTTCCACAGGAATTTGTTAGCAGAAGAAGCATGGCTCAATTAAGAGGGGAATTTAATCCACAAATCAAAACTTGTCACTGGAGAGACGCTTCCCCCACCTTCCTCTGAGGATGTGTTGGGTGATCAGTGGCAGGTAATCTGTTTTCACTTAGTACTGAGAGAGTGACACATCTATAAAACAGCAAAAAAAATAAAAAAGGGAAGAGTGTGCTGAGGCTCTGGTATTGCGAGTAATTATGGCCCTGAAAGAAAGGCTGCGTGCAAATTGTTGCCTGCAAAAAGCCAGAATAACCCATCAGTTAACTTGCACTGTATCATTAACTCACATAAATTGTCCTAACTCCTATTTCACTCATTCAGAAAATTAAGATCTAGCAGAACAAATGTGCTTCAACAAATGGAGGAATTGGATGTTCTGTTAATTGGCTCCTTGGGAAGCTGTGACAGCAGCAGAGAGGGGCTGCACCTCGCCCCCTGGCACACCTGTGGGGCGAAGTTACTGACAGCCCTTTTGGGCTACCTGGCACCAGGGTTCACAGGGATCAGAGCCAGCACTCCCCTGAAAACCCAAAAAGGCCAGAGATGCTCCTTCAGCATGTCCAGGAAACCCAAGGTGGGAGTCCAGCAGGGATGGGACTGTAAAACTGGGATGGGAAGCTGTAAAACTGAGATGCTCAGAGAAAACCCTTGAGATCCACCTTCTCTGGCAGCTAGGGAGTTCTGTAAAGCTCAGGGGTAGCTTTGCTCTTTGGTGGGGACCTTTTTCTTTCTCCTCTCTGTGGTCTTCCTCGGGGGAAGGATTTGGGGCAGCTCTGAGACTTTGGAGAAGGAACACTCCTGCTCCCCTCTAGCTGCTAAATATCTAACAGTGGATAAAAGGAGACAAATCTTGTTCATTTGCCTAAGGTGGGCTATTAATTGCTGGGCTTGGAATGGTTGGTTTGAGCTTGCACTGAGCAAGACTGACAGGGCAGTGAGGGAGGAAAGACAGAATATTAGCAAATCAGCATCAAGCAGACAGTGGTTTTGTGTGTGTTCAGGTTTTGCCAACCAACTGAAACATCCAAAACAGACTATCTCCACAAAAGTGTCCTGTAGTTTGCAAGACACCTTGTTTTATTTGTGCTGCTAACTTTCCTTCCCTCTCTCTCTCTCTTCCTTAAAATAGGCACTGCAAATTTTGTTTTACCCCATAACACCATCCCCTTCTTATACAGTTGGGGTTTTTTTTGAGTATTTATTCACAGATCTTTATTAGAAAAGACAGTCAGTATGACCAGTGCCGATTAATGTCAGTGACTCAGCAATTGGTCTTGGGGGTTCCTATTTCATATAGACTTTACATTTCTGACCAGTTTTGCCCCAAGGTTTATTATAAGGGAAACTGCTCCAGATCTCCATCATCCTTAGTGATATTTTATAATTGAGAAGGCAGGTTCCAGCACGTGGACATCCCTCCTTGTTTTCTCAGCAGCTTGATAGGACTTCTTGATTTATTTTATGAATATTTGTGGTTGTAATGAGCAGAAAATGTAGTGTGATCATTTAACCTGCAGTTTTTGTTATCTTTTCTCAGACAGCAGCAGAGTTTCCTCACAGTGCTGTTTTCCTGAGAGCCTTGTTCCCTTCTTGTTTCATGTGCCAAGTGCTGTAACAGGAGAAGCAGTTCTGGGTTTCAGACAGGACCATTTCATTCAGATTCTGGGGAAATCAGGTGTCTTTCTGGATTATTCATGTTTCTACAATTGTGGTGCTGTTTCCAGATGAAACAAATCTTTCTCATTCCCACAGACAAGAAAATTCACCTCCTCTCCCCTTCCCCTTCCTGTGACTTTGTACAGTGAAATCAAGATGGAAAAGGATTTAATGTGTGTGATTTTGTGGTGATGGTACCTGTTGCAGTGTAAACTGCCTCTCAGTGGGGTGTGATGGTTTATTTCTTTTTGCTAGAAAAAGATTTTTTTTTGCAAAAGAAGCCTGCAGTTGTCCTTCTGGTTTACCTTCATCCAGACCTTTCTGGTGTGTGGGAAGAAAAAGCAGGAAAAAAAAGTAATAATAATAATAATCATACTCATTGAAGACACTGTCTAAACTGACCCAGCTCCCCAAACTATTTACAGATTCAACCAAAAAAATGACATCTTAATGTTTAAATTTTCCTTTTATTTATGTCTCCTCTTCACTGTCCCTTGCTAGTGCACCCTGGCCAGCACACAAATGGGAGAATGCTCTGCAGGGGGACTTACTGGTTGTAGCTTTTCCTCTTTTGAAGTGGAAATATGATTTTCTGTGAAATTGTGCCAAAGATACCTGCAGGATTTGATTCACATTTTGTTTGAAAAGGAAATATTTTGGGTTTTCCCCTCTCTGCTCCCTGTTCCTGTTTGGTCAGTGCCCCATAAATGCATCTGAAAACAGCCCCTGATCTGAGCAGTTTAGTTTGTAATTGAAAATAGGAGGAAAATAGGAAAGCACAGAAATCAGTGTTATGTGTATTCCTTGTTTTTTTTAGTTTATTCATATTCTGAAGAAAATGGGTTGCAAAGGTGAATAGCTGAGTTAAATGCTTTGAGGGCAAGGTTGGTCCTATATTTGATTATCTCTGAAATACATATTGCTTTTTTTTATCCCATAATCCCCAGTACCTGACAATTTTGGCCACATCTGGCACAAACATAAGTAGCACTTCAATTTTGTGCCATCCACCTTAAATTACCCCAGGTTTACACTTGTGTAACTACAAAGTGAACTTTTTCATTATATTTTCAGCATTAGAAAGAAAAAGTAGGCTAAACTTCAGCTGTTGTAGATGAAGTATTTAGAATAATTTCCCAAAGCCCTTCATAAATGTGACATTGATTCATTGATATACAGACCATTAGCAGTTAGTCTCCTCTGTTCATCTATCATTTCAATTATCTCTAGACTTCCCCAGGGTCTTTGACAAATGGGAGACAATTTGCATTTTGTACATTAATGACCTTGGTGGAATTTGTAATTTTATTCCCCCCATTTTATAATTATACTTTAGCATTGGAGGGGAAAATCCCACAAAACTGAATTGGTCCAGTTTTTGATTTAATTGGAAACATGGGACTGTCGAGGTGAGGGAGAAGGAAGAAATAAGGAAAAAATGTTTGAAAGTATTTTGCATCTTGTGAAGAACTTTCACCTGAAGATGAAGCAGATATTGTAAGTTAAGCTTGAGGTCTGTTTTACAGGGGAGTGTTGCCCCTCTGGGTTGCAGGGTTATGGGAGCAGTTAACACAGCCTAAATCTTGGCCTAAGGAGATTTGTTGGTCTTTGCCCAATCCTAGAGATTTCTTCCTGGAAAAGCTGTCTCTTGGTTCCTTTGATAATGCACAAAAGGGAATTCAGAAAGTGATCTCTAAAAAGAGAAAGATGTAAAGGAGAAGTAGTTGTGTTTTAAAATGTGTATTTCAGAGGTTGATGGCATGGCTGGATGCTCACGAATCTTAACAATTTCCATTAATAATTTCGGATTGTCTGATACTAAATGAAGTTTGCCTGTCAAGTTAAACTGTTAATTTCCTCCTCTCCCATCTTTGAGCCTCTGGTCTTTTGCCCTAGTAATAACCAATTTTAGCATCACCTATGATGGCCACTGTTCACATCTTTCCTGTGTTTAAAAAAATAAATCTGGAGAAATGCTCACACATTATCTGCACTTTTCACTGTTTTTTAATGGTCATAATGCAGGTATCCTGGAGAAGAGATAAAAGCATTTAGTAAAATTAGGAGGTATAAGTATCTAGTAAAATCAATCATTTTACACTCCTGGCTGGGACAAAGAGGCAGTGCAGAAAAAGTGAAATTAATAACTGGAGTATCCTGTAATTGAGGAATAGTTTATGGTTTTTCTGCATTCATTCCTTCAGCAGAGAAGGAATGAATGCAGCTGGAGAGCTCCAGGCCAGCTCTCAGGGTTTTGGGGAGGTCTGTTGTTTTTTCAGTAACCCAGGGATGCTCAGGCAGCGGCCGCATCCCACGCGGGGACAGCGATCGCTGCCTCCTCCAGGAATATCCTCCAGGTGTTAGAGCTCCCCGTTGCCAGCTTTAACGTGGGATCTGAGACACCAGAGGCTTTGCCTTTCCCTTTGAACACGAAATCGCTGCAGCCTCTCAGACAGCATTAGGTGGTAACTGTTGGCAACAGCGGCGATGTTGGGAGCGACGTCTGTTTCTGGCTGCATTTCCAGAACCATCCATAACGCTGTGGTGGATGTGCTCTGCTCATAGATCACACTTCCCCTTTGTGCGTCACAGGGAGTTTGGCTGCCTCTTCCATGCAAAAAAGTAATTAGCCTGGCTTGAATGTGAGGAATTTCTTTTTTGATTGGAACTGAAGGGTGGAATTCTGAACGTGGAAACCTGAGCTGTGAATGGCATCGACCCGCAGCGCTGCGGCAGCCTTAGCTTGATGCTCAGGTTTGGGGGTGTTTTATTCATATAGCTGAAAGGATTTTGGTTTTAATCAGTGCCCAGGCCTGGCTGGGATGTGCTCAGGCCAGGCTGCTCAGCCTTGGATCCTCTGACATGCGTTGTTTTTCTGCCAGCTGAAGAGCTGCAGCGCTGGGTTTGGAGAGCTTTGGTTAAATGAGATGCTCTGAGTGGTCTGTAAGAGTGAGCCAAAGATCAAGGTAAACCTATTTATTGATTTACTTCCTCACTCTTCTGAAAACAGGGCTCAGACTCCAAACAATACACGTGTCTGTGGAATATACTTGTCTTTGCCTACGTTAGGTGTGCTGCACACAAGTGTGTGCTAGATATGTATTTATTTTTACACAGCCTTTTGGCCCTATTAGAATTTTTCTCTCCTTGTAGTGTTTGCCCTTTGCTGTCTGTTTTTAATTTTTTGAACATTTTCAATAGATCTTTAAAACTTCAAGTTTATTTCTAATGCACATTCTGTTTAAGAGATTTTAAATTTAATACTTTGACCTTACTGTTGCTCAAAAAAGCAGAGTTTGTTATCCTGAACCAAGCAATCTACAGGAGTGTGGTTTGATGTTAATATTTTACTATGGTACACACTTTGTTAAGAGTGAGGAACATGAAAATATGTCAGCTGTTTGCAGGGAGAGAGATAGAGGAACACATGTTTTAAGGTGTAAAATGATCATATATAAAAAGACCAAGTCATGTAGTAACTTTGAAGTTTTAAATTATTTAAGCTGAAGAGACACTGATGTCTCACTGAAAACATAAATACAAATTTTTCTTTGGTTATACCCCCTGAAAAAATAGGGTATGGCTTTCCATCAAGACCAGATGCCTGACATCCAGAGAGATTTAAAAGGCAAATTTAGTTAGTGTTGGGAACCAGAATGTGAAATTTGGGTTACACGAAACTGACTCTTCCTGCTCTGGTACGAATTAATTTCAGCCATGCAGGATTAACAATTTCAGCCCTCTAATTTCTGCCTGTGATCACCTTTGACACTGGTCCTGTGGAAAAACCTTGGGATCCCATATTTTTATAAGCAGAATTCCTGGGGTGTGAGGCTGAGCGCTACAGGTGGTGAGCACATGTGTGAGCAGGAGCAGGGCAGGTCCCAGGTTCAAATGCTGCTGTCAGAGTGAGGGAGCTGCCAAATTGTTACTTCTGCAGAGTTTCTGCCTTGCCCCACCACTGGGGCTGGTTTGTTTGGTTTAGAGGAGGGTTCTGAGCTGCTCTGTCCTGCTGGGAAAGGCCCTGAGGAGTCCCAGCTGCGCTCTGCTCCTCGTTGTTAGTTTAACTGGGAAGGGAAAATCCTGTTTCTTCAGTTCTGTGCTTCCAGCTTGTCACTGGTGAAATCTGCATGGACGTTAATGGTTTGTACATCCCTCTTTTTCCGAGCTTGGTGTAACTCCATATCCAAGTGCCCTGGTTGAATTTCTTAGTGGGAATTCCCTTTCAGCTAAAGGATGCTCACCTGGCTGCTGTTTCTGATGAGCAGGATTCAGACCTGTGCAATATTTATCTCATGTTCATGCTATTTTTTGCCTTTTGAAGGGACTCCCTTTCAGCAGGGCCAGCCAGCAGCAATTTCAGTGAGCAATAGTTAACAGCACCTGTTGGTGTCAGAGAAGTTGGAAGAATTCATAAGACAAATCAGGCAATGGAGTCTCTGGGAATAATGACCTCCCTTGGGTTTCTTTACAAATTAAACTGATGAGGATTTAATCTTTCTTTTTTTTTTTCCTTCCCATGGGTTGCTTTGCCCTTGACACACAAGATCAGTTTCTGGAAGTGACTGTGCCTTACACTTCTGCCAGTTCTTACAGTTTACTCTTCTGTAAACTGAATAACCATTTCCCATTTGTGTCTCTTGTAAAGGAGTGACCTGGTTGTGTGGTTATGTTTCAGCCACGCAGGGAATGATGACAGAAATGTTATTTTCTGTAGTAGGAAGTGGAGTGAGTTTACATTTAAAGTTAGCACAGGATTTTTCTCAGGGCAGTGAGTAATTCTGCCCACAGGACTGCTAGAAAGATCTTCTAGAAATGGAAAACAAAAGATGGAAGAAAATATTAAGGAGATATGGAAAGGAAGAGAAATTCAGCCCATTTCAGGCCATTACAGAGGCTGTTTGATCTAACCCCAGGCTAGATCTTGATGATGAGCAAAGTTTTGGATTAGACTGGCAAGGACAAATATTAAGAAAATAAGGAAAGAAAATAGGAGCTTCCATTTAAATCTCTGTAATGAATTCCTATTCTAAACTAGAAGCCAGCACACATCATCCTTTCTCTGCTGAGAAATTTTTTATATTCATTTCTGCTCATAATGGTTTAGGAAAAGAAAAGAGAAAAAAGAAAGAAACGTTTCCATTATTCATGTGAAAAATGAACTCATTTGCTCACATGCTTAGTGCTGGGGTTAATTATATTATGAAAAAGCACAGTTTGTAAGGAACTGGCTTATTACAATAGGAATGCCCTGAGATTTAAGCTGCCTAATTTGTCAGCTTGCTCAGCCCATTCTGTTGTAACACTCAGCCTGTTTGTAGGTTAAGCAGCAACTTCTGTGCTTGGGGCTCAGTCCTGCACAGGGGACTTTGGCCAGGGAGGGGTTGGACATTTTCTGGTTTGGGGGTTCCCTTGTGGCAGCACCATCACTCATCACCTGCAGTCCCTGCACTGCAGCATCAGGGACTGCTTTGGACCAGGGCAGAGCTGCTCTGGTGTGGATTGAAGTACCAAGATTGGCTGGGGAGTACCAAAATTGGCTGGGGAGTGCTTTAGGTGTCCCTTTCCCACAGCACTGCAGTGGACACAAGGACACTCTGGGTTTGAGACATTTATTCCACGTTTTGTGTAGACAGGAGATGTTCTCTTGCTCAGATTGATGAGTTCTTCTGAGGACACAGTAAATACAGGGAGGACAAAGCTGGAATAAACACTTTATTCTCCACTTCCAACGGGACTTTTCTTTGTTGTCTCTTCTGCAGCTAAAGCTGTGATTTGTGTCCTTTCCCTGAATGTTTGGAAGCTGATTTCCAGATAAGCCATTCCTGCAGCCCTCAGTTCCCTGTTCCTGCATCCTGCTGGCTCGAGCTCATCCCCTCACACTCCTGCTGTCACAAACTCAGATTGCTGCTGTACACAGATTTTTGAGTAATATTACAGCAGAGCTTCTCAACACCCCACGTTGTTCGTGGTGTGCTGCCACTAAATTGGTAGAATCTGACCCATCCTTACAGGTTTTGCTTGGAACAAGCATTTATTTCTGTTTGAAATTGTTCATTCCCCTTTCATCCTGGGGAGCCTCAAAGGCAGCACCAACGTGCTCATCTATCTTTATCTCTGGTTTTTGTTATTGCTGTGTTGGATCAGTGCCGTGCTCTTCAGAGCACCTGACATAAATCCCTTAAAATACAGGTTGAGCAGAGGACACAAAGTGCTGCCTTTGCTTCCTTGCTGTTCCTTTTTGATGCCAGTGCTGTGGTCTCTGAACTTGTGTTTGGTCCTGAGGATGTTGGCCCTGGCTAACCCATGGGTGTCTTAAGGTTATTCACACTTTTATATGACACTGGCTGTCACTCTCCAGCTCTCGTGGCCTGAAAACTTCCATACATTTGCATAACCTTGATTTTTTTTTTTTTTTTGGTTCTCATGGAGATCTGTAAAAATTACTGTAAATGCTAAGCTTTCAGAAATGACCCATCACATGGGGTTTTTTTCTATATATTTTTAAATTCAATTTTACTGACCTGCTTTATAGATGTTTACAGGAAACTGGAGAAAAGGCAGAAGTTCATGCTAATTTTCTTGAGATCCAGAAGCAAGAGGAGAGTTGGAGAGAACAAAAAATATGAGCAAAGAGCCAGCCTTAGTTCATGACCAAGTGGTTTAGTGACTTCCTCCCTGAGGAAAGCAGCGGGCAGCAGGGTGCAGGGATGTCTGGAGTTCAAGGTGCATTTTCTGAACTCCCCTTTGGGCACCAGGACTTGGCTTGGCTGGAGTCAGCTGTGAGCTTGTGCTTGGGGTTTAGCACTCAAAACACCAATCCAGCTGCTCAGAGTCCTGAAGCCTCACTGAGAGTCACTGCCTTGGAAATGATGTTTGAAGAGTGTTTACCTGCCTGCAAAAATACTGAGGGCTTATTGTGAGATCAGACTTGGGAAGTTCAAAGGCTTTCCCTGTTTGTGTGTGCATAACCAGCACTTGTCGGGGCTGCAAGTCAGGTACACTGCAAAGAGATGCATTTTTAGGGCAAAAGCACTTCTAGACAAAAGCAAGGGCTTTTAAGGATGGCACTGTAGAGGCCCTGAATTATTTCTAAAAGAGTTCCATTTTGTGGCATAGAAAGTCAAAGCAGAAAGGAGCTCACCGCGGCAGAGTGGGGAAGGTGCCGCACCGCCAGCCAGGCTCTCTTTTATGTTTTGCTCATAACCATCATAGCAGGGAAAGGCAAACACTTGTCTAATTTGATAAAATATCTTTAATTGCAGCAGCAGCACTTGAGGTTTGGGCTGGCTGCGTCAGCTCTGTTTGTAATCACAGCTCCAGCCGCACTCCACAATCAGCGCCAATTGCTGCCAATTAGCATCCGCTAGGCTGCTGCTGCTTTATTCAGATGTTCTGGGCTGTTTGGTTGCATTATTCATACCTTGGCTGGCAAAACATAGTTTAAAAATGAGCACCGTTACAGGGTTTCATTGTACCCTGACAGACCTTCTCCCAGCTCCACCTCTCAGTTTAGTTCTGTTTAGTGAACAGAGGGAAACTTCGGGCGTGATCTAGGTCATTCTGCATTTCACTTCTAGGAAACAGCTCCTGCTTGACACAGAATTCTAAAGAGAAAGATATCAAAAGGCATCAAAGCTGGTGTTTTTTCATGTAACAATTTGGTTTTGGAAGTGGTTGTTGCAAAATGTCATCAATGTGCAGGATATTAGAAATAAAAAAGAAGAAAAAAATTTAAAAGTGAGCAGGAATGCATATGGTTGTAGAGGACTGCCTGACCTGGGACAAAGATTTTAAAAGAACTTTTAAGTGCCTGTTTAAGAGCTGAGTCTGGCTTGTGGTGTAGGAGAGCTTGGGGTGGAAGGGGCCGTCTCTGTACCTGCAGCAGGTACAGAGTGTTCCCTGTAGTGGCACAGGATGAACTACAGGCCCAGTCTAACACAGCAGCATCTTGGGCTTTAAGAGCTTGTGGTTTCACCTATTTAAACTTTGAGTCTCTGTTTTCCCCCCACAGGATTTTATTCTGACTTCAAAGGAGTTGTTCTTAATGCGAGCAAGTGCAAATGATTGATGAATGTGTTTGGTTTTGGTTTTTTTTCCTTCAGATGATGATTTTAATAAGGAGAAATGAATGCTGGCTAAGTATATTTAACAAGGAGCTTTGTTTGCTTTTGGTTTTGCATCTAAGTTGAATTAAATGAAATGCTTTAATGCCACAGTAAGAAAAGAAAGCAAACCATGGCAGAGCCCCCCATCCCTGGGGAACAGGGGCCATGCACATACTCGTTACGTGATGGATGCTCTCTGCATATGGGAATGTGGCATGGGGATAAAGAGCAATGAGTGCAGCAGTGATTTCCTTAATTAAAATATTTTTAAAAAATTGGAAAAAGGAGGTGCTAACTTGTGGAAGCACAAGGAGCAGAGCTGCCAGCAGGAGCAGTGGCAGTGATTGGTGTTTGCTGGGAGGGGAGGCTCCAGGAGCCTGTGCCAAACTCCCCGATAACTTTGCTCTACTAATCAGGCGCTTGTTAATAATGACTCAGATTTACGATAGTTCATAACAGCCCAAGAAGAAATATTCATCCTGGTATTGACTTTGTGGGGGAAGAAAACCTAATAAAGCATTGAGAGTGCTTAATCAATAGCCGGGCAGGGCTGTGCTGACTATCAGAACGAGCAGCTTTGTTTGCTATTCAGGCGGATAATTTATGGTTAGTGCTGGAAGTGATGTATGTAATTTATGTTTTAGAGACAATTACTGCTCACAGACAACTGCTGCAAAGCTTTCTGCAGGAAACCAAAAGACAAACGCAGCCTTTGGGGTGCAAGTGTTGTGCCTGGCAGCCTGTCCCAGTGTGTTTGTTCATTTCATTATGTGTATGTGTAATTTTGATATATGTGCATGTGTGCTACGTTGCATTGTAGCAGTGAGTGGCCTTTAAAGTTCAAATCAACTTTCTCAGGTTTCAAGATTTTTTAGGCATATGGTTTTGGTTGCAGACCATCCAAGCGGTAATTAACAAAAAACAAAAACAGCATCTAAAACTTAAGGAGGTGCTTTTTTTTGCATCTTCAGCATTTTTAAAAGCTCGAATCAAATTATTTAGATCAATGTATGAGAAGTTGTCAAATGAGCATTGTGATTTACAGACACTTGCCTAGAATACCTCCTAATAAAAGCAAATTGTAAGATAGTTGCAGTTCTACACCTTGCTGTGCCAGGCCCTCAGATATATTAAAGTATGCATATAGGACCATTTGAGGTGTACATGATAAACTGTATTTAGACTTAGATCCTAACCATTATGAGGGTTTGGTTTGGTTTTTTTTTTGCCCATCAGCATTTGTGTTTTCTGAGTTAGGAATTCACATCTCTAAATTGCTATAAAACTCAGTATAAGCTACCAGTGCCTGTTGGAGAGAGGAATCAAACTGCTTTCTTAAAGATATTTAACATTTAGATTCCTGAAATCAGCCCATCTTCATCATGGTCTTCATGAGAATGTCCCAAGTGTTGTTAATGAAATGTTGTCTTCCCTCTAAATGAATGTGTTGTGCTTGCTGTGACCCCTGATTGAAGCTGGGTGTGTTCCCCTAACGCTTTTAAACTAATCAAAATCACCTCCTTGCTCCGTGCTGGTGGGCTTTGTTCAGGCAGGATTGCAATAACAATGGCAATGATTTTACAGATTTTATTCCACTTCAGTGATTTATTTCAAGTCCAGGGAGCTCTGACACGTGCTGAGGTCAGTGGCTCACGGGTCAGAGCATGGGTTAGCCCAAAACTGGGCACCCACATGGCAAATCTGCATGTGGCTGCCTTAAATGAATAAAGTTATTGCTCATATGCAGCTGATAAATACAGAAACCTTGGAAAATGGGTTTTAAATACTGTGCAGCAGTCACGAGATTCCTTTTGTTATCTTAAAAATTAGTCTTGATATTAATGAATATGGCATTAAACTCGTCGTATGGGGAAAATAAAAATACCTTAAGCTGTAGGCAGTGAGTTAAGTGCTGTGTTCCACTGATTTAAACACACAAACTTGCCAAAATTAGATGGTCTTTGACTTCATGGTTTTCTTGTTGCAGAGCTGAGCCCCTGCTCATTGCAGGTGCTTTCTCCAGTGCTGTGCTCAGGACAGGTTTGATCCCTCACTGGATTTTAGAGATGCTGAATTGAGCTCCAGGTGCAGACCCTGCAGAGCCCTCACCAGCAGCTCAGTGGAGAGGAGGCTTCTGCCCTGATGCCAACACCTATTTCTGCTTTTCACACTGATTTTTCTTCATCTGCTTTCTGCTTTTGAGAGCTAATGATAGAGCAGGTCACTGCTGTTAGATTTCAAGCTGGAATTACCAATGAAAACCACTCTGTCCAGTGTCTGCTTTTACATAAAGCCTTCATTTATGCAGGAAATCTGAAATTACCTACATTTTCATAAAAACTTGGTGAAGGGTTGTTTTCCCTGGAGCTGAGGATGTGTGACATTTTCAGATGGAGTAGCATTAACAAGAACAGAGAAGTGAAGGGATTGGAATTGTCCTTCATTTAGCATGTAGTTCCTAGGCAGGGTTAACTGGGCAAAGGTGGTCTGTTTCATAAAAAAAAGGTATGTTCCCTTCCATATCAAGTATTTTATAAGATTTTTGGAGAAAAACCACCTTCTCACATAGTTCTGTCTATAATACCACGAGTGCAGGGAGTGTGGCACATGGGCACACATCAACAATCCATATTTTAACATACTGCTGGATTTAAAATATATTGTGTATTTTTTTCCCACACATATATGCTAGACAAATCATATATAAAGTTAATATCAAGTTAATCTAGATGCAAGGTGTTTTCAATTATTTTTCCCATGGCAAGATTGAAGGCTCACATCCAGTATGTCCCATGGATAATGTTTTTGTGTTGCAACATTGGCTCTATAAATAAATGTGAAACATTGCTGTAGCAAACATCACATTTGTTTTTTTTTTTTTTTTTGAAGTGCCTACAGCATGTCATTACAGATGGATTGATAGGCTTGATAACATTGAACTTTTGTCAGACCTAACGTGGCAGACTTGTTACGTGTCAGAAATTTTCTGTCATTTTGCTCACTATTCAAAAGGCAAAATATATTTGCGACCTTGAGTGACATTGAATATGGAAAGCAGACAGAAATTTATCATTTGACAGAATTGTTTTTGTTGAGTTTATTTTAAGTTTCTTTTTTTTTTTTTTTCAGTGGCAAAGCTGTAATCAGATTTTAAAATCCTGACTACTCTGTTTTAGGAATATGGAACAGCTGATTCCGGCTTGTAAAAGCTCTATGACCCGGCCTTTTACAAATGTAAAACACATTCTTTATTACTTCACATTCAGATCATTTATTTTTGTGCTTCTTTGGACTGAGGCAACATCTGACCTTTATTATGGAGTTGCAGAAAGCAGCTTGGCAGAGAGCAGGCAGTGGGGAAGGTCTTGAACAGGAGACAGGACAGCAGAGGATGCAGATGCTTAGAGAGCAGATTTTCATAGTATTGGGCTAAATCTGGTGAGATTATTCCTGCTCAGTGTATTCCTTCTAGTGCGATTGCTCTCTAATAAAGCAGTGTAAAAAAAAAATTTCTGGTGCCTTTACTCAGAAATTAAATCATAGTTTATTTTATGATGATTAGCTTTAAATAAGGTGTTTGTCTTAAAGACACATGGAGATGGAAAGTCAGGTTTTGAGAGTATAACAGAAGAGTGTTGGGTTTCTGGTGTAAAAAGCAGCAAAGAAATGAAAATATTTCATCAAAAGATGAAAAGAAATATTAAGGCAGAGACAAAGAAATCCTGGACAGAGCATTAAGAAGGTAGGGTTAGAAGAAGGAGGAAATGAGGTTTTCAGTCATGCAGCACCAATAGCTGGACCACAGCAGTTTATGCTGAACAAGGAAGGAAAAGATGTTTAATTGCTAACAGGAACACTCTGCAATCAAAGGAGAAACTTCCTATATATTAGCATGCAACAGCACTATACACTTCCGAATGGATTATACCCTGGTGAAATCAAGGGGATAATGACGAGCTCCTCAGCTAGAAAGGTTTTGTTCCAATGATTTGGTTCAAAATATAGACACTGGTGTTAATAAATTCGGCTGTAGATCCTAGACCACTCACCCAGTCAATATTGTACGCCAGGAGGTCACATAACATTGTGGGTGCTAAAGAATAAACCAGTTCTTCCCTTAATTTTGTTAAAATAAAATAATAAAAAGAGCAGGGAGATTTTATCAGTTTTCAACCCTGTTAGTATAAATAGAAGTCGAAGCCGTGGAGCTGGGTTATTTTGTGGCTTGTTGCTGTTTGTCACCACGAGGCGCATGGAGCAAAGCACTCGGAAGGGGCCGCGCGCCGCTCTCCGCGCGCTCGCGTGCCTCCTCCCAGAGCTCAGAGGAACACGTCCAAAATCTGCCTGCTGTCATATGTTCTCCCCATCTCTTGCTGAGGAGAAGCGAGCAGACGCACGCTGTTATTTTGGTGCCGTTTGTTTTTGGAGGGGAGGAAGGGGGGGAGTGTTTTTCTCTGGGAAAAGTTTCTGTTTGAATCGCGTTCCCGTGAAATCGAGAAGAGCCTTGTTGGCTTCATGCAAGTTAGGATTTGGTTTGTTGTGTAGCTCTGGGATAGCTGAATTTTGTTTTATTTCTTTGTAGCCTGCCTATAGTTTTCCAGTATCACCGAGAACAAAGAAATTATCATTTTGTCGGTCATTGCATTGAATCTAAATGCAATGACAGACAAATTAAGTGGTTTTAGTAGGCTTGTGCCTCTTCAGCTACACTTTAGCAAAAGTTGGTTCTTTATGATACACTTTTCTTTTAGCTTTTCAATAGTCTGAAACCTCCTCAAAAATTTCTTTTAACCTGTGGCTTTTAGCCAGGATCAGAAATGAACCAGTCAAGTGAAACTTGAGCTCATCAAAGGACTAACAAACCTTGGTAAATCTTAGTCTTTAACACTGAAGGGTTGCAGTTGAAATGCTTTCACCTCTCTTGCATGAATGTGAAATTATTTTTTTTATGATTTTTCTTTACAAACTAATTAATGGGTTTTTTTAATGCCTCATTTCTCCTCTGGGAACGAGGAGTGCCATAATATGAAGCAACTGCCTGTGGTTTTTACAGTCATGATGATGCTTATCTTCTGCTGCTTAATCCTCCTCCTTCTGGCTTTTCTGCTGTCTCACCTGAGAGCAAGAATCTTTTAGGTTGGAAAGACCTTTAAGACCATTGTGTACAGCCATTAACCCAGCACTGCCAAGCCCACCTAGAGGACAAGTCCCCAAGTGCCACATCCACTAATGGCTGGGCTGGAAGATCTCAGAGGTGTTTTCCAACTGTAATGATTCTGTGATATTTATCTTTTAAGTCCCTCTGAGGGTGGTGACTCCAGCACTTCCTGAGCACCCTGTTCCAGTGCTTGGCAATCCTTTCAGTGAAGAAATGTTTTGTGGTACCCCATGTAACCCTCCCCTGGCACAGCCTGGCTGAGTGGAGGGGCTCAGCAGTGTAGCCGGGAGTCGCCACTTCTGATGTTGCTTCAGGGTCCTGAGCTGTTCATCTCAGAAACTTTCCCATTTTTTCACATCAGTCAGACACAACCATCCTCAGATCTTCAGGTACTGTGTTCAGTGCCCATCCTTCACTGGTTTCTTGTGCTTTCTCCTGGCAGATGTCAACGAGTGCACCACGGCGAACGGCGGCTGCCAGGAGCGCTGCTGCAACACCATCGGCAGCTACCACTGCAAGTGTCCAGCTGGCCAGAAGCTGGGGGAAGATGGAAAATCCTGTGCAGGTAACGCTTTGTACTGTGTCTCACTGCTATTAAGGAGTCGGCAGACTTAGGAAGGGAAAGGAAATGCTGGCTTTTATGTGGAGCCAGCTGAAGAGCGCGTGCTCAGAGTTGTCGAGAGCGCGGATCTTCTCATGTCCGGATTATGAAGATGTAACTGTAAGAACACTTCAAAGGGTTGGGGTTTTGTTTTATTTTGTTGAAAAAAAATGTTATCACTTAACCTGGATTGGCTGTGCCATGTTCTGATTATGGGATTTCAGTCATCAGCTGAAAAACTTGAAGGAAGTGTATGCGCTTGATAATATTTCATCTGTCTCTTAAGCAAAATGGCTCTTATCAGAAAATACACATACATTTTCATATTTCAATCACAATTCCACAGCTAGAGATTAACTGAATAAAAAAGGATTTAAAAACCACATGCTATGTAAACCCATTTGTCTTTTTCCTAAGGGAAATTTAAGTCTAGTTAGTGCATTATAGGGTAAAATTCGTTCTTATGCAAAAACTTAATGTGTTAGAACACAAAATGAACTGTGTGGCTCACTGGCAAACAGAGTGGCTGTAAACAAGCCCAGGTGATGTGCTGACCTAGGGCCACTACATTTTGTGCATCACTGGGTGCTGCAGAAGGTCAGGTGTGAGGTTCCCAAGGTGTGCTGTACTCCAGGCCAGAGCAGTTCCTTCTTCCTGAGCTCTCCCCAGACACAGGTAGCAGGGATGTGCTGCCACATCACCTGGTGTGCTCTGCTGTGGGCCTGAGCTGCACCTCCCCTGCATTTCAGTGCTGCAGTAAATGCATCAGTGATGATAACTTTTTAATCTCAGGGCAGCTTTTCATGAGCTGTATTATCATCTTCTCAAAGAAACTGTGTTTCCTGGCTTTTCCCATTGCACAGGGTCTCATAAATCCGCTTCTTCCAAGATTTCATTTTACCATTGTCCAACTCCATTTTAAGGTTTGGCTAAAGCAATGTGTTTCTTGTCTGTGGTCATATTTATCCCACCTTTATAATTTATTTGACTGCACTCCTTTTTTCACTAAAAGACAATAGAATTATTTTCTATTTCAGCCTGTCAGTTAAAAACCACCTTGACAGTGAAAATAAGCTGTAGATGGTTATGTTATTTTGATTGAAGTATTTCATTTTGGCCTTTGGAGAGCTCAGCCCAGGAATATCATTTATGATTCACAGATCCCTCCTACTTCACCTCTCTTGCCTCTTTGGGTGACTGACTGGCAATATGCCCATGGGCCAGTGCACAGGTCTGTCTTTTGATGCCTACTTACTGCTTTCAGTGCATAAAAATTGTCCAAACCCCAAGGTTTTTGAAAGCAGGAGTCCTACTCATCATAATCCTTAGCATGCATGAGTCATTTTTCCTGTAGACTAGTCTTATTTTAATAATTCAGTCAAATTAGTGTTCCTTCTGCACAATTCTATTCTGACAATACACTTTAAATTCAAGCATTTGGACAGTCTTTAAAAACTCAAACAGAGCTCAAGGTGTTTGATTTTTGTGCTGTATTTTATCTGATCAGGATTTGCAGGGAGAATATGTTATTTAGTATTTTGAGGCCATTTCTTTTAAGTCCTCAGGCAAAAAATGTAAAACAATGAACTGGAAGTGCTCAAGTCATAAAACAGAGTGTGGTGGTGTCACTAAATACACCTGAACTTTTGCAGAGGTGGCAATGACAGAATTTGGCTGTTCTGACCTGCAAGGAGGCGAGCTTCAGCCAACTTCTGGCCATCAGGTGGTACAATATGAGTAACTCAGTAGTTGGTTACTACATGAGGGAAAAGTGAGCTCTCAAACAAACCTGAGTGCTGCTGGAAGGACTTCCAGGGCGTGCACTGGGGTTTTATAAATGCCTCTGCACTGCTCAAAGGAGTCATTTTTGCAGGTAGGAGTAAAACAGCTCCTCATTCAGGTTAACCCATGGTTTTGGAGGAATCAAGTTTATTGTTGTTCTGGGTTGTTCCATTCTTTCTGCCTTTATGGCATCACTGTGCTTTATGTTACCCCTTAGTCTAAACTCAGGCATTAAATAGATGTGCACCATTGTTCTGCTGCCATTATTTGTCTCGTGGTTGGTTTTATTTCACTGGTGCCTGCAATGATCGATCAGTGTACGGGGTTTTTTATAAGCCAAGGTACAAATAAGGTGCATTGTTAGAAAAGCAGCATGGAAGTAGCACAGATCTTATTCAGCAAGTCATTATTACTGGAAAGATTGATCGTGTTTTTCAGAAACAAAATAGAGCATCCTTCTGACAAAAGGGAAAGATGTTGGGAAAGAACTGTTGGGTTTTTTAAAATATTTTTTTAGCCATTTGTAGCTGTTTAATGCTAAGGAAGGGAAAGTGGATAAAAATTCACTAACCAACAACTTAGTGAAGAGCACTGCTGTTTTGATCAAGCATTGCTGGGGGTTTGTGAAAAACGTTTTTTGGATACCCAAAGTTCTCATTTCACAGCTTGAATGAGCTGACAAAGCTCAACATCTCCACCTTCTAGGGTGTCAAAGGTGTGTGCAAGACACAAGACTTCATGAATATGCACAACACAACTACATAAAATATGTGGGATAATCTTAAAATAGTTATTGCATCATCTTTGATTAAACCTTCTCAGTCTTGAGTGATTCTGTGTGTGGTTGGACCCACATGGGGCAGGGGATTGGGCAGCACAGACCCATGCTGTGGGGTCTATCCTCATTCCAAAGGCTGTAGGGATATTTCCTGGCTATTTTTAGGAATCTTTCCTGGCTATTTGGGGGTTCTTTTGGCAGGATATGTCATTCAGAGTTATGTAGCTTGTAAGGTCTTTCTTCACTTTGGTGAGGGATACTCGTATGAGAGGCAAGATGTGGTGAGCTGGAGGCCTGTGCATCCCCATAGAAATGCCAGCCAGAGCAGTGACCTGATTAGCCTTTCAAAGCTAATTATCTCCATGTTATTCTGCAGCTTTCACTCTCCAGCCTTCATGCTCAGAACTTCAGTTTGCTTCTCTGACAGAGAAATATTTCCTGGCAGCTCCTGGCGCAGGCATTTCAGATTGTGACAGAAAGCTCCTGCTTCCCTCCCGCTCCTCGTGCGCCTGATGGAAATGAATGATGAGACAGGATTTGGCTTTAAATCACTGCACAAATAATGTGACAAATTAATATTTGACATTTACCAGTGTAGGACTGTCAGGCTGATGCTGTGCCCTGTGCATCCGTGTGCTGTTCCTGGGGCAGCCTGGGCAGGTGGGTTTGCTCAGAAAGGAGTGCCCTGGTCTGAAGAAGGCAGAGGGAATGGGTTTGTGCCTTGTTTGTGGAGCAGAGGCACCACTGTGTCAGGGAGATGGGCTGTGAAATGCAGAGATATCCTCATTTCATGTTTTATTCTGAAGCGAAGCAGCTCTACTCGAGCATCGCGAAATGCAGAAATGGTATTTTCTGAACATAAATACCATTTAAAATGGTATTTTAAATGGTAATTTTAAAGCTCAGTTGTTGGCAGAAGTCCAGATCTGTAAGGGATGCTGAGGCTACAGCTACAAAAGCGCGTTTTCACACATGAATAAGCTGCAGAAGTCAAGTAGAAAAAGGTCGTGACCTTATGTTAACCTTCTTTGGTAAACTGTCATTTCTTATTTATATTATTGTGCTCTCATCTGTCAAGGCAACTGCAGGAACTTAGAGACAAGTGAAGTCCTGTGATTAACTGTTGATGGAAAGGAGCTCCTATTTGCTTGATTGGAGTGATATTGCAATGGCTGTAACCCCATCCCTGGGGGTTTCAGTCAATCCTCGGAGCTCTGGCTGCTTCCCTGACCTTTGCCAGGGGGACTTTGGGAGCAGCTGCCTCCAGAGCCAGAGTGTGACTGTGCCAGGGCCACCTCTGGTTACCCCAAAATGGAGGAGTCACTGGGGTCGCTGCTGGAGCCTGCTCCCAGGGCAGGGGGGACTCCTCAAATGCTGTTTGCTGCCTTGGAAGAGTTAATGGTGGGCTAAAGCAATACTGAGGGACATGTCTGAGAGCAAGAAGGTGTTTATTAATAAGGTGACAGCATTTATTAAGTCAATAAGGTCTAAAACACAACTTACTCTTGTCAAAATTCTGGTTTTGTTGCAGAGAACAAATGCTAATTCTGCATTTGGGCTGCTTTCCCTGCCCAACAAATCAATGTACAGGTGTCTGCCATGTCCTGTGATAAAAAACTGAGGCACATAGCCCCATGCACTTGAAGGGAAATGCCAAAGCATTTTTAGTTATATTTATCTGATTTTTATTAGAATAGAAGACTAAAAGAAATTAGTCTACTGGAAGGATTCAGGATGCTTTTGCATGATCTTAACTCTAACAGTTGCATTTGTTTCAGCACACATTGTTGGCAGGCCGCGACTCTGAGGTACTTATTGCCAGGAACACTTCAGCAGAAGGAGAACAAGGAGAATATATTTTACAAATATCAAAAAGTACCAGTTCTTATTCCAGCTGCAGCAAGTGCCAGACCAGCTGAACTCAAATCTTACAGCACTCAAGTGAAGGCACACCCAGGTGAGGTGAAGCCACCCAACCCTCTTCATCTTCCTCTATTTCAAGATCTTGTCTTGGGACAAGGAAATAAATCCAGTTGCAGGAATTGTGTCACAATTATCTAATTATCTGTAAATTAATTACTCTGTCCACCTAATGTCTGTATCTTAAAGGGAGGGGAATGGACAACTCCACCTCATCACCTCACCTGGGTGAACCATCTTGATAACTGAGGCATTTCAGTTATTTCAGTATTGGAATTTTGCAGCAATTTTGAAAAGAAGAGAAAAAGAATAGGCAAAAGCAAAAGGCTTGTGAGAGGAGAGAAGGTAAAACCTAATTTCTGATTTTTCCAAACCTGTTTTTAGTGCCTCTCATGTATCCTGGGATTCCAGCTTGGGTTTTTAGAGCTAAGTCAGATAATTTCAAGTATTTATGTTTCAAAGTATAAAAAGCTCACAGTAATCTGCCAAGGGGGGGTGAAGAGTAAATATTTTCTTCTCCATTAGTTTGTACATCCAGAATGCTGGTAAATGTCTTATATTTGAAGCAAAATCAACAAGAAGCAATATCTGTTTTTACATGTAAGTATTGTGATTGCTCCTACCTGTCAAATAATTATTTTTAGTCATGAGTAAAAAGCTTAATAACTGCTTTTGATTTCAGATCCCAGTTGGAAATTTTAAAAAAAAAGGGTTCCCCTACTTGTCTTACGGAGGGAACTGAATTAAGTAAGATTAGGGATTAATTGTGCATTATAAACACTGTTTGGCATTGTGCACTCAAGAGTATTTTCAGTGTATTTCAGAGCATATTCAGTGTATTTCTGGAGACTGCTGGATTTAGGCAGGAGGACTGTGTGATTTTTGTGCATGGCTGCGGAGAAGCTCCGGGCAGAAACTGCTGGAGATGTTCTACATTTGCAAACTTGATGGGGAATCTAATTTTATTTCCACTCCCGAGTCATTCTTTTGGAATTCTCAATTTCAGGCGTTTCTCTGAGCAGGAGTGATGGCTGGGGGTTGTTCCTCTGACCTCCCTCGTGCTCTCCCATGCTGTGTTGGATCCAGCTGGGATCAATCACTGCGTGGAGCTGCTACACTCTCCCAGGCAAATTGTGTCATCTGTCTGCATTTGTCTATTCCTGGTAGTTCTACAGCAAAAAAAGCCTTCCAAATAAGTAGTAAAAATGACAACATAGCCGTAGTAAGGGTAACACTGACTTCAGCTTATTGGACTTTTTAAATGGATTACCTGAGTGCTGATTCTTGGCAAGCCTGAGCAGGCAGGGGCTTGAGCTGAATTTCTGGGGCTCATTCCAGGCTGGCAGTGGCTTGGTCTGTGCAGTGCCCTTGCTTTCTGTGAGCCCTCCCCAGCAAAAATCACAGCTACACAAACCTTCTCAATCTTATAAAAACACATTGAATACTATTAACTCGGCAAATCCCAGCATTTTGTGTCCGTTTCTCTTCAGCCAGGGAAGGGACATATTGCTCGGGACAGAGCAGACACTTCCCACCTGGCTCAGAGTATTTCTGTGTCAGTCTGGGCTGAGAAGAGCATCTGATGCTCTGATAATTGATTTATTGTTGATTTTGTACTTTTGAATTTTTTATTTTTGAATTTTTATTTTTTTTAATTTTTAATTTTTGAAATTTTTAAATTGCCCTGCTTTAGTTTCTCCCCAGTTCCTGCTTGGCTGCTGCTGAAGGCTCCCTGCTCCTCCCTCACGCACCGAACAAAGGCGGCTGCGAGCTGAACCCCCAGATTCTCACATCTGCCATCCCTCGGGGTGCACAGGCTCACAGTTATGACAGCTCCCTCCAAAGTGAGTGCTGCCACTGCAGGCTGGGCTCGTTTATCCTGGATGTGTGTTTTCATCCCCGGGAGCTGAGAACAGGCTGAGTCAGTTTGCAGTCACTTTGTATGCAGAAGTTTTATGCGCACCAGTTGGGTCAAGGGTGTTGTTGTCCTGATCCAAGGCTCCAAAGCAATGGTTGAAGGAGTCCTACCCAAAAGCCCTTGACTTTTGGGGAGGACTGGGACCACTTATATTTCAATCCTTATATTTCAAGGATTCCATGATTATTTCCAGATAATCTTGGCAAATCTCTTTTTCTCCACGGCGCTTGTTTTTTGGTGCCTAGATTTTTGCCTTTGAACGCTTAATTCAGCTGCCACGTTTTAATAACAGCCTTCTGCATAAACAAGCCGTGGAACTGGCAGTTTAATTTTCAGGTTATGTCAGACTACAGGGTTAGTACACTGTTAGAACACTACCTAACACAGGGTTAGGTGTAGTGCAGCTTGTCACCGTGTCACACATTCCCTGCAGCTCAGCTTGTGCCGCGTTCCAAGGCAGCAGCGTCTCTTAAAAAGCACAGCGTTGCTCGTACCACAGGGAAAGCTGGCACCTTTTCCCTTTGCATTCCAGTTATCAGATGAATTATTGATCGCTGATCTGAAGGGGAAGGCTTGTTTCTGGGTGTCACAACAGCAGCACAGGCAGAGCCCCATCTCCACGGCGTTTCCCATATGGCGCACACGGCTCCCCGTGCGTCACAGCTGATTATAGACCCGACACAGGGATTGCTTCCCCAGCCTTCCAGCTACCTTGTCTTCCTCCAGCTCCACCAGCTGGGAGAAAATATGGAGCAGGAACCTCAACTTGCCCTTATCCTTGGGAAGGAATGTCCTTCAGGTTGTGGGATGTGCAGGGACAGCTGCCACCCTCTCCATGGTTCCTCCCTGAGTTTTGCACAACAAAGTTGGGCATGGGCAAAAAAAACTGCCCTGGAGAGTTTTGTTTGTCCAAACCACTTGATGCATAAAGCTGTATTGATCAGCTTTCGATAGTGAAAACATCCAAAGTTCAGAAGTACTGCAGTGTTTGTCATATTACTCAGGGACTCAATGCTTTTAATTAACGGGGGAGCTATGAATAGCTAGATGGAAAGCATTATAGAGCCAAATGAAAAGGCTGTTATTGTCCGGATGAAAGATAATATTTGGAAATAATGTGACAAAAAATGATAGACTGGAGTACAAATATGTTTTGAGATATTTCTAGGGCTCTGATTAGTTTATATTAGGTAGTTTTTTGCATGTATGACTACATCTGAAAGGCAGGTTATAGAGAATGTTAACATTCCACAGGGCTGATTGACAATAATTAGTTTATTTTGAAGGAAAGGAAAGAAGCAGGGTATTGTTGGAGCTGACTAATGTGAATTAAAAGCCAGGTAATCTTTTCTGCAATTACAGAGATACAATGATTGCTGTTATCAGAGAAGAAAATCCACTCGTACTTTTAAGAATCATTGTGTAGGAAGAGCTTTGCAAGCCTGAAATTGAAGCTCTGGTCATGGTCTCCAAAATTACACTTAGTAGTAATTTTATGCAGAAGCAAGACTTCTGAATACTTAAATTATAGCTTGTTTGTAGCAAGGTATTTACCAGCAAATACAGGCATCTTATAAACAGCACATGAGTCATCTTGGTGCTCATTTCGAGCACATCGAAAATGCAAATTGCAGCTGAATTATTCTTGTGTGGAGAGGCAAGGCTTAGAAAAACCTTAAATTCGTACTTTAAATGGAAATTGTGAGCGGAAAAATGTGCACATTTGCCTTTCAGAGGAGGGTATTGTGCAGAGTGGCTACAGATTTTTCTGTAGCTTTGCCTACAGGCTGTGTAAACAAGAACTGACGGCAGGTACAGGGATGGGAAAGAGCAGAGCCCCTGAGTGGTGTTTGTGTTCCTCTTTGGGAGCATTTCATACTGTTCTTCACCTGGACACCTCATAGAACTACCTTTTTTTTTCTTTCATTTTTATTATTGAAATGCCTGTGGATTTTATGAGCCATCTGATACAACCTTAAAAAGCTTTAAAACAATTTGTGATAAAAATCTAAAGCAAACAGAAACTCTGTTCAAAGCCTTGGCCCAAAGGAAGCGATCCAGACACGACTGTCAGCGAGATAGCAACTGCTGGGAGAGCTACACTGCGTTATTAAAAGATCAGTAGTTTGATCAACATCATATTGGATTACTTCAACTTCAATTACAGGAGTACCTGAGGGCTTTAGCTGGGATATATTAGAAGAACAACTTGAAGTGAACCTGCTGTTGTTGCACACCAGCTCTGTGAAAGGCCCACCTGAGAACCCTGAGAACAGCTCCTGTCCCAAAAGGGGTTCAGTGCCAGCCAAGGAGTTCAAAAACAGCAGTAATAAAAATGGAGCAGTCAAGTGGTTAATTTGATGTGAATTTTAATCTCAGGAAGAGGAAGAAAAAAGGAAGTAAAATAAATTCTGCTGTGCCTGGTGACATTATTGATACAAAGACAGGGTGAGAGAGTTGGGGTGGCTCAGCCTGGAGATGAGAAGTGTCTGGGGAGAACTCAGAGCCCCTTCCAATGCTTGAAGGGGCTCCAAGAGAGCTGGAGAGAGACTTTGAGCAAAAGCACAGAGTGATAAGAGAGAGGGAAATGGCTTCAAACTGACAGAAGGTGGATTTTGATCAGATACTGAGAAGAAATTCTTCCCTGTGAGGATTGTGAGGCACTTGCACAGGTTTCCCAGAGAATTTGTGGAATATCTGGAAGAGTTCAAGGTGCCAGGCTGGACAGGGCTTGGAGCAACCTGGGCTCATGGAATGTGTCCCTGTCCATGGCAGGGGAATTAGAACTGGTTGATCTTCAACCATTCTGTGATTGATGATTAGGATCCAGCTCTGGGAGTTGGCATGGATAGGTTTGGATGTGTTCACGTCACTTCTCTCTTCTCCTTCTAGAACCTCTGCAGATTCACAGGTGATTTATATCACAAAGGAAGCAGAGCTGGAAAACCTGTGTAAAACGCTGTCCTTTGCTCCCTGGCAGTTTATCTCAGATTGTCCTGGAGCTGGGATGGCTCCCATGGGGGATCAGTGCTTTGGTGGCACCTGGAGAGGCACCCCATGAGCTGATGGCTGTAGAGCAGTGCCAGAGCCAGCTGTGGCACAGGGACAGGAGCTCGTGCTCTGTCTCAGCTTCAGAGGGGCAGAGGGGGAGCTTGGAGGCTGAATGGTCCTGTGCCCTCCCTGTCACAAACCACATCTGTATTTCAGCCAGCACAGCACATGTGCTGTAAGCTGGAAACACAGGATTATGAAGGTGCTTGCATGATTATCATTTTCTTGTGCATGTTTTACCTGCTGTGTGTGGAGAACACATTTCTCTGCATTCTGCCGTGGCAGAGGCACGGAGCTCAGCAAGTGTGCATTAATATTGCTGCTAGCAAAATCCAGGTGTTCTCATCACATCAGGCGTTTCTCTTTTTATTCCAGGACTACTCTTGCAAGCTGCCACGTCCTGCCGAGAGGAAATGCTGATGGCCCAACACAGAAACCTCCTTAACACAGCTCAGAGCTGAGTCCACACAAGGAGCTTGGGCTGTATCATGCTGTCACTTATTAAGTGCAGCTCCTTATAGAGATCCTCTCCTCCTTTGCCACCCTCCCGCCTCACAGCAGGGCCCAACTGGGTTGTGCTGAGGAGCTGTATTTAAAAATTGATAGACCCATAACAAACATTCTCTCTGCTGTTCCGCCCCACATCAGAAAACCTTGCAGGAGTGTTGCGATAGCTGCTGATACTGGTGATCTCAGTCTTTCTGCTAAGCAGAAATCACCTGAAATTTTGATATTTGGCTTTAAAACATTCCCTTCCAACTTCCCTCTTTCCAGCCAGTACATTTACCTCTTTTCTACGGGAAGCAGTAATATTAATGAAGCTGGTTTTTTGTTTTTCTTTTTTTTAGGAGCCTCAGTTACCCTTTTCTCTGGTTTGTCATTCTTCAGCTTGTACTCCCTTGTTATTTCATGTGGTCATTCACTTATCCTGGCACAGTTCTTCACTGAGAGTTTGTGTCCATCTGTGTGGGTTTCATGTTGATGGGAGTTGGAGTCGTCAAGGGGGTGCAGTTGCCAAAATATCTATTAGTCTAACCCCACTGAGGGGGCTGGTAACCCCATCACTCTTCCTTTTTGGCTTTGCTTTGCTGAGATGCTGTGTGCTACACCAAGATCCCAAAAAAGACCATTCTTCTTCTGTTTTAAATACTTTGAGTGGAAAAAAACATACAGAACTGCTTAGTGAAAAGATGGAAAAATGTATTTCTGCACGGCTGTGTGAAAACATCACAGTGTTGTCTGAGGTCTGGCCGTGAAATTGTCATGTTCCTTGCTTTAATTCTATAGCCTGGTTTTCCTGCAAATTGTCTGGTTTCAATAATTGCTTAAAGTGTGTGTGTGTATATATATATATATATATGTCTCTGTCTGTATATTTAATGAAGAATTCCTTGAAACTCTAATTAGGGCTGCTTGACTCCAAAGCAGTTTACATATCACAGGCTTACACAGCTATCACACAGATGCTTCTCCTTTTTTTTTCATTCAGCTGACATTTTCATTTTCTCTGCATATTTTGAGCACTGAGCAGTGATGTGTTTTGACTCCTGAGGCTACAGATGATATCAAAATGAGGATTAGAAATGAAGCTTTACCTGTCAATTAAGTTGTTAAGCTTGTCCTCCACAGTGTCTACACTTTGAAATGGCCTGTTTATTGAATTTGAAATAGTTTTCATTCTTGACTTTGTTTAAATTGAATGGACAGTTCTAATTATAATCTTCAGGGTTTTCATCTGCAGCATATGGTTTGCATTTAGAGCTGTGGATGAGGGGCTCTTGGATGTTTATTGAGCTAAACCACTGTTAAATATCTCGTGAGAGAGTGGCATGTCAGGCATGGAGAGTAAGCAGATATGGGCAGCACAAATATTGGCCAATTTTCTCTTTTCTCATCACTCTGTGCAGGAGATCTCTGTCCTGGGGGACAGCTGGGAAATGAACTGCGGTGGCAGGGTCCAGGCACTGGAGGCAACAAGTCACAAATTTAAGTGGTTGTCTGGTGCCAGTCTTAGCTTGAGAGGAATATTGAAGGGGGAAAGGAAAGGAAAGGAAAGGAAAGGAAAGGAAAGGAAAGGAAAGGAAAGGAAAGGAAAGGAAAGGAAAGGAAAGGAAAGGAAAGGAAAGGAAAGGAAAGGAAAGGAAAGGAAAGGAAAGGAAAGGAAAGGAAAGGAAAGGAAAGGAAAGGAAAGGAAAGGAAAGGAAAGGAAAGGAAAGGAAAGGAAAGGAAAGGGGAAAGGGAAAAGGAAAGGAAAGGAAAAGGAAAGGAAAGGAAAAGGAAGGGAAAGGAAAGGGAAAAGGAAAAGAAGTTAGGAAAGGAAGCTTTGCCATACCAAGTTCAAATTCAATGAATTCAAATTACCAGGATCTGTGCCAGGTCAATGTTGTTCTTTCCAGTCACCTGTGGCCTCCACTAACAGGGTTGTGTGATATCTCATGACAATTTAATTATCTCTTTACTCCCCAGTAAGGCCAGTGACAGACCAGGAAATGAAATCCAGGTCTCAGACTTGATGGGGTAGATTGCAGTACTCACAGAAGTCTTCTCCCCAAAGGTTGTGGGGCAGCTCCTGCCACTCCTGCTCCATGGATCTGTCACAAATACCTTCGAGATGCCTGTGTCCTTTTCCCTTGAAAACAGGCATCAGGAGATGCATCTCCTTTCAGATCTGGACATAAATATTTATTACCTAACACAAGGTCCCATTGATGACTCTGCTGTTCAACGTTTCACAGCACTGTGATTTCCATCTTTTGGTGTTTCCTGTGTAGAGAGAGAGAGAAACCAGAAGGAGAGAAGGGAAACCTGGCCCAGGCACAGCTGGAAGTCCTTAAAACCACCTGGGAAAGCACATGAGGTGTAAGACAAGGTACCAGCTACAGGGTAGAAGATGCCACTCCATGATGGACCAAATCTCCAGGGGGAGACTGTCAGACAAAGATGCTGTGGTGGTCTAATGCTATTATTTACATTCCCCATTTTCAGGAGCAGGTAAACAATCAGATCACTTTTCTTTGCCTGCAAAATGGGTGCTGTTAGAAGCTGCTTTGTCCTTAATCCTGAGTGAAGAAATGTGGTAGAAAACTGGCTGCTGCAACAAGGGTGCTCCTCCATTGGGAAACCAGTTTGCAGGGGCTAAACTGGGTGAGTAATCATTACCCTTGCCTTTTAACCAGCTCCTTTTGGCTTGCTGGAGCCGTGCCATGAGTCAGTCCTGTTGGAGCAGCCTTGCCTGGGACACCTGGCAGTGAGGAACCTGCAGCAGTCGGGGCTGACCCGGCTGGCTCAGACAGGGGATGCTCATCTCATCCATGGCAGGGACAGCAAAGGGCAGAGCAAATAGCCGAGGAGCAAAAATAAAAGCACTAACAATTCCAAATGACCCAGCTGGCTCTGCAGGAGCACATTTATCTATGCTGAAAGCTGTTTCGTGGAGGTGTTTTAACACCAGGTTCTAGGAAACCACTCACAGGAGCTTGTGGAGTATTTGTGGTGTTTTGTGGAGCATTAAAAAAAAAGCTCCAGACCAGGAGTTTTGCAGTTTAAAACTTCCCAGCCACCCAAAACTGCTTTTCTCAATCTTTGCTGCTCAGTTTGGTTCAATGAAAAAGAAATAAGTTTTTTATTAATATGAACTGGAGGGTTTTTTTTGTTTTAATTTTAGGCTTTGTTTTGGACCAGACTTCAAACTTGTATTTTTCTTCCTAGAGTCAATACCAATGTAAAACTTCTTTCATTGTGGAAAAGATGGCCAAATATTTTTCTAGCAACAGGAGTTTCAAACCCTGAAAATCATTTTTCTGTTACTAGAAGGGGAGAGATCCTTTTCAAAACTTCTGCTCCCAGAGCAAATTATGTCATGCTTTGTGAGGGAATTCACACTGGTTTTCAAATTTTGGACATTTCTGAGCTGGAGACTTGAGCAGTTCTGTGATTTAAAGGAAGCTATGAGTTGAATCTGTTATAAATTTACCTATATATATATATATATATATGTAAATTTATATATATTTATATAAATTTTATATATAATTTTATATATGTGTATATGTATTTACAACAATAACAGGTGCTTATTTTAAGTTTTACTTTATAGAATAATTTCTGACTTCTGTGATCAGCTTAAGAATGTCTGGGAACCAAGCCTGTTTCCCTTCCTTCCCATGAGTACATAAATTATTTAACTGAAAAACACACTAAATAATGTGTAAAATCCTCCATGTAATTAGTGGGGAAAGACCATATGATATTTTCACTTCGTAACTTTTGTGAGGTTTAAACACCCTGTGGAATATAGAGAAGGGAGTAGTAACAGTGTAGTTACAAATAACAGAAGGCAAAGCACTGTCATGCATCTTTGTTGATTTAAAATATCACGTTCAATAGCAAACAATCAGAGTTTTCTTATCAGATGTATGAAGTGATCTGCAGCTGAAGAGTCTGGGGGCAAGGGAGGGGTGAGCCAGATTGTTGGAACTTATTTCCAAATCTGTGTTGAAGTTGAACAGTTTATCCACTTGTGATAATTTTAAATAGAGACTCTTAAGGTTTCTTGTTGTGGTACTTTACTTAAGATCCAGTCTTCCCTCTTTTTCTGTCACCATCATTCCTGACTGAGCCTCACAATATTTTGTGGGGACCAGTGACCCACAGAGCTCCCTGGGTACAGAGGGGTCAAACCCTGATTTTAGTGAATTTTAGTTAATTTTAAGTGATTTTTAAAACCTTGATTTTAGTGAATATTTTGTGGGGACCCGTGACCCACAGAGCTCCTTGGGTACAGAGGTGTCAAACCCTGATTTTAGTGAATTTTAAGATAATGCTGCAAAAACTAGACCATGTTTCTTCTTTCTGGTCTGGATTTTTAAAATAAATGATCATTGTAATTATTTTTAATTATAATCTGACTTTAAAACCATCAGCATAAACCATTCTCTGAGTAAAGCCAAGTAGGGGTTTGTGCTTCCCTGCTTCTGCTGGTCTCATCCTTTCTGCAGCAGGCTGGGGGATTGTGGTGGCTGGAAAGAGGAAATGTTTGTGTGTCATTCATTCCTGTTTCATGTAGTATTTCTTAGGAATTTAATAGAAAGGGTGCAGTGAAAGTTCTTTGGGCCAGATCCACAGATGCTGTGTTTGGGTCCCTGTGTGCAGGTACCAGCAAGGAATGGGTTCTCACATCAGCCCCCAGCTGGACAGAAATCTTTCCATCCATATGGAAAAACACCATATTCTGGTGTTTGTGGGGTGGGTGATGCTCACAGCTGTTTGATCTCTGCCTCTCTGTCTTGTACTCTGGTTGATAAAGGGAAGAGATTTTGCCGAAAACTAATTAATTATTAAATAAAATCTTGAAATCATATGACCACTAAGGTTGGAAAAGACCTTCAAGATCCAGTCCAGCAGTCAGCCCAGCACCACCAGTGTGTTCACCATTAAACCATGTCCAGAGATGGTGGCATTTCCATCACTGCCCCAGCAGCCTGTTCCAATGCTTTATGACCCCTTCCAGGACAAAATTGTTCCTCATATCTGCTCTAAATGGTGAGGTAAGTCCTGCTTAGTTCTGGTTTCTTTCTCCATCAGTGCCTGGGTGCTAGGAAAAGGAAGTTTTTTGTCTGCTTATCTCTCAGAAAACACTGACTCTGAACAGTTCTCAGTCTGTAAATTTCAATAGTCAAAGGAGGGAAAGCCTGTTCGTTTGTCACTCTTAAAAAATGCCCCTGGCTGGGGGAAGCTCCTTGAGAGGCAAACCTTGCTGTCACCCTTGTGTCACATGCAGCTTTTGGAAGTGTCCATCCCTGGGATACCTTTGGCACATCATCTCTCCTCCATCCAGGATTCTCAAAATGGAGGCTTGTTATCCTGTTTTTCTTTCTTTTTGGAGTTCAGTTCTGTATCTTGTTTGCATTTCTTAGTGGTCTTAAAAAGCAAAGCTTTCTGTTAGTAGAGAATTGATTTCTGGCAGGATCTTGCTTTCTTTCTTCCTTTGTAAAAGCCATGATTGCAGGTTCTCTAATTATCCGTGTTTATTACTGCTCTCTGTGTATTTTTGAGGAGCTGATTGATCATAGCTGTTCCTGAGCATTTTAATAATGATATGAAAAATGCTGCTAATGTGACAATCCTGAATTCCAAACTAGCAGTCACTCAGCTCTGCACTGAAACTGGTTTTGGGCAGGGCAAATGGACTTTTAATGTGATTAATCAAGTCAGTTTGGGACCAACCATCTTGATGATAAGCAGGGCCCTCAGTCAGGGGTGTGGAGGATTTCACAACCTGGCACTCCACCTGTGGGATCTGCCCTTGGAAAGGGAAAGGAGCTGGCAGTGGCTTGGGCATTTGTACATCACATCCTCTTCTGTTGTGTTTGGAACTTGAGGCGTTGGGATGCAGGAAGGGTCAGTCCAAGTGCACAGCCCTCAGGAGCACGAGGAGCTAAAAAAGATGTGGTTAAAATATTTCACATCTTGGGAACACACAGGCTTTGGTTTGTTTGACTGTTAGGTAATTCCTGATGAAAGGTGAACAAACAAGGACACAGGAAGGTACCTTCAGTGGGGAACCCCCCTGTAAAGCATCTCTGCAATGTTCTGAAGGTGAGAAGGGGAATATCCACACACCACCTCTGCTGTGTTCGCCCAGCAGTGTAATCTCCTTGGCAAGACAGCCTGGGGACAGCACACAGCTCTCATTTTCCTTCTTGTCCCCAGGAATTGCTCTCCCTCTGTCTTGTGGGGATGCAGCTGCTTTCATCACAGCCTGGCTTGTGATAAGCAAGCCATAAGTGGTTTGAAATTCAGGTTATTCAGATAAGCATCCTAGGTTGTAACTATAGAAATTCGAGCAGGAAGGTGTTTCAGTTTGATCTGCACTGGAAACTAATCCAAATTTAATCACAGATGCAGATACAATCTTCCATAATCCTGTGATGGTCTAGAATTGAAATGGAAGGGCTTTATATTTCAAGAATGCTTTTAAATATTTTTATACGTCTGCTATTCTAGAATAATTTCATCTTTCTGTAGGCAAGTAGAAAAAATATATCCACTTGTGTACCTACAAAAGCAGAAGCTGTTGTTTTGCTGCTACGTGTCCTTTACTAGTACAGCAATTAAAATGTGAGAGTCCAAATAGTTTAGACATTTAAAACTTCCAAATGCAGTTCAGGCATTTAGATCAGTGTCTGCTTTGCAGACTGCTCCCCAGACAAAATAATTAGGGAATTTTTCTGCTGTATCTGGGGGCGAAGCTGTTTCCTGGCCTTGAGATGGAGGAGACGTGGAAAGGCGACTGCGCCTTGCATTTCTCTTGATTTTATCTGCTGGATGTGAAGGAATCTTTCAGCATATAATCCTTAAAATATTGATCTTGCAGAGGAAGTCTGGGGCTGGAAGGGATCATCTGTCACCAGATTTGCTGTTGATGTGGCGTCGTGGAGCTGCATTTTCAGCTCCTGCTCTTGCCTCCTCTTGCTGCAGGGAGGCTCAGGCTGGGGCTGGGTGTAGCCCATGGGCACAAGTGGTTGAGGATCTTTTATTTTGCATTGAATTGTGCTGTCTTTCAGCAATATCACTGCTCTGGGATGTGCCAGCATGAGGGAAGCGCTGCTCAGGGAAGAGCTGCTGCTGGGTGCAGAGCTGCCCCATAAACCAAGCCACTCCTCTAAATCTCCAAATGGAGACTAACAAATATCACTAACTCCCAGCTCGTTTTTATTAGCTGGACTATTTTTTCTCCTTTGTAAGTGCCAATATCCGAACTTAAAACTGTGTTTGGTATATGAGAGAAATTCTCCAGCTGATCGTAGCCTATAAAATTAAAATACTGAAGCTCCCAGTGTTTGGGTTTATTGAGGTATAAATACTGGAATGTGGTGTACTATGTGGTTCAGCTGCTTCCTTGTTCTATTTTTCTGAGACTATTTGCTTATTTTATTTCTCTGACACTCCATACAAAGGGTTTCCTGGGTCTGATTTCGTCCTGGCATTTTTCACCAGTCTGGTTCTTAGCGGTATGGAATTAAACAAGGTGAATAACATTTTCTGTTTACTGTTTACATTTTAAAAGGCAAGATTTCTGGTTCAAAAAAAGCATATTCCAGATGTCTCCAGGCAAAAGGACATGTATGTAGTATGCAGTCTAATAAAACAACAAATACAGCAGAAGGATCAAAAAGTGGTGCATGTTAGCAAATGGTCTGAATTTAAACACCAGTCAACACCAGGACTTCATTTTAGGTGAGGGAAATTCACATGTGAAGTATTAAAATTGAACTTCATGAATGCATTTCCTCAGGAGAGGGATGTTGTGCATTTCCAAGTCTTCTTTAAAGCTTCCTCTTTCAGTTAATTGTGATTAGATTTTCTAAAATGGAATAAACATAAAAGCATTAAAAAAATATGTAAACCATGAAAGTTAAATGCAAAACAGATATAACCAGAGCAAAGATATGAAAGCCAGACCCCTTGTTCCTCAAGAGCAATATGGGGGGGGGAAATTCCTTCATTCCCCCACAGGAGCAGTTGTGGACTTGCCTCCCATTAGATAATTTCAGAACATGATCTGAAGAGCAATTAAATCAGCAGGAGGCTGCAGTGTTGAAAGGGGGGGTTTTTCAGAGATGTCTGTTGCAGGAGGGAGGCTTGACTTGGGGAAGAAAATATCTTTGGCATTTGGATAATTTGGGACAAGAATCGCCCCTGGGGGAGATGGTGGGAGGTGGAGCTGCTGTCCCTGGGGACTGCAAAGGAAAGGAGAGACAAAATCTAGGCAAATATCTGCCAGGTGGATTTTTTTCAGGGAATGGACTAATTGACCCTTATTTCCAACGACCCCATGTTGATTTTTAAGGTAATGGTGTCAACATGTCAATCAAATGCTATTTACAGAAGCCCAGCGTTGCTGAAGAGGTGCAGAAACTGCTTATGTGGTACTTCTGGAAATTCAGTTTTTTATGATTCTGTCTTAGACCTTCACCTGTTTACTTAAACTCTTCTTGATCTTTGTCCATCATTGTCCATCATTTTCAGCTGGAACTTTGCAGCAGCGTTCTCAAGCTGGTTTAATGCTTGTTTGCCTCTTCGTTTGACCGAATGTAATCCTCTAAAATCCCCTGAAATATGGAATGATGCCTGCTTAGCTTTAGAAAAGGTTTCAGCAGGACCTCACATCATTTTTCTGGGAGGTTGTCTGAGAAGGTGCTGTGGAAAGTTTAGGTGAGCACAAGGAAGAACAGGACACAATGTTTTCCCCCTTCCCTGGAAGTGTCCAAGGCCAGGCTGGATGAAGCTTGGAGCAACCTGGGATAGTGGGAAATGTCCCTGAACATGGCCAGGGTTGGAATGAGAGGAGCTTTAGGGTCCCATCCAGCCCAAACCATTCTGTGATTCTATGCTTGTATGGCAAGGGACACAGAAAATGCAGCACAAATTCCTCACTCTTCTAAAGTTTTCTGTTTAAGCTCTCTGTGCTATCCACGGTTGAAAATGTAATGGTGATGGAGAGTGTGTCTGTTGTCCATTCAGGTCAGTTTTACCTGCTTGTACCCCCAAGAACAATAGGATTTAAAGCCTGATGCAGAAGGAAATGTTCATAGAGCAAGTTTTTATAAAAGCCAAAGGTTTGACCAGCAGTTCCTACTGGCTCAGATGTATTATCTAACCCTAATTCTTCCCTTATATTTTTCTCAGCCATGTCACAAATCACTCTAATTAACCAGGACTTCAGAAGCAGAGACTACAGAGGCAGTGCCTGCAGGAACTTGGAAAAACACCATAAATTCCACTTTTCAAATTCCCCTTTTCTCTGCTGCCAAAACGAAGTAAACAACAACGCAGCCCAAGCTCCCTGCATTCTGGATGAGCCCTGCAGGAGAACCAGGGTCTCTTGCAATCCTCCCTCACCGTGTCCCTCCCTTCCTTCTGCAGACGTGGACGAGTGTGAGGTGCTGAACGGGGGCTGCCAGCAGGGCTGTGCCAACACCCAGGGCTCCTTCCAGTGCCAGTGCCAGCCGGGGTTCCGGCTCCACGCCGACGGCCGCACCTGCCTCGGTAAGGAACATCTCATCCTCCCAACATCTGGCTTTTCTCTAACTGCAAAGCCTTCTGACTCTCCAATCTGAGCTTGCTTTCACTAAATATTATTACCCATTCTGGTTCAAGCAGCTTGTTCAGGTATTGCCAAAATTACTCTTTATTTTGTTTAGTTTTTGGGTTTTTTTTTGTTAAAAGAACTCCCCTTTCAACACTGCAGCTCCACACCGACGGCCGCACCTGCCTCGGTAAGGAACCTTCTCATCCTCCCAACATCTGGGTTTTCTCTAACTGCAAAGCCTTCTGACTCTCCATTCTGAGTTCTCACTAAATATCGTTACCCACTCTGGTTCAAGGAGCCTGTGAGGATTCAGGTATTGCCAGAATTACACTTTATTTGGTTTTTTGTTGAAAGAACCCCCCTTTCAACACTGCAGCTCCACACCGACAGCCGCACCTGCCTCAGTAAGGAACCCTCTCATCCTCCAACTCTGGCTTTTCTCTGACTGCAAAATCTTCTAGACTCTCCAATCTGAGTTTTCACTAAATATATTACCCACTCTGGTTCAAGCAGCCTGTGAGGATAAAGGTATTGCCAAAATTACTCTTTATTTTGTTTCATTTTTTGGGTTTTTGATGGTGTCTCATGTTGGCGAAAATTCTTTTGCAGGAGGCACTGAAGAGCTTAGGGTGTCTTCATTTCAAATGGCATTTTTTTAATTCTGAATGCTTTTTTCTTTGTGGCACATCCCAGCACTGCCCTGGGACTTGGTGAGTTTAGAGGTTGTGTCCAGGGTAAATGATTGTGATTTACAGGGTGGAGTCACCCTGTGTGTGCTCGTGTCCATGAGAGCACCATGGAGCTCAGCCATGACACATTGCCTGTTTATGTGGAGAGAATTGCAAAAATAAACTCTGTGTTTCTTAGGTTGGACTCTAAAGCCTGAAACAAGGCACACCTGAGTTATTTCTGCTTGTTGTTAAAAACAATAATATGAAATACACAGTTCTTGTATCGTGTTTAAATCAGTACAAAAGTCAAATTTTTGCATTCTGCAGAAAGGATTAAAATATTCTTACATCTGAGAAAAAGAAAAGGGCACCTTTTGTTTAAATTTTTAAGCCTGATTTGAGGTAATATGGGAAGAACAGTCAAGTGCAGGCAGACTACATCTGCAGAATAAGTTCTCACAGTTTGGGCATTGCCTCAGTTCCTGCACAGAGTCCCTTGGTTGTGCTTAACTTCAGCCAGAGATGTCATCAGTCATTGCTGGAATTATCACAGCAATACATTCCCTGATGCAGCCAGGACACAGGAGGTACCAGTGCTCCTGTGGGTACCAGTGCAGTGGGAATAATGGAATTTTTTTTTATTTTAAAACTTACCTTTAGGTTTTTTGTGTTTATCACATACAGAGACTTTCAGTGTTTGGTAATTAACTGCAATTAAATATGTGATGAAGTCTCAGTCTTTTCTTGATTATCTTAGTCGGTGAAGGACTGGACGGGGAAACACTATAGTGAGAGGGGAAAAAATAATGTAAAAACAGAGTGGTTCATCATTAACTAGAAGCCATTTGGTTTTCTGTGAATTTAAAGAGAAATTAATCTCAATCAGATCAGATCTGACCAGGGAAGATCCAGAAGTGAAAGTCTTGAGCTGCATTGCTTCCTCTGAATAGTCTCATTTGGGGTGGAGAGGGATTTTTATATGAAAAGGAGACTAAAGGGACTTTGGAGGGAAAAAAGGAAGAGAACTGCGTGATAAAGGCAAAAAGTAGATGTTAATGGCAATTAAATGAATTTACATGTGTAATATGTAAAATTTTCTGTGGACACAAAATAATTAGGTTTTCTCTTGCCTCACATAATCAGCAAGCTCAGTTTAGCTTTGTCCAAGCTGTGAACAATACCAGAGAACAAGTTTTCATTTTGTAAATGTAAATATTCTCAAGAAGTTATTCGAAGTACTTTGTCCAGTGACCAGCTTTGTTTGCAATGTCTCAGAAATTATCAAGGAGAAACAAAAATAAATCCTGAGATGGGAGGCAGGATTTTGAGAGAGCTCTGCAATCATAATAATGGATGTACAAGATACTGAGGGAGGATATTGAGCCCTGTTCCAGCTGTTTAGACAAGACACCAAAACAAATGGATATAATAAGCTCTCATGCATTGGAGAACAAGACAGTTACTAATTGATGAGGACAGGGAGAAGCATTCCATATAAATCAGGAGTGCCTGGGATCAGGGTCTGGGCTGTAGCTGCTTGCTGGGGATGGAGGGTTTGCCCCTTGTGCAGCACCAGGCTGTACATTCAGCTTTCATCACTCATCTGATGAGCAGCAAACCACTAATGCCCCTCTGCTCTGACCCAGTGCAGCTCAGCAGAACACCCAGCATCTCAAACAGGCTTGGATTAGCACTGCTATTTATTCCATGGGTACTTCAGAGGATGTAAGGATCTCTCCTGCATGCTGAGAAAGAAAAGGGACCCCATTCTGGCACTGAGCTGTTTATGGAAGGTGATTATCTCAGCTGCAGAAATAAGAAACAAGAGTCCCTCCAGGCAGGCTTTTCAGAGGAGCCCAGCCCAGATTGCTGTTAGGTTCATTCTTTCCACGTCCTGCTTTTCTTTTTTGGCAACCCTGTGCTTGTGGGAACAAAAGTGCCAAAATCATTTGAGGGGAAGCAGATTTTGCAGCCTGGATGGCTTGGAAATCTCCCATACATAAGGAAGTGGATCTATCATCTTAAAAGATATTCAGCCTGCATCTGAGGACTCAAAAACCTGGGATGAGATACTTCCTCATGTGATCATGGAATATTACTGAGCTGCTGTCCAAGTTTTGCAGTAAATCTGCCCTCCTGCCACCTCAGCACAGGGCGTTTGGGATCCTGACTTGTTGCTGGTGGCCCATCCCTCCTCTGCCAGGATGAGCCTTAAAATACGTGGGGAGAGGAAATCTGCTTTTGCCATTCTTCCTGCTCTCATTGGAAACTTCTGCTCATACTCTAAGGCAGAGAACTCCACTCATACTCTGCTCAGACCCAAAAATCTCCAGAGTGGGTTGCCTTATCCAGTGATGACCAGTGTGTGAGAATAAACTCTTTAATTCCTGAATCTTTTGATGTTACCCAGTACTTCATGCCATGATAAAATCCCATCTCTTTCAATGCTCCTTTTCTGCCTTCAGCTTTTTGGTCCTACAAATTTTGCTCAGCATTGAATTAATTTATAAACACACGTGCCAGACCAAATATTCACTGCGAACCTGTCCAAGTTTTTTGTTTGCTTTGTTTGTAATGCCTTGATTATGTTAATGCGATGAGTTTGACTTCGCTGGAGTTTAACCAGCTGGTATCTGAAAGGCTGAAACTCAGAAAGAACATGTTTATTGTGGTATCAGGCTGTGGGTTTGGACTGTTGTAGATTCATTGTCTTCAGTGGAATTTATTCCTGTTTGAACTCCTAGAAGTGGAAACAGGGCACAGCCATTAGACCCTGATTCATCTCTGGTGCCAGCTGTTACCTTTGATGTCTGCTTTATGTAGAGAAGCTGTTGAGATGCTGTTTTTTTATGGAGATTTTAGCACACTAAGGCTCTTCTATATTGAGAAAGTAACAAAGAAAACATCTCTACTACTCTATAATCTGTGTTTTCCAATGTAAATGTAAGCCCTGCATGTCTGAAGTTACATTTCTTGTCACTGCCAAGGTTGGATTTAAGGTTATGTGAAACACAGGTTGGAAGAGATTGCATGTTCTAACCCCATGGTTGCTACGCATATGTCTAACTATGGCTTCAGAGCCTGCTCTTTGTAAAAATATCACCTTTATTATAAATAATGGGTGGAGAGTGTGTATTTCTTAACTGTTATCAGATCAGGGGGCTACAAGAGAGCTGGAGAGGGAGTTTTTACCAGGGCATATTGTGACAGACAAGGAAGGAAGGCTTTGAATAGTCAGAAAGCAGGGTTAGACTGGATATTAGGAAGGAATTGTTCCCTGTGAGGGTGAGGGTGGCACAGAGCAGCTGTGGCTGCCCCTGGATCCATGGAAGTGTCCAAGGCCAGGCTGGAACAAGCTGGGACAGTGGGAGTGTCCTGCCCGTGGCAGGGGGTGGAATGAGATGATCTTTAGGATAAACCCAAACCATTCTGTGATCTTTGTTTTTCCCACCTACTGTCTCCCACCACTGGCCCCCTTCCCAGATACCCCCTCCCTCTCTTGGCATCACCTGGCATCATCCCTAGCCTGTCTGGAATCCACATCAGGGCTGGGTTTCTACCAAATTCCGAGAGTAAATCTTTGAAAAATTAATGTCAGGCCATATTTCTGCCTGTGCAGGCGCCCATCCCTCCAGCCACAGCCCCTTGGTGACAGCTGGAGCCATATCCAGGAGATGCCAAGTCTCTCTGTGCTCAGAGAGGCGCTGCTGGTGCCTGGCAGCCACCAGCACAACCCTGTCCTGTCCCTGGGGGCTCTTCCCCTTCAGTCTGGCACCTCCTCTCAGGGATCCAGCCTGGTGACAAACCTGCCCTGGCAGCTGGCACAGCCACACACCAAACTGGGGCTCGTGGGGTTCTCACCTGTCCCCTCCCACCTTCAGAGCCTCCCAAACCCTCACCATGGCAGGTTGCTGTTATCTCCCATCGCAGCCAGATTGGCTCCTGCCCAGAAACTGAGGGAGAAAACGGCACTTTGAAAAGCCAACATGTATATTCTGTCACTTGGATTTAAGATGTTTTTCGTCTCCTGAAATATTTTCATCTTATTTGAATATTCTTGCTGAAAAACAGGTTTTTGGATGCGAATGTGCAGGGAGCTGGGAGCCCAGAGTGTGTGGGGTGTGCTGCTTTCAGGGCCTGTCTGTGGCAGGGCAGGAGGCTCCTGGGCACAGGTGGGGATCAGAAGCCAGGGTCAGGTTTCTGGGCACTGAGGTGCCTCCTGCTGTATGTGCAGCCAGGAGAATGTAAAAATTTGCTTTTCTTTTCACCTTTTTAACACATACTTGACTGCACAAACTCAGTGTTTGCTAATTGGTTGCATAGGGTGAAACGAATCCTGTAGTGGGTTTTGTAGCTAACATTTACTAATGTCTGTTACAGATGCATGAGGAAATACAAATATTGCTAAAATTAATATTAAAAAAATAAATATCAAAGCTCTTCGCTGACTTCATTGGGTTCAGAGTTTGGTGCAGCCCATGATGGACCAAGTAATCTTTCCAGCTGCCCATAGAGAACACAGAATCCTAGAATGGTTTGGGTTGCAAGGGACCTTAAAACTCATCCAGCCCCACCCCTTCCCACACTTTCCACTACCCCAAATAGTTCCAATCCCCATCCAGACTGGCCTTGGACACTTCCAGGGATCCAGGGGCAGCCACAGCTTCTCTGGGCAACCTGTGCCAGGGCCTGCCCACCCTCAGAGTCAAGAATTTCTTCCTAATATCTCATTTAAATCTCTCCATACTACATCCCTGCTGTGGAAATCTCGATACAGCCACACATACACACACACCCATCAGCACAGCACAATAGCAGAGTCAAACCATCACTCTTATTTTTACATACAGCCTGTGAATAGGTGTGGGTGTGTGTTAACATGTTTTGTCAGGAGGAGAAATGTTTCTCCAGAGGCCAGGGATATGTGTTGAACAAAAAAGAATATTAATTTGCTGGGGTGAAAAAAGCAGCATCTTTAAAGATGTACAGAGGACCCTGTGTTCCTGTGGTTTGCCGTGTGACTCTGTTCTGCAGGGCTTGTGGCTTCTGTTATTTGAATTTTTTTTATTTATGAGGCTGAGGAAATCAGCCTGAACAACAATTACTATTTTTAATCAATGAAAGCAAGGAATAGAAAAATATAATCAATGGGCAAGTGCCAGCAGGGCTGTTCTTTTCTCCCCTCCTTGCCTCGGTGGATTGGCAGCGCTTTGGTGCTGTCAGATCAAAGGGTGCTGTGCTTCAGTCAGCATTACAGCCCTCAGATCTCACCTGCCTCTCCCTGGAATCAGGATTTCACTGCTGTGGGGCTGTGTCAGCAGGCTCTGTGAATCAGGATTTCACTGGTGTGGGACAGTGTCAGGCTCTGTGAATTGGGATTTCACTGGTGTGGGACAGTGTCAGGCTCTGTGAATCAGGATTTCACTGGTGTGGGACAGTGTCAGGCTCTGTGAATTGGGATTTCACTGGTGTGGGGCTGTGTCAGCAGGCTCTGTGAATCAGGATTTCACTGGTGTGGGATGCTGTCAGCCAGGCTCTGTGAGCACAAGGGAAGGTACAGGAGCATTTCTGAAAGCTGCTCAGCAAGGTTTGTCTGCTTCTGCTGTCATTTATGTATTTAAAATAGGAAATAAGTCCTCCCAGGTTGTTGATGTGCTTTCCTTCCCTGCTTCCTTGGCTCCAGCTGTCAATTCCTGCAGCATTAACAACGGAGGCTGCGAGCAGGACTGTGTTCAGCTCAGTGAGGACCACTACAAGTGCCAGTGCCAGCCAGGCTACCAGCTGAAGGCAGATGCCAAATCCTGTGAAGGTGAGTCCTCTGTTGAAGACCCGCAGTAAAGGCAATTTAACAGACCCCAGGACGGTGTTTTGGGTCACTGTGTTCATTCCTATTTCCAAATGCAGCTTTGGGAATTGCTTAATGACAGACTTTTAAATATAACACGTGTTTGAGGTGTGAAGCTCACTTTGAATCACAGCTTTGAACAAGATTTTGGCCTCCTAGATCCCTGGCTGCTCCTTGCACAATGATGGTGATGACATAGGTTAGGAACTTAATGTGATTTAATTCTAACATTTTATTGCTCATCAAGTTGCATATAGAGTTGGCCTGCATTACATGTTTTATTCTACAAAAAAGTCTTCTCTTTATCTCCTTTTGGCTTATCACAGGCTGATTCATTCATCCTGCCCTTCAGGTTTCTAAGCAGCCTCTCAAGCAGAACAGCAATGCTACCTTTGGGTTTGATTGTTGCTTTTCTTTTCTTGTATATCTTAACATATTCATCAGTTTTGAAGGCAACCCCCCCATTCCCCAACACAAGCACACACACACACACCCTTGAACATGCCAGAGAAAGATAAGGCCAAATTTATGGATTTATTGAGCTGAAATTCCTGTCACAAAACCGTTTCCATATGGCTCCTCTTCTGCTCGGAGATTTTGCACGCTGTGGATGAAGTGTAAGTAAATCCTGCTGTTCAGATGGCTCCCAGCTCCTGCTGGGTGCAGAGAACCCTTCCCCTTCGGTTTGGTTCCCCCCAAATCCTGCCCCAAATGGGGGCTGCACCCCAGGGAGCACCCACAGCCTGCTGGCCTCTCTGTCTCTCATGGAGTGGTCACATTTTTTCCCTAAGATTATCACAGAGCCAGAAAAGGGGAGATTTGGGGAGAACGGGGTGTCACAGAGCTTCCTCTGCTGGTCTCCATCCCTTTTCCAAACATCTCGAGATGTGTTTGGCCAGCTGGCTGTGCAGAGCCTGCACAGGGCTGTGGGGTGGGATTATGGACTGGTGGGACCGTGGTTGGGTCAGAGGGGTCTGAGTGATGCCAGGTGGGGTGGGAATTCTCCTGGAGTACTCATAGCACAGTTCAAGCTCCCATGGACCATTTCCATGCCCTGTCTCAACTGGGACCCCTAAAAGGGGAGGTTTTGCCACCACTGTTCACCCTCTCACATGGTGGGGCTGAAGAGAGTCACCCACTCACCAAAGGCAGTGTTTTGTCACCAGCCTGTGGATACTGAACACTAGAGAGGGGCAGGGTCAGCCTTGTCTGCAGGTGGGCACCCATTACCTGGTTACCCCAGGGTGTTCGAACCAAAATGAATCACTTCAGCCCTCCCCAGGAGAGCAGCTCTGCCTGGGGGAAGGAGGATCTGCCTTGTAAGCAGAGCTCAGCTTGCAAAATGAAGACTGAGTAGGATGCTTTTCCCTCCCATAAATACCTGAGTGAATGAATGCCTGGGAGAGAAAAGTGCTAGGTAAGGCCATGGACAAGATTTTTACAGGAACAAATGAGGGTGAAGTGGTCATGAATGCATTTGGGTTGTCAGTTCATAGATATTTTAAGTAGATGAGGTGAGTCTGGATGTTTTTTTGTTTTCCACCCAAAGCTTGGCTGCTGGAGTGATGGTTTGGATGGAGAAACCACAGTGTGATGAGAGTGTTTGCCACAGCAGGTGTAGGTGCTGTGCAGGTGTGGATTCATCCCTGTGGACTTTTGGGAGTTAATACTGCACCCACAGTCCTGCAAAGCCTTGGAGAAACACTCAAGCCTGGTAGTTTTTCTCTTTACCACTTTATATTTTCTCCAGTGTGAAGTCATGGTTGCTGTGAACAAGAAAATTTATTTGATAAAGCCCAAGCCTCTTTTCTTTAGGTGCTCTAGAGGTTTTTGCAGACAGGACTGGAGACCCTGTTCTTTACAGCCTTGTCTGCCCCATCCCTGGCAGTGTCCAAGGCCAGGCTGGATGGAGCTTGGAGCATCCTGGGATAATGGAAGGTGTCCCTGCCCATGGCAGAGGGTGGAGCTGGATGAGCTTTAAGGTCCCTTCCAACCCAAACCATTTTGGGATTCTGTGTCCTGAGGCACCTGGGAAATGAAACCATGCCAGTAAATTTTTCACCATAGTGTTTAACAGCTTGGAGTAGAGATTTGTAGGATGGAGTCTGTTATCTACTAAAGTTATTAAATGAACCAGTAAGAGGCAAATGTGTGAAAAAAGAACACTAATGAGTTATTTTTGGCTTTTCCTGAAACCTGCTTCTAACAGGAACATATCACTGCAAAGCAAGTCAATCACTGATTGCCTCATGTCCTGAAGATCTTTCCTTTACAAACTTACCTCATCCAAGGACTTCCAAGGCTGCTACCTTTATTTGAATTACTATGTTTTACTAACATCCACTGTGTAATTTGTTGTTTGCCTGTTGTCATGTCACAGAGCATTACAAGCTTTACTCGGTGCTGTAATCATTCTCAAATTAAAGCTTTAGCTGCTCTGAAAACCTTCATAATATGCAGGTTTAACAGATGCTGTTTGATAGTGATTTCATTTAATTTACCCAAATAGAAAAGGAATCGGCAAATAACTCAATATTTCATATCAGCAAGGAGCGAGTTCTTGCTTGGAGCTAAATCCTTTGTAGACCGCAAATTGTCGAGCTGCAGAGCCAAGTTGTCAGCCTTGGAAGTGTCATGCACGATGAAGTGCTGCTGTTCCTTGGAAACCTATTTGCAACCTATCGTGTCAGAAGTCCAATTTCAGTTCTACATCCCTAACCGTGCTTTTATTTTATTTTTTTTTAGTTGGTTTTTTTTTGTTTAATACTGTCAAGTCAAACTCAGCCCTGCAGACTGGAACGGTTTGTGCGTTGTGTGTTCCTGAAATGGCAGGAGGCGACATGAGGCAGTTTGCGGATGTTCTGTGGCTGCTTCCTCTTTTACCAAATGGTGGCAAAAAATACCACTTGGCTGTACAGAAAAGGGACAAAAAAGTGCCCTGTCCCATATTTAGTTAAATCCACATGAAGAAGAGAATTTTCTCTCCTGTTCCCTCCTTCTGTGTAGCCCATGGAAGAGCAAAGCAGCCAGGTCAGAGCAAAACTCCTTCAGCCCTTCCCAGGGCTCCTCAAACCCTGACTCCAGTGGTGTTGAACTGATGGTGACTTTCCTCTAGGGCTCTGAGAGAAGTTGGCTTTTATAGAGCAGGGCAAGTGAGAAATATTGCTCATCTGTCTCAAATCAGACAGTAATTAGTGAAATGCTAAAGCTGAATCAGAGCTGGAATTGTAGGGAAACAAGTATAACTTCCAGAAATTTTATTCAAACAGAACTGTAGAGGACACATTTTCAAGGTGCCCTCCAAATTTGCCTGTGGAATGTTGTTCACCAGAATTTTGGTGTAATGGGTGCTCCAAAGCAAAACCTCGGCCTGGTGCAGAATGTGAGGGCTTAGCCCAAGTCAGACCTGTCTGAACAGTCGTGGTGGGTCAGTTCTGGGGTGTGCCAAGTCTCTGTTTGGGCAGTATGCTTCCAGCAGGCACATGTTCCAGAAATAAACCCATACAACACAATGAAATCTTCGAGATGGAGGCTTCTGTAGGCACTTTAAAAGTTTTTCTAAGTACTTGCCACTTAGGGCAGCTTATCCTTGAAAAGGTATGTTATTGTTCAAGAAGAGGAAAAAGCCTTGATGTACAACATGAATGGCATATGTTTATAGACTGAAAGATGTCTTTGGGGGCTCTTCAGTGTTTATTTCCTCTCAAGCCTTTTAAATATTCATTGTTTCGTGGTGAACTCCATCATTGTGTGTGTTTATGGATTCACACATACTGGAGTGCTAATTGCTGTTGTTTAGAGAACTCTTGAAATCTGTTCAGGTACAGCAAAATAACAATAAAATGTACTTTTTTTGTCCTACTTCCAGTGTAATACAAGCTCGGTTTCCTGCTGTTTAAAGCCTTGTTGCTGCTCTGTGAAAAATGTTGTCCAGCAACAAAAAGCATCCAGAAAAACAGCAGCTTTACTCACCATATGCTGTCACATTTTTCCCCAGTCTAATCTCTTACAGCTACTTCGTCATTAGTTGTAACAATGGCAGGTAAGACCATTTCCAGGCAAAAAGTGACCTTTCAGTTGACAGTGTGCTCTAATTTGTTTCAGTGATAGACCCCTGCACAAGTGGGAACGGAGGATGCTCACAAATCTGTCAGAATGAGAGAGGAATTGCAAAATGCGAGTGTCATCCAGGGCATTCTCTTGCTGCAGACGAAAAGTCCTGTTTAGGTAAGAAACTCTGGACTCTTTATTGTGAAGAACGTTATTAATCAGTGCTCTGCCTGACTGAGCTGTGAGTGGAAAGGAATATATTAGACAAATATATGTGTGCATTTTGAAACAGCCTTTCTCGCTGTGATACTCACATCAGCCCACAGTCTTGAAGGACTTTCTTAGTGATGAAAATGTCTCTGTGATCTCCTAAGTCATGCTTTCTAGCAACTGGATTTGTGAATGCTGTAGTGTTATTCTTGTAGGGTGCCTTTAAAATAATGTCCCAGTTACAGCTCCTGGAAAATTGGTTCAAGTAAAACTCTGAACCAGGTCACTGAAAACCTATTTAGAATTCAAAGGGCTTTTTTAGCTGGAGAGCTGTTTCCATATTAATGGAGAAACTACTGTGAAGGAAGAAATCATGATGTGTAAGATTTCCAAAGAAGGAGCTTAAAAAGTTGAATTCTGAAGTCCTGTGTTTAGTCTGGGGTTGTCAAAAGAATCTGTTGCATTTCTGACCTGAAATTTGGGGGAACTGGAGATCAAAATACCTGCTTTTCTCTTTCAGTGAAATGCTTGGAAGATAGTTTATGAAGTAAAAAGCATTTGTGGACTTCATGGTGCACAAATACTTAACAGCCAAGTCAGGACAAGTCAGGATCAGGATGTGTGTGTGTATATATATATCTATTTGTTTATTTATTTATATATATTTATATTTATTTATATAAAATACATTTTCTATATATACATACAGTAATTTTGCACTCCTCTTTTGAAAACATGGCCAAAATCTTGCCAATATGTAAATTATTGTCTCATATAAAGGGTGCTGGGTGCCTTTCAAAATATTTACTTCCTACCGTGAGTATCTTACTCAGTTGCCTGTAAGTCCTTCTGTGAGTAGAATGGCACATCTTAGTGATTCTCTCTTACTGGAATTACTCATGAGTAATTACTGAAAATAAAAACTGTTTTCAAGTAATGTGCTGATAATGAGTGGATGGAAACAACAGTGGGTTTAGCAGTAGGGTCAGCCTGTTGTTTGTTTTGTCTCAGATACACATTGACATTTCTGTTGATTTATGTATAAACTGAATCACTGAGTCAACTTGCAGTGTTTTACATTGGAACAAATTTTCTCCCCAGCCTCATGGCAACAATCTTTTGAATCATTAAGCAGTGTGTCTTGCCATGGATATACAATTATTGTTTTTTTCTCCTAGAAGTTACTCAATGCCTTTTGCAAAATTCAAGCTGTTGTTTGACTCTCTGGAAACTGAGCTGGAAGGAGACAGAGGGCAGCTGGAGTGTCATACTTCAGCTATTAGCTCTAGGACAGGAAGAAACCTGTGCAGGATGGTGGCTGTGGTTCAACTTTTAATTTTTTCTATTTAAAAAGAAGAAGAGAAAAGAATATTTACAGCCCTGGCCAGCGCAGTGTACTCACAAACTGACAATTAGAGAAAAAGGAGGAATAACCCATTTTGTTCTAAGCAGCAGCTGCTCCCATGGCTGCTTCAGAGAAGCTGTCATTTGTCCTGAAATTTTCATGAGCCAGTGTGTGGTGCTTGCACTGCCTGGGGCCTCTCTTTGCAAGGAGCCTGATTGCATCCATCAAACTCCTTGTGCTCGAGTGCAGGGGCCACGAGCACAGCGCTGGGCACAGCACGTGTGGAGGGACAAACTGTTAGAAAGTGTGGTTTGTGGGATAAAAAGTGAAGAGCTGCACATCAGACTGCTCCCTGCCATCTTCAAGACACTGACCCAGCATTGGTGCAATAAATAATCTGTATTTTGCCAGAAAGGTGGCAGAATGAGAAGCACCAGGAGATGCATCAGGGGTTTGCCATGTGTGATACCAGTCTTTGCATAGAGGTCAGTGTTTTGTGCAGCTGTATTTAGTGTAAATTTTTGTGCGTTTGTTTGTATTCTTAAACTAATTAAAAGTTTTAACTAACTCCTTAAAGGTACTTTTATGTTCCACTGAGATTTTAGGAAGATGGACACCTTTGGGGACATTTAACTCCAAAATACAGACCAGCAGGTGTGAAGCTGAGGAGCAGCCTGCTTGGCAGAGGACTGGGGGAACAGCAGCCTCCCCACTTAAGGCTCTGCAGCTTTTCCTTCCCTCACAGGGCTGCTGGAGCTGCTGTGCTTGCTGCAGGTGCCTCCCACTGCACTGCTGTAAAGCAGCTTCAAGATTCAGGGATGATCTGTCTCCATCATCCCTCCTGGAACCCAACCACCACTTAATCCAGATCATTTGACATTCAGAGAATAATCAGCTATTTCTTGTTCCATTATTTTAACTATAATGGCTTGGAGGACATGGTGATCATTTCAGAGTTTTGGAAGTTTCTTCTGAGTTCTTCACACAAGGTCTTCTTTTGCCATTGCTCTTTTTTTACAGGAATAATAAATAAGGTGCTTTGGCTGATACTGCAAATATAGTGTTTGATACTGTAATTGTTCACACTGAGAAATTCAAGGTCAATGGTGCTCAGAAAAAGATTGTTCTGGAGAATAATGTGAGTATAATGTTCCTGGGCTCACCGGGTGCTGTCCTTTGTAGGCTGACCCCAGGATAATCCTCCCAGCAGATATTTGGAAATGCAGCCACATCCATATATAGAGCAGTGTTATTTTTTCATTTCCGTGTCCAGCTGAACAACTTTCTGTGTGCTTGCAGACGTGGATGAGTGTGCAGAGGGCAGTGCCAGGTGTGCCCATCGCTGTGTGAACACCCCGGGCTCCTTCAGCTGTGCCTGCAGCCCCGGCTTCGAGCTGGGCGCGGACGGGCGGCGCTGCTACCGTGAGTGACCCTGCCCAGCCCTGCTCCTCTTCCTCTCCCCTCTGCTCCCTGCCAGGCCTCACTTCTCATTCTCTGGGATTTCCATCCCCAGCAGAGGAAATGTATGCAAAAGATCAGCCTTAATACTGTTTTCTTCCTCTGCTGCTGCTGCTGGGTTTGCAGGGTGACACGTTCCTAAGCCTGTGTTCACAGACCTTAATTACTGCCTTTCAAAGAGCAAATAGCCCTGTTGGTTTATCTTCAGAGCCTGGTGAATTCTGCTGCAGAGCCACCAGAATGCTGCTGTTCTGTGAAATGTATTAATTCCTGCACTCCTCCTCCTCCTCCTGCCAGCTTTCTTACAGTCCTGATGCAAGAGAAAACCAACACAATGTTCTGCTCTTGTCTTTACCTGTCTGGGTTTGCTTATGGTTCTCCTGAGATTACTGGCACCTTTAAGAGGATGCTTTAAAACAAAAAAAGGCAACAAAAAAAGAAAGATTTGGGATGAAAAACTAGTTGAACAACTCAAACTTCCCAAGCTAAAGCGAGCCCTGTTGTCTTTCCTCACGTGCTTACCCCTTGTCAGCGGGGTTTCTTAATCAACGCAGCTTTTCTGGAGAGGGGGACTGACTCCCAGTGCTGCTCGCTGATAGGTGATCCCTGGCCTGCCCTTGAGGGCAAATTTAGATTAATAAAGGAGGTGATGTGGAAGAGTTGGGGTTATTATGGACCTAACATAAGCTCCCTGGAATGCAGACAAAAGCATGACCTGTTTAGCAAAGAGGTGGGCAAAGATCATTCAATCTAATAATACTGTGCAAGAGCTTTCAGCAGAGCTTCCTTAGGAAAATATGCTGCATGCCAGAGAATGAGTGCTTTATTTAAGAATGTGTGTGTAAGAAATAGTTATTAAGAATGAAATCCAGTTTCAAGGCATTAACATAGATTAAAAACAAAACCCAATTATGTGGGAGATATCCTGGAGAGTTATTTCGTAGGTGATGGGGAACTGTGAGTGGTGCAATGGCAGAGGAAATGTGATTAATATATAGATATGAAATCTTCTGTCATAGGCATAAAAAAGAGGTTTAGATCACTTAGATTTCATTGTGCTTTTCTGATAATAATTTTTCTGGATGTTCAGCAGATCTCAGGGGATGGTGATTCTCTGTGCCTCATGTACAATATTGCAGAGCAAACAATAAAAATAAAAACATTCTGCATATATTTATGATCAGGATTATCCCAGTGTTTGAGCAATTTACAATCTTTGTTTATTCTTTCATTTCCCCAGTGGCTGGGGAAGAGCTGGTATTTCAGTTTTACTGATGAAGAGCTGGGACAAAGTAAATGATGAAGATTGTGTATGAAGTCAGATTCTGCATTTAATTACTGGGTTTACTAAATCCCAGTTTAACACACTGGACAGGAGACCAGGGAGATTTCTTCTCCCTCATGCAAATAATCACACTATGCATGAGATGTAGAGATATTTATTCTCTTAATTTATACCCTCTTCCAGCTGGAATTACATTTCTTGTTGGCAAGCAGGTTGCTCCCGGGGTAGGACCAGAGCCCAGCAACACAGATGTGTCTGGGGAAATTCTGTGCCAGATCTGATGGCCACCACTCCGAGCTGGGCTGTTTCTGGAAGTACAGTGGCTCCTTTAGGAAGGGTGTTTCTCAGTTTCCCTACAGAGTAGGAGAAATTATTTCCTGTCTAAATAGCTCTCTAACAAAAGCTGGCTAATCCTTTGTGAAAAACTTCATAACTGATCCTGTGGTTTCTTTGCATCCTGGAGAAATCATCTGATGAAGTAGCTGGGTGGCAATGAGGTGGCCAGGTGTTCCATTTTTCATGTGAAGGAAAAGGCCAGGATGTTCTGAGGACATGGAATGGCCAGGATGTTCTGAGGGCTGTCCAGTGCAGCCCCATGAGGAGGGCATGGAAGTCTGTCAGGGCAAAGGGGGCTGGCAGTGGCACTGTACCACCCTGTAGGGGACAAAGTCTCAGCAGAGGAGCTGCTGTGTCTCCCTGGAAGGGACATCCAAGAACCAAAACCTGGAGGTTGTTTTGCATTGTGGTTGGGTGTCCATTTCACCAGCAGGACTCTGCTTAGGAAGTTTCAATGCCTTTATGCTTGGGAGATGTTTCAGAACCCAGCTCTTTGCCATTCCCATGCAAAACTCCAAGCTGCTCTTTGGGAAGTGCATCAGGCTGGGTTGGGAGCACCACCTGGGCTCCTCAGATCCTTCTGCTCCTCCTTTGGGGCAAAGCATAAAGCTGAGGAAAGCTGGGAAGGCTCCTGTAGCAGGTGGCTGCTGAACACTGAACCAGCCTCACATGGCTGAATTTGAGAGCATCCACAAACACCTGGAGCTCAGTGACTGCAAAGGCTGCTCTTGTGGGGAGGGGCTGTGAGCTGGTTACGCTCACTGCTACAGTGCTCCTGGCTGCTGTTTTACATCCTTCGGGCTTGCTTTTTACTCCCTTCTGATTTATTTCATCCAGGCATCGAGATGGAAATCGTGGACAGCTGCCGGGACGGGAACGGCGGCTGCGAGCACGGCTGCGAGCACACGGCAGCGGGACCGCGCTGCCACTGCCCCCGCGGCCACCGCCTGGCCGGGGACGGCAAAGCCTGCACAGGTATCCGGGGGGGGGGGGGAGAACCTGCACAGGTAACCTGAGATGGGGGAAAAACTGCACAGGTAATCTGAGATGGGAGCAAAACCTGCACAGGTAACCTGAGATGGGGGAAAAACTGCACAGGTAACAAAACCTGCACAGGTAACCCGAGCTGGGACAAAGCCTGCACAGGTAACCTGAGATGGGGCAAAACCTGCACAGGTAACCCGAGCTGGGGGAAAAACTGCACAGGTAACTCGAGATGGGGGCAAAACCTGCACAGGTAACCCGAGATGGGGGAGAACCTGCACAGGTAACCTGAGATGGGAGCAAAACCTGCACAGGTAACCTGAGATGGGGGAAAAACTGCACAGGTCACAAAACCTGCACAGGTAACCCGAGATGGGGGAGAACCTGCACAGGTAACCCAAGATGGGAGCAAAACCTGCACAGGTAACCCAAAATGGGAGCAAAACCTGGAGAGGTAAACTGAGATGGGAGCAAAACCTGCACAGGTAACAAAACCTGCACAGGTAACCCGAGCTGGGACAAAGCCTGCACAGGTAACCTGAGATGGGGCAAAACCTGCACAGGTAACCCAAGATGGGAGCAAAACCTGCACAGGTAACAAAACCTGCACAGGTAACCCAAGCTGGGGGGCAAAACCTGAGCAAGTAATCCCAGCTACAAGCAAAACTTGCACAGGTAACCCAAGATGGGAGTAAAACCTGCACAGCTAATCTCAGCTGGGGGCAAAACAGGTAACAAAACCTGCACAGGTAACCCGAGCTGGAGGAAAAACCTGCACAAGGTAACCTAGGAGCGGGATGGGATGGGTCCCCAAGGAGGGCAGGGAGTGGCAATGACAAAACAACAACTAAATAAACTATTTAGTGTAATACAACACTGCATGACCTGCTGCCATGGCTGTGTCTCACCATGAGCAGCCCAAACATCACAGAGCTGACTTTGTTTGCCTTCCCGTCTCAGCTGGTGGCTGGGAGCAGCAGCACAAGTGCTCCCAAGTGCTTCTTGCACAAACTGCACTTGGTGCTCCAGAGCCTGCAGTGTTTCCATCAGATTTGCTCAGTGATGAGGTTACACTGCTGCCTGTGAGGAGTCTCACTTTGTTGCTTTCACCTCCCGAGTTAGATTTGGGTTTATTTTGAGACACAAGTTTAAAAATTCATTCATGTTTTAAGCAATTCTACTATGAGATTCTTTTTGTGTGTGTGTGTTTGTTTTATGTTTTTGTTTTGTTTATGGCTTTTGTCATGCAAAATGTATCTCATTCTGCTTTGGGCTTGCTGTCAGTATGCCATTACAATTTTTAAGAATAGCCAGGAAGAGAGGGGGAATGGAAAAAGGAACAGGCACCACAAAGCAGTGCAGGGAGATATGAGATGATGAGAAGAGGTAGGGAGTGGGAGCACTGATGAGTGTGAGAGGCATTACAGACAAAAGGAGTCTTGCAAGGAAAAAAAGCCAAGTGCAGGAGAGAGGAGGAGCAGGGGAGGAGGGAAGCACTGAGGGCTGCAAGGGCGGGTGATGATGGAGCTTAAAAAGCAAAACCAGAAGAAGTTTGGGAGGCAGATTTGGAGCCAGAGCCTCACAGGGGTGGGTGGGTTGCACAGTCTTGTCTGTACAGCTGACAGGAGGCAAAGCAGCCTGCTGCCCACACCCCAGCTCAGTGACCTGCTGCTGGGGAGTTCAGAGGGAAGCAGATACTCCAGACACAGCAAGGGAAGGGGGAGAACACAGAGGAGGGCTGAAGACATGAAAAGTTGCTTTTAACAGCAAAAAACTCCTTTTTGTCAGATGCAGATTTTGCATTCCTGCACAAACAAGGGGCTGTTGCTGGAGCCCCGAGTGAGGCGTCACCTGATGTACTGCAGAGGAGCTCAGCTTGTGACATTTCTGGAAAACACTGCCTTCAAATAACCTGCATTAATCATTTTCACACTGACCTCCTCACCTCGATTGATTAATTACATTTTCTTTCTCCTGTCCGTGTTTCCTCATAAAGTTGGTGCTCCTTCCAAGGTTAATTGAGACACTGACCTTTCCCATCTGCAGCTGCTCAGCCAGGCCACGTTCAGAAGCATTTTGCAGACTCAGCATTGACAAGGTGGCCCTTGGATGGCCACTGACCTGCTCAGCAGCCTGACAGCAGCCAGGAGCCTGCAGTGCACAGATAACAGCTCAGCTCTCCTATCTAATCACCAGAGCAGCGGTGTCAATGATACCAATTTCTGAGCGGGCACAGAGCAGGAGGAGGCAACAGGAAATCAGTTTCCAGAAGCTGCAGCTGAACCTTCCAGGCTGCTGCTGTCCAGCAAGAGCCTGAGTGGATCAGACATTGGTAGTTTGCATTGAGTAAGGTTGAATGCATAGAAGGTCTAAATAGTCAAATGTAGGTCACTGTTAAACAGAATGTTTTTGAGGGCCGGTGGGTCTTTGCTGTTGTCTCTTTTCATAGAACCATAGAATATTCTGAGTTGGAAGGGAGGCACAAGGATCATTGAGTCTCACTCCTGGCCCTGCACAAGCACCCCAACAATTCCACCCTGTACATCCCTGGGAGCATTGTCCAAACCTCTGGAGCTCTGGCAGCCTCAGGGCTGTGCCCATTCCCTGGGCAACCTGGGCAGCGCCCAGCACCCTCTGGGGGAAGAACCTTCTCTGATATCCAACCTAAAACTCCCTGACACAACTCCAACCATTCCCTTGGGTCCTGTCCTTGATCACCAGCAATGCCAGCTGATGTTTTGTAAATCCCCTCATGGCAGCTCAGACTTGGAGAGGAGATGCCTCTCCCAAGACATGGAGGGTCTTGGCTGCCATGGGAGAAGGTAGACGGCAGTGGCTGTCAGGATTCAGGATTCAGACAGTGGGAAGGTAGAAGGCAGTGTCTGTCAAGATTCAGGATTCAGACTGTGAATGTCTGAATTTATGTGCTTGAAGGAAGGTGCAAAGCAGCGAGTGCTGCGGCACAGAAGCTCTCAGCAGAGCTGTGGCAGCACCTTGGGGTGTCTCAAGGGATGAACGTGCTGCCCTTTCCTTGCAGATGTGGACGAGTGTGAGACTGGGGAGTCCTGCTGCTCCCAGTTCTGCATCAACTACGCAGGGGGCTACGAGTGTGCCTGCAAGGCGGGGTTCCAGCTCAGCGCCGACGGCTGCTCCTGCGATGGTGAGTGCTGGGATGGGCCGGGCTAGGCCGGGATGGCCTGGACTGGGATGGCCTGGGCCAGGCTGGGCCGGGCTGGGCTGGGCTGGGCTGGGTTGAGATAAGCTGCAAGGCACCTAAAGGTCATCTCATTTCACCCCTGCTGTGGGCAGGGACACCTCCCACTAGACCAGGCCATAGTGGGTATTTTTGCCCCCGACGAAGGGAAAGAAATAAGGCATCTGACTCCATCTTGTCAGAAAGCTAATTAATTACTTTATTATACTATATTATTCTATATTATATTACATTACGTCTAAACTGAATCTGCCAAGCACTCAACTGCACTCCACTGCACAGAATCTCATGACTCTCCCCCTACAGTCCCAACACACGCACACACTTGGCCCTGACCGGGCAAGGAAACAAAACACCATAACTGTGGGTAAACAATCTCCATATTGCTTTCTGCTTTGGCACAACACAGGCACAGCAAATAAGATAAGAATTCCTTTGCTCTTTCTCTGAGGTTCAGAGAATGTGAAACCCAGAAATATTTTTGGGAAGGATTGTACCTTGCTTTTCTCTGTGGAGAGAAATTTGGCAACACCAGGCTGCTCCAACCTGACCTGGAACACATCCAGGGATGGAGCAGCCACAGCTTCTCTGGGCAACCAAGGCCTCACCACCCTCACAGGGAAGAATTCCCTCCTAATATCCAGTTTAAACCTTCCCTTTGTTAGTCTAAAGCCATTCCCACTTGTCCTGCAACATTCCATGCCCTTGTCAAAAGCCTTTTGGTACCAGTGGCTTGGTCTAACTAATCCCAGCCCAGGGTAGAAGAAATGCTGTCGAAGCCCTTTGCAGGGCTTTGTGGGCACTGCCCTAATGAGAGTCACTGACCCTATGCCAGCTTTGCTGGGAAGGTTTTTACAAATGTGTAATTTCCTCTTTGTGAAGCTGGAATACAGGAATAACCCAGCATCAAATTTGGGGATGTGGGAGAGGAGCCAGCAGAGAAACTTTCCCTCCTCTCTCCATGGACACTGTATACTGATGTGTGTTAAAACACTCCTTTCACAAAAAAAAAAGATCCCTCAAAATAACTGAAGGAACAACTGAGCTTAACAGCTTAAAGCATCTGTTTTCACTCGAGACAAAAACATCAGTGAAATAATCTGCTCCCTGTAGTCCTGAAATGTTTTCATACCTCCAATACCAGAGAGAAACGGAGAGCTCCAAAACACATAAGAAAAATTGTGTTTTCTTATGTATAGAATAATTTGTCAGATGCAGCTGGGCACAGCATGGGCTCTGCAAGCAGAAGTACTTGTTCCTAATCACCATTTATGTCTGGATTTTCTAGATGTGGATGAATGTCGTCTGGATAATGGCAACTGTGACCATTTCTGTGTGAATTCCCTGGGGTCCTACGAGTGTGCCTGTAAGGAGGGTTACAGGCTTGGGGACAGCAGATGGGCCTGCGTAGGTGAGTTATTCACAAAACTTGTGGGCCATTAAGCACTTCCCACTGATTTGAAAAGTGATTTTTGGAGCGGAGATTTTCACAGATCCTGGGATTTTGGGAGCCCAACTTGAGCCATCTCTGAATGTGGCCAGGGTAGGGCTACGTGCAGTGTGTGGATCCAAGTTCATCCTCCAGTAATGGCTTTTGCCAAAGATTAATGGCAGATGAATGCTTAAATCCCCTGGACACATTTGAAAACCTAAAGCTCCTGGTTTAGAAATTAATACTATTTTGACACTTTTCTTGCACTATTTGATGAAGTTTAACATCCTGTGGGAAAAAAAAAAAGTAGCCAGATTTTTCTTTGATCAACCATGGCAACTTTTCCATTAGTCAGTGATGTTATTCTGGATTTCTGCCAGTGTAACCAATCCAGAGTTTAACAGAGCAACTCAGCTTTATAACCAAGTTTAGCAACTGCTAAACCTTAACCCAGAGTTTGATATTCTAACCAACACCAAAAAGAAAGCCAACTGATTTCCCGTCATTTTAAGGCCCAGGTTTTCATGCTTCTTAAAATAAATTGCACAGCCGGCCTCACTTTCTATTTGTCATCTCCAAAACGAGCAAGAGTAATGACCTTCATTAGCTAAAAATAATCTCAAACTTCAAGTGAGGAAAATGAATCTCCTCATTTAATTTTGATTCTCCAGGAGCAGAGGTTTTTTTCCAGAAGAAGAAAAAGGGAAAGATGGGGTGGGGATGGTGTCTCCCATTTCCTGTCTATTTTCTTTTTTGGATAGCAGGAACTCTGTGAGAAAATGCCTGGGCTGGGACTGCTGGGGAGAGGTGTGACTTGAACATCTAAAGGCATCATAATAGTAAGAAAAGATGTAGATGAGAGGCCATTGAGGCCATTGGGGTGCTGATGGCTGTGTTTGTCCAGCCCTAGGTGCGGAGGAGGCCGATGCAGAGGAGGCAGCAGGGCTGGCTGGTGCCCCGGGGCTGCACTTCCGAGGGCCCCCCCAGCTGCTCCACCTCGCCCTCGGGGCCCTGGCCGAGGATGGAGACCCCCGAGGAGAGCTCACCCTGGTGCACAGGGTCGGTGAGTGACCAGCAGGGCCCTGAGCCAGCACTGCAACCTGGGGGGATCATCCTGGCAGAGGATTTGGGGCTGGGCTGGCGGGGCTCAGCATCAGGAGCGTTAATCCTGCATTCTGCATCCTGCCTGTCGCCATGTTCCATCCCAAATGGGACATGTTTGAGGAGCCAGGAGGTGCCTGGGTGCTTTGGGAGGGAGGCAGGGGAGGAATGAGCAGCACAGGCTCCTTGGAAAGCAGGGTGTCTGCCCAGAGCCCAGGCAGCAGCCACAGAGAGCTCGTCATGCCAGGGCTGAGAGGATGGCATGGCTTGTAACCTGGGGAAACCCCCTTCCTCCTAGAGCTGGGAGCATGGGTCCCTGTTTACAAACCATTTTATAACAACTGGAGGCTTTTTGTTTAAGATATTTGCATTTTGTCTGTGTTAAAATCAGATTTCCCTTGACTCTCTGGGAAAAGCACCAACCCATCCACGTGTTGCTCAGCTCAAGTGGTGGCAAACAGCACAGGAGCACCCACTGTCACAGGAGTAGGTGCAGAACAGCTTTGCACCCACCTGGGCTTTGCATGATTCGATCTTTCTACCCAAAGGTGGAAACTTCACAATTTTAGGACTATTATGAGGTGAAACCCTGTGTCTGCTTTGTGCTGTGTGCTGGTGGATCACCAGGGAGGATTTCTTGCTTTTTCCTATGTGTGCCCTGTGATTTTTATATAAACTCTATAATTACCCATCTGAGGACTGTGCCCTACAGGCAAAAATCAGGAGCTGGTCTTGACTTTAATAAAAAAATTACCTTATTTTTGTGAACAAAACTGTTAAGACCCTCCCAAATCACACAGCATCAAGCCGGACTCAACAACACTGATAACCAACTGGGAAACTGATAAATGAGATCACCACAGGCAAAATTATCAGGCCTGGAAACCACAATCAAATATTTATTGACCACTTTTTGCATGTTTTATTTATATTTAGCTACAGAAATTTGGGTATTATCAGTCACAGCTGAGCAGCTGCACTTTTTCTAAGGCTCAGGCTTTGCAGCATGTAGTGATTTGTATGCAAAAGTGATGAAAAAAGGAACTTTAAATGGTTTAGTAAGTTCTTTTACCTTCTAAATAGCAATTTATTCCTTGTGTTTTCAGACCTGGTTTGTGCTGCTATCTGTATTATAAAAAAGCCTGCTTTAACAGTTAGCTGGTGCAAATAATTAAATATTTTCTCTAACTTTAATGACTTTTTATGATGGAAGCATGATGTTTTCAATGGTGGTCTGAATTCTTCTCCTAAAGTATGAATTTGTACCCTTTTCTAAGGGGTAGCACTGGGATTCTAAATGTCCCTGAAAGCTTGGGCATTTGTTCAGCTACAGAAAAGGGAACAGTTGGGTGCTCAGACCTAGAGGAAATCTGGCCTCTCACAGAAAACTGTTGGTGAAATGCAACCAGCCTGTAACTTACTGAAATAAGGCTGAAATAAGCTGCCAGCTCACTTTCAGGTGCTGTTAAAAATCCCCTTCCAAAAAGCCTCCAGGCACAGCCATTAAGCCTTGAAGGCTCTAAACTGTGTGGATGAGATCTTCAATGCCACTGAAGTATTTTACCAGACAGACACTTTATTTTGCATGCCCGTCTCAATATACCCAACAAAGAGAATGTGAGGGTGGCAAGGGATAAAAGGAGGGTGGGGAAGGAGAGAAAAAAATGTATTTTCATATCGAGCTTCCTATATAAAACTCTTCATATCCATGAAGAGAAGAGACATGATAAATGTGTATTTTGCTTTGTTTTCCTAGAACACTCACACTGAATGGTTGAAAATACCACTGAACTGTGTTTAAATAGCACTATATCCATTTACTGCAATCAAACAACAGGGATAGGCTAGCAAGGGGAGAAGGAAAGTTCCAGTAAATTCTTCTAGTTATATACAATGTTATCAAGCATTAGGTGCAAATTCACTTTTTCTGAAGGCAAAACTCTTGCTTTTAAAAAGTAGCTCTTGGCTGAAGAATTACAGCATTTAGGGGAGCAAATTCCAGCTGAACACCCAGCTTTCCTTGTACTTAGAGTCAGAAACATGGAGAGGGAAATTCAGGAATGCCCACTTTGCCATGCCTTTTGAACACCGGCGGCGTTCACAACCCAGCCGTAGGTAAGAGCGTGTGGAAAGGTTTTTGCCCAGCTGCTCACTCAGCCCTATGTGTTTTTTTGCTGGCAGTGTGCCTGGGTGACACGTTTGGCCAGGACTGCAGCCTGAGGTGTGAGGATTGCCTGCACGGGGGCCGCTGCAACGGCGAGCGCAGCGGCTGCGTCTGCCCGCCCGGCCGGGCTGGGCTCGTCTGCAACGAGAGTGAGTACAGGGCTGCCAGGGAGCTGATCCTCCTGCAGGGCCTCTGCGGGTGGGCAGTGAGAGGAACCTCTTGTGCTGCTCATCTGGGAGGCTCCTGAAGGAGCACAGCTGTCTCATAACCAGATTGGTTGTGCTGGGGCACGGTAAATAGATCTGTAAGTGATGCCGCAGTACACAGAGGTCCCTGCGCTCCAGTGGAGGTCGGGACAGAATCATCCCTGTCCTGAGTATTTGGTGGTTGTTCATTCCTATTTGCTCTGCTGCTAAAAGCTGCCAAAGTTTGCTGGCCATGCTTTGTTCCATAACCTGCCTTGGTGACTCCAGAAGTCTGTCCCAGAAGTTGGTGTGACAGCCTGGGTGGACACATATGCTAAAATTGAGTTTTTCCATTGTAGCACCCCAAGACATTGCCTTTAAATTTTTTTTCTTATGTTTTCCATTTCTTTTTCCTTATAATTCTTTTTATTATTAGCATCACTTTCTTGGAGCAGTTAATTTTTCACATTGGAAATGGTATTTTTCAGAATTCTCTTGCCAAGTCAGTGCCCTTTATAACAGGTTTTCAGTCTTCTTGCTCCTGTTTCCTGGCAGAAGATCTTTCTGATTCAGAAGTAGATGTCAAAACCCATAGGAAAGAGAGTGGTGATTTCTTGATGTGCTGTTCTTCATCTGCAGTTTGGCAAAACTTGTCTGCTGCTTGTCTGAGACATCATACAGCAGATTTCCTCTTTGAGATGGGTCCCTCCATTTTGTGGTGTGTGACATGATGGCCCATCATTCTCAGAAAGTCTTTGCTGTCACTGGTGAGACAAAAAGTCGATGAAAATTTATTACTTGACATCAGTAGACAGCACTCTTCAGGTTAATTGCCATCAAGATTGTTTTGGAGACGTCATCACATGGACAGAAATGCAGAAAAATCAAGCAAGTGATTGAAACCAGCAGTCTGCCTGTGGTTATTTTGGGAGACTGATGGTGGGTTTGGTTTGTAAACTCTGGGGGCAGCTAAGAGAGTAGGAATGGGGAGGATTAAAAGGATAATTTCCAGTCTGTCTATGACAGTTCAAGCTATCAAGTGAGGATATTCTTACTTCTGTCCCTGGTGTGCTGGTAGTTCAGGATAGATTATAAAAATTTCAAGGCAGTATCCAAATTCTTTAGTTCATTTCATAAATAATAAAATTTATTATGTATATTTGCACTAGACATCCATGCATGTAGTCTAATGGAATTCACCTCTGGAATTTAAAGAACTTTAATAGGACTGTGTTGTTGAACTAAACCTGCTGTCTGATGAAGTCAGCAGGGACAGTGATAAACACAGTATCTAATCTGTGTTAATTACTCATGTGTGATTACTTTCACTCTTTTCTCTTGCATTTTTTAATATACAGCACAATTCATGGGTTTAGGGTGAGCAGGTTTAGGGTAAGCTAAAACAGTGGAGAAAACTGGAACTAAATTTTTCTAATAATGCACTAAAGAAGCCGAATGGAAATTGATGTGAAATGTCAACTTTCTTAATGTACATTGATAAAACGTCAGTGAAGTCAGATGACTCCAGCAACTGTATCCACTCAGGCTGCAAACAGCAGAGCAAGGCTGCATCTCACAGTTTGTTTTTGCTGTTGTGGATCCATTGCTGCCATGATTACCTGGGGAGTTTCAGAAACTAAGTTTGAAAAACAAGGTATTATTTTTATAATAGTGTTTGGGAGAGAAAAAAAAAATTTTAAAATATTTCTCTCCAAGTGTTCCAAGCTGTGCTCTGATGTTTAAGCTTTGGGCTTGACAGGCAATGGTTTTTGAGCCTGTGCTTTGTGGGGAGGGCAGCATGTTCTGGGGAGGGTTGGATACATGACAGTACTTCCCAAAACTTGGTTAATTCAGTGTCCTTTGAGATGTCCTAGTAAATATCAGATGGATGTCCTTTACAGAAGAATATGACTTTGTTTAGAGCCTGCTCAACTAAAACTCTGTCCTTGCTCAGTCTTCACAGAATCACAGAAACAATTAGGCTGGAAAAGACCTTTGCAATCGAGTCCATCCTCTGACCCAGTAACACCTTCTCAACCAGCCCATGGCACTGAGTGCCACACCCAGTCTTTTCTTAAACACCTCCAGGGATGGAGACTCCACTACTTAGCAGGGCAACCCATTCCAATGCCCAGTCATGCTCAATGTGAGGAAATTCCTCTTGATGTCAGACCTGAATCTCCCCTGGTGCAGCTTAAGGTTGCGTGCTCTTGCCCTGTTGCTGGCTGCCTGGGAGACAAGATGCACCCCCACCTGGCTGCAGCCTCCTCTCAGGGAGTTGTAAGGAGCAGTGAGGTCTCCATGAGTTCTCCAGGCTGAACACCCTCAGCTGCTCCTCACACACTTGTGTCCCAGACCCTCCATCAGCCTTGCTGCCCTTCTCAGTGCCCAGAGCCTTGTTTTGCTTCCCTTACAGCAGAGGGGGAGTGTTTCTTGCAGTGCTCACACTCCTTGCTCTCTCCACAGCCTGTCCCCCTGGGACGTTCGGCAGAGGATGCGCCGGTGTCTGCAGGTGCCAGAACGGAGGCTGGTGTGACCCTGGCACAGGGCAGTGCCACTGCCCTCCCGGTGTGCTGGGCCAGCTCTGCGAGGATGGTATGGCTCCAGCTCTGCCTCAACTCCCCACTTTTCCCCCCGATCCCTTTTAAAGTAATGAGCAGAACAGAGGGTGAGACAAGCCAGTAGCGGTGAGGCTGTGCAGAGCCCCAGCTCAGCCACAAGCTGCTTTGGGTTTGGGGCTTGGACCTGTAGCCACTGATGCCTTCCTGTGTTTGTGCACTCTAAAGGTTGCCCAAAAGGTTTCTTTGGGAAGAACTGTAACAAGCCATGCAACTGTGCCAACAGGGGCCACTGCCACAGACTGTATGGAGCCTGCCTGTGTGACCCCGGGCTCTACGGCCGCTTCTGCCACCTCAGTAAGTCCCCGGCATTTTTGGGATCTGCTCAATGTGTGCACAGTAGGACAGTCTGTAAAAGATTCCACATAACCTAAAGGGGGCAGGCAAAAAGCAAGGAGAATGACTTTATGCACAGACAGGCAGTGCTAGGACAAGGAGGAATGGATTTACTAAAACAATGCAGGTTTAGCTTAGATGTTAGAAAAATGTTCTTTGCTGTGAGGGTGGGCAGGCCCTGGCACAGGGTGCCCAGAGAAGCTGTGGCTGCCCCTGATCCCTGGCAGTGCCCAAGACCAGGCTGGACAGGGCTTGGAGCATCCTGGGACAGTGGAAGATGTCCCTGCCATGGAACAGGGGTGGAAAAAGATGGGCTTTATGGGACCTTCCAACCCAAACCCTTCTGTGATAAAATGATCAAGACTTTGGACAGGACTTTTGAAATGTGCCAGGAGGCTCCAGAATCTTCATTAATCTTTTTCTTTACTCATTAATCTTTGCCATAAGTATTGAGATTTACTGATGCTCAAAGGTGAGGATTATAGGTGGGGTGGACAGGTTAACATTAGGGTTATTGCTGAGGGTGGAATCTGGTTGGAGCTGATTGGTGACTGCTGATGAGTTGGAGTGGGAACTAGAGAGCAGGGCTGGGTGGGAAAGGATAAGGATCAGACATTATAATAAAAAGAATTAAAACAAAAACTACAACATAGATGATCAAGTTTCTTTGTACTTACAGATTTTGTTTGTAAAATCTGTGCAAGATCAAAAATCTTTTGTTTAGTTTTGTTTTGGGTTTTATAATAAAAGCTTTTGTCTTGGAGCACACCCAAGTTTTTTTTCATTCGGAAAAACAGCTGAGTTTGCTTTGAAATGTTTCTTGCATTCACCACGTATTGCTTGACATGAAATGAATGACCCAGCATAGGGATCATGTAAACTCTTCTCTTACCCACCCACATATGAACAGGTGCTGCTGTGGAACGGGGGTGTGCTGGCTGAAAGCAGAACCGAGGTTTTGCTTCTGCAGCAGTTGTGTTCTGCAGCAGTGTGCAGTTTCAGCCAGCTCCTGCACAATTACAGAGCTGATGCTTCCTTTCCTTGTGGCTGCAGCCTGTCCCAGGTGGGCCTTCGGCGTGGGCTGCTCGGAGGAGTGTCAGTGTGTGAAGGAGCACACGCTGGAGTGCAGCCCCAGGGACGGCTCCTGCACCTGCCAGCCTGGATACCACGGCAAGAAGTGCCACAAAGGTACCACCCACAGCCAGGACCCCACATCTGCTGTGCCTTTGTCCCAGCAACTTCTCCCTCTTCCACCCATTGGCTTTGTTTGGCTGCTGCTACTCATATATTCCTATCCTACTAGTGGTTTTGTGGCGTTTGAACCCTGCTAGGCTTGCAGGGACACTGAGGGGAATAGAGCTTAGGAATTGGAGGAGTTTTAGCCTGGTCAAATGACAACAGAAATCCAGAACCTAAATCCTAATACAACCTTAAGTAATGAAAATCATGTGAGTTTTCATTTCTGTGCTTTTTTGACACAGTCAGTAAATAAGTGGCAAAATCTGTGTTTTATGGCAGTGGGGTGATTTGTAAACAGGTTCAGTAATGCTGCTTTTCCTTCAGATTTGCAGCTCTTTGAATTCAACTTACTCTTTGTAGTTTTTGGGGGTAGTTCAAAGAGAATTGTATCCTGCATTCATGTTTGCATGTCTCAGTAGCCCTTTCCAGACAGCAGTGGAGTAACACAATAAAGATTCTCCCTTCAGATTTTTCTCTGGCCAGGCAGGACTGTGTTGGATTTATGGCAGTAATTCTGGTGGGTTTGGTGGAGAGCAATAATGACAATATTTAATATTTTTATCATTGTTGTTGATGGGCTGAATTCTGACAGGGAGCATGCCTTGCCCAGCACTGGCTGTGTACCAAGGCAGAGAGCAGCAGAACTTAGACATCAAAGAAGAGAATTCCATCATGTATTTAATTGAATACATCCTCAAGTATTCTAATTGAATACATCTTTAAGCATTCTGCCACTCTGTTTCTAGGTTACATTTAAGCAGTAACCTCTTTGAAATGTAAGCATTTATTAACTATTTACCCTTTGTTAGCAACACCTCTAAAATGTACATTGTAATATATTCTCTGCAAGTTTCTGCCAAATTATTTTCTGATTTTTGTCCACTTCTCTTAACTTTTCCTTTTTCTTATGCATGTTCTGTATCTGCTTCTATTTCCAGAGTGCACCCCAGGGTTTTATGGGGCTGGTTGCAAACTGAGGTGCAGCTGTCCTCCTGATGTTCTGTGTGATCCTGAGACAGGAGCCTGCAAACATCCGTGTCCAGCTGGGTTTCATGGAGAAAAATGCCATTTGTGTAGGTACTCACTACATGTTTCCCTGGGAGATACACTTGGGATGGGAAAGCTGATTCAGAAAACTTAGGTTCAGATATAGAAGCTGCAGATAAACAGGTACATTTGTTGTTGATTTGAGCTGGCAGTTCCCCACTGAAACCAGACTGATATTTGGAGCCTGGCAAGTGCTGTCTCTCTTTCTGTCTCTCTCCCTGCAAAGGTCAAGGCACAAGGCTGAGGCCAGTTACCCAAACTAACATTTGCCCAGGTAACAATAGTTGCTTTGAAAGCTTCAGGCACAGACTTTGCAGTGCTCTGCTGCAGTTCATTTCAGACCACCAGTTGCTCAGACTGTACTGCTAACACTGATCACTTCTACCAGCACAGCTCAGTTGGAAATTGGTGGCCATGGTGCCTCCTCACGTCTTCAAAATGTTCCTAACCATGACTTTGGGTTTTTTTGTGCAGCTTGCCAGCCTGGCAGCTTCGGGATGGGCTGCAGGCAGAGGTGCAGCTGTGGAGGAGCCCCCTGTGACCCGAGGACAGGGCAGTGTGTTTGCCCAGCTGGGAAGACTGGTGCTACATGTGAGCAAGGTGTGTGAGGTACTGGAGCAAGGTAGGGAGTGCCTGGCTTTGGAAGATGTGATGGGAAGTAGAATTTGGCTGTTTCTCAAACCAATAAACAAACAAACTGTGATGGAAATTGGGAGAGAGCCTTTGGTCTCTCTTTAGCTGTGTTCTTGTGTGCTGCAGTTTAATGACTAGGCTGACAGGGGTGTATAACTATATAATGTCACAATCCTGCTCAGTTTTACTATTATTTTTAAATTCTTCAGGGTAACAGCAGAAATCTACAGCTGTCCTGAAACAGCAAATGGAGCTGGTTACACCTCATGTGCTTTTTCTGCAGATTGCCCAGATGGTCAATGGGGACCAGACTGCCAGAACTCCTGCGAGCCCTGTGCCAACGGGGGACAGTGCAACAGGGAAACTGGAGCTTGTGACTGTGCCCCTGGCTACACTGGGCCATCCTGCTCTGACAGTGAGTCCTTGCCTCAGCCTTCCCCAGGAAAAGAAAGTCAGATTGAAAATTCAGGTTATGGTCTGATTTCTGCCTTCTTACTCTTGTGTGAGATAAAGCACGCTGATCTGAGATTAAGTGCCCTTCATCTCCAGGAATTCCCCAGGTTGGATTTGACATTATTTGTGGGAGGCAGATTGCAGAGAAATGCACGTGATCAGCTAAGCTGCATCCCAAATGGATGTTATCATTAGACCTAATTTATGGCAAGCTGTACTTGGAAATGCAGTGTTTAACAGCCACACCACTGGTGCTGTAATCCTGGCTGTCTGGCAAGAGGTGTGACCAGCTGGCCCACGTGCCATCATTCTTGAGTTATGTTTGCAGCAGCACCCCTTGGTGTAGATCATTTAGGATTAAATAATACTGAAGATGAGGGAGCAGTGTCAGTGCTATCCCTGCAGGCAGACACCATGGGAGCAGTTCAGGGAACTGTTCTGTGCTGCTCTTCAGCCTCTGGGTGTTAAAAGGCTGCCTGAGTGTGGCTGTTGAGCTGCACAGAGGCTCTCAGAACAGCTCTGCTTTGTGCAAACCTTGGTGGTGGCACGTTTTTAATTCTTGTTAGTCATAAAATGGCTTTTGAGGAAGGTTTTTCTCCACTGAGGAAACAGCCTGATGCACAGGAGTACCCAGGCTGTTCCCACATTCCAGGACTCAGCCCCAGACGCCCAGGGTGGGGATCCCAGATATTTCAGTGTTGCTGTTTTGACTCCTGGATTCAGCTGAAGCCGTTTTTGGGGGGTGAGCTGTGGCTGCCTGTGGCCAGGCTTTGTGATCTGGGTGAAGTCCCAGCCTGTCTCTGTTTGCAGCCTGCCCCGATGGGCACTGTGGGCAGGGCTGCCTGTGGCTGTGCAGCTGTGGCAGCAGTGCTCAGTGTCACCACGTCACCGGGGAGTGCTCCTGTCCCCCGGGCTGGACGGGCCACGACTGCAAGCACCGTAAGTCAGGGCACACGACGCCTCCTGGGGACCTGCTCTGTTTGCTCTTAGTTTATTACAGTTTTTTAATATAGTTTTGCTAATCTTACTGCTTCTCAAACGGTGTGTTTGTGGGTTTGCACAGCCTGGGTGGTTATAATCCTTCATTATCCAGGTTCAAAGCATTGAAATAGATGGCTGATGAAGCGCAAAGTATTGATATAAGCTCTTATTTCAACACTATGGATCCCTTTGCCCAATACCATCTGTCCTGTCAGCATTTTGACTGACAGACAGTTTTGTTTTTCATTTTCAGTGCAGATTAGTTTTGAGATTAATTTTCCATTTCTCATTTTGTTTAGGGGAGATTTATTCAACAAGTGAGTGGCATGTACAGTCGTGTGTCTAAAGGTCACTTTTTAACTTGGGAATATAAATGCTGTGAAAATTTCTGTTCTGTGGAAGAGCAGAGCATCCTTCTGTTGACTTTAGCATCGCTCTCCATATTGGTGGCTGTGTGAGAGAGTAGATTTGCCCTTTTTGGATGGCACCATATAAATGTGAAGCCATCCTCTCTTTTCCTGTGACACATCTCTTCTGCTTGATTCATTGTGATGCCTCTTGCAAAAAACCAACAGAGACAAGCCTCTCTCTAAACTTGGTCTTAAACACATAAAGTCATTGAATTGGCAGTGTTGATAGCAGCAAGTTTTGCACCTGACTTCTCAGGCTCTGTACTGAAGAAAATGCTGGGAAAATCTGAAGTTTCCACCCATATGCATATTTTAAAAATCAAACCAGTTGGTAGCGTGTAGAGCCACTGGGTTGGCTTTTCACAACTCCCTGAGCTGTCTAGAGAATTGTGAGACCATGACAAAGGAAAGCTTTTATTTCTATTCAGGATAAGATCTGAGAAAAATTGTTTTGCAGTGGTATCTTGGTAGAGCAGCTCCTCCAGCTATTGCAGACCAGGCATTAAACAGATTCCCAACTCCAAAACCAGGTTTCTGTTGCCCTAATTGGCACTTTCATCTTCATCCTTTACTCAAAAGAAAGGACATTTTGTGGTACATTGGTGTAATTGTGTCAGTGCTGTGCGATTTTAGGATGAAAGCAGTAAGTTGCTTTAACAAACATTGTGAGATTCCTTTGTGTCCATGCTGCATTTCCCAGTATTTGGGGGAAAGCAAGGAGGGTGCTCCCAAATCTGTCTGGTTAAACCCATTAGCTAATTCTGGTTATGCAGATTTTCAGTGAGTGAGTCAATAGCTGAGATTTTATTTCCATGAAATAATAGATTTGTGACTGATGGGTGTGGATTCGCATCATCACTGGGTTGGAAGGGACCTTTAGGATCACCAAGTCCAACCCATGCCTTAACACCACCTCAACTAAACCATGGCACCGAGTGCCACACCCACTCTTTTTTTAAGCCCACCCAGGGGTGGTAATTCCACCACCTCCCTGGGCAGATGGTTCCAGAACTTTATCACTCTGGATAAAGATAAGAGCAATATCTTTGTCACTCTTCAGCCACTTGAATGTGCCGCTTGAATCTGCTTTCTAGAGGAACCCTCTGAAGGTTCTCTCCCAAATTTGTCCTAAACCAGGACACATTCTTTCAGTAAAAACTTTTCCTAACATCTAACCTAAATTTCCCCTGAGCCAGATAATGAATTATTAGTTTTATGACTTCAAATGATTAGTTTTATGTGGATGAGACAATATCTGCCTGTTTCCAGCTGAAAGGGACCAGCAAAACCAGTCTTCATTTCCACAATTTGCACCTGTCCTGCAGCCGGGAGTTCAGTCCTGTAGAATTTTGTGTATTCTGTGTTCTCTCACATGGATGTGCAGCAGGGTTTTGGGGTGGTGCTGGATGTGACCCCCTTTCCCTTGGCAGCCTGCAGCAGCGGCCACTGGGGCCGGGACTGCACCAACTCCTGCGCCTGCGACGGCGGCGACGGCGGCTGCGACCCCGCCACGGGCACCTGCTCCTGCCAGCCAGGGTTCACCGGGCAGCACTGCCAGCTCAGTAAGTGCCTGCCTCTCAAACCCCTGCTCCCACATCCCTGGAAGTTGTGTTTTCCTGCTCGTTCCCCGCAGGAACGCTCCCAGGCTGTTCCGCCCCCGCTGTGCCCCGCGCCGCGCTCTCGCGTTTCACCGGGGTTAGATGCTTTGCCTAATTGGATTTCCAGAAAAGGTATTTTCAGCCTTGTTTTGGACCCAGCAGCTATTTTTAGTGTTAGGATCTCTTGAGAGGGATAGGATTGATGTGTATTTGGGTTGTGGCCTAAGAGTTTCCGTATTGGTTTTACTTATTCAGTTTTAGGGCAGCACTTACCCTTCGTAAATCTCTTTTTCAGGTCAGGCACATAGAAATGCTTCACATGTACATAACAGAAGGAAAACCAGGATTTTTTGGAGTCCTGTATTTATTAAAAACAAAAATGTGCGATGGTCTTATCAGAGGCCCATGACCCTCACCTTAACATTCACCTCTAACTGAGGTCAGTCACAGATGCTTCAAGCATATGAAAACAGGCTCATAGTCAATTTCTCATATGTCTCCCCAGGTACCATCAATTTCTTATTCAGGAGCTCCATGAGACAGAAGCAATATCTCTATATTTAATACAGCTTGATTTAATTTTTTTTCCAATTAATGTGCCTATTTTCTTTTTCATTTCATGCAAGCATTTGGAATCCACTTCATCTTGTGGCAGTAAGTTGCATAGTTAAGCTGCTATTACTATTATTATTGATTATATTGATGTTGTTAAATAAAACAAACATTTTATCTACTAGTTTAACAATCTTACAGTAGCACAGATGTAGCTACCAGAGCCTCAGTAGCGTGGGCAGGATTAACTGCTGGTGTCACACAGAAATGTCAAAACAATTAATCTGGAACCGTGACCTAAGACAAGAAAGCCTGGAAAGTTGATCATGCAGCCCTTGTTGCTGTTGGCACAGAGGGAATGGAAGGACAGTATGTGGGGAGGACCAGCTCCCAGAGAAGGAGCTGCCAGCTCTGCTTCTCTTTCACTCTTGATCTCTCTCAAAATAGCATCTATGCAGAGACAGAGTGGCCAAATAGCTGCTTGTGATCCTCGCTGCGAAGGGAGTCAGTGAAGCCATCGCCACTGACAAAACATCAGGCAGTCCTTAAAGTTCTATCTGTGGGCTTTCTATTGCATTTAGTCTGCTTTTTATCCCTTTGTGTTCGTGTGTATATATATATGTTTCAAATTGCACATATATATATATATATATATGTGTGTGTATGTGTGCCCACAAGATTATGAAAACCATAGTTCTTCCCATAATTTTATGCTGCTTTGGAGGTGAAATCCTCACTGTCCCTGGATATTTCATCTGCTCCCCAGGCATCCCTTTCTTCTCCCTGCAGGCTGGGCTCCTTCCCCTGGCAGGAGCTCAGTTCTCTGTCGGGGTGGCTGGATCCTGACACGCATCACAGCAGCCTGTGCCTGCTGGAGCAGGGGCAGATTCTCTGTGCTGTGGACTGTGAAATCATTTGTGAAGTGCTCTGACCCTTTGCCATCACCTTGAAAAGCCTCAGCTCTGGGCTAAACACCTGAAGGGAGCTCTGCTGAGAGCCCCACACCTCTTGCTGCACTGCAGCACCATTTCCCTTGCACAGATTCTCTGACTGAAATTTCAGCTGAAAAGGAAACATGGAGAAGGATCAGGCTTTTAAGGCACAAGTGCACCTCTATGTATTTATTTGTTAAACAGTGATGTGCATCTTTGGGAAGAGGAAGGGATTTCACCTGTAAGTGCAAAAAAATTGATTCTAACTTACATTTAAACAATGTCCCATTTTTTGACTCTTTGAAAGCCAAGAAATACTTAAGGTACCTTTCTCTTCTCCCAGCTCCTCTGTAACACACACAGTTGGCAGAGTCACTGAGCTGCAGGAGCAGCTGAATTCCTGCCAGCTCCAATCACTGCCCACCCATGGCACCAAACAAACAACACCAAACCCACCCCCCTATTCCAGACATGGAGCTGGTTTTGAGGATTCTTGTTTTCTGTTCTCTCTGATTCCTTCCAGATTGCCTGAAAATCACTTCATAGCTGTAAATGCTAAAATCATAGACTTCTAGAAGAGATCTGGCAGTAATCTCCATAACTCGTTTAGAGGGATGTTCACAAGACCTTCAAACATGAGTAGAGGCCCTGTAATACTGTATTTAGCCAAGTCTATCTCTGTGTTTCAGCCTGTCCAAAATATCCAATGTGAATTAGGCAACTGGCCCTGGTCTTAATTGATTTTCCTATAATCCTGGAAGAAATTATTTTCATTCTCAAATGTTTTCTTTCTGCTGATAGTTAGTACCATGCAAATCTTTTAAAACTCCTCACATTAACTGCTGTGGAAATGTAATTGTTAATCTGTCCCGCAGATGTAATGTTCTCACTTGAATCTTTCGAAGCAGAGCATGAAAGTAAAGTGTGCAGCATTCAATTTGGAGCTTTGTGAAGGCAACCAACACATTTCATATTTTCTCCAGCTTTCTGGGGAAAGAGGATTTGCAGGAAAGCAGAGGAGCTTCTCCTCTCCCAGCTGATGAAGTCCCAGAGATGTGCACATAAGCAACTCCAGACCAGTGGGCAAAGTGTCGTGTGAAGTTTCAGGCTTTGCAATAGAAGGTGTTCATTTTCTGTGCAGAATTTAGTCTCTCAGCACTCTGGAATTTTTCTAAAATAGATCTTGAATGTAGCCCAACTTACCTGAACCTCAGGGGGGACACTCAGATCTTACTTTTAATCCGTTACCTTTATGCCTTGATTATTTTGGAAATGGTCAGATTTCCCATGCATGTAAAATTCTCTATTGATCCCTGATCTGCTCTGGCATTAACCCCTGCTCTGGTTGTGGTTCCTGTGCTGCAGGGTGCCCTGAGGGGAGCTTTGGCCCGGGCTGTGAGTCCAGCTGTCAGTGCCAGAACGGAGCTGCCTGCGACCACGTCAGCGGAGCCTGCACCTGCACAGCGGGCTGGACAGGAACCTTCTGTGAAAAAGGTACTGCTGGTCTCTTTAGGATTCATGGAGAATTTGTCTTGGTTTTTGTTCAAAGAGCAGGTTTTACAATTGACAGCATTGGATCTAAATGAACGGCTGAACTTTATTGGAAGCCGATATTGAAATGTGAGCTCCCCTCCTAACTCAGCAGAGCATCGTGCTGGGTGCCAAATGCTGGGCACGTGTTTTCACATGGTTAAAATTAGATATATGCTGAAGGCTTCTGATGTATCACATTTTTATGAAGACTCTTTTCAAGCAGAGTCCCACTATTTGGGCACTGAGCAGGGAGAAGCTTGTTCAGCCTTATGCCTGCTTGTTTCCAGTGCCTCCTGAAGTGCTTTCGAGAAAAACATGGATGTGTGCATCATCCCTGTGGAACTCTTCAGGAAAGATTCACTTCTAACTTAAATAAATCCAATTCTATTCTGTCTACTCTTCTATCACCTAGCCATTTGGTAAAGTGTTGGCAAGGTTGGACTGGATTCTACATTATGGTGAGTCAGTCCATGGCGTTATCACAGGAGGTTGCTGTCATGCTGCATAGTTTTGCAGATTTTTTGCATAAAAAAATAAAAGAGAAACAGCACAGGGCCATTCAGGTGCTGTGAAGGTTAAGTGTAGGTGACTGAAGATTCTGCAAATTATGGTATTTGAACCAAAGTCACAGCTATTTTGCATGGAAAGCAGCTTTATCAGCCAGTTTCAGCAGCGAGGATGGAGGGAAGTGACAGCTCTTGCAGGCAGCTGCTGCCCTCTCATGGGAAGGAAGATGCTCCACAGCCTGACCAGGAGTGTGGCAAGGCACCCACAGGTTGGAGTTAATATTCCTTATTGTTGTTTCCCTCTCTTTCTTACCAGGGACTGTGATAAAAAAAAATTCTTTCCAAGGTTCTGCTGCAAATTGCATCTCATAATTTATGGTGTCTTCACTATGTCCCTTTTTAATACAGTTTAGCTGAAATCTGTTTACCCAAATCTACTGGGTTTTTTTAAGTTATTGTATTTTTATTGGAAAAAAAACAAGGCAGTTATCTGTGTTGTTGTGTAAATCTCTTCATTCCAACAGGAATTATAATGGGAACAAAGAGGCTAAACAGTCTTTGCCAGAATAGGTGTGAGCAATATGGAGAAAACTGGGGGATTCTATTGGTGGGAAAAAAAGGAACAAATCTCAGCTTCCAAATCAGTAATGTTGGACATTTTTGTCTGTTTTTTTAATTCCTGAAAGAAGATTGTGGAGGGGAGAGTGAAATTTAGGGCTCTGTAAAACACTGTTTTCCACGTGTTTTTCCTCAGGAAGGCAGAGTGTTTGCTCTCAGCTGACCCGGGTTACCTCTTAACTTAGGAAGTTTCAACCAGAACAGTTTGGCAGCTTCCAAAAGGCGCCGAGGGAGGAGAACATGTGGGTGGTTTGCCCTTGGTAGAACCTTCTTGGCACCTTCTCTGGGAGGAGCTGCAGCGCTTCTGTTTGGAGTGACTGGGAGACTGGCAGGGTTTCCTTCTGGCAGGGATGTGCTTTTTGCCGTCCTCTTGGCAATCCACCCACGTTGGCCAGGCTCTGTGCCTTGCAGGCAGAAATTCACATCGAGCCCTGGCTGCCTTGGACTTCACACATCCTGCTGGTGCCTCAGCCCGTGGCTGGGAAGGACTGCTCCGTCATCACGGAAATGTTGAAACTCAGGCTTTTGCACCCTTCTAAGTTCAAAGTCCTGGGAGAAGACAGTCCCTTACAAAATGGGATTTTGGTTGATATTAATAATTAATATCAGCCCTGCACAGCAAGGGTGTTTGAACCTGCAGTCGTTGCTTTCGGAATTTTGCATTGTGGCAGTACGGGATCTGGATTCAAGCTGACTGCAGAAATCCCAGAATTTGCCTTTGGATTTTTGATTTTCATTTGGGAAAGTTTCTTCCCATTTTTGTGGGAAGCTGCTGTTCCTTTTCATTAATTTGCTGCCCTCAGTATGAATTCATAGGTTTAGCTACTCTGTTGCAAAACACCACTTTAGTGACCATTTCCAAGCTTATTTACCGCAAATTTCCATCACCTCTTATTAATATTTATTAGAATTGTTAATGTAATCTTAGTCCTTGGTGAGTCTCAATCTATCTATATAATCTGTCAGTAATACAAATAACAGCCAAACCCACACCATCATCATCATCACCACCCAGCAGCACAGGACAGTTTCCAAGCTCACTCATAGCAGGAGACACTTTTGCTCCAGGGCTGCTGTTTCATGAGACCTTGCTGTGAATTATTCAGGAGCTGACTGAACTTCTGTGCTCTGAGCCACAGGATGCTGACAAAAGACCTCACACTCTTCAAAGTACTTTTGTCTGTCCATCAGCACCTCAGTTCTGCTCTGCCCTGAGTCACCTTTGATCAGCTGCTCTTCATCTGGTACCACTCCGTGGTGCTGCTGCCTCTGCAGTTGTGCTGTGGTCACATGTGATAATGATGGGGAAGAATAAAGCTATCAAGACACTCTGTAAAAGAAAATTAGACATTTCTGAAGGTGCTACATGCCTGCTCCATCTTTCAGCTCTGCTCAGTGCTTTGTGAAAATGAACCTTGTGAATCTTGTGACTCTTTCAAAGGAGTTTCAAAAGCAGCAAAACTGTTTCAGTTGCAGAGCGGGTAACGATTGCAAATAAGGCTGAAAACAAAATAATCTACAAAGAAATTATTTCAGTCTGTGAGAGCAATCTAGGAAAGGCTTCCTTTGAATTTTCTTGAAAGCCGCAAGTGATACAAGCAGAACACTGATGAAATAATGTCTGTTCCTTCACAAGGTCTCGCATTACCAGAGGAAAATGAATCATTTTTGGTGGGTGCTGCTAGCAGTGCCACCAGCCAGCTTCTGTATGTGAGTGGCAAAAAAAGGGACAGAAGAGTCCAACAGTGGAAGATGTACAGGGAGAGCTCACTGGGAATGTGCAAGGCCAGGTTGGATGGGGCTGGAGCAGCAGTGGAAGGTGTCCCTGCCCATGGCAGGGATGTTGATGACAGATGATCTTTAAGATCCCTTTCAACCTAAACCATTCTTGGATGACACCAGTGTTACTCTGACCTGGTAGAGGGCTGTGAATTAGTGTGGAGGGCTGTTGGTCAGTGTAGATGGTGGTAATCATTGTAAGATTCTCCTGGGAATCCAGTCATTCTGCTTTCATGGTAAAAGTGTGAGAACTGGATTTTAAATAAGAGTTTATATTGAACCAGGAGGACAAAGAGACAAGTTTTACTGAACTACTGCTTATTTACTGAATTTACTGCTTATTTTACTGAATTTACTGTTTATTTACTGAATTTACTGCTTATTTTACTGAATTACTGCTTATTTTGTGAGCACCATCACTCCTGAGGTTGATTCAGGGATTCTGTGGAAAGAATGATGTGCAGTTGTGTATCTATAGATGTTATTACTTAGTGTAACATAAGATACTGTACTGTGTGACATAATATATGCACTTATATAATCTAAACACACACAGAGAAGTTAAATTAAGGCTAAATGGAGAATATATTTTTAAACTCTGCATAGCAGCCTTATTGTTCTTGTAATGCAGCATTTGGGGAATGATGTGGCCCACTGACAAGCTCTGATCCTTATGTTCACTGCTGTCAGCACTGGTACAGATAAAAATTGAATCCATGGGGCTGCTCTTCCTTAGTCCAGGTTCAGTTCCAGATGAAGGTGCAGAGCTCCTTCAGCTCCCTAGGGTTGTTTTGCTACATTTAATTTGTCTTGGTTTTCTCTGCTCATTCACTTTGCCGGTTTTTCATTCCAGCACCGAACTGCACCACTGTAGCTTAGGTTCACTGTTAAAGAATCTTTAGAAAAGTGTCAGGACAGTAAATGGGAGCAGAAGTTTCAGATTTCCAAAGGGAGGGAGGTCAGCAGGGATGGCCCTGGAGTCTGGTGTTATGTTGAATTATTTCCTCTGTCCATTACAGAGGCACAAGGAACAGCTGGTGTGAACCCAGCTCCGTTCTCTCATTTGTTTTATGGCTTTTCAATATTCTCAGCCCTGTTTCCCTGTGCAGGAATCTGTTGCTTGTGTAAAGGGGTCACGTTTTTCCAAGATGCACTGTAGCAGAACTGGGCAGGCTTAACCCTTGGTGCCACTTCGCTTCTTAAGCATCCGTGAAAAGACGAGGTGGAATTTGTGCAGAAAAACTGTGCTAAAAAGGAATGTTTTGCATTTCCAGCTTGTCCAGACGGATTCTTTGGGATTGACTGCCACCAGGTGTGCAAGTGCAAGAATGCTGCTGGCTGTGACCACGTGCTGGGCTCGTGCCACTGCCTGCCAGGCTGGCTGGGGGAGAGCTGCGAGCAGCGTGAGTACAGAGCAGAATCACCCCAAACCTCCTCTGGGAATGGGACAGTGCCCTGCAGGACACTCTTCCAGACAGCTCACCTCCCTTCCCAAATATGCCCAAAAAAGGAGCAATTTTTGGTGGCTGTGTTAAATCACCAGCTCTTTCTAATAGTTTGTTTTTTTAACTCATCAAACATGATAAGCATCAGGTTTTAAATAGCAGAGCTGTCTCCTGCCATATGACAGCTCCCTGCTTTATTTTTGTGTGACATTAAGAGATTAAATGTTGTGTGTCTGTTTCTGGTGTATCTCATCTAATTATCAATTATAAAGTGTCAGATTACAAAATGTGCAAAGTGGAAAAATCAGACCTGGGACTATTTTGTTATTTGAGTGTGACAAAATAGGTTTTTAATAATTACTAGGGAAGTTATTTGTTTTAAAATAAATTTCAGCTTCCTATGTGTTCAAAAGTGTGGATTATCCCACAGCTTTTAAGCTAACAAAGTGCTTGTATGTATACATGTATCAAATTGGCTATTCTGAGAAATTTTTCATTGCATTTCATGGGAAATTAGGTAATTTTCTTTAGCTGCATGGTATTACATGTGGAGATCACTGAGCCTATTTGCAAAGTTTAACAAATAAGTGGGCTTTTTTAAGATTTTCAGGTTTTAGCTTCTCAGCTTCCTTGTTTTCCTTTAGGATGATGTCATGGTCTAAGCTTCCTTTTGAAAATATGAGTGCTGTCTGCAGGACTGGGGTGCAGAGCTGGGCTCCAGGGCAGCTGCACAGCGTGCCAGCTCTGGGAGGGAACACTTCTTTAATCCATAGGTCATGGCTTTCTGCAATAGAAAAGTGGTTTACTTTAGAAAATAGAGAGAAATGTTGCTTGTATTGAGGCAATGCTGTTCTTCAGCCATACACTATTTTATCATCAGCCCTGTCTGAGGGCAGTGCTTGCTCTTCATAATATTTCCCCTCACCACTCAACACAGCCTATCTTCTGAGAAGGCTTCTCCTGCAAAATCCTCTGCTCTGTTGTTTACAGGTGGGTCAGTTCTGCTGAATCTTCCCCATTTTAGACACTTTTCCTTACATCCCACCACTGCAGGTTTTTGCCTCCTCATGCCCTCCCAGAGGAGCACTTGGCTCTCCACCTGCCGCCACCTGAAGATGCTGGTGGCAGCACAGCCTTTGGGTGTGGATTAGTGGAGTGAGCACAGAACAGAAGGAGCCCAGAGCCACTTTCCCATCCCACAGGTCAGAAGAGGTGCTGCTGAACAGGTGCAATATTTGCTCCTTGGTCACAGCCTGTTTTTCCTGCCACAGCATGGGCAGTGTGTCACCTTGCCCCTTCCCCGATCCTTAGCATTAGGGATGGGAAGCTTTGCTGTGTATTTCATTCAATTCAATTAAGAGTTGCAGCTCCTTCTCCATGGCCTCTGGTGCCCTGCTCTGCTCACATTAGGGAAAGAACCCTATTTATTGTCTTGTGCCAGAGCCATTAGAGCTTTGTGCTGGGCTGATTTATTCCTCCTACGGCCAAAGCCCCCAAGGCCTCCATGAGTGAGAGGTCAGCTCACAGTTCAGGCTGTCTCCTCCTTTCCTCTTGGCCAAGTGAGGGATCTTCACTTTGATTTTACATCCATGCTGCTCCAGAGCTGCTCAGAGCAAGGCAGCTCAGCCCTCCCCATCCTCCCAGGGTGTTTAATATTCACCTTGCCTGTTCCTGGGACCCACCAGCTCCAGCAGCTGGAAGGACAGCACTCGTGTGGAAGTAATCAGATTGCAGGCAATGTGCTGGAGGATATTGAGGAATAATTTTGGCATCATGGGATTTGAATTGATCCTAAACCAGCCATGCAGTGAGTTTTATACTCTGCTATCTAATTACAGGCAGTACGGACAGTGATGCCTTTTGTTGAAGCTGCCTAATGCTTTCCATTACCAGACCCTGGGTTTCAGTTGTTTGAAAATGAATTATGTTAATCTGGGCTGAAATCTGCCAAGCAAGCTCTGCCTCAGCTTCAGTTTGTGCTTGGAGATTTTATTTGGGGATTTTTTGGAGTGTCCACCTGAGGTATTTTAGGTTTCCAAGAAAGAGGCTTAGGAAAAGTATGTTGCCTATTCTCTCTCTCTTTTTTTTTCTTGTTTGTTTGTTTGTTTTTGTTTGTTTGTTTTTGCTTTGTTTGTTTTGGTTTTGTTTTGTTGGTTTGGTTTGGTTTGATTTTGGTTTTTGTTTTTGACCAGACATTTGGCATTTCTTTGTGATAGTGATGTAACCTTCCTTTCTGAATACCCCATCCCAGGAAGTGTTCAAGGCCAGGTTAGATGGAAGGAACAACCTGATCATTTCAGGGTATTCTTTTTCTTGATAGAGGGCTTGGAAATTGATGATCTTTAGGGCCCCTTCCAACCCAAACCATTCTGATTCACTGCAAATTCATCCAAAGTTTGCAAACTTGAAAACAGCCAACCAAACCCTCCAAAACTCTCATGCTGCATATGGTCTGTAGCAGATGTACACAATTCAACATCTGAATTTTGCCTTAATTCTGTCAGTACTAAACATGCCTCTTTCTGGAGCTGTTGGAGCTCAGCAGAATCTTGACTGAAGTGGCTCCTTGTGGTAAAAAAGAGACCACACTGGTTTGAAAAAAAAATAACTACAGAAAAATGTGCTCAGCCAGAGGCACTGATAACAGGGGTTTGACATTTCGTGGTGTTTGAGCACTTGAATTTGCAGATTCCCTGTTCTTTTAAAGCTAAAGCTTCATTTTGTGGAGAATAATCCATTAAAGTCACTTGAAATCCAAGCTATTGGACACCCTATAGAACATTAGAGCCCGTCATTTTCCTTTTCTCCTGGGCAGTTTTGATGGCTGTTGACTTCCAGACTGGAAGAAAAGTCTCCAGTTTCATGTGTTTCTCACTCTGCATGGAAGAAGGATTTTAAAAACTGCAAAAAAATAAATCCTCCTCTTGCAGAGGAAAGACACTAAGAGGAAAATTTTGAACCAGGAGGAAGTCTACTAATTTAAACCTTTGGATTAAGTTATGTCTTTTCTCTCATCATGAAGAAAGAAGAGGCCCAGGGATATTTGTACATTCAGTTGTGGAACTCCATGAAATAGCTTCAGTATATCACTTTTTCCCTAAATCTTCAGAAAAGTACTTTGAAAATCAGGATTGTCCCACCAGGAAGCTAAACAGCATTTGTGTCTACCCAGTAGAATAGTTAAAATTTTCTTCTCCACAAATTTCTGCGTTCTTACCAGAATTTTCACAGAAACACCCTATTGTCTTTTTGGTAAGTGTAACAAGAGCTTTGCACACATACTCCAAAAAACCTCCCACAAACCACTGGTAACCAGTCAAGGGATCTGGTGATGAGCTGGTTTTTCCTTTGGCTTGGTTGTGCTATAGTTCTGGTCTGTATTGTGGAAATATTTAGTTCTGCTCCCAAAACCCGAGCCAGAGCTCTGTAGATGTGCTGAACTTTTCACTTGGCAATGAAACTTCATTTGCAGAACAAACTTTTAGCTGTGATGGGATTGAGCTCCTGCTCTTTCTTGTGGTTTCAGCATGGATAGGGTCCAAGTGATGACAAGAACGAGCAGTGTAGAAAAGAAGTCCAGGGAGAAATGGTGTCTGAGAACCAGGCTGGGAAGCTGGAAGCCTTTCTCAAATGAGGAGAAAAGGGCCGAGAATGGGTCAGAGACTGTCAACCAAGCTCACCTCCAAGATCAAGGTGGTTTCACAGCTCCCTTCTGTCACCAGGGACTTGCTCTCCCACAGCACTGCATTGTGTTCACTGACACCCTGAAAGGCAGAGAAGTTTGGGTGAAAAGTCACTGTTTGGCTGTGAAACCTGGAAGATGTCACGTTCAGCGAGTGCAGGACACTCTCCTGGATCAGGGATCCAGGCTGTTTCCCTCCCCAGTGCATGCCAGAGGTGCTGCAGGGATGAGAGGCTCTGACAGGAGCCCCTGCAATGCAGAACAGAAACCCTGCAAGGAGGCGATCCAGCTCTATCAACCCCCTTTGTATTATTTTGGGTGATATCTGAAGGAAACAGGGTAGCAGAACTGTCTGTTCTCCACCATCCAAAGCTATCCAAATCTCCAGTGCGGTGGAGACTGCGGGAATTTTATCACTGCCATTTTTCACAGGCAGCAGCACTGAAAACAGAGCGTTTGCTTACCAGATGACTGCGTTAAGTTTTCACCTGGGAGCCAGCTGCTTAACCAAACTCATTGAAAATATCACCCCTCTCTGACCAAAGAATGAGAGTCTGGCTGAGCACAGGCACCCAGCTGTGAAAAATGAACACTGAAAACAATGAAGTTGTCAGTTCTCTGACCAGGATGCAAATAAATACGGGCTCTGTCAGGCTGGCAGTTCTGCTGGACCATTAGTTTAGCACAAAGACGTTCTGCAGAGCAGGGGATGACAGCTGATCCATCACCCCCAGTGATCCAGCCCCTCCATAGAAACCTCTCCAGAATGAGCTCTGATTCATATTTTTAACCCACATTATTAGGTTAGACTTTCATAAGACGCATTATCTCTAAACTGCAGCGTGTTGCAGAGCAGTTTCAGTTTATGTGACCTTAATTTGCAGAACATTTTTTTAAATGCCTTTTGCAGTTTATGTGTTGGCTGCTATTGTGGACTTAGCAGTGCTGAGTTAACAGTAGAACTTGGTGATCTTAAAGGTCTTTTCAAACCTAAATTATTCTATTATTGTTTCTAGAGTCAGACATGGTTAATATATGGGGATTTAAATATAAATATGTATTTCCAGGAGCAGTGAAGTCACCATTCCTTGAGGTGTTCAAAAAGCATGTAGACACAGAACTTTGTCATTTGGTTTAAGGATCATAATGGTATTTGGCCAAAGGTTGGACTGATGATCTCGAAGATCTTTCCCAACCTTAATATTCTATGATTTTATATGGACTTAGGCACCTTATAAAGTGAAAAGTGTCACTGGAGCACAGCTCCAACCTGATTTCCGTGGCACTGGGTTGTGCTCTGTGCTTCCTTGGACACTTCCTGATGGGGTTTTATGGAATTCTGTCATTGCAGCCTGCCAGGGGAACAGCTATGGGCCAGGCTGCAGGAGCACTTGTCAGTGTCACAATGGAGCTCTCTGTCACCACGAAACCGGGACGTGCCTCTGTGGCCCGGGCTGGAAAGGAGCCACCTGCCAAGAAGGTACAGCTGGAAATTCAAACCCCTGCCTCTGGATTTTAGGGGGGGAAAATAAAACCTGTGTTTGGGGAAAGCCCACTGGTATTTTAGCTCTCAGCTCGTTGCCCTGTGTTGTGGTTGGGTTTGGATCTGCGGTGACGTGAATTGGTCCATTAAATTAATCCGTGGCACTGTGTTGTAGGATCCCAGAGTGCTCAGGGCAGAGGGGTGAAACAGCCATAAAATGGAAAGAGAGCTGATTTGGAAGGCTGATGAAGGGAGGAAAGGTCCATAAAACTCCCAATTATGATGCTGAAATGAAGCTCTGTTTCTTTTCTCTGGGCTGCTTTGCTGTCTCATGCACCAGACTGATCCTCGGCATTACCTTGTGCTGTTCCAGACAGAGCCTAAATCCAGAACATGTGAAAGGCATTGAGCCTTCCAGCCTTGGCAATCAGAGCCATACATGAGGCTTAAGCACAAGCCCAGCTCCACAGAGCCTTAAGAAGAGGCTGGCAAAGAAAGGCTGCACTGTGGCTTGCACTGCACATCCTAATCCATGCATCCAGGCAGTAGGAAAATCTGTCCATCCCCATTGCAGGAACTCCTTGTTCTGTGCCTTCCCCACGAGGTCCCTGGGCTGGCAGCAGTACCATGGAGCTGGGAATGCTGCTGTGGGTGCTCCTGGGTGAGCAGGGATTTGGAGTCAGCACCTCCTCTCAGCCTCTGCCCTTCAGCATCCCAAGAGGACTGCTAGGGAAAGGGGATGAGAGCTGGCAGGGTAGAGTGATATTTAAATTTAGCACATTCCCCTTTAAAAACTTGATGTGAATTTTTAAATCCTTCCATGAAGGATTTAAAAATTGGGAAGACACAAAGCTGTGCTTGATGACATGTACCTAAATTTTTGTTTTGTCCAAAGGCCACAAATACAAAACCAAAATGAAAGTTATAAAAGCTGTTTCAAATACACCTTTTCTCTTCAAATACACGTATGGAGATTTCTTTTCTCTTTGAAGTGAGGAGGTAGAATAATTATGTGAGACTTGAGGAGCCATCCACTGGTGCCTGTGCTTTTCCAAAGGCAGATCTTGTCCCTGTTTCTGTCTTAAAGAGGTGTCACTCTAGCATATGGCAGAGCTGTTTTTTGGTGTTTTTCCAGAAAATTATGTTCTATCCATAGAAACTGGTTGTGATAAGAATTCATAGACTTCTCTAATTAAAATTAGGTAAATGATGAAATGTCATCAGCCAGCTGTGGACAGCAGGATCAGTTAGAGAAGGAGCTGTGATTGTAGGAGGACTGTACAAAGAAATTCTGAGGACAGGGAAGTCAGGAGCTGCACTGCCCAGTGTTGAGAAAGCTGGAAGGGACAAAAAAAATGGGTTTTGTAGGTACAAACAGAAAGTCTCAAGGTTATTTGCTGAATCACTAGTTCACTTCATCACCTACTTTGTTCCGAGACCAGCATTACAATGATCAGAGCAATTCCTTACTGGTTGTCTTCCCATTTCTGCTTGGTTGTACCTCCCACAGCAACTTCCAGAAGGTGGGAGGGGTGGTGTTGAACCTGTGTCCTTCTCCTGCACCTCCTGATGGAAGGTTTTCCCTGTCTCCCCTTGCAGCCTGTCCCCCAGGGTGGTACGGAGCAAACTGCCTGCAGCGCTGCCTGTGCCACGGCCAGGCCACCTGTGACCCTGGGAGCGGCCAGTGCCAGTGTCCCCAGGGCTGGACAGGGACAGCCTGTGAGCTGGGTGAGTGCCACCACCCCCTCCAGCCCTCCAGCACCTCGGTTCACTCACTCTGGAAAGAAGTTCAGTTGTGCCGGGGTCTGGTTTGAGATGACCGAGAGGAAAAAGGATGGAAAACAACAGGTGGGGAGAAGTTAAAAAAAAAATAATGGGGTTGTTTAGTCAGAAATGAGACATGATATTGGAGCTTGAACATATCCATGGTGCTGGCAATTTGCTGGCAGAGGAGAGAAGTTATCTATTCTTTGTCCCTTGGGAACAGGGAAGACAGGTAATGAGCTCCATTTAAGGAGAAAGAAGGAAAGAAAGGCTTAAAGAGGAAAGTGGTGTATTTCTAGAGAATTTTCCTAAAGGAGGCTTCAAAGTTTCCTTCACTGAAGGTTTTTAAGCCCAGTTTAGGTGGTTCATCATATTGCAGAGGCATGAGGGAGTTCCTGCTGAGGTTGCTGCAGCCTCACCCTCATCATCCTCCCCATCCCATTTCAGAGTGTGGGGCCGGGCAGTTTGGAGAGGGCTGTGAGCAGAACTGCAGCTGCCACCATGGGGTGTGTGACCTGCCCTCAGGGAAGTGCCTCTGCCACGCTGGCTGGACCGGGGAGCGCTGTGATGCTGGTAAGGGCAGCTCTTTCTGCACATCCTTCATTTGAACCATCAGCCATTTCTGCCAGTTTTCTAGTTTTTTATCTTAAATTTCCAGTATCCTGCAGGCCACTCAGGATTTGTGCACTCTCACCCTATCTCAGACCCACAGGCAGGTCTCTCTCCGACCATGCTCTTGTTGAAATCATTTTATCTCCTCCTGCCTCTGTTCCCTGCCTGCTAGCAGTTCGTGGGCACAGTTTGCACTGCTCAAACCTCTGTCCCTGTGTGCAGAGTTGTGTCAAAGCAAACAGCATCACCCTCTCCATGGACCTGTCTGGATTTGCAGTCCAGGCTGTGACTCATTCTTTGCAAACTTTCCTGTGCACAGTCACTAGCAGCCAGCATTAAATGCTTCTAATATTTTTAATATCTTCACTGATATTTTCTGGCCATGCAATCTGCTAAATATCCTCCTGAGCAGGAGCTCAGGCAGGGAGGATCCTGGCTGGTGGCCAGTGGAAGCTGCTCCCCAGGCAGCAGGATGCAGGAAGCAGGACTCCTGTAGGACTAACCAATATGATTAAGCAGAAGCCATTTATTGTTTAGATTATACCCTATTTATACATTCTAAAAACTACTGCACATGCTAATTACACACTTCTTGATTGGTGCTTCTATCTTGTCCATGTGTTCTGCATGCACTTCTCAGAGTATTGGTTGCAGTCCAGGTGGTTCACAGCCCTCTGTTTTATCTCGTTCTTGCAGTCTTGGTATTCTGTTTCTCAGCCTCTTCTTCCTTAATTTAGCACAGTTTATGTCTTGGTAACTATTGTATTTGTGGGGTGACCCAACTAAGGGAGGAGTGATGAATCTGACTCCATGTTCTCAGAAGGCTAATTTATTATTTTATGATGCTATATTATATTAAAGAATGCCATACTAAACTATACTAAAGAATACAGAAAGGTTACTTACAGAAGGCTTACAAGATAATAATGAAAACTTGTGACTCTTTCCAATGCAGCTTGGCACTGATTGGCCAAAGACTGAAAACTCACAACAGAAGCGAATAAAACAATCACCTGTGGGTAAACAATCTCCAAACACATTCCAAAGCAGCAAAACACAGGAGAAGCAAATCAGATAATTACTGTTTTCCTTTTTCTCTGAGGCTTCCCAGCTTCCCAGGAGAAAAATTTTGGGTGAAGGGATTTTTCCAGAAAACATGAATGCCACAGATAACCTTGATGAACTCCTGAGAGTGCTGATAAGAGTAACTAGAAGCAGCCTGGCTGCTGCACTCTGTGGCCTGAGCCTTGCAGATCAATGCCCCAGCAGGTGGAACGTTGCTGTCTCTGCTTGCCCCCAGGCTGCCCCCCGGGATTTTTCGGCGAGCGCTGCGAGGAGCGCTGTGACTGCGCCCACGGCCGCTCCTGCCACCCCCAGACTGGAGCCTGCCACTGCGAGAGGGGGTGGCGAGGGAGGCACTGTGACAAACGTGAGTGGTGAGGGGACAGATCAGCTGGGGTGCACGTCCCCCCAAACCCAAGCTCATGGCTGTGGCTGGGCATTTTCACACTCTCGTTCCATGGGGCTGGGCTGGGGGTGCTCGCAGGGGTGGGTGCATGAGTTTTATAGTATTTTATTTTAATAAATTAAAAATGGAGTTGTATTTTATAAGGTTTTTTTAAGGATAAACTGTCTAATTAAGAAATGATACTTAACTTATTTTTTATTTTTAACTTAATAACTAACTGCTTGTGGTTTGTTATGTGCACTGTTTTGTCTAATTACATAATACCACCCAAACCCATGAAGAAGAAGGTGAAGAAAGAGGACTAGCTTCTACCCTAAAACTTCTATCTTGCTTTATATATATTACTATATATTGTAAATTTAGGCCCACTGACAAGGGGAGAGAATGATATATCTGACTCTATCTTATTAGAAGGCTAATTTATTACTTTCTTATACTATATTATATTAAAGAATGCTATACTATACTATACTATACTATACTATACTAGAGAATACAGAACAGATACTTACTGAATGCTAAAAAGATAATAATAATGAAAACTTGTGACTCCTTCCAGAGTCCCGACACAGCTTGGCCCTAATTGGCCACTGAGTTAAAATAACTTAGGTTGGAGTCCAATCAAGCAATCACCTTGAGTGAAACAATCTCCAAATGTATTCCATATAAGCCAAACACAGGAGAAGCAAATGAGATAAGAATTGTTTTCCTTTTCTCTGAGGCTACTCTCTGCCTTTCAGCTTTCCAAGAGAAAAACCTTGAGCAAAAAAGATCATGTTCAGAGAATGTAAATACTGCATCTATATTCTAAATATATAGATGTCGCTGTAGAGCGCGGCACGGTGCAAAGCACCAAGGCTCCATCAGAAAGGTGTATAAGAGAGATTTATTATAGCAACATGTTGCTTTTATAGTTTTTCAAGATGTTTAGATTTACTTAACAGATGCATTCACTGCCCATTGGTCATAAGAAACAAAGTTCTCAGTAGGTGAACAAGGAGCCACGTCATTCTGTGAGCTAGCTAGTGTCCATTTCTTTTAACTTTCTCTCTTCCATCATGTTGTCATGGGGACAGCCTTGGTGTCTTCCTTGACCTGGGGTTTTTCTTATCTTCAGGAAGCCTTCGCTGGCTCACAAGATGCAGCACAAAATGCCTTTCCTACATATAGATACATAAAAATATACCTTCCATATATACTATATTCTAAATATATTTGATACTATATGTTACTGTATTCTAAAACTTTATCTCTTAATAATTTAAGTTTTCCACCCTGTGATATCACACACTTCTGTTCAATCTCCCCACCCACAATCCCAGTTCCATCATTCCATTGTGGAAGCCTTCCCCACGCCCTCAGGTCTAACGCAAAGCGTTCTCTTGGCGGTCAGCGCCTGTCGGGGCAGCGAGTGTGACATTGTGAGTGGGCAGGGCTGCAGCGGGTGGCTTTGTCCCCGTGCTGTCCCTGATGGGTTGGTGTCCCCGCAGCCTGCCTGCCGGGCCGCTACGGCGCGGGGTGCGCGCGGCGCTGCCGCTGCCCCGCGGGACGGGCCTGCCACCACCGGACGGGCGCCTGCGGATGTCCCCCGGGAGCCACCGGCCACGGCTGCCACAAGGGTGAGTTCCTTGCCACAGCTCAAATGCTTCCCTTGCCAGTCCCTTTATAATCTGTTTATGGAATCAGAATGTGGTGGTGTGGTGCCTGAGGAGGGAGGAGACACCAACCTGATGGGAGGGGAGATGGCCAAGGGTGCTTGTCCCTCACCTGGGTGGTTTGGCCAGCTCTGAGTTCTGTTTGGGCTGCTGGCCAGGGGCTGAACTGTCCCCAAACAGGCTGAGGATGTGCCAGGGGAGCCCTGCCCTGCCCACAGCCAGTGAAGCAGCAGTTCAGCTTCTGTTGGCCTTGTCCCTATGCTAGGCTATCTATTCCACCTCTCAGAGCTCATGGAAAGGACGTTTTCTGCTTTCTTAGCATGGAGTTTGGTCCCCCAGAGCTGTATTTAAAATCAGGCTCCTGTTTTGACCCCAGCTGCCACACCCTGATTTTGTTCCTCCCTACAAAACTTTGCCTGAGCCTTGTGTTAGCCAAAGGAGAACCAGCAATAAATAAGAATTGAAAGGACTGACATCAGTGTCCATTACCCTCCACCAGAGGACTCTAAATGCTGACCCACAACCAGGGCAGCTTAATGGAAATGAGATGTAAGAATTAAATGTGGAAGGTCCAAAACCTGTAGGCAATGTGGCTGTCAGCAAGCAGAGTGAAACCTGTTGATGTTGATGTTTCAGCAGCTTTGCAAGTTTAAACTCCCTGCAAAAGGCAGAATGTCTTTATCCACACACCTGGTCCCTTGGGAGTTACACTGTTATTTTAGTCAATTTCACCTGACATTTCCCTATGATTTTTTTTCTAGTGACAAGAAAATTGTATCTGGCCCTTGACAGTTGGGCACAAATTGACTGAACAAAACAAAATCAAGCATTCAAGTAACCCCCAAGTAAATGTAATAAATCCAAAGTCCCGCAGGAGAGCGTCATTCCGTAGGCAGGGATTTTATTTAATAAATTTCAGCCCGCTCTTTGTTTGAGCACTATATTTACCAAGACAAATTTAATTTATTGGTTTGCATTTCTTCTTCCCAAAGCTTGTCCAGCGGGCACGTATGGGCAGGACTGTCAGGGAGTGTGCCAGTGCTCTGCTGAGAATCAGGAATGCCACCCTGTCACCGGCCACTGCTCCTGCAGCCCAGGCTACCATGGGGCACAGTGCCACCTCCGTGAGTATTTTTGGGGGTTTCTGCCTTTCTGAAAGAGAACTGAGTCTTTCAGGAGCATCTACTGAAGCTTTGGGTTCATCCGTGTCAGTACAGTGGTGACTGAGAGAAGTAGAGGCTAACTATAGTACGAAAGTTACAGCATTACAAATAAATTATAGTATAGGGAGTAAGCATAGGGTGGGCTAATTTACACTGAAAAAGTAGTTGTATTATTGCAAGGAATTAATTTTAAAAATTTTTATAACATATTTTAATTCTAAAAAAATTAATTAATAATGTTACTTCAAAAATGTAATAAGTTCAATCCTTCAGATTAATTTTTAAGCCTACCAGATTTACCAGCTAAATTCTTCCCAATCTCATGCCACGCTAAAGAATGTAAAGATCATTCTCTGCGTTGCATCTCTCAGCTACACCTGGATTTTGTGCAGCTCTCTCATTTCCAAATACCAAGTCCGAAATACTTCCCGAAATCTCTGCGTGCTCAAGTAAGGACAAATGGTTATGAGAAAACAACAAGCTGAAATTGGCAATAAATCCAAGTGATTCATAAAGTCCTTTCAGTTACAGAGCCTTCTGAGGAACAGTCAAATTAAACCAACTGTTACTCTGGATTGAAAAATGGTGACTAGTGTAGAGGACAAAATGCCAATTGGCCCAATGCTCCATCATAAAAAATATTCCCAGATCCACATGGCTCATGCTGGTATTTTAGGACATCTGTAAAGTTGTTTTTGGTGGAATGTGGCAACTGATAAGAAACATATACCAAAGCAGCCAATAAAGGAGACAGTTAATTACCTTTTTATTTACAACTTTAATTTTGGTTTTACTCCACGGCTTGTAGTAGTCTCATTTAGAGCAGAAAAAAAGGGAAAAAAGAAAAAGCTGTTGTCTTTCTTGTTCAATTTTTCTCTCTTTAGTGAGTGCTGATTTCCCTTTCTTGGGAATCCCGCACAGCTCTGTTTGGCTTAATTGCCTTTTGGGGTGACAAAAGCCAGCTGTCACACGCACAGCTCTAGTAAGGGTTAAACCACTGTTTTATTCCATTAGCAGAAATAGGGGAACGGCTTAATTTAGAGATGGGCCTTTGTATTGCCATCACGTCATCACAAGTTATTCTTTTAAAATATAAATTATAAATAAAATACAAAGGATTGATCCTGTCCTCCTCTGTGCATCAGTTTTTGCTGTAAGTGAGATCGAAACCTGGCCTTCAACACTGAGGCTGGAGCCATCTGGATCCATTATACATTAGATTATAATAAATGTTGTAGTAAAGCAGTAGTGGAGATCAACTATTTAACAGGATCATTTTAAAAGACTTAATCGTGGTCAGCCTATTACCTTTATGTAGCAATATCTCAGTATTCATTACCTGTGCACATAGCACTAAATCTCTCGTTACAGTAAACGTCCTCAAACTTACTTAGATACTAAAGATTTTATTTCAGAATTTTAAAATTTAATGTTTAAACAATTACACTGAAGTTCTGATAAAAAAGATATAAAAATACTCATTGCATAATAAAATGAGTTTTGCTGCATTCAGGGGGGATTTTTGCCGTGGATTTCTGTGTAGCTGGGATTAAAACTAAAGCATATGAGATTTGAGATTTCATGGTGTTTTGAACTCTGAGATTCCAAATATGTACAGCAAATTCTTAAGCATGGGTTTGTTAGATATTTATTGGTGAAATAATGAAATTATGGAAGCTCACAGAAAAATACTCATCTATGTTGGTGTTGTTCCCGTTGTCCCCTGTGCCGCTCATAGACACAAAAAATAGAAGGAGAACAGTTATTTGTGGATTATTTTAAGTTCAGGTCAGTGGAGGGAGAGATTGTGGGCCTGATTCTGAAGTGCCTGACTGAAAACCAAGGATGGCTGGCGTGACTTTGGTGGGAATGCTGCAAGCTCCTGCTGTCCTGCCTGCAGGGAAAGCTGGGGCTGCTCCAGGGTGAAGAAGCTCTCGATGGAATATTAAACCAGCCCAGGGAGCCGCTCCCAAACGGGCCCTGGTCCAGTCAACATGTGGTTGGATGCTGCTGGAAACAGTTCCTGGCAACTGTTGCTGTATTTATGAAAAAAAGGTTCAAGAAAGTATCTATAAAAGGTGTAGTTGGCTGGGAAGTCAAATTTCCAGGAGCCAAGAGCAACGGGGCTTTCATGTTCACAAATTTTGGAGTGAGGAGCTGAAAAAGTCTCTTGGCATGGTGCAGAGGAAGCAGACAAGCTAGCAATAAGGTTCCCATCACTTGTCCATAACTTGGTGGATGGGCAGGTCTACTTGTTAAAAGGAGTAAAAAGCAATAAGTGGTGGTGAAATTATTTAAAAAAAAAAAAAAAAAGGCATGGTATGTTTCTGTGACATTGACTGGGCTGGGAGTACCCAAAGCCAGAAAGATCTCACCAGCTTCACCCTCAGGCTGAAAGTGACAGGATGTGTCAGAAGGGATTATTTGACAATGTGATTTAATAGCAATGGTCAGAAAACCTCAGTGTGTGCAATTGCTATGGAAAGATTTAGGAGCGCTTGGTCATGACAAACCCACTCAAAGCAGAAGGAAAATCAGGAAATGAGGTGGAAATCTGGCTGCCACTCTTTTGTTCACAGAAAAAACATAACTCAGAAGCGCAGGAAACTGTTAAATTAGAAAATGTCTTTATGAGATAACTGGTGGTGCAAGAATAGCCCTCTCTGCAAAGGCAGAGCCTGCTGAAATGGTGGGACATGGTGCAAATTGCCCTCGTTATCTGCCTCAAAATTCTTCTGCAAAGTACTAACAGATGAGGTGGCCTTGTTATTGAGCATGTGCACGGTGCAGCAGCTGAACATGCCCTGCGTGTGCTGCTCCTTCTTGTGCTAAAATATGGCAAGGACAAAGAATTTGGGAAGGAGGGAATTGCTGCATCCCAGTCATGGAGCAGCTCCTGCTAGCCTTGAGCTAAGGAATAGCTCTGAAAGCTTTGCTAGGGAGAAGCAGCATCTTTTGGAGTCTGGGAGACAGAATTTCTTAAAAAAAGGAGAAAATCCAAGTGATGACCAAAAGGAAAAGAAGGAGGAAAAGAGAAGCTCACACAGAGTAATTAAATAATTGAATCTGGATGAGACCTTCCCTTGAAGTCCTGGTGGGAATGAAGGGGGTGTTGCAGGGCTCACTCCTTGATGCCAGGGCTTGCACATGAAACAGATTTTGAGTCCTGGCAGATGGAAGCACTGACAACAGAGCATTCATTGAGAGGAATCTGTGTTTGGGAAGGGCTGGGGAGAGTATCTGCACGTTATAAAAGCGTGTATCTGCTTAGTCCTGATGATCTGCTATCCTGGTTTGAGCAGAAGCCAAGGTTCAGTTTTATTTTAAAAGGCACCCCTTCAAAGCTTCCCATAAGCTCTCCCTCACTCTTGAATAGTTCAGAAAAGCCAGAGATTTCTCCAGCCACTCAGGCCCTGCTTTCGAGCCTTAGGAAAGACAGAATACATGAAGTTATTTGTGCACAGATTGCAAGGGATCTGTTGCTTGGAGACGTGAGCAAATATATTTTCAACCAGGTTTCTAAAGTAGCCACAGACTTTCCTTCTGCCAGGGAAGAAAAGGAAGGGGTGAGCAAAGAAATGGCATTTGGAGGTAGTAGCACAAGTGGAACTGTTGGATGATGATCATGCTGCTTGAGCACCAGCTACTCCTTCTTCCACTACACTGGAAAATTAGGGGAATAACCTGCATTTCTGGAGTTCAGAGGTGGCACACTGGAGATTCACTGGTGCCCCTGCCCAGCAGCTCTGCCCAGCTCTTCCCCTCAGTTCCAGCCAACATCACTAAAGATCATGCAGAAGGCATAAAGTGTGGCAAATGCATTTACATCTTCCTGATCTTTTGTTTGATTTTCCTTGAACATTAGCTGTCCAAAAAGAAACCAGAAATCCTCACTACCCCTAGAAAACCTCTCCATAGACAGTTTGTTGTCCTGTAACACTGGCCCAGCAATCCATCCAGGTGTGGTGATTCTTGTGGTTCTTTACAAATCACAGCTGCTTCTTTTTTCCTCAGAGAATTTTCTGGCTTTGCATTTAAATAATGTTCCTCCTGTATCTATCTTCTGAGGAGGTGTCTTCTGAAATTCTGAGTTGCTGTCATGTACACATTTTCATGGTCTTCCATCCACAGGGTTAGAAGGGAGCTTAAAGCCCATCCAGTTCCAGTCCATCCCCCTTCCATTATCTCAGGTCGCTCCAAGCCCTGTCCAACCTGCCCTTGGACATTTCCAGGGATGGGGAATCCACAACTTCTCAGGGCAGGCACTAACAGTGCCAGCTCCAGTTTGCAGGGAAGGAGTAGGTTATAGAGGGAACAAACTTTCTCCAACTTACGCATTTTAAGATGTGACCTACCCCATATCCATGAAACAGCTGCTAAAAGAGGCAGAAATGGCTCACAGCTTCTCACTGACTTGGACAAACTATGTGCCTGCTGCCCAAAGGAAGAGGGAGAATGATCCCATATCTCCTCTGTAGGAGGGAAAGAGGGAATACATTCATTTGGAACAGAAATCCTAAAAGGAAAACCTCTGTAGAATGGGGTTTGCTTTTCTTGCTACTGTAGCATCAGGGGAATGGGAGAGCACAGAGCCAGGAGCAGCAGCACTCAGTCCAGCTCTCCAGCATTTGACAGTGCAATCAGAGCTGTCCCAAGGGCACATTGTCCAAAGGAGTCATCTGCTCCTCAATGCCTACTACTGGCCCTCTGGAAGCGAATAACATTAGAAAATGAAAATCAAACTTTGATTGAAGGCGACAAAGTGCATAAGGCATGAAATGCAACAGGCCCAGTAGCAACCTAACTTAATTGCTGGCTATTTTTTCTTTTAAAACAGGGTGTCCAGAAGGTACTTATGGTTCAAACTGCCAAAATCCCTGTAAATGCATGAACGGAGGCCGCTGTGACCCCGCGTCAGGAGCTTGTGACTGCGCTCCCGGTTTCATTGGAGCCAACTGCAGCAAAAGTAAGCCAACATTCGTGTTCTGCTCCTGTCAAAACACAGCAAAGAGAATCATTTGCATAAGAGCTTGTCTGAAGAAAAACAGACAGATCCCAGCTACCTCTTCCTTGAATTGTAAATCAGGATTCCAGCTTTGTAAAAAAATCTCTTGCAAAATATTTTCCCTCACTCCTGCATGCATAGAAGCAAGGACACTTACCCCAGGATTACAACCTGCTTGCCCAAGTTTATTTCTAGAGCCAGCTCAGCATGAATTGCTCAAGTTCCTTCTTCCTGTCCAAAATTTCGAGGTTGAGAAATTATCTCAATATTTTTCTTCACGCTATGGTGCCATTCCTTTCAATAAATGGGAAAAAAATCAAGTTTTGTCATGGCAAAACTGGTAAAGACTCCATGGCAACCCTACTGTTACTTCTGTGTTTCACAGCTAAATGCTGTGGCTGAATTTCTGTGCTGCTTCCAAAGCTCTGGTCTCTGTGAAGTTCTCTTCAGCTTATTCATAGAGAGGCAATGTTTGAATGTTTGGCTGCCCATAGCTTTGCTCTTCATTGCTGGGCAGCATCAGTATTAAGGAAGGAAAGATGTTTTAAGCTGGAAAAATGAGCAGTTGATATTTCAGTAATTCACTCTTCAGATAGGAAAGAGTAAATATTCCATGTGAAATTGTGCGTTATGTTTATAATCACAAGTTTATTGAATAATTATTATAATCACAAGTTATTTATAATCATGGATTGTATTTATGATCACAAGTAGTCTCAGAAGGTAAAGCAGTCATGTGTTTGGATGGGTTCTGGCTTCATGGTTGATGCTTTGAAGTGCATTAAGGGGAATAAAAACAAAGCCAGCTCTTCCCCAGAGATTGTAGCTATGTTGAAAATGAAAACTGCCATTGGATCCTGTGGGTGTTTAACAAACCCTGTGTTCCCTCAGGCTGCCCTGAGAGCTGGTATGGGAAGGACTGTGCCCAGCCCTGTGCCTGTGGCAAAGGCCAGTGTGACCCACGGACCGGCGAGTGCTCCTGTGCCCCCGGCCACACGGGACCTGCCTGTCAGCAAGGTAACAGAGCAGCACCAGGTCACCTCCCAGGGGTGACACATCAAAGTACCCAGCAAATAAACCCAGTGCCAGACATTGTTCACAGCCAGGGCCTTTGCTGATAAGGCTGCAGTTTGGGGCGCGCAGCCTCTGTCCCTCCTCGCTCCATCACCCAGCCTAATCCTGCCCACACCTCCCTGCCACCCTCTGGGGCACTGGGCTCTCCAGGAAGCTGAGGGGCTGTGTCAGGACAGAGTGTTTGGGTGAAACTAATAATAATCATGTAGTAGTGTCCCACCACCCTAGCGAAACCCTAGTCACTTGGGATACACGTGGGGAACATGTGTTTGTATTTATTCCCTGTCAAATTCATCCTTTCCTTGGGGTGCTAATTTTTGGGTTTTTTCAAACTTTGTTAATTCTCTGTAGTGTGTCCCCAGGGACAGTATGGCCCCAACTGCCATGGGACGTGTACCTGTCAGAACGGTGGCATCTGTGACCACGTGGATGGCAACTGCACCTGCGGGCTCGGCTGGACAGGAAGATCCTGTGAGGAAGGTGATTTCCTGCTTCCATGGCAGTGGATTTGTACACTCAAGCTGGGATTTGCAGTGTCCCCAGACACACACAGACAAGGACAGTTTCAGAACTGCCCCTAGTTAGAGCTTCAGGTCTTTTTTCAAAGACAGTTTCCTCCTGAGCCCTGCTCATTAATTCCCCTGCACACTCCTTATTTCTTCTGCACTCTGTTATTTCTTTTCCAGTCCAACTTTTGCATTCTTTTGTCTATAGGAGAGTTGGGTTTTGTCTTCTTCCATTTAATCCTCAGAGCAGAGGAAGCCTGTGTCTTTCACCTCACTGGTTGTGTTCTCTTTCATTTGACTCTGGACTGGAGTTGAGCTTCCCATGTGTTGACTTCCCAGATGTTCTGACAACATCTGTCCAAATCAATTGAGATTGTCCTGCTCTCTCACCCTTATTCTCCATGACACCTGTCCCTTGTGCAAGACAAAGCACACTAACAGAATAAGCTCATATTCTACTCCAGAATGTCCCCTGTCAGCCCTGTCGTCCCACAACTGTCCTGTCCATCTCCCTGAAACCATTCTGCATTTCTGTGCTCCTATTTTTCTCTGTAGGGTAAGAGATATCTGTTATGGACTTGAATGTTCAGGAAACAAGTTTACCGGTATGAAATGCAAGTAAATAGTTGTAAGTACACATTCAAGACAAATGTCATCATTAAATCATAACTGCCATGGTTCAAGCTCTTCAACACCTTCCCAGATTCTCATTTACAGCACTTCTGTCCCTGACACCTCAAATATTCACCTCAAACTCTATATCTATCTATACCAAGAACTGGTTGTTACAGGGGAGCGTCCCTATATAAAAGTGTCATCTAGAAATGACACTTTTTAGCAGCACTCTGAGATGCAGCTGTTCCACTCTGCATCTGAGGAGACTCAGAGCCCTGCTGTGCATCTGTGTGCAGAGGAGGAGCAGGGAGGACAGGAAAGATGCAGCTGCTCACAGTGTGAGTGCTCTGAGGATTCAGTGGGCAGTGAATTCTCTCTGGGCACAGGCTCAAAAACATTTGCAGTTAACCAATATCTGGGTGACCTAGCAAAGGCCACCTTTTTTTTGCCTGTTTCTGGAGATCTCTGTAGTCACCCATAGGCTGAGCTGGGGCTGCCAAGGCTCAGCAGAGTGCTGCAGGTAGCCCCACATGGAGAAGTGGATTATGGGTGTATCTCATAGATAAAACATCTCTAGAGTGGAGCACAGGAGGCAGACATGCACACACTGCATAAGGAACTGTGTGTTGTATCACTAGAGAGAGCTTCACTATTTATCTTTTGACAGTGGGAGTGAAATTATTGGAAAATTGAGTCTTGATCTCCACAGCAGTGTGGGTTTGAGTGTGTTGTGACTGGAAATCAAAGACAGCTAATCAGGCATCCTTTTAATAGAGCTTAGATATGATGTTCCTGGAAGATCCTGTCTGGCATTTGCAGGGTTCTCAATCTGATTATTTGGACGGCCACGCTCGTTTAAGTTCGTCTGCCCAGATTCAAATTATCCCAGCAGTGGGAAGTTAACTTATTCAGAGATGATGCTGAGGTTAATTATATTGGCACAGTCCCTTCTGCATGACTTGGCTTTCAGTAATTTGAGACGTGTTTAGTTCTGTAAAAGCAGATAGCTCATTATACATGGACAGACTGTTGCTATGTGTGAAAAAGATCCTCCTGGTTTTATTAGGAATTTGAATAGTGTGAACTCCAATGATAACACAGAGGAGGAAAAGCTTCATGTTTTCTTTCACACTTTTTAAGTGCCTAAAAGAAAATATTGCTGTAGATAAAGAAAGAAAAAAGAAAACCTAATTTATGCTATTCACTACAAGGCTTTACAACACATGGTGTGGGTTCAGCATCGAGTCTGTGAAGAGAGAAATTGAAAAAGGCAGACTGTTAAAAGTGAGGAAATTGCTGTTCAAACATCTATATAACATAAAAGATTTCTCACCAAAGTATGTAAATCATAGTTGTGCAGAAATCCTGTGTCTTCATAACAAATATTCATTGGTCTGCAAATTACTCTCTGGGTATCATCTCTTGGCAATGCAGTCTGTCACATATGAGCTTTTCTGGGTGAGGGCAGTGATTTTTGTTTGTTTTTCTGTCCATGTCCTGCCAGCAGAGTGCCTCCCAGGAAAGTATGGGGCTGGCTGCTCCCTGGACTGCCTGTGCCAGCACAATGGCACCTGTGACAGGTTCACAGGGTGCTGCAGCTGCCCCGAAGGCTTCTACGGACGCTCCTGTGAGCACAGTAAGTGGAGGCACTCGGGGCAATTGGTAATAATTGGTAATAATTGGTAATTGTCACAGGTTTGGGGCTTCAGAGGAGTTAAGAAACACCTCACTGGTTCAGTGAAAATTTTAGCATGTCCCAAATCATCCACCTCCTTCCAGATCTTGCATGTCTCTGATGCTGGGTGGTACAAATTTAAAAACCCATGGCATTATTAGAGTTAAGGATAAATATCTTCTTTTGTTGGCTGCCAGGGAATGTCACAGAGAATACAGAGGATTTTAATGGTGTGTATTATTTTCTCCATGAACCTTCTTCATTTTAATTTTTCAGGGTGCCCCCTTGGATTTTATGGGCTGGGCTGTCTTCAGGCCTGTGCCTGTAAAAATGGAGCAAGCTGTGATGCAGTGACAGGACAGTGCCTTTGTCCTTTGGGCTATCATGGTGTCCACTGTGAAAAAGGTACTGGTACACCTCTGATAGGAAAGAAAAAAGAAAAAGGAAAAAAAAAAAAAACACCAAACAAAACAAAACCAAAAAAAAAAAAACACCAAAAAAAAACCCCAAAAGCAGAACTCATTGTAAAAAACATCATGTAATTACTGAAATATTTGTTGAGAGCCACTTCTTCCATATTTTGAGCTTAATGAATATCCTGAAACACTGAATTTGGGACAGATTTCCTGTTCTACAGCTGGGTGTTCCCATTCCCTTATAAATTAACTACTCTGGTTCCAATTAATACAGTGAAAGTCCTGGTCTCCGTGATGTCTTGCAACAATGAGTTCCACATGCCATTTATTAAAAATAAGTCCCTTTTACTGATTCTAAATTTGCTTCTAAAACTCCAAATAAGATTATTAAATAGGTGCATGTCAAACCTGTTGAGTGTTACGGAGGGGTCTTCTAGAGAGTTGTAATTAAAAATAAAAATAAGTGCCAGCTACATTTCTGGGACAGATTTACAGATACCTTTGAGAAGCTAGATTAGACAACCCCAACAGAAGGAGAGCTCATATAAATAACGTGCCCATTCCACTATGTTTGATTTCTTCATTAAACTTGGCATTTACACTGATTTCCTTTATGAGCTTTCCCCTGAGACATCTTGGGAAAACTCTGGGTTTGTTGTACATTTTGCCACTCAAACATGCATCTAAAGGTTTCTCTTGCTGTCAGGCTGTGCCAGGGGCTGGTTTGGTGAGGGGTGCCAGCATCAGTGTGACTGTGGAGATGCTCCTTGTGACCCAGAGACTGGGAAGTGCCTTTGCCCACCTGGGAAGACTGGAGACAAGTGTGACATTGGTAAGGGCAATATTTTTAAGGGCTGGACTGTGTATTGTTAAACGACTCTGACCTGTTGGCTTCTGAATAACTGTGAAAGGACATTTGCTGGTGTTGAAGAACACATTGTTTGTAGAAAATCGCTCTTTGTGGTTATCAACACCTTTATCAGCAGGCTTGTACCTCTTGATTTAATCAATATTTAAATTGATATACTGATAGGAAAGTTGTTCATGGGTCAGCTGTAAAATGTCATTTGCCTTGAGTTTTGGAGAACACAGGAAGAATAGACCAAGAAGTTTTGCAAATGTAGTGGGGAAGACTCCAGAGGGTGCAGTTGGGACCAAGAGCTCCAGTTGCTGTGTGCTTTGTCACACTGACACTTGTGACCCTTTTCAGACCAATGCATAAGTATGTCCAGATCTGGATTTGCTTCTCCTGGAATCCCCACAGATGAGGGTGTGGAGCTGCAGCAGCCCAGGGACTTTTAACCCAAATGTAATTCCCTGCTTTGCAGCACAGGCTGTGTGCTGGCCCACAGGAGCAGAATTGTTCTGTAACAAGGATATAAAAATAGGTGAGAAATTTTTCCTGCAGGTAAAACCAGCCCCAGTGCTGTGCCCTGGTGGGGTTGGGTGCAGGGCTGAGAGGCAGCAGTGGCAGATCCTGATCCAGTCTCTGGTCACAGCTGTGGCTCTGATCAGAGCTCAGGGCCAGGTTGGACAGGGCTTGAAGCAACCTGGTCTGCTGAAAAGTGTCCCAAGCCTGTGGTTGGAGCCAGGGGAGTTTAAAGGTTCCTTCTAACCTAAGCTGTTCTGGGATTCTGTGATTGTGATGGAGCAGTTTTAGGGTAATCACTGGAGTAAAAGGAATTGCAGTGGTTTAACTGAGTGTCAGAATTTGATCCCAATGCTGTGACAAACAACATGAAAGGAGTGAACATCCATGTGCTGCTGTGGAGCTTCACCAGGAGCCAAAATCCTCCTGAGCCCCTGGAGCAGAGGGGGAAAATTATTTCTCCTTTTGTTCTAGGATGGGGCAGAAATAGATTTAAGCAAGCTGTTATAAATACAAATTGCTGTGAGCTTAAGCATTAGTGCAACTTGCAAAACTAAAATGGAAAATGATTTGTTTCCCTCTGAGCAGTGTCCTGTGGTCAGGAAATGAATCTCTCAGTCTGCAGCACTGCTCCAGTGGGAACATGAGCCACCCTCAGTGCCCGCACAGCCCTGGGTGTCCCTGGGCCTTTGCAGTAAAACTTTAGGCAGAAGTGGAACGCAAGGGGGAAGTTCAGCACCAAAAATGGGAATTGAGGTTTTCTTCCTCACAAACTCTGCGAGTCATTTTTATTTTTCTTAAATCAGTGAGGGTAGCCCCCGTCCATGAAAAGCTGTTATGGGGTAGGTTTTATTTGCATTTTTATTTTCAATTAGGCTCAGTTCATCTGTGATATAACTGTGAGCAGCTGTGACTGTGCAGCAGCCATAAAGATAAAAGGCCTGATTTTAATTTGAACTCTGGTAAAGCACCCATTAAACAGGCAAAATGTTAATTAAAAAAAAAAAAAAAAGAGAGAGAGAATATAACAGACTTTTATGGGCGTTCTTTTTCTGTGGTAAATTAACATTGCAGACTTTCAAACAGATGTCTTAAATACACATTGTTATTAACATGAAAATGTGGTATTACATAAATTAAAATCAGGTCCAGAGGTGTTTGGGGAGACCTTTTCTCATAACATTTCCTAATTGAAAAGGCCAAGCTCAGAGCGCACGGGGTGAGTTCTCCCACGTGCTGGGGCTGCAGGGCTCAGCAGAGCTTTATTTACCTGAGGGTGCTCGTGGGAGAAGGCAAATTCCCTGCTTACAGGGTTTTCAGAGAGGTGAGGGAGAGAGGGGCATTGTTTTCTGTGTGTTTCACACCCTGCCTTGCGACCCTGCTGCTCACTTTCCATTCCTGCCTGTCCTCCGATACTTAAAAAATATCAGTGAGGATTTACCAGCCTAGGTATGAAATGTATTTGCATTTGGAAGTGAGGTTTTTTTTTGTGTGGGTTTAATTTGCCAGGATGCAGCAGAATTGTGCAAGAAACGAGTATCTATAAAATGGATTAATTCTCAGTGTCACCTTCTGTGAGGGAAGGCACGTACTGACAGCCCAGCCACGCAGGAGGGACAGGGGCAGGAGATAGATAGTGTGGATCCAGGATGCTGACACCAACTTTCCTGAGCAGATCCCAAGATGTTCTCTGTTGGGCTGTCAACCCCTGTTTTTACACCAGCCATGATTTCCATTCTGGGAACTCTTGGGGACAGCTGGGCTGCAGCTTGGGCAGAGCGTGTGGCAGACGAAACTCGACGACTGCCGCGCTTTCCCAAATGTCGTGTTTGAATGTGAACAGATGTGGGTGTCTGAGCAGCTTCCTGATCCCACAGCAGGGGGAGGCTGCCAGGAGTGTTCCCCGTGCCCCAAACCCTCCTGTCCTTGCAGGGTGCGGGGCAGACAGGTACGGCCCCGGCTGCTCCTTGCGGTGCCAGTGTGCCGGCAGATCCCGCTGCGATCCCCACAACGGGAGCTGCGCCTGCCCCGGCTCCTGGAGGGGCCCAACCTGCACTGAAGGTAACCAGCCTGGGTACAGCCTTCCCTGGGGGGTAAAACACCTCTGGCCCCTGCTAGTGGTCTGTTTGGATGGGAGGGTCAACCCATTGGATTGTTTGGATAATTTCTCTTCTTAATGAAATAGAGTTCGGAGGGAAAGTTTCCTCTCGGTTGTGGAGTAATCACAATTCCTCCTTTAGTTTAGGAAAAACTTTGGGAACCTTCTGATTTGGAGGTGTTTTATAGTTTTGCCTGCTCTCTGCCTCTGTGAGGAGGCTGCTGTAACTCCCTCCTCTACCTTCTCTTCAAGGCTGCCATTGATTGAATTACTTAAGTGTAAATTGTATAATCTATATAATATTTCAGTATTAGGTTATATGGACCTGAAACCATGTTTCTACTTAATTCTCTAGGTGGCCCTCCAAAGCTTCCTTTTTATGAAGAACAAGCTCAAGAAAGAGGGAGTATTTTTCCAAGAGCTCTACAACAGTAACATTTGGACTAATAAATGAACTGTTTTATATGCACAGACGGTATTTGAATTTGGATATGAAAACAGTTATTCAATTCAGCTTGAATTGTACTGAAGTATTCACACTTCTTATGGAAGACTACAGAGGCCATTTAGTAGCTGGATCCTTTTAAAGAGTTGAATCTGTTTCATGTGTTCATTCCTAGCCTCTTGCCCCTCCATTAATCTACTCTGGACATTCTTTCTGGTATTAATATAATTCATTTCTTGAAAGCCTGGACATGTTTTTAATCAGAGCAGCTCCAGAGAGTATCAGGATAAGCAGCATGTAACACATCACCATGGAATGAGCCACACTCCCTATCAGGGACTTTCTAAACCCACTTGACAACCAGCACCAAGTTTGAAGAGTATTCCACAGATTATTTCTCTACAGATTCATTGCAAAATCACATTGCACAGAAACTAGAGGGATTTATCAAGTTAATTCCTCTTTGAATAACGTGGTGTGTTCTAGAGAAGCACGCAGTCTAATTTTGAACTTTTAGCTGAAGAAGAATCTGCTGCAATCCGACAAGAGTCCTCAACACGCTGTTAATTTATTTAAGAGCATTTTCTGCATTTCTGGTGTGGTTTGACTGATGGGAAGGTCTCTGCCTGAATCTGCCTTCCAAAGAGCGTGGTGTCATCTGCCAGACTCTCCTGGCACCCTGTGTTCTCACATCCTGCCAGATGAATTTCTCAGTGGGTTGTCAAGCCAAACTGTGCAGCACTTCTCATCAAACAGTATCTGCTAATGCAGAAAAGGTTTTATCTTGAGTGGAGAAAGCAGATAGTAAGCAAGGAGAGATGCTTAAAGATACTGTCTCTGGTGTTTGTGCTTTTATTGGGCAATTTGTTTTCTATCAAGTCATCTCACAACAGTCCTGATCCCATTCAACAGCTGCTGGTGGCCACCTCATAGAGCAGAGACATTTTGGTGCTATTTTGTCTGTTTAGACAGGTTTTCCTTTGATATTGAACTATTTCATTATAAAGAAATGTATGTTCTGTATTTTAATATTCTGTTAACCAGACTAAAAGATTTCAGAGTGCCTCTTTATACCTCTTTTTAGGTTAGGAGTTACAAAATCTGTGTAGTAACCACTTTATTCTGACTGTATCAAAAGTGCACTTAAGAAGGAGCATCAGGACCATGGTAGGCACAGAGTAGGGGCAGTTCCAGCTCTTGTACTGACACTCCATTTCCCACCAGAGCAAACTGCAGCTCTGCAAGAGCATGGTTTTGTTTTGCAAGAGACAAAATTACAATAATTGATGGAACCTTGGAATTTTTGAAGAAGTTGTGGTTGGGTAAGTGATGAGTTGGTGAAGCAGGATCCAGGAGGTTGGATGGGAAGGTGAGGTAACAATTTTCCCCCATGGTTCACCAAGGTCTTAAACAAATCTGCAGTCAATGACTGTCCAGGCCAAAGCAAGTGGCACTTGCTCCCCTGGGAGTTTATTTCAAATTGTGATCTATGGGAGGCAATACAGTTTTGGGAGGTGTTTTCCAACGTTCATGGAAGTCTTATTGTTGTTATTCATCACTTTGTAGGTATTGAAAGTAAAGGCATTTGTGAATGTGTCAAAATTAATTAACTAACTGTGCTTTCAGCCAGAAAATCACTGGGGCTGATGCTGATCTCTTTTAATTTCTTCTGTAGAGCTCAATGAATGTCACTAGAAAGTTAATTCAATGTAAGTGTGGCAGAATTATGGTCCCAGAAGTGTGTGACTCTCAGCAAGGCAGTGATATTTTAAATGTTCTTTTGGAGGTGTGATGGCCTGGGTCTGATCCTACCATTGTGTGAATTTGGGGCAGTTTCACTGAACAGGAACCTGTAAGGTAAATCTCCTGTGAGGCAATGAGATATAATCTTAGCAACTGCTGGAGAAGAGCAATTCAAGTTGAGCAGTTGGCATATTTTGGTCTTAGCCCTGTATTTACTGCAGAGCCAAACTACAGCAGCAGTGCAAGTGTCACACTGTACTTAAGATATTTTGTAGAATGATTGAGTGAGTAAAGCTGTAGAAAACCTCTGAAGGTCTGAGCTTCCCTTTAAAGCCTGATCAACTTCAGAGTCAAATGGGTCAGAATTTCATCATTCAAGTCAAATTTCAGAGATTCATCTCACCCAGTTTTGAATATCTCCAAGAATGGAGATCCCACCACCTTTTGAACCTGTCCTAGTGGAGAATTCATTTTTGTTCCATTTTTTTTTTCTCTCTGATTTCTAATCAGAATTTCTTCAGTTTCATCTTTGTTCCACTGATTCTCATCCTTTCAGAGTGGATCTCTGAGGAGCCTTTGGCTTCCTCTCCCCACAGCCCCCATGGGGTAGTTGGGTACAGCCTTGGTCTTCTCTTCTGAGGACAGCCCATCCCCTGGCCACATTCCAGACATTCCAGTTCCTTCCAGCTGCCCAGAGGCTGGTGTGCTTATTCAGCACATAAACCCCTTGACACTGCTGTCAGACAGCAGAGTGTATCAAATGTACTGTTTTTCTCTTATTTTTGTAGATTGATGTGTGATTCGAGCAGCTAATCAAAGGGCAAACCTTTCTCAAGCCATATTATTTACACCCATGTATTCTTGTTTACATTTTCCACAGTACCTTGATAATAGAATTGTAAATATGTAGTATAAGGAAATAAAAGATTTTTGTATTACGTGTTTTTAAAGGATGTCACTGTTTTAGGTACATGATGAAACACATATTTTAAATGACTGATACTGAGTCTTTGCCAATGAATTAAGGGCCCAAGTAGATCTGCTTTGGGAAGTATTTCAGCAAACTTTTTTTAAATCAAAAAATGCCAATTCATGCAAACCACTCCATATACAATAGACTTTTTTATTCAAAATGCTTCTTAGCTTCTTTATGTTATTATCTTTGGAAAGGAAGTTCACTTCAGTGCCATCAAACAGACCATTCTGATTTGTGGCTCTGCATGACTTTTGTTCCAAAACAAAGCACAGTCATATACAGGTAAAAATCAGAATTAAAGATTTCAAAAACGTTAAAAGAGAAATTTTGATTAAGATAGTTGGAGTATCTTATCTTGGTTCTTATTTTTTTCATAAGGCAGAGAAAATGTTTACAGGATTTTGTTTTCTAGAAGAGCCACAACTTCACATTATTAACTACTAATTAAGGAAGTTTATTTGCTTCTGATATTATTGCTCTGATTCTGCTCCTTACTACAGTTTAACAGATTTACCTAATTCTTTGCCTACAAAATAGTCTGTATTAGACAGGATGGATTTTTTTAATGGAAAACTGACTAAATCAGCTTTTCCAGGGATTAATTTTGTGGCAAGTGAGTGTAGTTGCTACTAAATTAACGCAACTCTGCTTATTTGCTTCATCAGATTCCAGTGAAGGAGTGTCAGGCTGATGCAGTCCTGAGCACAGCACTGGGGCTTGTTGAAAATGGAAGTGAAGAACTCAGTGAGAATGGGGTTTATAGTTGGATTGATGTCCATCTTGGTGGAGGCTGGCTCTGTGTTCCCCAGGAGGCTGAAGTTAATTACACTTCCTTGCAGAGAGAGCTCTGTGTATTCCTCTGCAGCGCACTTGCACGTGCAGATAACTCCTTTCAGAAGGACATTGGAATTATTTCAGCCATGCAGCTCCTGTGCCAAAACCCCCTCTCTTACCTTGTGAGCTCCAGATAACTCCAGCAGGAGAGGGAAGGAGCTGAGTGTAACTCAGTGGGCCCAGCAGAACCTCGCTCCCTGCGAATTCATGAAACCAGAACAGCATGTTTTAAGTTAGACTTCACTAACACTATCCTCATAGGAAAACAATCAGAATTTAAAAAATTCCCCGCTTCCCCTGCCAAAAATTATTATTCTACTTTTATCCTTTTTATGTTGAAGAACCATAGCTATTAAAGTTTGCCCAGATTCCTTGCCAACCATATTATTTTGATTGGCTGCAGGTTTCTGTTTGTGTAAGTAATAACCAGCACAGTGTCAGGAGTTGCCAACGGGACAAACATGGAAATAATACCTTCATGTCCTTCCCAGAAGAGGCAAAGACACATTTGGGAGCCATCGTGGCTTCAGTGTGCAGATCAAACGGTGACTCTGTCAGAATTCAGCTTCTTATCAGAGCAAAGTACAGCTCAGGAACAATCTTTGAGAGTGCTGGTGGACCAAGAAGCCTCCATCCTCCCATTCTTGTGTTAATACTTTTATATTTAGGCTAGAAACCTCCTCAGCCCCCAGTTTTTGAAGGACTTTCCTTCAGGTTGACCTGAGTAGCTCTTTGCATGGGCTGCAACTGTGCCCAGCAATTCTTTGGCAAGGTCACAGCTTTAAGTTCTGTCACTGTGTAAAGCAATTTCCAGCAGTAAACACCAAATCTCAGCCTTGTAGAGCATGAGTTGTTGGGTTTGTTCTTTTTATTGCTTTTAATAAGCACTTGCATAGCAATATTATGTCTCTGTGAATTTGTAATCCCTTTTCAAGAAATGTGTGGGATGTATCTCGGGTTTGTACTGTACTTTCTGTTGTAGACGTGTTGTAGTGAAAGGATGCTGATTTTTTTTTATATAAACATGTCATTAAAACTTGGTCTTGATTTTCCCTCATTTCTAGTTGTGAAGCAACAGGCTTATGCTGTAGATGAGATTTTATTCTACCGAACTAATTGACATTCAGAGCAAACAGGCTGAAATCACACCTGCTTTGCTAGTTTGTGTAGAATAAATAATGACCTGTGCCCAAATGGGTTTGTATATGATCCCTGACCAGGGCAGCCTGGCCAGTGACTGAGCCTGACAAATGGAGCTTTCTGGCACTCCAGAGTATTAGAAATATTCAAAACACAGCATAAATCTTGCTGGGAGAGGATGGTTGTGAAGTGTAACATTTTGGGAAGACTTGGGCACGGAGTGCTTTGAAGGCGTTTGAAACCACACACCTGCAGCCTCCCATCAGCCTGCTTGGGCACTTCCCAGAGCCCAGCTCTGCCAGCAAATGGCCTGGTTCACCTTCAGGGTATTGTCTTCTCACATTGGCAGGGGCTGAAGGAACATGTGTGCCTGCTTAATGCCAAATAATGCAGTAAGAGTGTGCCGGTTAATTGGAAGTAGCAGGCTAAATTGAATTCAAAATGTGTAACAAAGGGGGGACGGTAGATCAAGCTGTCAGAGAAAAAGTGGGCAGCTCTGGCTTGCTGCTTTCTGGGAGAGCAGGCTTGGATTCCTTTTGAAATTTCAGGGCAAACATTTTGAATCGAGCTGTGTAATGCTGCAGGGTTCTGTCTGGCGTGATTTACTTCACTCTTCCTGCAGTTTTCAACAAGGAACAGAATAATTAAGTTCATTTGGTTTGTCATCTTTTTGACATATGTTCTAAAAATAATTCTATAATCCTTGCAACTTATCCAGTAATTTCTTTATTAGAGGCCATATTCTTACTATTCTAAGAAGCTGTTGATGTTACCCTTTAATATCAACATATCATGTTGATTTTAACTTCTCAGATTGCTGTTAAAAGCTGATCAAAAACTAGGCATGGAATATTAAACCAGAATATTCTCAACCTCTGCAGAGTTAGCATTGATCTGTGTTTTAAACCTTTAAAAAGCCGTGCCTCTGCAGCAGTTGAAATGTTCATAAATCATGGAATGGTTTTGGTTGGAAGGGACCATTTATTTCCAGCTAAATGTGGGGCAGCCACAACTTCTCTGGGCACCCTTTGCCTGTGCCTCACCACCCTCACAGTAAAGGGTTTTTTTCTGATATATGAGATATGTGGGACCAGAGTGACCTTGTGACTGTGCCCAGGGAGCACTGTTCCATGGGATTGTCCCTCAGCACCTTCTGAAATCATCACCCCCATCTGCAGCCAGCACTGCTTATCTCTTCTTTTACTCAGCACCAGAAGTTCACGGGGTGCTCACAGAATATTCTGTATGCACACAATAAAAACAACCATCCAAACCCCATGAATGGTTTAAAAATGACTAAAAAGTGCTGCATGATAAGGCACTTCTTTGTTGATTCCTTCAAGCATGGTTGTTAAAAAAAACACAACTCAGTTGTGTTGTTTTATATATGAATAAAGATGTCAGCAAGTAGTCATCTAACTGTCCGTGCCATTTGGCAGTATCTAGCTTCCTTTTCAGTAATAGCCCAATAAATCTTTATCTTCTACTAAGCTGATGACAGCAAAACATCTTGAGAAGCTGCATGTGGTGTAGATATTATAGTTAATGCTTAAATGCTTCATGCCATCGTCTACTGGGTGTTTTTTTCCCATCCAGATGTAACATCCTGATTTAAGGCATGTGCTCGCTTCTCCCTCTTGTGATTCCAAGAGCCTAATGATAACTAATTAATTAATTAAGGTCTGTTATCCAAGACCACCATGTTGGTCCGTGGTTACTGAGATCCACCTGCTCAGGTGACCTCACTGGCCTCCTACCATTTAAAGGGGTACAAAAGCTGCAGCTTTGCCATTTGGAGTGGGTTCTGTGCTTTGCTTTCTTTCTGCCTGCAAGCCCTTGGCTCATGCAGAAACCCAGGGGTTGTTTCGGCTCTTTGGAGGTGCCCATGGAGGTTTCCCAGTGGGAGCAGCCCTGTGAACTGGGTTCATGCTGGCTGGGTAAGTGGAACCACATTTGGGGTGGAAATGCCCCATGTGCCGCTGGTTCTGCCCTGTTCCCACTCAAATGGGAGTTTGAGTTCCCAGCCTGGCATTTCTCTGTTACTTGGTAAGTCTTAAAGAGCCATAAATTACTTACAAAGTGACTTAATGAAAATTCTCTGATTCTTGCAGCTGAAGGAGGCTTTTTTCAACCAGAAATCCAGTTTTTAAATGATTTATTCCGCTTCTAAGAACCGCACTAAGGCTTCTTGCTGTACATCATCATCAAAGAGCAAGATTGGTGCAAGTAGAGACTGTGTGGTAACTCCTGCCTGTCCATTTGCTTTTTTCCTTTTCCCTGACATTTCAGCTGTGGTAGCTGTTGTGGATCTTGGCCTTGCACTACCAGGCACAGGGGAAGGCTGCTCTTAATTATTACTTTAAATTAAGGGTAGGTATGAAATACAAAGCAGCAAATAGCATCACATTAAACAAGGGCTGTATCCCTGGGTAATGAGGGCTGGGAATGCTGCAGGAGCAGCAGCCATGGATGGCATCACTCTGCTGGAGCCTTTTGTGGAGCCCCTTCACCCTCTCAAAACTAAGAGGTCTGAACAGGCAGCTTGAAAGGCTATTAGAACTGCTCACGGTCATAGTTAGCGTGTTAAAATATTTTACAAGGACCAGTGAATTTGATCAGAAAATAGTTATTTTTGGCTGCCAATGTGGCAAAACCACTTAAAATACAAACTCAAGAATGTGTTGAAAGGAGTCAGTTTGCCAGCAGAGCTATTGTTGTAGCAAAGCCTCCCCTCTGATCCAACGGGAATCCTCCGCTCAAGTTTTATTGCTTAAAAAGTTAACGTGGATGTCAAGCACCTGGAAATCTTTATGTCTTTGAAAAGAGCATTGGTAGGGGCTGTGTGGGTTTGGTTTCTTGCTGCAAACTCTTTTGCTGTGGGGTGTTAGCTGGGGAGAAGCTTTGAGGATTGATTTGGTAGTTCAGTGTCGCTGCTCTGATAATGTGCTCTCTACAAAGGGTAACAAGATGTGTGATTTGGTGCAAAAGTATGTGAATTTGCAGTGGATTTTCTCTCATTTTTTATTTTTAGATTAAAAAAAAGAGCCTTGGCTTTTTTGTCTTTTTAAAAAATATGTGAAGAACCCCAACAACCACACAAAGGTCCTCTAGAGAGACAGGGCTGCCTCCTTTGAGGAAAATCCCAAAAATTCCTGTAAGCAGGTGGGACAGGATGATTTCAGCAGTAAAAATCCGTTTTGGTGCATGTCTCAGTGAGGGCTTGTGCAAGCAGAAAGCCCCTCGACCCTTGAGGAGCTGGAGCAGGGATGGGTCTGCAGCCCTTGTTACCTCGAGTACATAAATGGTGCTGCAGCATCACGTGCCAAGGCAGGGGAGATGTGAAAAGCATCATGACCAATAAATTAATGTTTTACTTTGAGTGGGCATGAAGGAGGATGTTGAAAACTGGGTTTCTTGCTTGGTTTCTGCTGCCAGCAAAACAAAGCCCCACACAAGAGGGTTTGAAGGTCCCTCTGGGAAAAAATGCCATTGCCAACTCCACCAGAGTGCCTTGTCCAAGCTGACCTGAAGGAATCTCTGCCAGAAATACCTGTTAACAATAAGGACCTGTTAATGTTTCACAGTTATTTTCCCAAGTATTTAATTGCTGCACCAGTCCCCGACAACAAGAAACTGGCAGATATTAAATACACAATAATGGTGCAAACCTCTCGTCTGCCTGCATGTGCCAAGACCAAGATACAGCTGCACATCTGCAGGTCTGGTGAGGGCTCTGTGTGCCATTAAGATGAATGAAAACCTGGGACTCTCTCAGTCATAGCTACAACTTTTCCAAAGAAAATCAGCATGATTCTTGTCTTTTGTGGAAGGAAGCTAAACCACAAATTACTCATGGCAGGCACATCCCAGCTTTTCTGCAGAGAGGCTGCTCTGGGGGATGAAGGAGAGCAGTGTTGGTGGTCAGTCAGGAGGGTTGTTTGTAATTCCCCATCCCCATGAAGGCGTTGCTTTGTCACTTGCTTCAGACCAGATGCAACCTCATGATTTACCACAGGTGTGATTTTCCTGCCTCGAGGTGTATTTACAGAGCTCTTGCTTGGCTTCCCCTTGTGGATGTCAAAGCTGATGAGGCTGACCTTTACAACTGACAAAACCCCACAAATTGCAGCTTCTCTGCCTGATATCAAGGCAACATAGCAGCTTATTTTGATAGTTTATCCCTCCCAAGTGAGGAAACTGCAGAGCTGGCACAACACCTCCAATATTTCTGCCTCACTCTGCAGGATCTTAAAGACAAGGCTGTGCCTTGATGGATGTCAGAAAGGGAGGTTGGCTTTTGAAGTGGTACTGAGAGCCTGTCTTCATTCTTGAGCCTTGATACACCTTTTCAGCTGGTAAATTTAGATATCTGCCTACATTTCATCTGCCTGATGGAGTTCAGGAGCCACTTGACTGCAGACCTTCCCAATTCCTGTTGGGTTGGTCATTGATGTGGGTCCCACAGAGCAGCTCCTGTTGGGTGCAGCACTGCTGGATTCTCACTTGTTGGAAAACAATTGCTTGCAAAAGATATTCATGGACTGCCACAACACAGCCTGATTCACTTTGCCTGGGTTTTCCAGAGGAATAGGTGGATTCAAACCTGCTGGGAGTCAAGGGGGAGCTGGACTGGAGTTTCCTACACCCTGGTAAGAGCTCCAGTCGCTGAGTGATTTGATAACCAGAACACTCCCCATGGCTATGTTCCCACAGGCTTACAAATATAGCTTGAAGCTTTGTTTATTTTTAACTGGAATGAGCATATTGGTAATTTGCACAGATTTTTTTTTATTTTGGCCTCCAAAAATGTTTGAGCAACTCAGTAGGTGGCACCCTTTCTATTCCTTTATTTTCCACCAAATGTCAAAAATAAGTTGGAGCTGGATCCTGTGAGTGCATGTGTGTGTGAAACAAGTTCAGTAAAAATGTAAATGCATATTTGTCTCCTTAATTGAATATAGTATATTGTGAAATCATTACTGTCAGGGCACACTTGGGTTTATACAAACGCTTAAGTAAAGAAAATATATAAACCTAGATTGACTTGAACAATTTGAATGTGATAGCAGACATCTGTGTTCAATAACATCACTTTGGTAAGCGGTGTTTAATATTTCATGTCAAAGCGAGGAGAGTAATAGAACGGGGTATTTTCAGAATTCTTAGATTGCTGAAGTTTATGGCATGGCATAATATATAATCTGTCCTTTGTCAAGCTCACCAGAGAGAGCCCTACTGCAGCTGAAGACGTAAAGTGCTCTAATATATATGTTTCTAGACCTCTCCCTGCTTGAGGAATTAATCTTGGGAGGTGCTGAGTGCCCTGAAGTGCCAGTGAAGTCAGTGGGATTTGAAGTTTCTCACAGCTCAGGGAACAGGGATCCTTACAGGGGCTAATTACTCTGCTCCAGCCCCGGCCAGCAAAGCCCTTCAGAGCTCCTTAACTTTCGGTGTGTGAGGAGTCCTCTTAAAACTGGCATCGGGAATGCTGCTGGGACAGGGCCCAGAGCTCCAGCCCGCTCCTCCATAACCTGATAAAGTGAGAGCTGCTCCCCAGCCTCGGGGATTTAAAATCTGGTGGCAAAGAGGTGAAAATGAGAAAGTTCCTTGCCCAGGGGCAGATCTGCCAACAAGGGCTGAGCCCAAAGCAGATCAGAGCGTTATCTGCTGGATTTTGAGGGGTGGAGGAGGAGGAGGAAAGGGGCACCCCCTCATTCCAAGTGAAGTCCATGCACAAGTCCATTGCCAGCTCGGGGACTCTGTTTGGCTGCAGAAAGTTCAAAGGAAGAGAAACATTTTTAAGTATCTTCCAACTCTCTTATTAATGAGCAATTACACTGATGTTCTTGGATGAACTTCCACTGAGTAATTCGTCTACAAACAAATCTTTCTTTTGTATTTCTCCCCCCCGCCCACCGCCCAACCGCCCAAACCCCAGTCTTTTGTATTTCATTTTTAGGTGAAATTCTCTAGTAAAAGGGGCCAAAAGAAACATGCTTTCCTGAGCCTCATGCTGAATGTCTGTCTGGACAGTTTCATTTTAACTGCAGCTTGGGAAAAAAAAATGTAAACATGGTGTGAGTATCATTTTAAAGCTGAAACTGTTTCCCCCCCCTTCCCCCCGTGTTCAAAGAGCATTATAAATGTTTGCTCAAAAGAGGCGTATTTATTCATCTAGCCTCTGAGAGAACACTGTGTGCATAGGTAGCAATAAAAATGTGTTAAGGGCTGAGAGAGATTCCCCTGGTAAATGGCTTTTCTCTTGACCTCCTCTTAAGCATCTTAGCGGGGCTGTGCTGCTGCCTCTCTGAGGAAGTATGTTTGCACTGCGGAGGAAGAATTTTTAAAGTTGCAGGGTGTTACAAACAGTGAGCAAACAACTGTGGGGGTTTGGATGTTTGGGGCTTTTTTTATAGTGTTGAGAAAAAAACTCTTATGGAAAAGACATGAGATGCAAAGCAGTCACACACATTGAAAGTTGTTCCCAACATGCTGTGTGATTTCTTGCAAGGAAGATGATCTATGCAGTTGTTATTCTCTAAATTATTTTTCTGACCAATTTCTCAACAAATCTTTTTTTTGGTGTGACTATTCATCACTCCTGTGTTTGATAGCTGAATCTGCCTGCAAGGGTTGTTTAGTATGGAGAAAAGGAGGATCAGGGGACCTTATCACTTTCTACAAATCCCTGACAGGAGGTTGAGCCCAGGTGGGAAGTGGGATTTTCTTCCAGGTAGTGAATGACATGGCAAGAGGAAATGGCTTCAAGTTGTGCCCAGGAGAGGTTTTGGTTGGATATAAGGGAAAACATTTCCTCTGAAAGGGTGGTTAGGCATAGGAAGAGGCTGGGCAGGGCAGTGGTGGAATCACTACACCTGGAATTGTTCAAATACCTTGTAAATGTGGTGTTTAGGGGCACGGCTTGTGGTGGGCATGGGAGTGCTGGCTTAGTGGTTGGACTTGATGGTCTTAGAGGGTTTTCCAGCCTAAATGATTCTCTGATTCTGTGCATGTTCAGATATAAATCAGACACTCAACATCTTGTCTCTTCTCCGGCACACAAGGTTACTGTCCCCTGGTTACAAACCCAAGTACTTTTGTGTGCACAAATGATTTCCAGTGGCTCTTTCACATGAGACCCTGGAGCTGCTTTTCCCTGAGTTTGGTTCATTCAAATGCTTGTGGAAAGGAAACGCAAAATAAGGAGGGACTGTAGCAGAAAGAAATCCATCAGGCTGTTTGAATGAGCAAGGGCAAGGCTTCCCTGCTTTGCTCACCCAGCTCCCTCTCCTACCCAATTAAGTGTTCACTTGGCAGTTGTCAGACCGAATAACTCGACTCGCCGCAGAAGCTGGAGATGAAAAACACCTGCTCAGAGCATCCCTGCCCAGTGCAGAACCATTTCCCTGCAGGACACGGGTCATCCCTAAATCCTGCAGCTGACATGCAACACAGCCTCAGCTGGCAACATCCTGTCCAGAGCTGCACCTCATAAATCAGGCCCAGTAAATCAGCAAGGAAGAGCAGTTACCAGCGCTGTATCTCCCTTCCTTACATCCTGAGGAATCAGTGGCATGTCAGAAATGATTCTCTTACCCAAGCACTGACCAGTATCTCCCCAGTGCCGTATCTTGCCAAGCAGGAACATAAGCAAACACTCAGGTCTGCACTGGGGACTTGAGCAATCTCCCTGCATGGCCAAAATTCCTCCCAGCTGTTTATGTGTCCTTCATGCTGCTGTTATCGATAGCTGTTGTTGTTGCTGCTGCAGCACTGAGTCATTTCATCATTGCTGGGTGGGAGGATGAGTTGAACGATGAATCTGTGCATATTTGTCACCATGGGAGCCTCCAGATCGCCGTGTTCCTATGGAAACCTGGCCCTGGTTTGGCTGAACTGGCCCCATCGTGGGTGCTGAGTGCTGAGAATGGGGAAAAGAGCTGGCGCTGGGCTCCTCTTGGAAATCTGCTCCCAGATGTATGGATGTTTGTTTATTTTTGCATTTAAGAGATCTAGAAAACTGCACCAAGATGCAAAATAGCACGGAAGAAACAGCCTTTGCAAAGAGTAATCCCCACTGATTGGCATGAAGCGGGTATGTATTCTTTCCATAAATTTGGGGTAAGATTAAATTACAAGAGGCCTAAAAGGAAAGATTAAAACAAAACAAAAAAAAAGCCTAACTTGGCCAAGATTGTTAGTTTAGAATATATGTAGTGCCAAAACAATACACATTGCACAATTTCACCACACATACCCATTTCTTAACCCATTCTGGCTTCATCAAACTCAACAGAAGTTGGTGACTCCAGTGGACTGTGATGGACCTCACACTGGGCTGTGGCAGCTGATGTCCTGCTCCTGGCTATGGCCTGTTGCCCTCAATCAGGTAATATTGGACATTGTAGGGTTATTTCTGCCATACCTGGTGAGTATTTTGAGATTCCTTAGGTACTAATAGAAATGGTGCCCCGTCCCCTCTGTTAGACGTGGATTGGGAGCAAGTTCTGCTGAAAGGCTGCTGCTCTGCTTTCTGAAAACGCCAGTGTTACTGTGTGTGCCTTGCCAGGCCTCGAGATGAAGCTTTTCCATGTTCTGCTGAGATACCTGTAACATATGGTGACATTTTCAAACCCTCACCATGCTGGAGAGTCCGTGCTGTAATGTCACTGCCACGCCACAGGGATGCTGGGGAAATGGCTGGTGGAGCAAAGATTAAATTGCGTTAGCCAGATTTTAACAAGTTATCACAGTGAGCCTGGGGAAACTTCAGCCAGGTGGTTCTCTGAAGACTTTGAGGTATTGTAATTAAATGACTGCTGTGCTTTTACCTCCCATAAAAAGCTTTGCCTCCCATAAAAGGTTTTTAGCTTGACGATGCATCAGGCAGAGCTCCTGCCCAGTGTCTGCCTTATTTTGCTGCTGGGGCTGTGCAAGCAGCACAGCTCCAGTGCCAGCACCCCAACCCAACTGGAAGGGCCCTGAAACACCAGCCCTGCCTCCCATTTGGTCACGAGGGAGACAGTGGCAGTAATTCTCTGGCTGATGGGAAGGGCATGAAAAGATTCAGATTGCCATGAGTGAGAAGCAGCACAACATCCATATTGCGTCTCTTGTTCTTGGCATTGCAACAATGCATAGTTTTCTGTTGTCTCTGGAACCACTCAGGCCTGTAATGAATGGAGTACCAGTGATTGGAAACGGTCCTTTTAAGCGGATGTTTCCATTAATTTGCTTTCCTCCTTAAACCTTATAATGTTTTTTCTCAAGTGTCGGCAGAAGGGCTGAAGCATCTCTTGATCTTGCAGACTGTGTGTCCATGTGGGCCAGTCCAGGCACTACATGGAATTTCCAACACAGTATTCACTTGTTCTCTGAGCTCTTGATGTTTTGCTTAGTTCATTTTACTGGTACTAAAAAGGGAGAACATCCAAGGTCTAAATTCTTAAAGGTGATTGCAGACAGCAATTCTGTTCACAAATATGCTATACGTACAGCTGATTTTCAGAAAAGCTGAGATCGTCTCCTTCTGCGTGACTTCAGGCAAAGTTGTGGTAGTTTGATGTCCCCAAAGAACTGCAAAAAATAGTGGTTGCCCTTTAAAATATCAGTCAAATGTTTAGAGTTGATTAAGACACGTCAATTAAAGAAAATCTTCAGAAAATTATTAGTTAATACCAAAACCCTGTGAAAAATCAGACTAATTTAGTCCATCCCTTACACTGTCTCCCCTTCTTACTCTGCAATTTACCCAAATCATAAGAACTCTGCTGGTTTAAACATCCCAATGGTCAGGAGAGCTCCTGTATGTGAGAACTGGGATTGCAATCTTCAGAACGTGCCTGAGCAGATATTTGGTCTTGAATTTCGCACACCCCAAGGCCCAAATTCCAGGATATTAGTAAGATAGAAAAAGCTGTCAGGCACCTATCTTGTTCTGTTGGAGAAAAAAAGGTGGAAAAAAAAGAGAGAGAAAGGGAGAGGAAAAAGCCCTTGGCTTCATCCTAGTGAGGAACTTTTTCCCATCTCAATTTAGCTGAAAAAAAGAGCCAAGACTAACAGCCAATCCTTAGCAACATAGGGACCCCTTTCAGAAAACTGTTTAATCCCATGCTTAAGTGTACCTATGGATATGGGTTCTGTTCAAACTTGCATGTTCTGCTGGATTTGGATGGATTTAGGTGGAAACTTGAAGATCTGGAGAAGTAACTCTGTATTAGGATGGTTGGTGAGGCACTGTCCCAGGCTGCCCAGAGGAGCTGTGGCTGCCCCATCCCTGGGGATGCTCAAGGCCAGGTTGGACAGGGCTTGGAGCAACCTGGGATAGTGGAAGGTGTCCCTGCCTGTGGTGGGGGTTGGAATGAGATGATTTTAAAAGGCCCTTCTGCAGTTCAAACCACTTCAGGATTCTGTGATAAAAGAGGGGTATCCTGGCTGTGATTTGCTGTTGCACCACTCCAGCAGAGAAGCCCCACGTTCCCATGCTCCCAGACGTGCTGGACGTGTTTTGATGAGCTCACAGGAATTCAGGGCTGGCTGAGGCCTGGCAGGTCACTCAGCCAAGCTGCTGCGCTGGGGCCAAGACCATCCCTGACGTGTGTTTGCCTGCAGCTCTTGCAAACCCCTTCCCAAGGGACTCGCTGACTTCCCTCTTTGCTTTTAGGGATTCACAATGTCTGTGGTTGGGAAGCGCTGCCTGATGTCAGAGCCACACCACCTCTGCCACAAACCCTGTGGGATACAGAGCTGTTCATGCCCTTTCCATAACCCCCTGGAGCTGTGCTCCTCTCCCAGACCCAGCAATTCCTGCTGACCACTCTCACTGAGCTACACTCAGTGACCCTGAGCTCTTTCCTCCAGGTCAATTTTCTAGAATTTTTCAGAATGTGTTGATCCTCCAAATCCTCCCCAAAATCCCCAAGGTGCAATATGAGGAGGTGCTGGAGGACCTGGAAATCCCAGTGGCCATGTGGGGTGACCCATGATCTGGGGGTTCTCACGCTGATAAAATGATGGGGATGATTTTTCTTTTCTTTTGGTAAAAGAAAAATGCTGGGATTCAGGCATGGCTCTGCCCCACAGGATCACAGAGTGATTTAATATTTTAAGCTATGAAACTTGGCCTTTAACAGTTTCTGCAGGGTGCAAGGGGACTTACAAGATAGCACTGTATTATTCACTACCATGGGCCACCTTCTGAATATTATAAACCTTAATTTACTTTTTTATAATCTGAATGGACTTTTTAAGTATATCTAAGGGAATTGGAGTGAGGAGAAACATTGCTTAATTCAGCCATTGCATCCTTAAAGCCAGATTGGAAACATGGAAACCATATGTGAGCTTTTAGCTAATAAAATAAAATGCCAAAATGTGGCGGCTGAAGCTGTTGCACCCAAAATATAATTGCACATATGCTCATTTACTCACTTATAATCAAAACATTAAAAATAAAAAAAAAAATCTTTGATACTCAGACTAGGTGTAACTGTTGGACTAAGTTATTTTACTAAATTATTTTACATGGAAAGAATGTGCATGGGTTTTTCTAATGGCAATATGAAAAGCAAACTGTATAAATACAGCCACACACAGCAGCAATTGATAATGTTTCACCTGAACACAAAAATGTCCTCAAAATCCTTTAGCAAGCCAAATTTATATTCATTTTACAATTAGGTAATCTTACTTTTAGATGGCTCTAGACTACATATTAATCCTAAATGTGTGTTTTATGCTGACTGTTGGTTTTCTTAGTGGAACATTCATTTTTTCATTACTATGAGTCCTGAGGAGATATTTAGCCTTGCCAAAGGTGCCAGAACTGAAATCATCTCTTTGCTTTAACACTTCATCCCTCATGTCCTGACTGTCTCTAAAACATTACTTTTAGCTGGTTTTAGCCTCTCCAATCCAAGTTTTACTGTCCCAGAACTGATTGGAAGCCTCCTGGAGATGTTGAAAATGGTCTGTTTAAAAATCAGTCAGAGACCCTGCTTCTCATGCAGAGGTTAAGGATCACGTAGTCCTTTTCCTCCCATTTTTTGCTCCGATATCACTTGCCTGAATCCAAGGGGTCTCAGCTCAGCTTGGGCAGTAGGGAGGGGATTTGCAGCACGTGGTCCCTTGGGAGAGGTTTGCTGAAGGCAGAGAGATGGGCGAGGAACATTGATGGCATCAATCTTTGGAGGCCGAGGTGTAGTGCGGGGCTGAACCACTGATGGGGCCACAATAAATTCCCTTTTCCTGTGGATTAGCTGTCAAGAGTGGGAAGCAGGAGGAGCAGCATTGCTCTCCCTGACCGATAGACTGCACTAAAACTTGTCTGAGCATAAACCTCAACCCAGTGTGCAGCAAGGTGCCGTTGTCTGGCTGGAAATGACACGAGCAGCTCTTTAACTTTGGCTGCAGTGACCTTCCTGGTGCTGCCCTCTCCAAAGCATCACTCCCAAGGCCAGCACTGAGCTCCTAGAAATTGGCCAGAGTGACTGAAAAAATGCGTTACGCTGGTGAAGAATCTGTTTTTTCAATTGCCAGCGCTTTATTTTTTTCAGGAACGCCAGAGAAGGGGGTAAAAATTATAATGTGCCTTCCAAAAGGATGAGAGAGGAAAATTAATTAGTAGGGAGGCAATTGGATGGGAATGTGGGTTAAGTGGCTGGCTCTGCCATTGGCTTCTTTCGCAAGCATGGCCAACATCCATAATTCTTCCTCTCCCCATCTCCATGTCCCTCCTGCCCCCGTCCTCCATCTGTACAACAGCTCCCATCTGTAAAGTGTTTCCATTGTTTGTCTCAAGGGCTTGATGGCTTTTGACTCCGTGCAGCACGTTGCACAATGGCCTCTGGATGAGATTTTATAAACAGCAAATATAAATAGGAGACTTTTAGGGGAGACTAATGAAAAAACTTTAGGAATAATCTGTTTAAAGTGAATTTGAAAGTGAAAAGCTGACATGCAGATGCGGTGCTGGGATATCTTTAAGACGGGCTAGCCAAGAAATTGGCCCTTGTTTATTTTCTTATGTGATAAGTTCGATAGCAAAACTGTATTTTTTTTAATTATAAAATCAGATGGAGCAGCCAAAGGAATGAGTGAAGTCAGATCAAAGATGATAAATTGAGTCTGATGAGATGAAGTCTTTACCTATTTCAAATACCCAACTGAAAGTCCAATTTTGCAGAAAATTCTTTCTTAAAAAAAAAGGGAGAGAGAGAGAGAGAGAGGAAGAAAAAAAAAACACAAGAGAAATGAAAAGAAAAACATGCCATAGCCAATAAGTTGTGAAAAACTCTGGAGACTGGCACTTTCAAATGCTTGGCAGGTTTTTAAGCCAATTTTTATTTAGTCCACTATAACTGTTGGAGGGTCTGTGATTCCCAACTGTTTCACATCAGAGAATGAAAACAACTATAGCCCAGCCAAGACCACATTGGTGACTGCCAGCCCCTTTATGTGCCAAACATGAAAGCAACAAGTCCAGATGCTTTGATCCCAGCATTTTTGGATTTAGCCCAGAATGTTTTTAACTCATGTTAGGACAACATACATTATAACTGGAAATCAATCAATAGCACTGTGACCTTCAAACGCAGTAAATGTTTGGAGTTAGTTTCTGAGCGTGTAATCTAAATTGGGGATTGGAAGTTGGAAACAATCCTAACCTAACAGAAAAAAAAAAATAAAGTGTATAGTTTTAAAATCTGGAGTTGCAAGGAAGCAACAAATGAAGGTTTAATTGTTTAGGGAAGGATTATCAGCACTGGAGATGCATCTGATGTGGAGGGAGGGCTGGAAAAGCCCAAGGAGCAAAGCAATGCCATCCACACAAGCGTGGTGGAGAATAAATGGGATAAATGGGAGAAATTGATATGGATAAATAAATAAATATAGCCCTTGCCCACTCTGGACATGGTTGGTGTTCACTCCACACTGAGGGTCTACAGGGCAGGGTGGCACAAAAGGGTGAGGAGATGACCATGGGAAACAGGCATGGAAAACCCATCCATGCATTCCAGGAAAATTTATTCCCAATATCTGCATCCTGGACATTTCACATGAATCCTGAGTGACAGCTCTATGCTAAGGGACTCCTTTGACAAAGTTTGTAGCAAGGAAAAGCTGAGAACAGATTTATTGCAAATATTGCTGTGTTATAGGCCAGGCTTTAGCCTGTCTTACGGACAAACACAAGATCCCTTTCCCCTTCACACTGCTGCTCCATCAGTGGACCAACACCTGACGTGCACCAATTTAAATCAAGGTCTGACCTCTACAGGGAAGAAGTGTCTTCAAAAGGTAATTAAAATAATTTAATCTCTTTTTCTTTTTTTTCTTCTGCAATATGATTTAATTGTATTGCCACTAAATACCAGTCTAGACAAGGTCTTGTTAAAAGCTTTAAAATCCCCCAGTAGTTTTACCCATTAGTGGTGGTGAGTAGCTGTTGGCATGTGGTCCAAGCTCACACAAAGCTCTCTTATAGTAGTGCTCCCAAACCCTATCACAAGGAATAAGAAAACACCCAGAAAGACAAAATTAAGGGGAAAAAAAAAGCTAGAAAAGCAAGATGCTTTTAGGAAATATGAAACCCGTAATTATGCAAATCACTAATTGTCAAACGGCTGTGTCAATAAATTAGCAGCCCCATGCCCAGCCTGCACTTGTGGGGACACAGGGACAGTGGTGATGGCAAAAGGGTGTCCATCCTCATAGAATAGTGCAGGGAAAGGAGAGCCAGGTCGGTGGGCACATGGAAAGCGCTGGGAGAGGACGCACTGCCCTCAGGCTGGAGTGTCACCTGCTGGTGGCAGGACCTGAGCAGTGATTCTGGGGGCTGGCAGAGGCAGCACCACCCCTGGACTGAGCCTGGGCAGGCTTAAGTGAGCTCCAAAGCCCTGTCAGAAGGGCTGACTGCAGAGAAATGTTCTTCATGGCTTTGTTCTTCATGGCTTTGTTCTTCATGGCTTTGCTTTTACATCTCATACCTGGGCTTCTCACACCTGTGTTCCTCACACCTGTACTCCCTTTGCCCTCTAAGCACAGCCCGCACCCTCTCTCCTCTTCCAGTGCACCACATCCTTATTTTTAAGAAAAGGGCAGATGCCCCGAGTGCCACAGGGGCACAAAAGGGTTTTCATGAGCCCCCAGCCTTCACTGCCACAAAAAATGGTTTTTGTCAATACCAGGAGAAAATAACCCAGTGGTAATAATTGCCCTCGTTTGTCAGCCTGGGCTGATGACTTTCCCATTTCATTTCCTCCTGTGTAATGTTACAGGGCGCATATATGAGATGTTCAGCAAGGACTGAGGCAGGGAAGTCTGCAGGAGTGTTTAGTGGGAGGTCAGGAATTTTTAAGAGGTATTATTACAAGGCGGTGTGGTTTGGGTCATGTTTCTTGCAGACATCTTGTCAGGAAACTTTTTGAATAATAAATTATAATCTTTTTATATATTGTACAAGCTTATTAACCTTAATCTTCAAACATAAAACTGAATTTTGAAAATATAATCAGAAAAGCTCAGAAGCTAAACAAACAACATAGAAACATAAAAAAAGAAGAGAAATAAAACATATGCTGGCCAGAGTTTTAGAGACAGTAGCCACAGCACAGCAGATCTTAATTAGCAGCTACCTGCAGCGGCAGTGGCCTGGGATGAAATGTTTTGATGTGTGTAAATGTTTCTATAAAACAGTTGAAGCTTTCTTAGATCCTGTATCACTTTTTCCCTAAGCGTTGCGGTTTTCCAGCATGGACATTTCACAGACTGGGATCTCAGGAAGATCTAAAGTCTTTGCTTTCTGTTTTTGTTTCTCCACTCGTAAATTGAGGATACTTACATTTATTTACTATGAAAGGCTCTTAGTGCTTCCAAAAACCCAGTATTTAATGGCTGGGTAGGACCAGCAGTTGTGGTAGCAATAGTTGAAGGCACAATCCTGCCATAAATCCTGTTGAAAAGTAACTCCATATTAAGTGATACAGAATTCCTGCCTGAAATATTTCTGCAGTGCCATCTTTTGTTGAAAATATTCTTGAGCTTAGCCAGCACAGACCTTTTCATAAGTGTAAAGCAAGCAATTTCTGTTCATTCTGCCAATCCTCCTGCAAGTGGCAGGGCACTGCTGAGTCTGACTCACCCAAGGCACTTCACAAACTGAATCCTTAAAGGTGGCTTGGTGACCAAAGCTCAGCTCTGCAGGGATTTCCTCATGGCAGGACCTTATCTCTGGTGTCCATGTGAGGAAATTTGCTTTATCATCACCTCTTCCCTTCCAGATGTGTCAGGACTGCCCAAAATCATGGCAAAAAGCAGTGATGGAACCACTGACATCACTTTGTGTCCCAAAAAGACATGGGATGTTGAGGTGGGTCTTGAAGAGCTTTTGGAGAAGGAGGAGATGCCCAGCACCATGCTCATCCCTTGTTCATCCCTAGGGACTGGCTTCCTGGCACAGAAAGAGACAGAAAAGCAGGACCAATGCAGTCTGTGAGTCAGAACTTCATGGTAAGGCTGATAATGTCTGATAAATTCAGGAGAAATTCCACCTTTCTCCTGCCCAAGACAGGCAGGTGGCTGCTGATTCTGCTTAAAGGAATGCCTGCAAATTACTGGGACACCCCTTAATTCATGTGCACTGTGGATCTGAATGGGAGAGAAAATCTATTTACATGTGTATGCGTGTGCCCCACCTCTTGTGCCCATGGTGCTCGTTTCTGGGCTCGTATTTCTGCCCTGAATTCCCTGGAGCCCAAAATGAAGGATCTTGTCTTGCAGCCCACACCTCCACCCACATCCCCAGGGAAATCATCAGATGCAGAGGATGCTCCATGTCCTGTCCTGATTAAACCCTCCACAGTCCAGCCCTGCCCCCAGCTGGCACCTGGTGAGCAGGCAATATTTACAGAAATACAAATCAGGGAACCCCTTTCCAATGTAAATATTCCCAGAAGGATTTGACCCTAGGTACTAATTTCCTGTCTTAATCCGTAGTCTAATAGAGTGTTATTGTAAAATTCAACTTTTCTTCAAAGGTGCTTTTTTTCATATTCTTGATGGAGATTGGTGAAGTGATGGATTGTGAATCTCCAGCCTCAGAGAGAGGGTGAATGTGATTCAGGTAATTATATTCCAGTTACTGTTACATATAAGAGATAACTGTAGATTTGTCTTATCTGCTGTGTCACATTTAATTGGTGGTTCTCGGTGTTGTGTCAGGACTGAAGACACACAAAGCTTTTTAATGAGAAATCTGATCTCACCTGGGGGCATCTTCTGTCTGTAGTCATTCTTCTCCATCCCAGGAAATACTTCTATTTATCAGTACCACAGCAGCTCTTGATGAAAAAAAAACAATCTTCAAGTGGTCATGAGGAGGTGCTAGGAGGTCTAGGATGAGTGGGCAGATGGACAGGACAGTGTAGGGGATATCAAGGAACCAAGAGTTTATTCTCTTGCAATGCTACTTACCCATGTTTGAATTTCTGTCCATTTCTCCCCATTTTTGTAAGTTCTCCAAGGTAAGAATTACACTATACAGAGATGGCCATATCGGCTCTCGTCTGATTTTTGGATCTGTTGCTCTTCCTATAACACAAATAATAACTATGGAATACTACCAGACACTGGGGATCCTTTAAAAATTTCATTTCAAAGTGAGATCCAGATCCAGGCTTAGAACAACCATTTCTGGCACAGGCATAGAATAGGAAAGGGAATTGTAGATCCTTTAATTAACCATGCACCAGGTAAGATATGTTGGCAAATCCCACTGAGAAGCTGCTGATTCCAGCAATGAGCTACAAGGGAACCTTGCATTGTCCTGGAGGAAACATCCTCACAGCTGAACCACACAGCCCATCAGCCCCACACAACTGCCTGGATTTATCCTCTGCAAGCTCTCATCCCCATGAACAGAGTCAGCCCAGGGTTGTTAGGCTCGTGAAATTTGATGGGCTCACAGCACGAGGCAGTTCAGCTGCTGCTATGTGGGATCCCCTTCTATGTTCAGGTTTATTGAAAACCTCATGTCCCATCTGTTTCTGGATGCTCCTTTCATGTTCCTCATCTCTTTAGGCTGTCTTTTCCAAAGAGCTCTGCGGATCCATGTGGACTTAATAAACAATTTTGGTGTGCACATATAAGCGCAAGGACCAAGATGTCTTATTTCATAAAAGTCTGTCACTGATTTATTCCTCCTTCTGCTGCCCTGCTTCCTGTTCATTTCTCCTCACACTTCCAGAGTGAGAGACACTGTTTACATTAAGGATGTTTCTTGTGTTTACAGATGGGGCAGCATTTGTAAATTATTCCAAAGAGTTGTTGTTTCCAAGGAGCCTCTTCAGGCTTTCAAGAAGGGCTCTCACCATGTTAGTGCTTGGGGCTCGTTGTTTGTTTTAAATTTGTTTTATATGTCCTAAAAACCTCCCATGGGACCAGCCAACTCCTGATGCTGTTATAGCCTCCCTCCCCACATTTTCTGGTGGCTGGACAGCCAGGAATGCATGTGGATGTTGCATCCAGCATCATTTCTCTTCTCCTTGAGTGGAATTGAGTGTGACACTCAGTTAGGGAGGTTTATTTCAGAAAGGCACCATTCCACCTCCCCTCTGTCCCCCGTATGTGTTGAGCCTCTACATCATAACTGGGAGCACTGGAGTTTTATAAAAGCACTGCTTTTTCTTTCAGGAAAAGGAGCAAAACCACACTAGGTTTGTGTTTCATTGCTTTGTGTTCTTTGTCATTTGAGTTCTGCTTGAAAGACACAGTTGTTGTTTTGGATATTTTCAAATTAATTACAAATATTGTCCGGGAATAGATCAGCCAGAGGCATGGCTCCTCCTGGAAGTCCTTCTGCCCCTCATGGTGGAGTTTGTCCTTCTCTTGACATGTGAACCATAGAGGAACACTGGAAATAAACACATTTATCAGCTAGATGTGCATGCACTTGTCATGGAAGAGTGGACACGAATTTGAATCGACTGCCATCCTTTTTATCCTGGACGCAGGAGGATATATTTCCCCTACCATTTTGACATAGTTTTGCATAGCCTAAAATAAAAAGCACATGTTTGCATGAAGGCAAAGCGCACGGATATCTAAACTGTCAAAGAGGAGCAGCGACCAAGCCAAATATCTTTGGCTAAATGAGGCAAGAATTCAAAGCTGAGCACTGTTGAAGAAGAAAATGCCAAATTCATTGTCATTGCTTGTAGTTTTTTATAAAAGTGGAGAGTTTTTGGCTGATCTCAGCAGGCAAATCTGACCTGGAGCGTTGCTGAGCCAGTGGGACCTGCACGTGCATGTGGCAGCAGATGGCTTTTGGAAAACCTCCCCTGAGCAGCAGCATTTCTATGTCTTCTAAGTCAAGCATTCAGCTCCTACTTGTTAAACAACTTTATTGAAATTATACTAGACCCAGTTTCTTGGATGAGATGGAAGACTCAAGTCTTAGCCTCCTGTTTTACAGATTTATTTTGAAATCAGATTTTAAACTTCACAGTGTCCCAATGTTCTTACTAAATTGCTGTCACTTAGTCAAATCCTGGAGGAATATTTTTAACCATTTCTTCTCCAAAGTAAATTCCCCTGGGGGGAATTGAACTCAGCAGAAATATTTGTCTGAGCAAGCACAGGGGGAGAAGTTTTAAAAGACACTGCACTTGCTGGAGCTTCTTATGCTTGTGAGAACTGTGGAAAGTAATTAAAGTCACTAAATAGATATTTAAAACCTCAATTTTGGCAAAAACCATCTCCATCTGGAGATATGTACAGAGAAACTGTTGTGACCTGAAGCATGGAGAAGTAACAGCGTTTGTTTAGAGAAGAATTTTGAATTAAACACAGAAACCTGCCTATGTATGGGTTTAATACACACAATTTCAGTTTTAAACATAACCCATGAGCCAAATTTTGGGTAGAGCTGCTGGTGCTGAAATGTTATCCAGGAAAAATTTGAAAGGAGCTGATACTTCTGTGATAATGCAGCTTTGGGTACTTGATTATTCTTTCCATTTCTGTTTTTACTATGCTCCATTACCAGTAAAATATGCAACGTCAGTCCAGCTCTACCAGTTTTGAAGTGCTCCTTGAGAATTGTAGGAATCTTTTGGCAGGAAAAATGTATCTTTCATATGAAATTCTATAACTATCAAGATAAGTTTTAAAAATATTTTCCTTCTCAAGGAACTGCAGATCAAGCACTGCTCTGCAAGCTGACACTCTTGATGAAGCAATGAGCCCGAAAGCAAAGTGAAGAGGCTACAACTCCATAAATTTGCTGTTATCTGAGTGCCTTTCCAGAAGGCACTTGAATTGATTTGTGCTCCTGGAAATACCATTTTCTGTGTCAACACTGTGGGATGGTGCTGCCAAAAAGCCCCTCATCCTTCTGGGGAAAGTGGCAGTTCAGATGTGGATGTGCCTGACTGTCACGAGCTGTTTTCCCCACTTTTGTCTGGCTGCAGCTCCTAGAAGTAGCCAACCTTTGAGATTCAGTTCCTGCTGTAATGGATTTGAGCAGGAGGTCCTTAGAGAGTCACTTTTCAAGCCCCTTGACCCTCCATGCCTTGAGTTTTAATATCATTCCTATAAGCACCTCTGACATAAAGCGCCTTTGATGTAAACAGAAAGTTGGGTTCTCTCTTGGCCATTATGGGAAATATTATCTTTCAAAAGAAGGGCAGCATTTACATCTTTAAAAAAAAATCAATTCAAAATCAGAAGCGATGACTTCCAATGCTATTTTTCTTTCAAGTTTTCAGTACCCTGAACCATCTGAGCTCGCCCAATAATGGTGATCACTTCAGCTGAGCAGTTACTAGGCAGCCTCCACCAAGATGAATTTGGGTAAGTCACCATGCTATGCCAATATTGTTTTGGGGTGGACAATTTTCTGACGTTTGATTGCCCTGGGTAAGTCATTTTTGGTGAATCATTATACCAAAATGCAAAGAAGGTAACTTGAGAAAGATGCTTGTGTTTCTGTAGCACTTTGCAGCAGATGTCTCCTATTTACTGCTTTATTTTATTGCTTAATGACTGGATCTCAAGTAATTGAGCGATTTGACAGATATTTATTTGTAAAACGTGATTCATTTAGTCAGACATTGTGAAACAGTTTCATGCCAGTTCTAGATATTTTGGTAGAACTTTCTAAAGATGCAAACATTCAAGTAAATTGCTCATGTCAGTAGCACATCCACTTTTTACTGTTCTTTACTGCGCACAAATATTTGAGTTGACAAAAAAGCGCTGGTGAACAGACTACAGGGACTTCTGAACTTTAATCAACCACAAGCACTGGCAGGGTTCAGAAGTAATTTCCTAACTATGAATCACCTGCAGACAATGAATCACATTCTGGAGAAGATTGCCAAATAAAACAAGCCATCATGTATAGCTCACATTGACTGGACTATGGAAAGGCCTTTGATTCACCTAGCTGAAAGAGAAGATGTGATGAAAGCACTGAAATAAAGGCATAAAAGAATGTAGGAATCCCAAACCACATCTGCCAGCAGCGAATGGCGACATTTAAGTTCGACAAGGAAGATAAAAGAAAGCGAGACTAAGCAAAACAGCAGCCGAGGAGACACTATCTTACTGGAAAAGACTTGCCTGGAGAAGAACTTCACAAAGCATTTCTGGGAAGAAGACCTTAGCTTAACTCCAACCATATGTGCGAGCTCGGATTTCGGCTGTGATGGAGCAGTTGTCTTTGCTGAACTGGCCAATGATCTCCAGGCGATTTTTAGGGGAATGAAAGTGGAGGGAAGACAAATAGCAGGGGAAGGCTGCGGGGACCAGGCGCTCTCCCTGTTGGCTTGCTGAGGTGAACAGAAAGCTCCTCCAGGGATTCCACTGGCCAAACTCCTGCTGTTGGAGAAGACGTGTTAGGTTTCCACCTCAAAGAGAAAGGGGCCAAGGTTTTGGGTGCTAACAATACAAAAAAAAAGGACAGGATCTTGTATAATGTTTTTCAGAGACAGCGCTGAATAAAGGGATAGTGAAATAGGAGAAGAAACCAAAAACTTCCTGGAGACTGTAAAGAATCACACATAAGAGTAAGTCCTACCACAAGGAAAAGAAACAGAAGAGGGAATAAAATTGACTTTTTTTACTATTTTATTTCTTTTGAGAGGTCTTTGGCCATGCTCTCCCCAGCAGTGAGACAATAGCTGGTAAAGCAATGACAGCGGAAGCAACGAGAGCCCTGCAATTATCTCCACTTTGATGATTCCCCTCTGGTTGTGCCAGCATTCAATAAACCCTCAAATTGCATGCTGTAGCAGGAGAGTGAATTTACTGCAGCCAAAATCATATGAGTGCAATGAATCAAGACAGCCTTTCCGCACTGCTCAGGTCTGGCTCGTGCGTTCCGCTCCACAGACTAACATATATTAAAAACAAAAAAAAAAAAGGAAAAAAAATGGTACAGCTGGATTCCAAAATCCTAACAGCACCTACCAGCTAACTGCCAGCATAAAGAGGTCAAAATTCCAAAATTTTCCTTCTTCTCAAAGGCGCAAAATTAGGTAAAAAAACAGAATTTGCTTCAGAGAAATGAGCTGTGGTTGCCCGGCGCTGAGGTACTGGGCTGTAAAAAGTCCTCTGACAGGAGACTTACAGACACCCAGCCTGATTTGCAGTGGGTCCTTTGCTTGGATTTGTTTTGCAGGACCGTGAGCACTTCCCCGCTCAGCCACGAGAGAGCAGCCGGCAATTAGGGCTGGAGGGATGCGAATCACCCGCAGCGCTCCGGGAAAAATCCCTGCTCGCACTTCTCTCCTCTCCTTGAGCTCCTCAGACTAATTCTGAGTCAAGCCGGGGTTAACTAAACCCTCACTGCTTGTTTGGAGTGGCTGAGAGGTTTGGTGGTGCAGGGATGGGGTGGAAGCTGTGGATGCTGCCCCAGAGCAGGGGATGGGGAATTTTGTCCCCCGGCTCAGGATATCCTTGTTCAAAGCCAAAGGCTCTCTAATGACTGCTGGCAGCTTCGGCTGCCCTTTCACGGCGGCAGCTCTGTACCTAAAATCTGAAAGCTGAGTTGTCCGTTTTGCTGTGTGCTGGATAATAAACCCAGGCATTGGCTGATCAAAGCGCCTGCCCCGTGAGGCGCAGCTGAAATAAGTATTCCACACTTTATTTCTCACATGTTAGATACAGTGATAGAGGCAAGAAATGTTGTGTGGACAAGCAGGCACGGGGAGGGGGTCTGTGGGGGTCTCTTGCCTGCTGCTGTCCCTGCCAGGGCAGATTCTATTGAATCATGGAATCATTTAGGTTGGAAAAGGCCTCAAGTCCATCCATTCCTGATGCTGGTGTGGAGAACTGCTGCACTCCCAGAATATACTTAACTCTTGGTTATAAACTCTTCTTTTTCAAAAAGCTTATGCCAGTTTTTACCGTGAGGTTTGGGGTGAGCTATCAAGAAAGGAAAGCAAATATTATAAATAATAGAAAATTATTAATGTTTGTGGACAATACTTTCAAACACGGATAGCATTTTAAAAATGCAGAAATCCCCTGAAACCTCAGGTCACACATGAATCATGTAGTTCACGAGGCACATGTTTACTTGTGTGGTTACTGGGGTGCATATTTTCACAGGCATGTAACAGCAACTCCCGGGCACGAGTCCGGGGCAGCGTGCCCAGCCCGGAGCTGGGATGTCCAAGGCTCAATCCCATCCCACTGCCAGAGCCCTGCACACCTCCACGGCCTGGCTGTGCTTGAGCCAGGCTGGGCACTGTATGGCACAGGGAGGGCCCTCAGCAAAGGGGCTGAGAGTTTTGGGTTCAGCTGTGGGATGTCCCTGAACTGGGGTTCCATCACTTGTGGACAGACTTTGCTCCCAGGACTTTCTCCTGGGAGAAGGAGGAAGAGGAGAGGAGGAAGGACAGAGGGCCTTAGGCTGAGAAGTCTTTCAAAAGGATTTTAATGCTTTGCCCCACATCCTCAAAGGCACTGAGCTCCCAGTGAGGAGCCCCTGCAGCGCCAGCCCACTCCCAGGTACTGTCAAGTTGAAAACTTACAACAGAAATAAATAAATAAATAAGTAAATAAATAACCCCTAACAATAAACAAAAAAGTAAAGCTAAATAACAACAAAGTAATTACAGCCGCCTTGTGTGTTTTTTTCTTCTCTTTGGCAGCCCCTCGCAGAGACGCTCTGGCTCCAGCCATTCAAGCAGTTTCCTATCCCTTGACTTCAAAACCAGCAAGAACCAGCAAGAACCAGCAGCTGTGCCACCACTGACCTGCTCCAGCCCTGGGACAGAGCTCACACAGCCCCCCAGGACAGGTGGGTGAATCCCTCAAGCCAGGGGAGCTTGAAATCACCTCCTCATTCACAGCCACTGTGGCTGCTCTGTCCCTTAGGTGAGCATTTTCTCCAAATTACATTAATGGATATGCAATTAAATGCAATACTTACATGTAAGTACCTATTATTACATGCAATATATGAGTATTGTAAGTACAGAAAATCAGGAAGGAGTGAAAAGCAGCAAAATGAGTTTGGAACCGCTTTAGGGATATTTCCAGCCCTGCCTTAGGGAGAGTCAGCCTAATTCAGCAGAGGCTACATTCAAGTTACCCTGTTGTAGGAAAACCACTAATTAAATCTACACTTAAATATCAGAGAAATTGCAAGAAAACAAAATCTTGCTTGGTACTTAATAAACACTTAATATTTAGTGCTTAATAAAAAGGTTTATGTCAATATGCTCAGCTGAGAGAGGTCAAATAGCTGGTTCAATAACCAGGTGCTACCAAATGTAGTAGAAGGTGCTTTGAAGGACACACACAGTGTTTGGAAAAAAATCTTCCAACTGAAGTACATAATATATCTATTCTTCTAAATAAATTTGGGGTTACTGACAGGAAATAGCAGGTGGTACCATGGGAAAAGCAAAGCCAAGCAGCCAGTGCTCAAGTTAAATTTTCACAAAGTTTTCTGAATTCCCTTCATTGGATCATCCTAAAATGTTTTCAAAGTCGAAATTTTTCCTCCTGAGATATGTTGTTTATATCGACCGCAAAAAATCTTAACTGAATCTCTGCAACTGATGTCTAAGTTCAGAGAACAAAAATAATCTTTCCAAAGAGTGTTTAAGGTGAAATCAAGCTGGGGTTGCAAAAGGCTGGTGGAAAACATATTGGATGGCATGGGCTGACAGTCAGGCTGCTAAAGACACCTTCTGGATCAGTTTTAGGAATTGCTTATTAACCACTTCAATAATAAACAGAGAGTCTAAGAGCAGGCAATAAAAGAAAATCCTGTGGCTATTTCACTCAATATCCTCAAGCACAACACATTTCATTCAAAAATCCTTTGTTGTTGACTCTGTAATGTGATTCAATGTTTGCTTCTGCTAATGATTTTTAGGGATCGTTCATTGGCCTTTTGGGGCTATAAATGCAGTGAAGATCTGCAAGACATGTAAGGGTTCATTTTGGTTTTGAAATGTAAACCATATAAAAGGAATTTAAATTATGATTTAATCTTCACTAACAAGTTTCTGGAAGACCATGCAGCCTGAAAGCATTGTACAGTGACACAGTGATGAAACATAGCAATGGGCTCGATGCTGCAATGCAAAAAAAGGGTTTTATTCCCATATCTGTCTTCATTTGTGTGCTTTGGGGTCAGCAGGAATTGCCCCAAAGGTGAGTACTGCTCTTGGAATATGCTGAGCAATTAATTACTTTCAGGGCTCTTCTCTAGTAGGCACTGACTCCTAAGGGGTTTATAGTTCATCCTCTAATGTGTGGGTTTAGAAATAAATATGCTTATTTCCAGTTTCTTTCTGAGGGAAATATTATAGTGTATTTAAGGTTCAATTGTTCAATTTAGCTGCGTTTCTGAAAATCACTTTATGCAGAGGATGGGCTGCTGGGGAAAGGGAGACCAAGGAGCTGGTCCTTAAAGAAGTTCTCATTTCGGCTCTGAGCTCAAATTTTAATTTACTTCTCACGGCAGTTTGAAGCCAGTGAATAAAATGCAAGCAGAGTTAGTTTTTTGTCATCCTTAAGAAAATAAGTTAGAGTGGGTCCTTGCAGTTTGCTGATCCAGGATTGTTTTAAGATACAATTGTTAGGCATGTTTCAAAAAGAAAAAAAGATCTTTCAAGAGCTCATTTCCCAGAACATTACCAGCCAACAGCTCGAATGGGCTCACGCCACACAACAATTGTTGACTAATACTATGTGCTTTGCAAAGAAAAAAAAAAAAAAAAGAAGAAACAAACTGTTATATGTTTTTTGTTGAGATATATTTAGAGAGCTTTCTTATTGTTAAGGGCTTTAGGAACAATAATCAGTGGTATGTCATTCTGGTATTGTTAGCAAAGTCCTTTCTATTGAATTTTCAAGATGTTGTAAAGTGAGATTATGTGAGTAGCACCTCTGGACACTTTTTCCCATCATTGTGTTGGTATCAATCGCTGACTTCCACTGTTTCTCCTGGTATTAAATGAAAATGTTGTTTCCCACTACGCTGATTGGAGGCTGTATAATGCATGACATAACTGATAACCCTACTGAGATTACACATTGTAAGATTCCAACTGCACGAGAAATTTGGACAACAAAGTAGGTGGCCACTTGGACTGGGATACAAAGTTTAAAAGAGAATGTACTGGGATCATTGTTTCAGCTGAAAAGAAGAAACATTACAAACGGATAATTTACGAGGCTGGTTCCTCAGGTTTTGGGAAAACGCTCCTTTTTTGTTTTTTAACGTTGTTGTTCTGTGGGGACAGTAGGTAGAATTTATTTTCCAAGGGCAAAGTGTTGCCCTAGGGCTCCTCAGCCTCCCTCACCCCTGGCAGAGCTGTATTAGAGCAGAAACCCACACCCTGCTGAGACTCCTGACATTTTCCAGAGAGGAAATATTAAAAATTCAGTGGCAGAGTGGAGGAGGAGTAAGTTATACTTTGGAATAGCAGCGAGCTGAGAAAGCCAGATTTTTCTACTCTGCAATAAAACCCTCTGAAAATAATGAAAGGTTTTGAGCTGACTTCTGTGCTACACCCCACCAGTATCTGGGCAGCATAAAGAGCAAATAGGGAGCTCCCTCATAGCAACCTTACACCATGTCAGGTTGTTTTGCTCTTGTGCTTCAGAAGGATTTTTTTAAGAAATAACTGAGCTGATCAATGCCTCTGTGCCATCCTGCTGGTTACCCACTCCTGCTTCTTTTCCCCCAGCACCACAACAAGTTTAGGGCAGTTCAAGATATTTGTTGGGGTTTTTTGGGTGGGGTTTACCCCAGTCTCTGTTCCTGCTCTACTTTATTCTTCACACAGTGGCCTTCTGTCCAACTTTGCTGTTTCCTAGGGTGGCATGTCCAGAGCTTGGCTTATGGCTGGCACGAGGGGAAGGAGAGGTCACTGGCATCCCATTCCCTGTCCATCCTCACAGGCAGCAGAGAAAACCCTGGGGAAATACTCAGCTACAAGCCAAGCTCCTGCCCTTCAGCACCTCTCAGCCTGGTCTCTGTGCTCAGCCAGGACAGGGACAAATTCAGAGCTCACCCTGGCACACCTCAGCTGATGGGGTGTTCAGTCCAAAAGCAGTTCTTGATCTCTCATTCAAAGCTTTTATGGCTGAGTGTAAAGCTGGAGTGAGTTGCTCCGTGCAGTGGTTAAGGTTTTAATAGCTCTTAAGTAATAAAAACAGCAGAGCTGCTTCCAGGGAGTACCAGGGAATCAAGTCTAAATGTAATAAAGGTCTCTCCTTCGTTATGGTGGATTGCAAAGGGTTTTGTGGCTTGTGGTTGCTCAGAGCAGAGGGGCTGTGGATCCTTCTGAACCAAACTTTTACTGCACCAGTGTGATTGCAGCTGGCTGGACCTCACACCTCTGGGAGGGTGTCAAGTTAGTCTGAGAGTGGCAAACATTTTTCTCCCTTAGGAACTGAGTCCAAGGCTGGATGCTAGAAAATATTCCTGGCCATACTCAGATGGGAGATGAATTCAAGAGAAGACCCAGCAGGCCACAGGGTGCAGGGGACACATTCCAATGGGGCGTGTTCTACTGGACAAGGAGTGATGGTTTCTTTTAAGCTAAAAGAAGATCTATTTAGACTAGACATAAAGAAGATTTTTTTACAATGTTTTTTGTTGAGATATATGTTGGTCAGGCTGCCCTGACCCTGGAAGTGTCCACAGCAAAATTGTGGAAAGTGTCCCAGCCCGTGGCAGAGGGATTGGAACTGGATGGCCTTTAAAGGTCTCCTCTAGTCCAAACTATTGTATGACTCTATGAAACATTTGGGTACAGTAAAACACTTGCTTCCTTAATTAGGAAGATCAAAATCCTTCAAATATTTGTAGGAATCAGTTTTAAATTAGACCATTGTGTTTTGTCCTCTGATGCTTTACTTTTATTTGGATGACGGATGACCTGATACTGAGCCTGCTGGGATTTCCACATAGATCCCTCTCAAATTCAGGAGAGGTTGAATGTTAAAATTAATTTTAACATAGCTCATGCCTGAATTTTAATTTTTTTTCCTAATGTATCAGCACTTCAGATGTCAAAAACCTTTTGCTATTTCAGGAGTGGAGAAAGATGTGCGGCTGAGATGGGAGAGGATCCTTGGAGGATGCTGAGGTCAGGTTTGCACTCTGTGTGTGGAGAGGGCAGCTCACCACCTTCCTCTCTTTTGCTGGCAGCTTTGAAGCAGGAGACCCCACATCGAGCTGCTGCTGAGCACCCTGAGCTCTCTTATCCACGCTGAAATCTCTCTCTCCACTTGTGAACCTTTCCAGGAACTTTTCTTGCGGCAGTTCCTCCAGTGGCCACCCTGGGGAAGGCAGAGGGGCTGGTGTGGCCTGGACAAAGGGGCTGCTTTGCTGCAGGACCACGTTACCCCCCTGCATGCCTCCCCCCAATTAGCCTGGACCTTAATTGGGGCTGACACGCGCCCGTTGAAAGAGATTCCCCAGGAATTAAAGCGCTGCTCCTCTGGTTTGGGTTGGCTGCTGATGTGAAACATGACATGATCTTGGAGGATTTTCTGAGCTTACCATGAAGCAAGGCTGCCCCAGGTATCAAGCGGGCTTTGTGCTGGGGCTGTAATCATATTACAAATTGAACGCTTCCACATGTGCGCGCTGGCACATCCACCCTCGCCTATCTCGCATGTATCTGCCCCAAGGTACAGATGCTGAGGGCTTGACACAGCATAATATGGATCTCAATATATTTTCCAGATTGCCTTAGCACATACTAATGAAAATGAGGAGTAAAAGGCCCGCGAGAAGCAGCTGTTTAAAATTTTCTTCAATCCCCAAAAATCAACTTCTTAATTACTGATAATTTAAGCATCAAAATCACCACTAACCCTCTTCTCCCACTAGGCCCTCCCAAGCTGGGAGGCCTGCTTGAAGACTCTTGGGCAAAACTTTTTCTTAGAAGTGTAGCTTTTCATCAAATTTCTTCAGCTTTTCTGGAATTAATTAGTATTAAAATAAAGCAGGGAAAGGGCGAGTGCCTGCTGGAGGTGCCTTCCCTCAGACCTCCTGCTTAGACTGCTAAAGCTCATTGTACCACAACACTTCCATATTTCTACGGCACCTTTCATAACAAAGGTTCCCCAAACTTCCCCAAATGGATTTATAGATATAAATAGCTTCAATTGCCTTTAAAATGTGCACTTTCTTGAATCAAAGAAAGCAGGCTTTGCTTCTATCGTGCAAAAGGATCTGTGTTCAGTCTGGTTTGGGTTCATACCTAGTGGGGCAACCAGTCCCAAGGAAAGTTTAGGCAGTGGTTTTGGGATAAGGGCTGGCAACATATTCCATGAGTTCCTGGATCAGTGTGGAAGTGGGGCCTCCTTCCAGGGATTATCTAAATGTTAGTCATGTTAAAATCTAAATTCTGGGATAATTTTGTTGAGAATTGTTTTCCTCTAGCAGCAAATAAGTCTGAACCAGAGGAAAAAAAATAATGGAAAAGAAGGTGTACACAGTACTTATTTTTTACTTTTTATTTGATGTTCACCATCTTCCCAGCCTTCCCTAAATGACTCTGAACTTGAGTTGAGCCTTTCCTAACGCTGGCACCATTTTCTGTAGAGAAACAGAAGCTGAATTAATCTGGCTCTTGACAGCCCCATGCTAGGTGTGCTCACACAGAGCCAGTCAATGGATGGGAGCAAGGCTGGTTTTGGCCAGGCTGCAGAAAACATTTTCCTGCTAACTGGAGTCCTGGCAAGGAACATGGGGTTTGACATGGAAAAAGGGGGTTTCTGTTTGCTGCTGGATACCTTTTTTTTGTTTAAATCATTACTGGAAGCATCTTTAAAACTGACTTTTCCACAACACTCTACGAGAGAGCAACAAAACCACAACTAAATATAGCTGGAAGGCAGAGAGCAGAGTGGAGCCATCCAGGAGCTCACAGTGAGTCTCTACATGGGAGAGACCTGACAGAAACTTTTAAAGCTCAAAACATGCATGGAGCAACGGGCCAAACTGAATAGCTGAGCAAAAGCAGCCCTGCAAATGCTTTTATAATAACTTCCCCTGCCATTACTCCACAAATGTACCCACTGGAAACAGCAGCTGACACAGGAATGGTGACTTAGACCCACTGGGCTATTGAGGAGCTGGGCCAGGGTGAAATATTGATTAATCATCTTGTCATGCTGGGGCTTTGCTCAGTTCTGTAGATGGGAATTGAGAGGGTAATGTGCAGCTCCTCCATCTAGGAAGGCTGCTGCATCACATGGGAATGATTTGTTGACTTACAGAAAAGTGCTACAGTGGGGCGAACAGTAGGATGATGCTGAAATGAGATGAAGGGATTTTTGAAAAGTATTGACTTTCTTTTTTTTCCTCAGAAAAAATTAAATCACTATAGTAGAAAGCCAGAAACATCAATCCTCACTCAGCATCTGTTTGCACCTGGACAATTGCACCTGTGTGGTCCATTGGGGAGGGTGTGACACAAAGACAAAAACTATCCAATTTCCTTTGTTTATTGGGGGATGAGATGAGCAATCAAATCTGGGTTTGCTTTCCAGCTATTCCTCTGGGTGAACAACTCTAGTACTGAGACAAGGCAGTGAAAATCAAGGTCATGGTAAGGGATCTACAGGGAGTTGAAGGACTCGTTGATATTACAGAAATACACTTTGTCCCCTCTGCCCATCAAACCCCATGGGCAGTGCTGCAATGTGACAAGAAAATACCAAGTTCCAGACAACCAATGGGAAAATGAGCCCAGGGATTGGTGGCATTTGCTCCCTAATGGTCACCAGAGCTGGTTATGGGCAGGTTGAGCTAACCCTGAGCTCAGCTCAAGGAGTACTTTACCTGGCAGGTCTATGATAGGTGTGCTGCTTAACCCAGAACATTAAACCCAGGGGACACGGTCCCACCCTTTCTCCACCTCCCAAACCCTCTTTCATCTAGGGCAGGTGAGGGCAGAGCTGATAACAACTGTCATTGCATCAAATTAAAGGGGAAAACGATCTGGAAAGCTGTTTGCAGATAAAACTTGACTTGATTAATCTATTTGTTCTCTGTGTTTGGCAGAAACCTAAAACCAAGTTTCACAGTGGCTTTAACTGCCCTAAAAATAATGGCCTATTTATGCAATTATCTGCATGTACGTGGCCATTACCTCAGGCCACTGCAGCACAAGAATATGCACACGGGATATTTTTTTCATCTATTTACTTTTTTTCCAGGTGGGGTTTAGGCTTCCTGCATGAAAACCATTCCAGTGTAGGTTCTCAGCTTGCCACCAACTCGTGCAGAAGGCTCTCAAGCTGAAGGAGCAAACCAAACAAGCCCACACCGGGGCTGAAGACAAGAATGACACATACAGGTTATTCTGAAATATAACTTAAATATCTCATTAAATATCTTATGAGCTATGAGAGGTCTTTGGGCACTGACACAGGCTGAGAGAGGAACACCTCAGCCCTTCCATCTCTGCTGATGAGAAGATCAGCAAGATGGGCATTCCCTGGGAAAATGCTGGCTTTTCTTACATCCCCCTTCCACAGGTTGCCCAGAAGCAGGGATTCCAATCTGATTTCAAAGGGAACACAAATTAAAATACCCCTTTTTTCCCTTTTAGACTCTAAAAGGCTCGTTTTATGCAATTGAAGGCTCATTTAGCTTCTCAACCATGGATTTTGATCACTCTGGTGAGTGAATATTTCACTATGCACCAGCCAAGCCACTTCTTCCCAACCAGCAGCAAGCAGGCAAAACTCAAAGTCAGGGCTCCACAAGCGCTTTTGAAGGTGACACTGCACCAACCTCTTCTGTGAAATGACCTAAATATCCCTCTTTTCCAAGGTAGTGTTTTGAAACTTAAAGGACTTACTAAACCCCTCCAACAGTCAGTCTATTGAGAGGCTCTGGCTCGGGTCCCACATTTCATGGCCAAGTCCAAAACACCTCCCAGTGCCCCATCCTCTGGTTGCCCTCATGACCCCACAGATCCATCATTGCTGCAGGGGAAATGATCCTTTTGTTTTTGCCCCCAACTCAGACAAAACCAAGACAAAAAGGAAATGGATCCCTTCAGTTTTGTAGTCCTTTATTATTTTTTTTTTAAGTTGATCCTCCCATAGTAATGTACTGAAATGCGTAACAGTTACATTGTACAAAGCATTTAAAGAAAGTACCTCAACTTGCCGATTATTTCAAAATGAGATTATAAACAAAAGGAAAAATAAATCTGGTCCCTCACTAAAGGCCAAAAAAACCCCCAAAAAAATAACTGAATACCTTCCGTTATTTATTTATTTTTTTAAAACATAAATTTGGAACACTTCATCTTACAAATAGGATTAACATGAACATAACATCACACAAGCTCGCAGACAACCAGCATAAAATATTGGGTACAGTTTTTTTAATCAGAAGAATCATGCTTTCATGAAGAAATTATAACTGTTTATACAATCGAATCAATTTACTGTATTACAAAAAAAAAAAAAAAACAGAACAAAACTAAGTCGCATCTATTAGTTATTTAGTTCATTAAAAGGCAAAAAAAAAATAAAAGAGGAATGTAAGAAAATTTCAAACACTGTTTTGCACTCCCATATACACAGATCAGTTCACCTCACTTTTTTTGGAAGTACATGGGTGCCTTACGTCGTAACGCAGTGGGGGACTGGAGCAGTGCTGTTTGTTACAGGAACAGTGCTATTGTAATCAACAAACAATCGTTTGCCAACAAATAAATACACGGTACACACAACACAAAGGAGAAATTAAGAGGGTAGGGGGGAAAGGAAACAATACAACAAAATAGTGACATGATTGTCGAAAATTAAAGAATCTCCTTACAATGATTCGAACTAGTGGTGCTGTCGATGAACGCGGTGCTTTCACGGAATTATCTGGATGATTTAGCTTCTTGGAGTAGTGAACATTCATAGTTTACAATATACACAAGCCTCTTATGTATTGTTTCTCAGAGTTCTTTCTTTTTCTGCCATTTTTTTTCTCCTCGTTTTTCCTTTTTTTTTTTAAACAATGCAGTTGAGAAGGTAAAAGAATTATGGAGAGAACAAAATATTCCCTGTTACTTCTTTCTACATTTACGATGGATAGTGTGCATTTGATAGAACTATTTTCTTTCCTTGAAGGGCTAAAATGCATAAAGCTTTAATGAAGAGATTTGTACATAAAAGCAACTGTTCCCAATCCTGTGTCAAACTATCTTATACAAAAAGAAAATCAATTCAGTTCCTACTTTAAAGGAGTGCCCATGTGTGTATCAATGCAGTCTTAACCCTCCTGCCCCTGCCCCTCAAAGCCGGGTGAACTGGAAGACACTTTTTCCCGGCCCCGTTTACGTAATCCACTGAAACAATTTTTAAATTTTTATTTTTTTTTTAAGTCGCATTGATCCTCCAGAAGTCAGCAGCTGCCTTTGCTGTGCAAAACAAAATATTGAGAATAAATAGTTTCTTTCTTTTTTTTTTTTTTTCTTTAAAATTATTCCGTTTAAGGTCACCGGACTTTAAATGAGTGACCCTGCAGATTTATAAGGCATTCTGCTCAGCAGTCTTTTAAATAGTCATATACGAAAGAGCCATGCTACTGGTTTGGACTTGGTCCCATCCTCGGAACGACGCCGCACTGTCATACGTGGCTGATGGACTGGATGGCGCTGGATTCCGCGGCGGCTCTCGCCATACTGTGCCACATGTTGGGAGAACTGTGGGGTGCAGAATGGAGGGAGTCCTTCTCGGAGAGAGAGAGCATCATGGCATAGGCCTGCATGGGGACAGAAGAGGGACAAGGAGGTCACACTTCTGAGCTTGGACCTGCGCCACCCGTGCGCGGCCAGGGCGGCAGGCAGGCTACAGCCATGGGGTTCAGCTTATTTAAAAAAAAAACTGACTAAATGCTTTAGGTAAAAACCACTGTCAACCCCTTCACTGACACTTTTGACTCACTAATAGTAATAATAATTTCTGCTTTCATCTGGTTTCACAAAGCTCAGAGGAGCCTTTAATAGTTGACAAGGTCCCAAAGTCTCCTTTGCCTTCAGATTCTTGGCACAGGAGTCTCTTTTCAAGAGGCTGAGGAATCACATTATCCCTTGTCTCGTCCTGTATTTCACCAAATGTAACAGTCTCCTTTGCTGACCTTTCCTACATGCATATTCTGCAGTTTTTAAAACAGGAATCTTTCAAAGGGGCTAAAAAACCCCATTTTAATTAGTTAATGTTTAGAAAACGGCAAAAAATAGCACCAGGATGCCATTTCAGTTATTGCTGTTTGTAAAACATGCTGAGGAGCTAAAGGTGGTACCATCCATCAAAAAATAAAAAAAATACCAAAAAGCCAAGCCAGCCAGAAGATCAAGTCACATCCCTGTGAGGCTGCAGCTAAAATCTGCAGCATCAGTGTCAGCAGAGTGGGACTAGTTCTTACTGTGGCATTTCTGAGGGCAGCAGGCAGAACAAAAATAGTAAAAAAAATAAGAAAAAAGTATGGAAATCTTCTGCTCTCCGGGACCAGAGTGCCCTGCCATGTCTCTAGGGTTCAGTGGGATGTTGGGTGAGCCTGAGGTTTGTGGACATGAAGCTGTCAGCTCTGTCTGACAAAGCTGGAACAACCCTGCCTGTCACACACTAACAGCTTAATCCTGTGGGTATTTGGTGACAGAAATATTTTAACTGAGTTAAGCTTTTACCTGGGATTTGGATTTCCTGTACAACGGTTGCTTGAGGTCCTCTGGCAGCTGGGAAGCATTGAAAGCTGCCAATTCAGCTTCACTGTATTGATTTTCTTCCATTTTCCTCATTTTGAGGCTATCTGTGAAGTGCCTTATGTGGTCCAAAGCTGAAAGTCCAGTCTTATTATACTCCTCTTCTTTATACCTACAAAAACACCATGGAGGTTTTAAATGTCAATTAAATGATCCTCTCTGCGTGCCCTCATCTTAGATTTACACATCTGAGAAATTTCCCCCCTTTTCACATTCATAAACCACTTTGCCTCATGGAATGGCGATTCTGAAGTAAAAGGAATTCCCTTTTCTGCTCCAAAGAAAGGGCAGTTGAGTGGGGGAGGGAGAGTTTGCCTCTCTCATGGTGTCTCCACAGCCTTTCACAAGGCCATTATGAGAGGTCCAGGACGGCTCGGGGAGCAGATAACGTCTCTCCCATGGAACTGTCTCACCCTGCTTCCTGTCTCACCCAGAACCTCACAATAGCTCCCCAAGCACACTCAGTTTTCCTAACAAGGGCTCCAGCCTGCACGAGGAGGCTGAGAGCAGGGCTGGTGCTGACCCAAACACGGACTCAGGTCACTATTGTGAGTGGGGAAGCGGCCGCTCTGCAGCGGTTCCCACAGCAGCTGGTTTGGTGCTGGCACTCCTGCGTGGTTTATTGTTCCTATCCCGCCTATCGGGCACACCAATACTCGGAAGGAACCAACCTGCCAGGGGAAGCTTTGCAGTTCATGTCCAAAGCCCTCGTTTCCTCATAATCCTCCTCGGGAGTGCCCTCGTGCATGTCACTCGTCGCGGGCTCTTTGACTGCCTTCCCTGCCACTTCGCTCTCCTCATCCTCTTCATCCATCATTACTTCATCCTCTGCCTCCTCGTCGTCCAGCAGATCCGAGTTCTGGCTGGCTACCATGGCTTTTTCATCCTTAAAGTGGCTGCCATTCATTCTGAAAGGACCAAAACAAATGCAAGCTATAAACACAGATCAGATATGAAAGCTTCTCATGGGCAGACTCTTGGAGGCAGATCTGAAAAGCATCTGTCCCAGCAGAATAAAGTGATTTCTGTATTTTATATCTTGCTTAGCTTCAGACATTCAGGCAGCATTGGAGAAAATTCCACTCAGAAATCAGTGGGACGTTACAGCACCATCAGCATGGGATTTTCCTGTTATCCTCCTAAAACTACTGTTCTAACAAGAGGCGAGTTCAGATAACCATTCCAAATTTTCCCATGCATTATTTCATCTCAAGTTTCCAATCATATATTTAGTCTGGGCAAAACAACTCACTGCCTTTGAACAGAAGCTGTAGGGGCCAAGAAACTTTGAAAATCGGATCTGGCATTTTTTAAAAAAATGACATCCAATATTGCATTCAGAATTTTAAAGTCAAAATTACATGCATAATTAATTTTGCCCACTACCACCCCTCTGGAAACCATATTGCTTCACTGAATGTATGGATTTCATACATGGGAAGCTAAGAGACTTCAGCTGGAGACCTGAAGAGTGGTCTGCAATGTCACCTCCATGTTGAACTAGGTTATTGACTCATTTGAAGGGTAAAAAGCAATGAAAAGAAAGGTCATAAGGCAATTTAAGTGCATTTATTCTTATTAAATGAGTAATTACAGCAATACACACATGGAAAACCATTTGGTCTACAAACTGTTATTACGCTGCCCTTTGCTCTCAGACAATGACTTCTCTTAACTACTTCCTACGGGATTTTTATCAAGGACATAATACCCACGCTGAAGTAGGGGTTGTTTGGTAATGGTCTCAACCCTGTAGGATTCAGACTGCATTGTGTCCATCACATCAAATGAGAACTAAAGAAATTCAACACGGCCTCAACAAACACCCAACCAGAGGCACAGGGACATGAACAAGCTGCACCCATTCGAGCCCCCCCAAAATTCGTGCTACCACCGTATCTGCCCCCACCACGTCATGCAGCACAGAGGCCTTGATTCATCTATTGTTCTCATTGTGCAAAAGGTCCTTAACTCTTCCAGGAATACAGTTACAAAAATGGAAACCTTATTGTCCGCACGCAGTTTGCCTCAGACTCCGTGTGCTTCAAACTGTGCGGGACAATATGGGACAGACCCAACGTTGGAGCAAGATAAGATGAGCCCTCACAGCCTTGCTGGTGTTTGACATTTGACTTTTTGAGGAGCAAAGCTGGTCTCTGCCACAATAACAGCACCATTTTCCTGAACATATTAGAGTTTCATCTATTTTCTGAGCAAATTCCAGCTGACTGCCATGAGTTTAGTATTGCATTGAAAAAAGCTCTTGGGAACTGAGTCTGTCTTTAGAAGAGTATCAAAAAAATCTGAGGTTGTGCAGAACAGGGAGAGCTGAAGCAGCCGTCTCTCTCTAAGATCATCAGAGAAATATCTCTTTATCATCTTTTATTTAAATAGGCAGAAATAAGAAATTGTTGAGCTCAGTCTGGGCTGCCAACTTGCTTGTTATGCTCAATTGAGGCCGCTAGAAATGAAAGGGAGATGGACTACAACCAAAGTAACAAAAGCCATGTGATTAAGAAAACAGATTCTCTAATTATGCTTTCAAATGCAGCAATTTGCCAGGGATAAAATATCCGTCAAGAGCAGTCTGAAGTGCCAAATTTAGAAAGGAAACACTGCACAACCCAGCAACCTTTCCACTTTGCTGACTTCCTGTCGGAGGACATGTTGAGACCAGATGTGCGAGGAAAAAAATCCCAAGCCCTCATTGCCAATCAAGATGGAATGAAATTTGAATATGCATGTAATCACTTAATCCAATACCATAGTGGAAATTGTGTCGTGTCCACCCTTTTTATCCCTTCACAAAGGCATCAAGAAATTGAGGAGACAGCAAAGTTTGCCACCAACAGTAGGAATTTTTTGATGTTGATAATGCAATGTCAATTCAAAAGGGAAAATAATGCATAATGCAACACCAACCCCAAAGAAATATGTGGGGGCTCCGTCCCACAGCCTTTTCTGCTTAGCTGTACTTTTATTAACTGAAAATATTTAGAAGTGGTCTCTCTTCTGTTAGTTCAGAAGAATTTAAACACCCATATACTTAATAAATCTTAGTAGAAAAAGCTCTTTCACGTGCTGGAGCTCTGTGGACTCCCAGCGCCCACCCGCAGCCTCACGGGCTTTTGGCTACTCAGCATCTTTCTTGGGATTGAGTTACTTACGGGAAAGGACTTCCAGCTACAATCTTTCATTTGATCCAAGAATTTAGCCCTGTCTACTTTATTAATTACACATTTAAATTGCACTTAAATCCTAAGGCTCCATGCATCTAGCCACAGGATGTAGAATTCACCTGTTCTGCCGTGAATGTAAAGAGAAGGAATTTTTCAGCAGGCTTAAATTAACGGCGGGAGCCTGAAACTGAGAGCTCCAGATACAAGGAGAAATGTGTTCACAGATGGAATCTCTTGTCCAGCATCTGCCACTTGGAACATCTTCATGCACAGTGGGGAGGCAATCAACACATTTCTTTTCCTGAGACACCAAGGTGGCCACTGAATCAACCAGATTCTGAAATAACTCTGGCTCCAGACACCATCAAAAGTGAACAATCAGGTCTGCAGACCTGGAAAAGGAGTGGCGGGCACCTTCTGAAGGCAGATCACACACAACTCACCTCTCCTCTGAGTTTTGGGGGGATTGATTGTTGTGGTTGCTGTTTCCAATAAAATTCCTAATTTCTGTGAAGTAAGAGTCCTCCTTGTCATCAAGGATTGCCCCTGTGCTTTCCAGTTCTGAGTGAGGTGAAGATGTTGCAGTACCTTAAAGCAAAACATATGATTTTTTTTCTGCTTCTTTACATTTTCTATATTTAACCATTTAAATCAAAATGAAATTGAAACTCTGGTTGATACGGGTGAGAGCCAAAAGCTGGTCAGTGTGAACTATCAGCTTTTGGCCATAAAACGAGTAATTAGTGGGCAAAGGTGATTTCCAGCCAAAATGACCTGGTTCCACGCTGGGTACCATTTCCATGATTTATCATCACTTTTGCCATGTCCCTATTTCAACATCTCCCTCCTGCTCCTTGTGATTCCAAGACTGTCCATAGATAACTGTCCTTCTTAGACCAATGGCCCAACTGAGCAAATGGAACTTAATTTTTATCTATCAATTATGCAGATTTGTTCAAAATATGGAGCAGCCATTGACATATTCACTGAGAGCCCAGTGTCAGATGCCTTTCTCTGAGCACTGGGGAAGGGACAGCTCTGCATTCACTGCATGCCCATGGTTGTCTCCACAGAGGCAAAATGCAGACTGAAAGGACTGCAGAGAGGGTTTTCATTAAACCCTGCAGACACCCAAACCAGCCCAACGCCATCCCCTCCTGCCACTGCCTGTGCTGCTGCTGTGCAGTGACCAATTTGCTTTGGGGCTTGAGAGGCACCAATAGCTCCACAATAGCCAGCGCTTTTCAGCTCCTGACAGTGGGAATATTTCAGAAGGTGCCAGGAAAATCTTTCAGAGTGCCCCCTGAGACTCTAAATCTAGGACTCCTATTGAGAGCCGAGCGATTGCAGAGATGGGATTAAACCAATTTTCCCAGTCTGTTCTCTAGACGCTATGGGTTGGCTTAATTAAAACCAAAAGAAAAGACATCATCCAGTGGTCTTAAGTTATACAAGGGGAGAGTTTATGCTGGGATTTTCAAAGCACTTTAAACGTCAGCAGAGCTGAGGCACTTACATATTTTGCTACCCCCCACCCGTTGGAGCAGCGTGTGCCTGTGGCAGTGCTGACAGGGAAGGGGCAGTCCCTGCACGTGGGACAGGGAGCAGGCTGGGGAGGGAAAAGACAGGAGGGAAAAGACACAACATACCAGACATGTTGCCGTTCTCGTGCTTTTTTAGATGTCTGTCAAGGTTGGTTTGTTGACCAAAACACCTGTCACACAAGTGACACTTGAATGGCTTCTCTTTATTGTGGATGTTGCGCACATGTCTCTGCAGGTTAGAGGATATGCTGAAGGATCTGTCACAGTATTTGCATCTGAAAAAAACCAACAAAACAAGTGGGCAGGAAAGAGTTTGTTAGTAGCTGGAAATGTAAGATTTGTCCCAAGATACGTGAAGAGCCTTCTGGGCTCAGGCTCAGCACCCAACCACAGTTCCTTGTTCCCTACTGAGGCTCAATCCTCCCTGACATAAAGACAAATTTTGGCTAACTAGAGAGCTGTGCTCTTGGAATGGAGACACAACTTCTATGGTGGGGTTTTCAGCTTTAATTCATACTAGACTTTATATCTTAAGTACTGCCTCTAGGAATGAGCATAATATTTCTGAGCTAATGGCATCAAATTAGCTATGGTAATTGAGTCTCATGTTTTTAAAACTGTTGCACGCAAAGTTGGGAAGTTTGAAAACAGTAGAGCAATAACTCTATTGTTTCATGTGCTGCCAATACAATACAATTAAACACTTTTGGAAAAAACATGAAACAGATCTCTTCTAATGCTCAAATAAGGTAAAAAGGGCTATTTCTTTTCCTATTCTAAATTATACTGTGTGATTAAATCTTTTCTTGAGGAATTAGCTTGCTTGATTGCTAATCCCAGAGGAAATTCGGTTATCTTGCAAAAACCAGCAATAAACAATCCCAACCTTTAATACTGTGCCAATGTGAGTAGTTTAGTCTATCACTCTGGTACCAGAGGCATCAATTTTCATACTCTGCAGCGATTTGGAGTCCCTAAAGCCTTTACTGTATTGCTCTTTAAGCCATTACTAAGTCATACTATAACTATTCCAAATTCTCTGGCTGGCAACCAGCCAAGAGTCTTCACCACTTTAGTTTTTCAATCTTTTACTTCTCCCGTGCCTCTCTTACACTTGTCAAGGATGTAAAATTTTTTTTAGTGCTGAAATCACCCATTATGCTACTAATTGCTTGTGGCTTTTATGCAGTGGACGGGTATAACATGCATCAAGACCTCCCTTCAATAAAATTAGATGTGAATCTCATTTCCCAAAGAGACTAGATGCAAAAAACATTGTTTCCTCACAAACAATGAGCTTACTCTGCTCTTTACAGCTCATAAAATGCAGAAATCTGTGCATTTGTTTTACTGGAACATGAACTGGCCTCTTTCCAGTTTAAATTAGCCTTTCATTTTCAATAAGGTGAAGCTTTATACACATTTCTGCATGTGACCGTCCTGGATTCAGTATCACACACATGTTCTTATCAACAGGAGAGTACACCCACATGGGTTTTGGTTAAGCAGACCTCAGAAAGGATCCAGATTAGGCAGGAAACAAATAAATATAGTAATGCCTTTGCAACCAGGACCTTTCAGAAATCAGATGACTGACAAATCACCCAAATTTAGGCTGCACATAACACCACAGCAGTCCAGTAAAAAACATTTTTTGCAAGGGAAAATAGGTCCATGAGCCCTACTGAACATCACTTCAATCACTCTTGTTCAGCAGTGCCAGCCACCCTGCCAGCAAAGGCAGGACTTGGGGGTTGTGTTGGGAAACTGCCCCAGCCCAAAGGACTTTATTAAGACCAAAACTCTCCCCCTTTCTGCAGCTCCAACACCGAGGATCAGCACAAAACTCTGACACCAAAATGCAATGATGGGTCCAAAGCTAAGTAGGAAGGGCTGGAGCTGGTCCAGCAAGGATGTTGGATTCCCTGGCTTTATCCAGAGAAAATGTCTGCATTGGAAGGGACCCCAATGGCCACAGCACCCAGGGGTGAGGGTGTGGTACCTGTAGGGCTGCTCTCCAGTGTGCGTCCTCAGGTGACGCGTCAGGTTTGCAGATCTTGGGAAAATCTTGCCACAGTATCTGTGATAAGAAAATGTTTGATAAGATAACACATCCTTCAGTGGCTTCATCCCAGTTTGAGCTGGATGCACAGCCCGAATGGAATCATCACAGTATGGTCCCATTGCTTTGGGGCAACAACATCTCAATAAAAGCACTCTGCAAATGTAAGGGATCTACACACACACAAGACTGGGGCTGGAACTGCTGGCACCAACCAGCTTTGCTTGTGCAGAGGCAACGGTTATATGAAAAACCTGTTTTAAGATCACCCCAAGGTTCTAAGCCCACTGGGTGATTATCAGCCTCATTCAGATTTGGAATCAAGAGAATCTGTTATTAAAGCCTCAGACTTCTGCCTCTGTGTAAGCAAATTTCAAACCTTTCAACCAATTCTACGTGTCAGCAAACGTGACACCGCTCTGTGCATTGAATAGGATCAGAGCAGACAAGACTCAAAGACCTAATCCATCAAGGTATGTTTCTATAACAACATGTCTTGAAAGAAGGTGACATGTTTTCAAAAAGATCAGATAAACCGATATGCCAGTGTCAAACGCCTGCACATTCTGGAGATGATATAGAGACCTAAACAGTGCAATTTAAAAACCATTCTCCAAACTCGATAACATGTCACAGGAAAAATAATGGCAAAAAAAAATAAAATTATTGTGAGCTCTCCCCTTCATTCAAGTAGCATATTAATATTCAGTTTATAATTGGCCCATTCTGTTGAGGACATTGAACCCATTTTTGCATGGAGGCAGAGCACACACAGCACTCTCTTAAGCGAATGAAGGTGGTGGCAGCTCCATGCAATGACTTTGAAGATTGCATCCCTTCACTTTTAACATTCCATTTATTTTTTCACAACGTGATGCATAAGCCTTCAAAATACCCACACAGCTAATTCCACTCTCCTGGACAAAGCTCCCATTCATTTTGGGTGCACATTCAATGACTATCTTCATTGTGGTTTTTTTTTTAAGTCTGCACACACAAGTCCTAATAAGTCATGTATTTTATCACTGATCCCTTTGGATATTAAAACCAGAAGCCAGAGAGAAAACACGTCTGTAGTTTACGATAAAAAAAATCAATTATGAAAGCACGCTTTTATATATGAAAGTGATGAGAAAATTTGGAAAAAAAAGAATTGTTTATTTAATGGTTTCCACCTCATTTATCAAACCACTGTGATACAGGGTGATGCCTTAGGATTTAGTTTTTATATTTTTCAAATCTTGTACTGCTTTCGTGTATAACTCTACAACTCCATATACAGTGTTAGTTACTGTCTTCTACTGACAAAACAGTTCCTCTCTGGGCCTGAAACTCAAGAAGAGACGTAAAGAACAGAGAATTGGGAGGGGCAAACTTGGAATAAATTACTTCATTACCTGAATGGGAGGATTAACCTCTGATATGTAAGTGAGCCAAACTTATAATTGTCTGAAAAACTTGTGACTGTTGTCCATCTTGGGTGTAGCCTCTGGGAGGCTTCTGCCAGCCCAAGGTGTACCTATTGAAGGCCTTTAACAAATACCTGCTTTTATTCTCTTAATCTTATTCAGCCTCTGTTCTAGGCAGCCACTCCAAGGCATCAAGGGAGAGCTCTTTGTTTCATAACACCAATAATTTAATAAACAGAATCATAGAATCACTGGGTTGGAAGAGACCTTCAAGATCATCAAGCCCAACCCAGCCCCAACACCTCAATTAAACTCTGGCACCTGGTGCCACACCCAGCCTTGTATTAAACACATCCAGGGATGGTGACTCTACCACCTCCCTGGGCAGACCATTCCAGTACTTTATCACCCTTTCTGTAAAAATCTCTTTCCCAATATCTAACCTATATTTCCCTTGGTGCAGCTTGAGGCTGTGTCCTCTCATTGTGTGTGAAGAGTCTTCCTTGTTATCTTGGATTGCCCCTGTGCTTTCCAGTTCTTGGAGAAAAAGAACAACCCCACCTGGCTACAGCCACCTTTCAGGGGCTGTGCAGAGTGATGAGGGCACCCCTGAGTCTCCTTTTCTCCAGGCTGAGCACCTCCAGCTCCCTCAGTGGTTCCTCACAGGGTTTGTGTTCCAAGCCCCTCACCATCCTCATTGCCCCATCTGGATGTGCTCAAGCATCTCCAAGTCCTTCCCAAACTGAGGGGCCAGAACTGGACACAGCACTCCAGGTGTGCCCTCACCAGTGCCCAGTACCGGGGCAGAACAACCTCCCTGCTCTGGCTGGCCACACCATTCCTGATCCAGGCCAGGAATCCAAGAGGGAAACACTCTCCATGCTGGGCACGGTGAGTCCAGAGAGCCTCTGTGTTGGATTTCAGAGCAGGGGGCTTGGGGAGGGCAGTGGTACCTGCAGGTGTAGCGCTCCTTGCCCTTGCGCAGCAGCGTCTCGGGCAGCGCGCTGGGTGGCGCGCGGAAGTTGAACATGGACGGCACCGACTGGATCAGCTCGCTGGCCTCGGGCTTCAGGGCGCTGAAGCTCTCCAGCTTCTCGGCCATGTTCTCTATGGCTGACACCTGCAGCAGGAGAGAGCACAGAGCCCACCACCATAAGTAATCCACTCGGATTTCAGCCCCCACCGGCAACCCGAAATGCAGAGAACGTCAACTGACAAGTGAAAGAAGAAAAAAAGGGAAAAATTCAGTGTAGATTTGCAGTCTTGAAAATTATGGGTCATGAGGGTAATAATCAGCCACTGTTCATGTCTTATTTTTAAGCCCCAGCTCCTACAAAATTCCAGGTTTTGCAGTCATGCTCTGTGGTTGTGTGCCTACCAGTCCATGCAATCCGATCTACAGAAATCATTGAACATTTATTACCAAATGAACAGAAATAACTGAACTTCCAATTTTATTTTTTTAAGGACTTGCAGAGGACACATATTGCAGAGGAAACATTATGAACACAGTAGTTCAATGAAGGGCTGCAACAATCCAGATCCAAAGAGACTCCATCAATGTCCCAGCCACATCCAACCACCCAGTCCAGTGTTGTAGCCCATCATAGCCAAAGACAATTAAACAAACACAGAAGAAATGAAGCTTTGGTGGGTTTGGTGCTCTGTATTCACATTCCCTGTTAGATGCCTATGCTATTTTTCCACCTCTTAATATTCTTGCTCTACCTCTAGCTGCTTGTAACTCCCATGTGCTTTGGGATGGCTCCACTCTTGATTAGCTGTCTGTAATTTGCAGGCAGTGTGTATTAAATAATTTCTGGAGAACAGTTTCCTTTTAGTTGTCTGGAATTGACCATGAAAAGCTCCTCCAAAACCTCAAACATTGCCACTTGAAGAGTTCAAGAATGCTGCTGAGCCTACTGACAGGTGAGAATAACCATCCACCTCTCCACAACACCACAAACAAATGAAAAAAAAAAAAGAAAGCCAAGCTCTCACCTACAGAGCACAAAACCCATAGCATGAGCCCTGTGCAAGATCTTGCTTGTAGCAAAGAAGGAAATTATATGAAAGACAAGATGTTGAACCCTTCTCAGCTGGAACACCTCCACAGACTGTTCTTCAAAATCCATAAAAGGCTCCTCTGATTGTTGGAAAACTGAAATTTTAATTGGAAGGATTGGGAATTTTTGCAGGTTTATTTAATTTTATTTTCATTGGCAGAATTACACGGTTGTCTCCTGGCATGACTATTTCCATGATGGTTAGCTCTGCCTTTGGGCTGGGTTGTTTTTTTCCCTTTAGCCTGTAGCCTGCCCTCTCATTTCATGCTCAGATTCCTAATGCTGAGTACAAATTGCAACGTACAGGGTACCACTGCCAATTTGCCAAATGTCTTTCATCAAACACAGTGGAAAAAAATAAAAAATCTCAGAGGGAAGTCAAGATACATTTACTTGTCAGGCAACAAATGTGAAAGCATTGCGAGGCAGTAAGGGCTGTAAGCTCTGGGGTTTGATTCATAATCACTCAGCTGCTAAAACATTCTCCACAGATGCAAGTGGACAGCACATTTGTCAATATGAAGGATTTTGACATGTACTGATCACAGGCATGAGATATGTAATGATGATGCTGCTGGGAGAGGAGGTAATTCTATCTCGGCACCGAGATGTCATTATCAACCCATACACCTCAACATTACCATATATTTCTTTTTATACGACTTCATATTCTCCTTTAGTTGGAATTGATTCTTGAAGCTTTTAAAATAGTCATTCCACTGCCTTTAATTCCTTCTAATTGTTCCCCACAAAAATTCACTCATCTATTTTACAACTGCTGAAAATAAATGGTTTGAATGAAAAATGCCCTTTGGCCTTCGGGCTGATTAGCAATGACAAGACAGTGCATGGGTTATGATATCACATATTTATGATGAAGAATAATAAAGGTACTGAGAAGTATAATAAATGTTTTATTTATGTATATTTAATATTCAAGTCCATTTCATTATCTAGTGGGTTTAAATCATTCTTGGATCACAATTTCTCATGCACATGGTGCCCGCCAGTAATATATTAAAGCAACTATTCTTCCCTTTACATTTAAAATGGCTTAGTCATGCTGATTTTTGTTTTAGTTCTTATTTCCAGGATTTTGCAGAGTAGAAACTGAGACAGACTCTTGTTTCATGCACTGCAACACAGACCAGCTCTACCTCCAACACTGCCTCCAGGATTACATCAGTCCCAAAATAGGTATGAAATCAGCACCTAATCTTAAATCCCTCATCCAGAGGAAACACGAGCACTTCCAATTATTTTAAAGTATTACTCGCTTTCTAAAAATATGTTTCTCACCATAGGAATGACTATTGTGCTTGCTGTTTTGCTGTTTAGGTTTTTTTTGTTTTTTTTTTTTATTTAAAGCCTGACTTATGTGGTGACCTGGTATGATTTATGTTTTTCAAGAACTGCAGCAGCACCAATGGGAAGTGTTTGGCCCCACAGCTTTGCTGATCCAAGGCACTGTCACTCCACTGCTATCAGGATAATTATAGCTGGTACTATCTGCTGCAGTTAGGGCTCCCAAGAACCAAAATTGGGGCATTTTCTAAAGAAGTCCTGCAGCGTGTTGGTGCTCAGAGCCTTCAAGATGCAAATCCCTGTCCTGAGATGGGTCCCTGGGCTGTGGGGGCATTTTACAGCTCATGAAATCCTGCAGCCCTGATCCCCAACATGCTGTCCATCACCCTCAGTGCAGGCAGACAGCCACTGCTCACAGTCTACTTGCAAAACACCAGCTGAGCAGAGAGAAATCCAGAGGGTTTGCATTGAGGGCTTATTCAGACAACAAAACCAAGCAGGAATTCTAAACCTGGAGGAAAACCAAGCAGGAATTCTAACCACGTGAGCTTTTTGGAAGGTGGCACCTGGTGCCAAGCAGGGGCTCCAGGGGACATGCAGGAGGGTGGGCAAGGGACAGATCCTCCTATTACCCCACACCAGCACAAGGAGGTGCAGGAGCATTAATTGGAGGCTTCATCCCTGTTACAACATTGAACATTGGCCGCTGCTCCCATTCACTTGGCTAAACCTTTTCAAACCCATTTCTATTTCTGCCAAGGAGAGTTCACCAATTTAATTAGGTGCATATGAAAAGATATTGGCTTTTGTTCCTGCTGAGCCTTTTGCCTGATATTTTTTGTGGGTTTTTTTTTGGTATTGTTATCACTAATGAATAACCATTCCTCATTCAGGTTCTGCTCACCATTCATGGGCTCTCGGAGCTGGGGCACAGCTCCCTCAGGCATTTTTTTCCCAGCTGAAAAAAATCAAAATCTACTTAGCCTCTTTTTGAATGGAAGCTATTCCCTACCTGTGATCATCATTGTTGCACTTTTCTGTGTCTTTTGTAATCCTGCTATGGCCTTTTTGAGAGGAACATTAGCTGTATTCAAGACCTGAAGCCACGATAACATAATGATGTTTTCAACTCCTTTCTGCTAAGCACTCAGGTGATATTTTCGTAAGACTACCAACCTCAAGACGTTTTTCCTGAATGACAGGAGTTAAAAGTGACACTTTCCCCATGGTATTAGTGGGTATTTACTGACATTTTTATGGCTGTTTTAATCCTGGTGTCTCAGCTTTCTCTGAATCTCTGCAGAATCTTCATAGTCAGTTCTGGATTTCGGTACTCGCAGTGAACAGCTACAAACTCTCTGCCTGCTCACCCTTCTTCCTATGGCATTTACAGACATATGCCACAGTTCAGCCCAGTGCCACCCCAAGGTGAACCCACTGGTAATCTTCAATGATTGTAAAAATCACAATTTTGTTTTTCCTTTCCCCCCCCCGCCCCTTTTTTTAATGACTAAATGTTAACCCAGGAGATCACTTTCCTTCCTCCACAATGAACCTCCCTCTTCTAAAACACACCTGAAGTAGCTGCTCTTCCTTCCACACACTGTTAGTATTGATGGCAAAGCAAGACCTGCCTTCACATGAGTTGCGTTGGCCATAGGGATGCTACTCAATCCACCAAATCCTGCAGAGAGGTGTTGGTGAGAGTGCCTGTCCTGGAGCATTGGGTGGGTGCTCATGGTCACCTCCCTTCTCCAGAGATGGTCCCTGGGACCACCAGAGAGGCAGGTGTGTATTTAAAGCCACCAGCTGTGCTCTCAGGGGGTTCTGCAGCCCAACCCAAACCCAAGGGCTGTGCTGATCCCTGAATAGGGGTACAAGGGGAAAAAGCACTGCTTGACCCCAAGGATTGGATTAGTGGGATTGCCATGCCCATGAAGAAAGCACTCTGAGGAGGCAGGAGAGGGGGAAGATCCTATTACACATTTTACATACAGCTATTGCCTCACGGACAGGTCATGTGCGCCCCTAATCTGCCATCAGTGAATGACAGTGTTTTATATAGAACAGTAACTTTTGATTTACACATATAAGAGTTGTTGATTCTATCTGTGTCCAGATGTCTGGAAAAGGAAGCAGCTTTCCCCCACCTCCCTGAGAGGCTATTAACCTCCGACTGACGCAAACTAATGTGCAGTCACAATTCCCCAGCTCCGACTCAAAAATGCAGACATTACCATAATCGGCTAAAACAAGTATTTATAAACATTTCAACGGGCAAGATATCATCAGCAGGGGCCTTGAACATTTGTCTTAAAATTTATTAACCGACCCAAGAAAAAGTGGCATAAATAAAGTGAAGGTTTGCTGTTGCTGCTTTTTCAGAATAACCTGATGATATGAAATAATCTCGCAGACAATGCCATGAATTACATGACCTCCTGTTTGACAAACGTGACTGCTTCATTGCTACTATCACAAAAACAACTGACTTTATGGCCAGACCTCATGGGAAAAAAAACTGTTCAAGTGTTTGCTTTCTATTTTTACTACTGTTATTTGGGGAACTCTTCAAAATCCAACTGCTAAAGCTCAGCATTTCTCCCTCCCCAGCTGAAGTTATAATGCTGCCTCTAAAATCTGCAATTTGTGAATCGTGTTGTCTTGAGTGTATTTGGACAGCCAGCCCTGGAACTTGGCTGAGTTTTATTCACGTTCAAGAGACCTATCACATGTGGCTGAACTTTATGAAGCAGTAGCAAGAAACTCCTTCTGAGCTGCAATATGTCTCCAGAATAACTGGATTTGTATGAATGCAGTTGGAGGGGATTAAGCACAGTTAGCAGAATGGATCATGCCCTAAAACTAAGCCCAGTAAAACAAAAGCCTTGTTAAGGCACTCACCAAATTCATTTCCATTTATTTGTAAATTTTTTTTAATTAGTTACAATGGTTCTTCCTAAAGCAAATATCGTCTGCCTAAAATTACAGAACCTCCTTAGAGCAACCTTCTCCTGATGGGACCAAAATGGCATAAAGAGATCAAATTAATCCTGATCCATTCAAAACAGATGTTCATTGATTTGCACCATAGGGCTCCTGCCAACAATGAAAAACCAATCTCAAATAATCTTGAAATATGTGGCACATGCAAGTGGGAATTGAGATGGAAAGGCTTGTGTGACATAACCAAATCTCTCAAGATGGAGATTCATCCATGAATCAGCATCCTGCTCAGTCACTTCATGTTTTAAACACCTATTTCTGCTGGAGCTGCCCAAAGCGTGAGCGCAGCCAGGAGACACACTCACAAAAGGAGCAGAATGATGGAAATTTGAGGGCTAAGCCAAAGTCAAGGGAATCAGACAGAAGAAACAGACTGCACTGGGTTTTTCCACTTCCCAAACCTGCTGAAGCAGAGCCACTTTTCTCAGAGCAGAGGATTAAGGGTGCCTGGGCCAAATCACAAATCCTACTGTGGCCCCTTCATGTCCTACAACAAATTTCCCAAGGAAAATATTTGGGAACAACCTCCTGTGCTCTCCAAGTCTGGCATCTAACCCCACCTCCTGCTTGCTGAGCTCTTGCAGCACCTCTGGGTGCTCTCAGGAGCCCTTTGGTGCTGCTCAGCTCCTTTCAGAGCATCTCTGCAGCTACATAAGGCAGCTCTTCCCAGAAGCAAGTGGGATTAATCTCACACAAAGCAAAGCTCCAGCCCTGCTCTAGAGGTGCCCCAAGGAGGGCAGGGAGCAGAGGGCAGGGCTCAGAGCCCGTCCTGCAGCAGGGACACACTGGAGCAGAGCAGCACCGGAGGATCTCTGCAGAGCTCTGGCTGAGCCTGGAGAAACGAGTCCAGGGGCAGCGAGAGCCAGGAGCAGCAGCGAGTGAGTGAGTCAGGACCCCAGCCCATGATCCATTCTGCAAACTCCTGGCTCCAGCTCTCCCCTCCAGAGCCCAGAGGCTGGGAAAATCTGGGACAAGCATTTACGGGTTCGGGCTGCAGCTGAGCAGCCAGCACTGCGAGATCAGAACTCGGCCCTTTTGGAGATGCATCTGCAAAAGCAGTTGCTGTGGTTCTTTTTTTTTTTTTAATTTTTTCCTTCTCATGAACTATTTAGATGTATTAAAAACAAGGTTTTGTAAAAATAGAAGAGAAAGCCCAAATTTATCCCATAGTGCATTTAAAGCACAAGCCCTGTTTGTGTACGGAGGATGATGTAAGTGTACACACAGGATAAATTTGACCTAAACACAGCAAATAAATGGGTGTTTTATTTCTGCTTTAAGCACTGCAGTGAGCAATTAGGCTCAAAATTTCAAAGCTATTAAAGTGACTAGTAAAGTGACTAACTCCCACCTTAGTGAGAGAAAAACATAAAATCCTCTGGGATTCTGTATTTTATTGCAGATTAAATATTTATTAACTACTGCTATCTAACAAGATTTCAGCCTGAAAATTTCACTGCAATATCTGGAGGAAAAAGACTTGGAACAATTTCAGTCACAAATAAACAAAAGACTGCATTCTGCAACCCGCACTCAGGTAAAGCTCCCATTGCCTTCACCAAACAAAACCAGCAAGATCAGGTACATAAAAATAAAGCCAATTTTTCATAAGAGCATATTCATCTGCTCAGCTGTAAGACCCTGTAGGAACAAGTGGCATGCTCCATAAATGAGAGGTAAGTTTTCTTTCATATTATATTTTTCTTATGCAATTTATTTCACAGTGATTATATTAAAAATATAAGCAATGAACTTACCCAAATTCTTTGATCAGGCAATTGGAACTGGGAGCAAAATTGAAACAAAAACAACACATTATTCCTGCATTGGAATCCTTATTGCAATCAACGTACTTATTAAGATTTTATTTAAAGATACTAATTAAAATCTTTTTATGAATGATTTATTGGACAGGGGTGTTCTCTTCCTAAAAATTAAAATCCTCGTAATGGCAAATTATTGTGGAATGCTATTAAATTATCGAATTTTCATAGCTTTAGACACAGGGAGTAGTTTTGCCCAGCCAGGGACAGGATACAGACTTCAGGGTTTATGTCTGTAAGTTCTATTTCAGAAACTTATTTGAAAGATCCATCTGTTTGCTGTCATATTACCCAGTTAAGAAACAATAAATTCTTGGTCCCTGAGATGGCAATTTTCCGGAATAAATTCAACAACAAAACCACAAGCTTTTAGGACATGAACAATAAGTTTGTAAATATTTTAAATCCTGCCAGCAGAAAATGAAAACTCACGGAGCACTCCCCACCTGTACTTTTACAGGGGCGAACAGGACTATAAAGGAAAAACAGCTTTTCTGGAAGCTGCTCCCCAGCCCTCCATAAACACCAAGCCAGATTCTGCCTCTGCAAACAGAAGGCTCCTTTCTGTTCTATTAAAGTTTGCAAGAAAGCAGTTTGACATTCACTTTTTTGACAGGACGTGCTGGTGGTTTGGTTTTCTTTTACAATGTTCCTTAGTGCCTGTTACAGTGCTGACCTCTGCATCGATCCAGCTCACACCAAGCCACAGACATCACCCCTCTCACTCAGGTAAGCGATAAAACCAAAGCCAGGCTTGGCCATGGGCTGTTTGTTGTGTTGCACAGTGAGAAATGTGGGTTCTGAAGAGCCAGCCCTCCCTCCTGCCCCACCTGGGCTGGCCCTGCCATGGGGAGGTGGCACTGACACCTCCTCCTCACACTGACAGCCCTGGTGACAGCACTGGGACCTTCCTTGGGCACCAACAAGAGATTCAACAACTCCCTGGGACAAAACACAGAGGGTGAAAGCCTGAACATCATTCCCATTAACAGGGAAATGCCCCATGTCTCCATTTCACATCTCACCTGACTCCCAGATCCCCAGGTAACTCAGTCACACAAAAGAATACCCAACTATATAATATAATAAATACATAACATAAAATAACACATAAAAGAATATCCAACTCCTATCCAACTCAATATCCAACCAAACTCCAAACAGTGAATTTTACCCCCTTTCCCACCCATTGACCACCCCACTCACCACTGGCATCAGTCCAACCTGCAGCGACACCTTCAGAACCCCCAAATCACTGAACCACTCTGAGTTACAGCTTCTCAACAGCTAGAGATCACTAAGCAATATAATCCTGCTTTTTCTATCAATGTGGTATCTAAAATGCCCTCATTTAAATAATTTTCTCCTAATTTACAGCCGCTTAGCTGCTCTAACAGAATCATTGACTTGATGGGGAGGAACCAGCCTGTTTCACAGCAGGGACAAAAGGCAGATTGAGGTCCTTTGTGTATTTGTGCATTAGCACTGTCTGCTACTAAAGGGGAATTTTCACTTGTGTTGCCAATTGGGCAGATTTACCTTATTTAAGGTAACTCAGCAGGAGGTGTTAAGCTGCTATTAAACCTTGCACATAAATTCTCAGTGATTTTAATACATCTTAAATTCTTATTTAATGCTTATAAATACTTACATAATGCCATAAATACTCATGGCATGTAAATACTACTAAATACTTTCACACACAATCCAACACTTTGTTCAGACATTGAAATTGGAAAGGGGTGCTGTGCACCTGCAACCATACATGCAATCAGCTGCTCTTCCCAGTTCTGCAGAAGTGGCATGTTTCAAGACAAGTTCTGTGCAAGTTAGGACAAAATAATATAGGACTTCATCAGGAAAAATAACAAGTGGTAATTGGGCTGTTTTGCTCAGGAATTCAGAGCAACCTGAACCAGAAACAGCAGCTCATGGTCGTGTGCCTAAAGAGGGTGTCATTACTGAGATGAAGCAGCCCACAGTCAGCAAGGAGTCGAACTGTCTAAATACCACAGAGGATTTTGTTTCAGGCGTAAGATTTAACTGAGATTTTTAGGAAAATCTCCTTGAGTAAGGAGAAGGAAGCCGAAATGAGGGTGCAGTGCTGGTGAAGAAAAGCAAAGTACAGTTTGCACACAGATCCTCTTCCTATGCCACATACGCACCACAGTTGTTAAACTGTTTTGGGACAACCTCCTAAATGTTTTTCATCCAGGACTGTGATCTGTGAACAAGCAAGCAGCCCTCATAAAGTCTCTCTTGAGGACTGGAGGAGCAGGGATCCTACACACACTGCACACGTTGCAGCCCACACCAGCTACCAAAGAAACCATGGAGCATTTGCACTATGAGGCTTGGAAACAACAGGTGGAAACTTTTCCCTCTTTTATGAGAGTCCTTAAACACAATAAAATCCCTTTTAAAGTGGGATGCTCAGCTTTTCTGGCCTTACTGTGAATTTGCACCGACTCCTCATAGTCAATGCTGACTCTCCTTGCTCAGAGCAGGAGAGCGCTGAAGACACCAGTGGCTGCAAAAGTTGGTAGCTACGTTATGGTTTTGGAGGAAAATGGCTCTAAAAGACACACTCAGTTCGAATCTGGCTTCCTCTATAATCAAAACATGTTGTTTCATCTGCAAAACATCAAGAAGCCCAGAACAATGCTTACGCTTTTCCACCACAATGGTCCAGCAAAAACTGTGTGTTTTAGGAAATCCAAAAATGACTAAGGCTGCATTCATTTCTCTGCACCTGCTTTGAAGCATCAACAGGCTTGTTTACAACATCAAAATTCCCAAAATACTTACTTGTGGATGAAACAAGAATCCCGGGGAAGGTCTCAAGTATTTCTCTTTCAAAGCTTCCAGTGGGTCAGTTAGCTTTCTTTTTTCTACTCTGTAAATGTTAAAATTAGATTTGCTTGTGATGAATCAGTCTCAGATATTAACAATCACACAGCTACTCAGCTTTAAAACAGGCAATTACACATCAAGCAATTTGTTTCTAGGAGATAACAGTAAAAGATAAGGGAGGAGCTCAGGTCTTGATTCCCACACACAGCTCAGTTACTGCCAGGGTGGGGCTGGGAATCACCTTTAAAGTAGGTTATACCATTTAATTACGGAATAATCCCATTTCAAGAGGTTGATAACCATTATAATGGGAACCAATGACTAACAACCAAGCACTTTATACAGAAATTAGGCAACTGAGCAGGCTTAGCACTAAGAGGAGAGGAATTCAGGGGACCCTTGAGCAAAGTTCAGACATCACAGCCACCACCCTGGAAACCTCCCCTGTGCACATCCAAGGTCAAGCAGGGCAGGAAAGGTGGGCTTGAATCTGGGGTGCCAGCAAAAAATCCTGCAATTCACTCATGGCAGCAAAACCCAGCATGGACAATTCAGAAACAGTGTGGAAATTTGAGAATTTTGCTTTTTCTATTACTGATATTCATGGTTTCATGGATGAATCGTGTTGTCCATATGTAGAGGTAACTCATGGCAAAGGAAGGCTCAGTGATAACTGCCAGAATTTGCACAGATTTCATTAAAATCATGGAAATGTAGGCTCACAGAATGGCTTGGGTTGGAAGGGACCCTAAAGATCATCTTGCTCCAACCCCTCTGCCCTGGGCAGGGGAGTTTGCAATGCAATTTAATTAGTTGGTAATGCAGGGCCATAAACCACAGATCATTATTTCCGCTGCTTCAGGCATTTTTAGTGAATATGACGCAAAAAAAACTTATGGTCTAACACAGATATCAATCTGGCATGAATAAAACCATCTCACTTAACAGCATCATATCCTGTTTCTTCATAATGCACACTTCTTGTCTTATGCACCAGCACTCTCCAAAAACTTTGCCCACAGCATTTCTTTTTCAAATAAAGTAATAAATTAGCATAATTTACATGGCAGTATCCTTTTTTTATAACAAGAGGCTGTAAAATCAGTCATTTATATTACAGACGAATGTTTTTATGGCTAATATTTCTCTAAACTAATTTAGATGCATGACTTTGACTTGTTGGAGATACAAGTGGAGAAAGGGCAAAGGGGGGCTGACACACACAGGATGCAGGTGAAATTCACATCCCAGTGAGATCCATCTCAGTTCTGCTGGGAAACACCAGAAGGTCTGGATTTTACCACTGGTTTTTAAAATCTCAGCTCACTGACAGAGTGCACCTTTCAAAGCCAACAATGCTCCCGCTGATTTCATAAGGTAGACTATGGATGGGGATCTGTACACCCTGGTGGAGTGGAAGGTGTAACTTCCCATGGCAAGGATTGGGATGAGATGAGCTTTAAGGTCCCTTCCAACCCAAGCTTTCTGTGATGATTCTATGTCTAAAGAGCCCACTGGTGAGGCTTTGTACACAAAAGGACGCTGTGCCTTCATTTCTATGAACAAAAAGCCTGAAGAAACCAACCCAGTGCTCAAATAATGGCAAAAAAGGGCAGAAATCATTCTCAATTTCCTTACTTTTAACACGTCTTAGGGCAAATCTGTTTTTTTTGTTGTACTTATGAGAAACTCCTCTTGAATTCAAGAGGAGCTGGCAAAGTGGAGTACAAGGGGCACTGTCCTCTCCAGGGGAAGCCAGAGGAGGCAGAGTTTTGGAAGAAAATGAACTTCAGGCAAACCAGTGACATCAAATACACATCAAATAAACAAACACTCAATACTGATGCCCACTCAGAGAACATATTCAACCTCTGCATGAAAAGCTATGCAGCTTAAATTAATGACTCATGGCAGTGAGGGCTTGCTAACTGCAGCATTGCCAGTCCCGTGGCTCACTTGGAGCAGCTGGGATGTGAGGAGGGATGCAGATGTACAGGTCAGCATGTGGCCCCCATGCCCTGGCAGTGCAATGGCACCTTCAGGGACATTGGAGGGGGACAGGGTGGCAGCCCTGGCTGCCTGCACCAAAGGATGCTGAAAGGCAGCAGAGAGCCCTTTACCTGTAGATGGGATCCATAAAGAACGGGGTGGGTCTGGCGTGCTGCAGAGAGGACTCTGAAGCTTTCCTCTGCTCGAGGTCTCCTCCTTTCTTCTCTCCAAAGACGTGGTTTTTGCGGGGCTCAGCCTGCCTCGTGCTGCTGGCTCGGCTGCGGCTGCCCATGCTGAGATCCAGGGGCTGGTCCTGGCTGGAGGCAGAGGGGGCTGCTGGCTTTGAGGGGATGGGAGTGAGTGGCTTCTCCTCCTTACGTTTAATGGTGAGGTCAAAGGGAGACTCAGAGCTTCCCTTTGGGATCTTCTTAATTTCACTGGGTGATTGGGGCTCCACTTTCAGGGGTAACGGTCTCAAGTCTCTATCAGGAAATGGATACATTGATTGAGAGAATGCTGGAAAAAATGGGAGGGGAAACATGGAAGGGTAAGGTAAGGCTCCGACTTTTTTGTCTTGCAGCCCCACAAGTCCTGTTGAACCAAAGTACTTTTCAGCAATAGAAGCAATAGCCTTTATAGAATCATTCACCGCTCCTGACACCGCAGTCTGCTCCTCTAAGGATGGTGAGAAAATGGAATGATTGCTGTGGTCTTTCTTATTATTTATTGACGCCAGGCTCTGCAGAGAGCTTACTTTGTCTTTGAACACTTTACCATTTTCTTTAAATTTCTCTTTCTCACTTTCAATGTCACTTTCCAGATCAGAGCCCGAGGTGGTTTCCAGGTCACTGCCACTGGGGGTACTGACATCGTCAAGGTCAAGGTCACTACTCTCTGACTGGTCACTGAGTTTCTCATGTGGCCTCTCTTCAGAGGACCCTTCTGGTTGAAGCTCCACTGGCTTATTCTCCCCTACTGGTGGTTGCTTATTTAGTGCCTTCAAAATATCCTGGGTGGCTGGCAGTATCTGAGGATTTGTCATGAGGGGACTTTGGCTTTTGTTTGTCTGATCTGCGCTCGGAAGTCCTTTAACAGGAGAACTAGTAGGTAGCAAAGGTGGCCTGTGGTACAAGCCTGAAGGAAACAGACCGGGGAAGCTAAAAGAAAATCCAGGAGCTGTTGGAAAGGTAAGACCAGCAGGATGCCTATTGGCTCCAAAATAGTCAGCAAGGCCCGGATTTGCATGATTCATATTAACCATGGACGTTTTATCCATAGCTGGGGTTCCAGGAAGAGAAATGCCTTGGCCAAAAAATCCTCCTGCTGCAAAATGGTTCTTGCCCTCACAAAATCTCCTGTGTTTATTTAAGGAAGACGTAGTGCTGAACATTTGTCCACAGTCTTTGCACTTGATTTGGGTTCTGCAATCAGCATGCATGCGCTTATGACGACAAAGGTTTGAAAACTGAGTATAGGATTTATGGCAGACCTCACCTGTATGTAAACAACAACAACAACACATCTCAGGCTTTGTGGTAATTGCCCCCACCCTCAAAGTTGTGCAAATAATACCATTTTTTACCCATCAAACGTCAAAGAGGAAGCCACAGGGACAGGTCTAGGTGCACAAATGTATAAAAGCAAATGTATTGTCCAAAGTAAGGCATCTGAGCAGACAAATGTCAGAAGACAGCACAAAACCCACTCCAAACAAGCAGAAAAGGTCTGGAATCACTAAAAGACACACTCTCCTCATTTGCTCTTTGCACTGCACAGTGCTGCACGTTCAGTACCATTATTCCATGTTGCATTAGCCCCCCGAAGCCCCCCACAGCCACGACCCCGTGCTGTGACCCCACATGAACCCACGGTGCTCCTGTGTGAGAGCACAGGTGTCTTCAAATGGCATCCATTTATGGCACTATTCCCACGTGGAAATGAATCATTACAATAAACATTTGCAGGACCAGACAGAGATGAAGCTGCCTCACAGAGCTTTCACTCTGCAAGAATAGGAAAGAGGTGAAGGAGGAGACAACCAGGCATTTCCTATTTCCAAGTATAAATGTAACAAACATTTTTTTTTCTACTTACACTGAAAAATTTAATCTCATGGAAGTCCAGGCTGGAACCTGGAAAATCTCAGTACTCTCATAGGTCCAATGCATTTCTATTCATGCGACGCATACAGTGCTCACAGTAACTCTAAATTCCACGTCTTAACTTTCCTAGTCTTAATATTGCTTATTTGCTTCTTGAACATGACAAGATAGACCATATTTCAAGAACAATTTCCTTTAAGAATGAAACTCTCTTTATTTGCATGTCTGATGCTCAGTAAGTATGACACTCTGCACGCTGGAGCTCAGCTTCCAGCAGCCTTCCACAGTGGCAGGAGGCTGGAAGGGGTCCCAGTGGTGCAGAGTGAGACACTACAGAGTCAATCACATCACTGGGGCAAACAGGATTTCACAGCCTCTTGGTTTTCTGGCTGCTACAAACAAATTGGGGAGCAAACTGGGGCAGCAACCAAGTTAAGAGTCTGTAAGCAGAAGTGGGGTTTGGAAGAGGGCAGTGCTTAGTTCCTCAGTGACTTTTTATGTCCCTTCTTGGCATTTTTAGGAGCAGGAGCATCAGGCTGTGCTGTGCCTTGTGCTTTTCATTATGCCAAAATTTGTCTGTACCTCTGCACTACCTTGCTTCTATCATCTCCAGACTTGATTGAAAACAAGGCAGCACCACTATCAGCAAGCACTGTTATCCCTCTGCAATAAATCCTTTTTTTTCTGGGTTTTTTTTTTTTTTTCCCAGCCAGGAAAAAGCATGTGGCCACTTTATTTTTTTATTTAACTTCTGTGATATCATAAACTCTCATCTTTCACACATCAAAGCCGCGCAACAATGCGCATTGTGTATTCCGAGGCCTTTTTAACAATCATTTTCATGGGCTCGAGACAGTCTGACATAATTTACAATGGCTCTATTTTTAAGCCCGCAGAGGAAACTGAATTGAATGTATCCCATCCTGCACTCTTGGTTCCCATGAACTGCAATCACGTCCCCTGACTTCCACTCGCACCGGGGCCCGCGCTAACCTTCCTGCTCCTCCAAATCCCTGCCCTTGAGAAACTCCGCCGCTTGTTGTCATCTCCTGGCTGTTTACCTCTCCAGCAGCCTGCTCCGTATCTCACCAACAATGCTGCTATTGTTCCCGGGCCCGATCCTGCCCCATCCACCCGGTTTTTCCCCTGTTCTCATCCCGCACTGACATCCCCGGGACAATTCGTGGGGGTAAACGGCGCAGGATCGGGCCCAAACACAGGAAATTCGCAGTGTGGTAATTCAGGAAGGAGGTTTGTTTCTGTGTATCAGTTACTGTTCCTGCTGGAAATCTTCATTCACAAGGAAAGGCAAGAAAGAAGGGAGAGAAAATCAAAAAATCGAGCGAAAAATAGACAGGAAAAAAAAATGGAAGAGAAAGAAATAAGAGAGACAAGAAGGTTGAGAAGAGATTATTCTAGTTTCTTGAAAATGCTTGGTTTTCTCTTGTTAAGTAGTTTTTTTCCCTTTAAAAAATAATTTGCCTGTTTATCATAGATATATTTTTTATTTAATACAGAATTATTGATCATTCAATTTTGCTCTGATTTTTCTGCAATTTTCTCCTATTTTTACCTTAATTGCATAAGATTTCTATTCCACACTCCAGGGTACAGAATCAGGCCCCTTACCTTCACTGCTGAGGCTTTACACAGTAATTTCCCCCAGCTCCCACCATGTTGATCACAGAAACCAAAATTAAACTGACCCAAATGGTGACGTGAGTGTTGCATCTATAGGTTCACACAAGCCGGATATTATGAATTTACTCCTCTCCCATGTCTAAAGCAGGATAGACCATATGCATTTTTCCAGAAAATAAACATCTCAAATGCATGCATTTCTAATGATAAGCTATTGTAGAATTAAAAAAGAAATAATGTTTTATGAACTTTTGGTCTTCTACCAGGTTGGACTGAGGTCCTGCTTCTTATTCACGTGGCTTTATTAAAGATAAGGCTTTGATCAGGTTGGCTAGAGTGGCAAAAGACAAAAAAGAGGAGTATTGGCACAGACTAGATCTTCCTAAAATTGGAAAATTCTCCCTTAAAGAACAGTGGTACATTATTAAACTATTATTCTCCATTAATATGGAGAATGAAGTCAATAGAATCAAGCAATATTCTACTCTGGAGAAAAGCAAAAATTTGCACTTAAAATTTTAAGATATCCTTACAGGCTACTAAGAGAGATGCAAATTAATAATTTGGCTAAAGGCATTTTATCTCAGTATTTAAACTAAATCCAATTGATAATGGCAATACCATTAAGATACATAAATATTTATTATTATAATCTTAGCAAACAATTAATGGCTGTACCAACAATTCACCTTTTTGAGCATTGAAGTTATTTAGAACTATTTAATGAGGTGCTGCTTGCTCAAGGTGCATCTTGCATTCAACAGGCATTCTATTTAATTTTTAGGGCTGGCAAAGAAGTTTTGTGCCAGGTGGCAGCCTTTGCTCCCTGAGTACTGCTCCTCTTGGGGACTGTCACCTGGAGCCCAGGTGTGTCACAGCATCAGTGACAGGAACACCCAATGCCATGGGGACTCTGAGGAGACTCAGTGTCTAAACTGACTGTGACACCTCCATGGACATTCCCAAGGACTCCTCAGATAAATTTGTATTATAGGATCTACCTCCTTTTCATCACATGATTTAAACTTTTGTAGATGGAGGGTGGTTATCAACTTTAATTGTTTCCATGTATGAAAGCAACAGAAGCTGGGTTTGATTTCTGCTGTTGCACCTTATTACACCCTTTAAATCTCACTGCCATGCTTTTTAAGCAACTAACTTGTAAGAGAAGCTCCCCTCCTTGCAGCTTTTACTGCTCTACAGACCTCAGGTTTAACAAAAACCCCCAAAAATTGCAAAAAATTAATCTCATGCCTACGCTCTCTGTACGGTGATTGTCTCTGAACCCCAAATTAGCCAGCAGTTAAGTTTGCATATTTTCTGCTTATTAAAAAAATTACTGTAAGTACTATTTAGAATACGTTCAGCCCCTTGTGGCATGTGGTTTCTATTTGGGGAGGCTGGAGATTCTGCAAAGGCAGTGAGTAATTACCTCAGTGTTGGTGAGTTTTCACTCAGGCTGGGGCGGCACACTCTAATGAGAGACAGTTGCCATAAACAGACTGGTAGGAGTAAGTCATGGTGTGTGGCCTTCTGGTGGAAAGCAGATATCTGCTCTAGGTGACCCTACCTCACTCTCACAGCTCAGCAGAGCCCACCAAACATATGGTCCCCAAACCTTTTTGTTCTGCAATTACACGGATGTTATCCGTAGGTTGCTCCATGGGGTTTCATCCCTCACACCACATGTGAAGAGATACCAGTTGTTGTTTTGATTTATCAGGAAAAACAGCAACAAAAAAGCATTTGAGAGATTTCATTCATGAGAGCTTCCACTTAGAGACTTCTATGTAGGCCTACCTGAGGAGTCCCTACCTAACCAGAAGTTAGTTTCCTAATTAAGTTTAATCATTTAATCTGCAATCAGCTTTAAAAATTATTAGTGATATTTATCATTGGATCTATTATACATTTTCTCATTGAAGGAGTCCAAACCAAAAGTATTACTAATCCAATGGCAGGTTACACATTTTGCACAAATGAGTTGTTTAATACTCCTCCTCTTGAGGAAATATTTTAGCTTGTGGCCAATGCTTTTCACAGGTGTGGTGCAGATATTTCAGTAAATTATTGCTGAGAGCAGCAAAAGATTGAAAGGTTTAGCAGACAAGTAGGAGAGATGGTCAAGGTACCTTTCAAGTCACAGCAGGTACCTGAAAAGGCTGTGGTGGAGAGTAGCACTACCAACAATATTTTAAAATATTTTCTGCCTCTGCTTCCCCAGTAAAAAGGAGGGAAAGGAATCTGCACCCTTCCCAAGCAGGGTCTGGCTCAGCAGCAAATGCAACCTGTGAGGTGCTGACGATCCCATTTAAGCCAGCCAGGCTCACATCCAAGGCCAGCTTTATTGCTGGAGAAGCTGTCAGTGAAGGTCTAACAGCTCAACACAGTCCTCAAACTTGGGGCATGCTCAAGGAAGGTGGCAAGGTGAATCTCATTGCCTTTGAGATTTGTTTTCCAAATCCAGCAAGAGTCATGACATCTGCTGTGGAGACTCTGCAGCCCAAAATCTGCTCCTAAAGCAGGAGCAGAGCAATGAGGCTGCAGCCACCAAGCCTGGCATGGCTAAATCCCACTCCTCACTTTGCATCTGCTCCTGGAAAAACATCCCTGGGACAACAGGCACATTCATACAGCACACAGTCTGTCTGGAAAGGAAAATCACATGAAAACAGCTCCTTGCATTGGACCACAAATTTCCCAGAACTCATTCAGTAACTCCCAGCCCTTGTGGCACGGGTGGGGAACTCAAAGGGAGCAGAACACAACCTGCTGCTCCCAGGCTGCGCTGCTTTACAGCAATGAAACAACACTTAATCAAAGACGTTTAGTTGGAGACTTACATATAAAAGGTTTGACACTGCTGTGGATGTGTTTATGCTGTTTGAGGCCTGAAGAAGTGGCAAAGGTTTTGCCACACTCTGGACAAGCGTGAGCACGGGCCCCCACGTGCTGGGAACGAATGTGCCTCTGAAGGTTGCTGGGGTCCGTGAAAACCTGCTAGGAAATGAGTACTGATTAACCAAGAAACTTGACTGCGCCAGAAGCCAGACATTACAAGAGCCCTTTAAAATTCAAACCTTGGAGCTATTTTTAGGGAGTATTCTAAGGTTAAAACCCTTGCTAATGGCCAGCAATGGGAGCTGTGCCTGCAGGAAGGGGCCTCAGTTTCCCAGGATCACCCAAGTATTGTGTGGGTCTGTGCACCCCTTTGCAGTAGAAACACTTGACTTTGCTGTTAGAAATTGCACATTTGAGGTCATGGATTTCATGGGAAATGAGTGAAAATGTAGCTGCTTGAAACCTCTAAGTGTTACTGCCATAGAAATACTTTATACTGATACCTGAGTGTGTGACAACAAGTAATCCTGTACACAACTCAGAGCTAGAAAAAATGGTTACATCTTCTAAGTGTCAGCTCAATATGAAATTCCCATTATTGCAGCAAATCTACCTAAAACCAATTAAGTCCTCCTGCAAAAGGGCCAAGCTTTGGAAATGTGATAAAAAGCAAATGCAGAATACCACACACTAAACAGATAATCCCCATAGCAAGCCCAGTGCTGGGAAGTGATGGAGATGTTTTAGAGATGAGAGTTGTACTCAGTGCAGCTGGGGTGCATTGATATTGCTTTATTTTCTGTATTTTATATTGCAGCAGTGTGCTGAAGTTTCTGTTCCCAGCAGCTGGCACACAGCCTAGGCAATCCTCTGTGCTGTGTTTCTCTGGGGGTTCTTGCCCTCATTGACCTTCTTACACCCCACCAAACTTTCCAAGGAGCCAAGCCCTTGCTCAGCATCCTGCATCAGTGCCCATTTTAGACTCCACAGCCATTTCCAAATCAAAAGGGAAAGAAAAAGAACATATTTTCAGAGTAGAACTGAAAACCCTTGAGAAATCATCTGAAGCCCTATGCCCTCCTGCATCCCAGCCTGGGGCACCCCCATTTCCAGGCTCCCCTGCATCCAGCAGCACAAGAAGTGCCAGGCAGCCTAAAAATTCACTGTACCTTGGCACAGTTCTCACACTCGTAGTGCTTCCCGCTGTCGTGGGACATTTGGTGACGTATCAAGTTGGACTTCCAGTTGAAAGCTTTGGGGCACTGGTCACACTTGTACTCCCTCTCCTCACTGTGTGACAGCATGTGCTTCTCCAGGCTGTGGAAACAGCAGCAGGGCTCAGTGAGATGGGGGTTTATAGGAGGAGGAGAGAGCAGAGCACACAGTTACAGCCAAAAGAAAGAAAATTAAAAAGCCCCAAAGGCCCAGTCCTGACAGAAATAAGTCCTGTGAGTTCCTGGCTCACCCCAGCCAGGAGGCAGAACCTCCCTCTCCCCACCAGAATAACACAACCTCTCATGTTTTGCCAGGCCACTTGCAAATGCTCCAGGAGATGCTGCTGCCACCGCTCCCCAAGGAGATTATTTCATACACCTCTCACTATTTCACTCTGGTAATTCTTCCCTGCAGCCTGAATTATTTCTGCCTTATGACTTTCCCCCTAAACACACCTTGGATGCCACCACCTGCTATAAATCCACTCCTTTGATGGGAGTCAATTTTTCTTACAGCAGGAATAGATGAGGAATAACTCCTCTGGAGTAGGACAAGATGAGTTTAAGAAGCCTCTAGATAAGGTACACCACAACTGAAGCTATTATTGATTATTATTATTAACTGTGTGCAATTGTGTGGTTGTTTAGTCATTCATTTCTTGGTGGTTTATTCAGTCTATTATTAGGATATTCAGTGTCCACCTAAATTCTGTTGCACATCTTTAAATTAAATTTTGTCTCTGAATTTTTACCATTCATTTGTAGCAAATACGTATTTTTAAAAAGCTGTATTGCTTGCTCACATACAGAATCATAACCCCTCACACCACTGCTTGAGGGAAGGTCACTACATAATGCAAGAGTGGATTCATAGAAAACCCACTGGAAAGTGGGAATTTTAGCCTGGGATGCCCAAACTGTTTTCACATGAAGTTGCCACTGATTTTTGCTGAATCAGCGACCAAACCTGCTGGGGTTACAGCCTTGTTTGGGTTGTGTAGTCCAAACCTTGTTTGGGTTGTGCAGAAACCTCCATTCTCAGCCATGGGCAATGGAAATTCTTTTGCTCTGCAGATGCTCTTACTTCTACCCCTCTTATTCTTTTGTGGGGAAAAAAAAAAATTCTGGCTTCTCTTCCTAATACTTTTATAACAACTGACTTTCCATCACGTAAACAAATTTGCCATGAGACCCAGAGATTTTTGTGGCGCTTTGCTGTGGCACCTGGACTCTGTGACCAGCCATCAGCACTGGGCACTCCTGGATAAAGTACCCCCATCTTCCTGCCCAGCTATTTCTCCGTCTAGTTACTCACACCCTCAAGCACAGCTCATTTGTGCCTTTTGTTTTATATAATCTGGATATAGCACACTTTGGCCCTTTTTTGCAGTGAACTGTCTGTGTGGTGTACGAGCCTTTCAATAATTCAGCAGTTCAGAGAACGGCTGCATTCACTCTCATTTTTCACTCTTTCTCACAGTACTGCCCATCTATTTATGACGACTCCTTCTTTGTTTTCTGCCTTTTCTCTTCAATATTTAATATCTTAAGCTAAATTTACATTTCCTCAACGATCCCCATATGTTAGATATCATCCTCTCACTCGCAGGGAGGAAAGAACTTAAACCTCACAGGCCAGATTCCTGCCTCACCCAGGCAATTCTTCTGGCTTGATCTGCCTCCATCAAATTAATCCCTCAGACTGAAAATCAGACACATGGAACACACACTACACAATGAACAAGAACCTGCCCCATTCAATCATGTTTTGAGCACCTTCTCCTACCTCTGTAAGTCTGGGAAGACCTGGTCACACTCCTTGCACTCCTGGATCTCATGCACGTCCTGAAGGTCGCTCTCGCTCTCGAGCTTCTTCTGGAAGTCCTCCTCCACCATGGAGAAGGCGGAGTGAGGGGTGCTGCAGGGGAACTTCTGGTGGTCCAGCAGCTCAGCCTTGGACTCGAAGAGCTGGTCACAGTCCTCGCAGCGGTACTGGCGCTCCTCTGCAACACACAGGGACAGGGTCATAAAAATTGGTCATGATTTCTTGCTGGAAACTGCAGAATATCAACAAAGTGTTACTTTGGAGTGAGTACTGCATTCCCTTAACTAGTAATTCCTGCAAAAGAATAGATTAGCTGAAGAAAATCCCAAAAAAAACCAAACTTGGAGAAGACCATCCCACAATGGCTTTTTTTTCTGCTGTATTTTCTAGTGTTGGTCCATGCAAGGAGCCAGACACCCTGGTTTGGTTCCAGATATAAATGCCCTGAGGCTCTGAGTCAGAAAGGCACTGGCTGGGATCCCCAGTGAACGCTCTTGGTTGCTACTTGACAGTTGAGCTGATCCAGAGGAAGTGTCATGGGGCTCTGCTCTTGGCTGTCCACGAGCAGCACTTTGGCTCAGTCTGCTTCTAAATTAGCCCTGAGGGACATGATCCTGCATGTGACTGCAGAGATCTCCTCTGGTGTCATTTGTACAATAGCTGCTTGACCATGGGGACTAGGCAGGGAGTGCTGGACGGGGGGACACCTTCAGCAATAACTAAACAAAGTTAACACTGGAGGAAAAACCCAAACACAAAACCAAATGGGAATGAATGTATAACCCCCATGAATGTATAACTCCCACTTTTTTCTTAAGAGAACAAGAATGTACAAGCAGTTACAAGAAAGTGGAGATCTTGATAATTCCTGCCCTGTGCATTGTCCCCGAATCCTTGAAAATTTGTAAAACGTCTCTCTGGGCATAAACTGCAACATGCTGGGCATTAAGCAGATATCCCACACCCAGGTCCCACTGTGGCTGATAACCCACTGGTAGCACAGCTAAAGGAGATTTTGGAGATTGGGGGACAAATCTGAGCAACAACACAGGAGCCTCAGACAAAGAATCTGTGTGTGGGATGAGTAAAGGACAAGTGTGAGGAATAAGAATGGCTGAGATGTCCTCACAAGTGACAGCAACATTGACAACCTCAGATTTCCTCTTTTCAAGGTCACAGTTGTTTGGCTAAATGACAAAAATTAATCTATAGCCAGGGCCGTGCTCCTGCAGGAGCAGCACAGTCTTCAGATAAATACAGGGACTGTTGCTCTTCTTTTGAAATCCACAAAAAAATCAAGTTTCAATCAGGAACAAAAGGGCAGAAGATGGACAAATGCAACCACAGTCCAGCTCTCCTCTCTGGCTGCAGTGAAGCCATCCCAGATCCCAACAGAAGAAAAAATCTTCCTGAATTCAGGATTAATTTCAGTGATATTTTCTGGCAGATGAAACAGTAAGAAGAGGCTCACCGTGGATGTCCGGAGCCATTGTTTCATGTGAATAATCTTCACTCTTCATGAACAGTAAGAGCTCCTCTCCCGGTTCAATATCTGCTACCACTCTGTAGAATATCTGGGGAAAAAAAAATAGAAAGAAAAAGCAAGGTAAGCATAAGCACCACAACATGCAAAGAAACATCAACTCCTGCTGGTGAGTGTGGCAGACCTCGTGGCCAGAGCCTGCCCACTCATGATGACCATGGCAAGTCTGCTCCTTCCAGCCCCAAAGCCATTGTATTTTGGGCTCTGTGAGGATAAAAAGGACTGCTTTCAACAGCCTCTGCTGCAAAATGAGCTGTGTGATGACTTCAGATATCACCAGCAACTTGTCTGCTGAGTTATACCAAACCAAAGTACAGAGCTGCCATAAAACACATCCCTGAGTGATCCTGGTAAGCGAAGGAATTCCTGTTGCACTGTAAAAGTACTAAAGTAACTTTAATGCTTATTCAATTATGTCAGGCGTCTTTTCCAACCTTGATGTTTCTATAATTCTAAAGCAGACATGAGGAGATGCTGGTTAAGCCACAACCATCCAGCCCTCCATTCCAACCATCCACACAGTCCAAAAAGCTGTGAGGAGAGAAGCTTGTAAGCACCTGGCTATTCCTTAGCTCCAAATGGAAACCAGGGGAAAAATCAGTCCTGGATGAAGAAACACCATGAGCAGCCAAAGCTGCTGGTGGTGGTCCTGTTTGGTGACACCGTGTCCCCTCATACAGGTGATGCTGGGCTGTGGGAAGGAGCCCTCTGGGGTGCAGGAGGTGGTGGGGAAGGACAAAGGGACACCCTCCCTTGGGTCCATATCAGGGGAAGCACAAGCCAGCAGCACCAGGCTCTGCTGAAAGGAAATTCCCAAAATCCATCTGGCTGCTCTCTGTCTCAGCAGGAAATGTGAAGAGCACTAAAAAGCTCCATGAAGCAGCTCAAATAAATATTAGTAACTTCCTCGGGCCTTGTTAAACAAAACCACATGACAGCTATGTTTCCTAAAGGCTAAAAAATGATGCCTTTGCTTTTTCTCAGTATTTTTTAAGGGTTTGCTCAGAAACTTTTAACTCTGAACGCTCATTGCAGTGCGTGGGGAGAGAGGCAGCACATCACCTCCAGGGATCAAAGCCACACAGGGGAGTTTGGCACAGGTAAGGACAGGTGTCTGGAGGTCTGTGGGTACCTCCCCCGCCGGGTCACACAGGACTGTCACCCAGGGTGATGTTCTCCCTGCCCAGGCACACCGGAGCATCATCGGCAGCCAGCACATACCCGTGTCCTCCAGGAGGTGGCCGTACAGCCTAATCCTTTCTGCCTGCATAAGCCATGCCTACTAAATGGGATAAACACCTAAAAATATCAAATTCGGATGCATTTCCGCAGATTTGGTTTGTTTTTTTTTCCCTGCAGTTTGTCCCAAAAGCCGCTCCAGAGAACAGTGCAGGGAGTGGCAGCGGAGGCTGCTGGGGCAGCTCATCCCATACCTGTTCTGTCACCCCTCACCAGGTGACAGAAGTGCTGGCAAAACACATCAGGCACGAGGTAGCAGTGCCACAACCCCCTGCTTGTGGCAAATTTTCCCCATAAAAACCATGAAAAGGAGTTTACGGACTGTGATCCACCCTCCCTCCTCATCCACACCACCCTCCCTCATCGAACCACCAGCCTGGGCTGCTTGGGCTTCCCATTTGTATCTCTGGTCAAGGGGATTTCAAACTCCACAGAGTGTTTTGGAGGCACAGAGAGCCTGGCAGTGCCCTGTAAGCATCCCTTCATGCAGCCAGGCAAGTATCTGGTACCACAGCTCCCTGAGCATCCAATGCTGCTGTCAGTGATAAAGGATGCAGAGCTTCAGCACGCTGGGGCTGCACTGAGACAACACAGCTCATCCCATCAAAGGCAAAAACACATTTAAATGTAGCCAGCTTTTACCTCCTGCAAATAAACCCAGTGACAATGCCACATCCAGTGAATATCTGCTGCAAGCAATGCTTGGTTTTCCATTTGTTACTATGAACGCGTTGAAAAGTGGATTTTTAATTCCAGAAGTGCATTGGCCTCTGCATATCTGAAAGGAAAGCTGCAGCCGGATCTGTGGAAGATAGGCCCAGTTGCTGGCTGGTCTGGGGGGAAAATAATGCGTGGAATAATGATATGTGCTCACTGACTGAAGAGATTTCTGGGGACCTCCATCGGCAGGACACAGAAGGAGCAGCACACAGCCAGGACACAGCAGGACTCCCACCATCCCAGAGGGACTGTGCCAAAGCCTCTGCTCTGCCCAGGACTTGCTTCTTCTCCCAGGTTTTGTTTCCCAGTCAGGTAAGAACTGCTGTTCTTCCTGGGCTGGTTTTGCACCCACACCAAGGAGCGAACAAAAACCACAGCGGAGCTTTCTCCCGTATTTTCCCTGTCCCACCAAAGGTGTCTGCACAGACCTTTTCACCTCTCACCACACAGGGAGGACACGTGGACTGGGGCATAAAGAGGGTCTTGTTCCCAGGCTCTGGATGAAGAAACACCATCAAAGCTGGGGAGCATTGCTGTTCTTGGGGCAGCCCAGGGCGATGCAGCATCTTCCCTGCAGCTGTGGGACACAGCCCCGAGCAGCAGCAGGCTCTGTAGACAGCTGTCTTGTCTGAACTGTTGTTTAAAAATCTAAAAGTTACCCAGCTACCTATCAGGAACTGCCTGGCCAGTCTCTCTGTCCCTCAGCAGGGAAACAAGATTAGTGTTCCAAAAAAACTCCATTTTTTAAGTTGAATAGTGTTTCTTTATTTTGCATTTCAGATCTAACATTCTCCCACAAAGGCTGAGTGACACATTTGCAGCTCTGGCATTTTCACATCATTAGAGTACTAACTTTAATTATTAAAAATAATGTTTATAATTTCTGTATATACTGAAAAAATTCACCTGCACGAAACGCTTTTTACATAAATTTACATTGCAGTGCGAATCTAAAATTTTGAAGTTTAAACCAAAATGGTCATGCAGGTAAATTTATTCTGATTTTAAAGGCTGTCCTTATTACTTCACATTAATAGCTTTTTTTTTTTCCTCACTCTTCCCACCTAAAAACTCCTGGAATTACCCTACCTAGGAAAAGTGAGAAGCTAACTGTTGAAATGAACCACATTGCCTGAATTTTGAGGCAGCAGCAGATGACCAAGGGCAGGCAGGGAGGGGGGAAATCCTGCAGCCCACAGATGGGGAACCTCACAAATTATCCCCAGCCCCCACAGGTACCCTTAGGCTGCCTCTGTCTTGCAAGAACAGCATCTCTACCACAGGCAGTATTTTTGTATTAGGAAATGCCATCATAAAATAAGTGGATTTTTCAATTGCAAAGCTTGAAGATTTCTGGCACACAGTCCTGAGTTTACTATAATTAATGAAAGGTTTCAATTTTCTGGCTATCATTTCTGCAGCTGACTGATGCTGCTGCATTAACCAACTTTTTTGGGTTAACCTGCACTGGGATCTGCTTGAGAACAAGTATAGGAAGAGCTTCTGCACAGGAGAGGAACAACCAGAGGAGGGGGAGAAAAAAAATTAAAAAAGCAAACTCCAGATGCTCATTTCACATGCCCTGGGATCAACGGTGTGTGACTACAGTTTACGTAGGAAGAGCAAAATCGGATTCAGGTCTGGAAACACTTTCAAAGTTCAGGGGGTCTGAGGTGGGGAGAGGCTGGGGGAGGCCTGGCTCATCAGTGCTCTGTGCCTGCCCACACCCACGCTGCAGGTCAGAGATCTGTGCTACCGAGCAGAAATAAAAGCTCCCAAACTGCAAAGCCATAAAGGGAAAGGGGAGGGGGGGGGGAAAAGAAAAAAAAAAGGAACACACACAATTCACTTTTAAATGGATGAATAAGGCCTCATTGTTATGAATCCCAGTTTACTTTTCCTGGTCAGGCACTTGAAATTTTATTTATGCTTAATAGACTGCATTTGGCATGTGTAAAGATGACAGAAGCGTGAATTATGAACGACCTTCGACCTATTCAGGAAGTTGTAATAATTGAAATAATAGCGCAACGCGCTCCCCGCGAGCTCGGCTGGGGCCGCGCTCAGCCACGGAGCCCCTGAGCTTTGAAGCCCCCCAGCCATCCCCTGCCCCTGCCAGCCCTGCCTGGACCCCCCTCTGCTCCCACCAGCATCCCCCAGAACCAGGAGGGGTTCATTGAAGGCAAGGTTTTGGGGGGAAAAGCAGCAAATCAGTCACTGAGTGTGAGAGAAGGCAGGAAGTGCCATGCACACGTTTGTGGTGCCCCAAAGAGGAGCTGTGCTCTGGTGCATCCAGATAAACCCTTTATCCCTGCCTACAGATTTGGGGAACATTGCACGTGGTTCAGAGCTGCCGGGGAAATTCATATTTTAGGGCAGGCTAGAGATGCTGCTCCAATGGATGCAGTTTGTGCTTTATGTGCTGAACTCACAGCTCCCACCACAGGGGAGGCACCCAGGGATCCTGTCCTGCACTGTGCACACAGGAGGACCCAGCTTGGCATGGTGGGATGGAACAGAAGACCCCAAAAGTGGACTGGTCCCTGGTGAGCCCCACCAGTACTCACTGGCCACAGTCCATGGGTTCACCACCCCAAGCAAGGCTGCCCCATCTCCCAGCTCCTTTGGGGAATGTGCCCCAAGAGGCAGAGTGCATGCTGCCAACTGGCATCCACCTCCACACTGCTTCAGAGCACGAGTGGAATTTGCTTGAAAAGTAAAACAAATTAAATGTCCAAAACTACTAATGAGCTCCATCCAAGGAGCTCCATCGAAATCAGGAATTATACCCGCCAGATAAATGAGAAGGACGAACAGACACACAGCTTCACAACAAGCTGTAATTAAGAGTTTGAAGGGAAAAAACAAGAAAGAAAAAGGTCCAAATAGAACAGCTTCAATTTTAGCTCCCATGATGAACAACTCATGCAGCTGGAGTGCTGTGTGATGAAACCCGAGCCAGGTTCTCTTTGCTATACTCAGGCAAATGATAAATTGAAAGAAACTGGAGTTTTTTCAAGGGCCAAGGTAGAGGAGTCCTGCCTGAGAGCTGTACTGGGCCCAAAGAAAACTTGAGCAAAAATCCAGAGGCGAAAGTCCGCAAGTCTCTGCATGCAAGGGGCTGCAGGGGCACAAGTGGGAGCCCAGAGGGGAGAAAGAACCCTGCCAGACTCTCCCCTTCCCCCTAGAGACAGGGCAGGGAAGCACCACAGTGTCTCAGCACCAGGGCTGTGAATCCTTTCATTCTTCATTTCCAAAATGCCCCAAAATCTCTATGCAGGATGGACTGGAGGAAGGATGCTCCAGGAATCCCCATTCTTCCACCTTCCTGCTCCCCAGAGCAAGAAGGGAACTCAGGATATCTCTCTGCAGGGCACCCTTTTTGGCGTCTTGGGGGCCTCCAGGCCACCTCCCTCCCCAGTACCACCAGGTCTTCTTCCACTGTCAGTGAATTTTAGCTTCTGTGAAAGCCTTGGCTCCTCCAAGCTGCTCTGGTCCTGCAGAACCTTTTCCTTAGGGATCACTATCCACTGACACCAGATACCAACTTCTGTCACCCAGCTGTTCTCCTGAGCTGATCTAACCAATGTGCTGCCCTCCAACACCCATGAACCTGCATTATGAACCACACCAATATCAAGCAAGGTGCAGTCTTGTCCTGGCTCTGTGGTTGCCCATAATTCTCTACGTTTTAATGAGCAGATGAGTAGGGTTTGACAGCCCTCATCACAGAAAATCCCTTATCACTTTCATGAAACATGAATCAGCAAGAAAAACCTCATCACTTTGCAGATATGGTAACAAGAAGTTTCTAGGTTTGGTTTATAAACAGTTTACTTTAGGTCACATCAGGACAGTCCAGTGCTGAGAGCAGTAACACCACCAGTGCATCAAATTCCAGATAACACAGGCAGTCATAAAGCCCAGGCAGGAATTTCACCCACAGCCTCAGCTCTAACTGCAGCAAGTGGAAAATCACCACTGAGCAGCTCTTCATCCCACCAGCTCCACTGGAGACAGATTTTTAGTGGGAGTTGGATTAAGCTTTATTTGCTTAATAACCAGCAACTCACAGGAAGAATCATGGCAGAACAGAGCCCTGTGTGAGCTCAGTGTGTGCGTGCCCTCCTGACCCACAACAGCCAAAACCTTAATTTCACTCTCTGACAACAAAGCCTCAGAACTATTCCTTAAATACACAACTTTTGCAGGTGGCTGTGCAGGAGCCCCTGCCCGCCACGGACAGGGGGCCGCGGCCGTAAAACCTGAAACATGAAGCTGTGCCTGCAGATTAAAAAAGTTTGTAAAACGTGTAAGGTGGGATCAGAGCTGCTGGAACCTACAGCAGTAGGTTCACTCCTGTAAGTTTATATTACTGACATCGGGCACGTTGTTAAGAGTGTGATACTACTGGTTTTGCTCCCTTTGCAGTGGCACGTACTTGAGTATAAGGCAAGGAAACAAAACACGCACACAAAAACCCACTAAAAACCTATTGCAGCACGCACAGCAATCTAAAACCTCAGTAAAGTGATCTTGAGTCACTGAGTTTTCTGTGGATAAACCAAGGGGACTCTTCAGGAGCTGCTGTGTTGGGGGGAAAGGGATCTGGAAATCCAGGTCGCTTTCACAGCACTATGTGTCTGTATCACTGTCAGAACTCCGTAAGCAATAAGCAAGATAAAAACAGTATTCTGGGTTTTTAACATCAACAGCTACCAACAATCTTTCTAAAAATAAAAAAAAGTAAAAAAAAATAATTTGTAGTTTGAAGGTGACCGTGATCTCAGCCTGGAATGTGTGACAGACACTGCCATGCCACTGCTTGATTTGAAACTGCACTTCCATTAACATATATCTTTAAAAATAATGCTTTTGCTGGTCTGACAGCACTGCCAGAGAGCCTAACAGAGCCAATCATTCTGAAGTCATTAAAAAGTTGAACTAATAGATATTTAACGATAAAAGAGAGGAGTCGTCCAAGTTAGCAGAAACTGCTCTAGAATCCTAAACTGCCTCTGAGCTGAAAAAGCACATTCCAGGGCAAGAACAGTGACAAGGCTCTCTGCAGCTCTGCACACACTGTAGTCTCTTTGGGGAAAAGCAAAAAACTGAGTGCCCAGTTTGTGGAATTTCATTATTGATATACAACTAAAATTACATATGTTCAGGTTAGATTGGGTGTGACAAGAGATAATAATAAGACAGCAATAAGAAATCCTAGATCGACCTCATTCGAGATTTAAAAAAAAATAAGTACAAAAATGCAGCTTTTAAGCCCTACTCCAGCTGCAATCAAATGAAACATGAGTTGCATCCAGCGTACATGTTTTGACTGCATCCCACCATTATCAAGCTGTTCATCTCAGCAAAGCTCATTTATACAGTCATAAGAAAGAGCCCAGGCCTTTTGTAAAGTTGATCCTAAGTGATGAAACCTAACCCCAGCCGTGAGTCAGGGGGTGGGGTGGTATGTCTCTGAAAAAACCCTAAGAGAGAATATGACAAAAAAATGTTTTTCTTTCCCTCTTTTTGTTAAATACAGCAGGTAGAACACAGAAGAGAGACCAGATTACACACCGCCCTGAGTTCATCTCAATCCTGCCTCGAGCAGTCTGGGAGCCATACCTATCAGTCAAGCTTGAATTTAGTAACATAAACTTGTGGGCAGCATGAGGCCGGGAGCACTGGAAGGATCTTTCACCTTCTCAGGTACAGCCCAATGTTTGCTTGTGAATTTTACAGATGAGTTGAAGCAATTAGAGGTGAACAATTACTGCTGATCGAGTGTCAGTGGCTCGGGAGCGAGCGCGGACAGGGGATGCTCCCTGTGCAACCAGGGCTGCTGAGCTGCTTGGTGTCCCTGGGGGAGGCAGCAAGAACTGGGGTGTCCCCCTTGCCTGCACCCAGCCCTGGCTGTGGCTGCAGCTGAGCTGGGGTCCCCTGTACCAGCTGGGCTGCATCGTCTCTGCCCTCCAGCTCTAGCCACAACCACTGACACACACATCCATCTTCACCTTATTTTTATTTCTCCTTTTTGTTCCCTTCTTTTTCTTTTTTCCCCCCTTTTATTTTCCAGGAGCTACTAAGGCTGAGTGACCCAGGCAGCCCCACACAGTCTATATGTGCACACTCAGCCCTGACTTGCATTTGTCACTCCTTGTACACGCACATGTTTGGCCATGTAACGTCCATTTCCCAGTTTGCCTTCCCATTATATTTTATATTACCTCTGGTGAGCTTGTGCCAGAAGAAAGCAGAAGGAGGAGCTGTTAGAAAGAGTTTCTTGCTTTAAGATTCGAGAGCACATTTTTAGCATTAACTTTTTAGGCTCTGGTCATAAAACGTTGGAGTGCGCGGACGATTTTGTGGGTAAGTGTGCAGCGTTTCCAGAGGGCCAAATGAACAACAATCTCCTGCTGACAGCACCCAGATCACAACAAGCTACTTGAAAGACAACCAAATCTTAATTTGCAAATCTCAGCAACAAAACGCAATAAAAATATGGAATTATGAACAGCACGATACTGTGCAAAATAAATAACAAGTCTCCAGTGAATGAAGGGAATTATTGGCAGCAGTACAGCCACCATTACCAAATGTCAGAAATGTAAACACTAAAAAAAAGAGAAAGTTAAAAGCGCCATAACTTTGCTTCCAAAAACGTCAAAGCGCGGGAGTGCGCTCAGAGGGAGATGCTGATGGCTCAGCCTCGCCTGCACTTTCTGCTGCAGATCCCCAGCACCGACCCAAAGACAGTGAGTTGCTTGACCAATGCATGTGATTTCTTCTCATCTTACCTACCTACACCAGCTCCTGCTCAATGTAAAATGCTTGAATTTGCTGTTTCAATTAATCTACATAGTTTTCTTTTCCTATCATTGTTCCATAAACGCTCTGCACGGACAGAATTTATCGTTTTTCAGCACAAAGCGTATTTCAGCTTGGAAAACGTAACTTGCTTTTACTAATAACCTTTATGGTTTCTTTAGTTAAACCAGCTGCTGTATAGAAAAGAAATTATCTCTCGCTCCGCTGGCTCGTTCCATGCTACATGTGCTCAGGGCTGAACTGTAAAAGTTGGAAATGAAAAAGATCTTCTCTCATAGTTTCTGAGAAAGTTATTTAACCCAGTTTTAATCAGCTATCTCACATGAGTGAAATACGTAGCACTGGGCTGGAAATAGCAGGCTCCCTCACATTCATTTCCTATACATATGGAATTTGATTAGAAAGAATGATTTCTAATTGAAGCTTTGTGTCTGGTTGTGATTCTTCTTTCAATACTGTCAAGGCAATTAAATCAGCTAAAGATAATCTTTAACATTCACCTGATGCAGTTAATTAAGTGGTGAAAAATGAAACACTGATTAAATGAATCGAATTCTATGTTGCAGGTAGCGAAGTTTAAATTGGAAACAAGAATTCACAATCAGCTGTTGCTTTGCTGTTTTAGGTATTTTACTTTAAAGAAGAAAAGCTTCCTCTGCCTAACTTTGCCCATTAAAATATTTCATAATGGCCTGTGTTATCCGCAGACAAAAGCAAACCCTGATTTAGGAAACACCTAATAACTCATCAGCATAATTGAAAACAAAATGCTTTACTGCATTCTTCCTCTGCATATCCCAGCCTTTTTCCCAACACACAAGGATAAATAACGTTTCAGCCCAACAAAGAGTGGATTTAAGTGCAATAAATGAAAAGAAAAAGAAAACCACCGAAGACCCTGATTCAGCACATAAGTACTACGAGTTCCAGCAAAGTGTATGGGAAGGCACAGTAATATCCATGCATGTGTGCATTCAAATCCAAAGCCCCACACATGCAAGTACACTGGTAACATTATCACTTTTGTGTCCTCCCCTCTTCCCATTAAATTCATGCTGCAGCATCCAACCAACTCTACGATTTAACACAGCAATCCAAGTGGACTGCAACAGGAGCCAGAAAATGCTCCCAATTCAAAATCAGCACATAATGCCTTCGTATCCCTTAGAAAGCAGCCCTGAATTTTATCAGACATAAGACCAAAAAAACTCCTTCATGAATTGAACAACAATACATAAAACTGAAAATTCGTATTTTCTACCGCCCCTAATCAAAATTATTCCATTCTGCATTTCCATCTGTACCTTATCATTTGCCATAACAGCAAACAGGCCAAAAGCTGTTGTGAAATGCTGTTATTTTTTTTTCCATTGACACGTGAAAGTTCCTTTAAAAAGTAAGTCCAGAAAGTGAACACCACGTACCTGATCACTTATTTGACATGCAACAAGGTTGTGCTGATTGTAGCATCCAGCAAACTTGATATATTTGAGCCAGTTTCCTACATCTGGTTGACTGGCATCTATGCAGAACTTCACATTGCAAAACTCATCCAAGATCTAAAAAGAAGAATATGAAAGAGTAAATCTTTCTGTCGCTAGCTGAGTATTCTAATCAAAAGATAAATCACAGGTTTCCAGATAAACAAGCAGATAATAATAATAATAATAATAATAATAATAATAATAATAATAATAATAATAAACAATAGTAGCAGCAATAGTAATGGTGTGTTTATTCAGAAATATGTTTCCCTGCTGAGATTTTTTTAGGAACTGTCAGAATACATACATAATAATAAAAAGACAACAAATGTTCTGAAAAACGTCTTGACAATTATTTACAAGTAATCGAAATGTTGCCTAATTATTGCAAGGAAACAGTATGTTAATTTAAGAGGCACCTGATTTTCTATGCATTCATCAATGACTGTGTCTGAAATTATTATTTTAATTAAATAAGAATCTGGCAAAACTATAACAAAAATTATTAAAATAGATGGTGTTGGCTTCATTTAACGTTTCTGTTTTGTTTTAGGATTTACTTTGATTGCAGCACTCATTTAGAATTTTTATATTTGTTGCTCTGAACCAAACTTTATCTGGTAGGCAGAGTTATTTATCTTGTTTTACCATTACACTTCCCAAACAGTCCTGTGCAACACTTAAATCCCTCCCCTTAATCGAAGCAAATAACAGAACTCCTTATGTCAAAATAAAGAGAATAAATGAAAAACAACATAAACACTCATGCAAACCATGGCAGTATTCAATACACACCAATAAATGGTTCCAATTATGCAGACAATAAACAAATATAATGAGACTGCTCGTGGACAAGCTAAAGACGATGCTCTATTCTAATATTATGACAAATTACTAATCATTACAGCGGACTGAATATCATTATTTGCACGCTTCACCATCGGCCTATTCCAAACTTCCCACAGCTTCCCGGGAAGCTCACTGCTAAACTGTAACAACTTCTCCTTGCCCCCGGCAGCAGCCGCCCCATTTTCACAGCAAAATTAAGGAAACAACCCGAAACGCCCCAAACGAAAGCGAAGGGCTCGGGAAGCTGCGCCCCGCCGGGGAGCGCCCGGAGCCGCCGCTGCCGCTCCCCGGAGCTCTCGGATGTCCCAGCCCGGATCCTCCGCGGTGCCGGGCCGAGCCCCGCGCTGTCCCCGCGGGACCTGCCCCGCTCGCCCCCGCTCACCCCCGGGGCCGCGATCGGGCCGGGCCGCGGATGGGGGCGCGGAGGGTGCGCGCAGCCCGCGGGGCACCGAGCATCGCCTCGCCAAGCCGGGCTCTGCCCTCTCCTCCTGAAGAGACGGTGGAAAACCTCGCCCCCAGCCCGGAGGCCCCGCAGAGCCACGCAGAGCCCCGCAGAGCCGCGCCGGGCGAGCTCGGTCCCCAAGGGCGCGCACGCTGCCCCGCCGCCCGCACCGCCGGCTGCTCTCGGGAACGGGACGTGTAATTTTCCCGTTCGGAGAAAGCCCCAAGGAGGGAAGAGGGGCTCACCCCGCACTGCCCGGTGTCTGGGCTCCGGCCCGGGCCGGCGGCGCGGCGGCACCGACGGGGCAAAGCGGCCGCGTCCCGCGGGGCCGTGGCAGCGCCGCCGCCGCGCTCGCCGCTCTTACCTTGTGTCGCCGGGAGCCCGCGGGGGCAGGGAGGGGGCAGAGGAACAAATATCCTTCAGGCGGCTGGAAGCAACATCTCGGCGTTAAAGGCGGGCGGAGGCCGCGGCCGTCGGGGTCCGGGGAGCGGCGGGCGCGGTGCGGGGCGCTGCACCATGTGCGGGGGGCGGCGGGGCCCGGGCGGGGGCTGCCGGCCCCGGAGGGCTCAGCGGCGGCGGGGCTCGGCGGGTTCCTGCCGCCTCGCCATCCCCGTCCCCTTTCGGCCCCTCCTGGTCTTATCGGCTGGCTTTGGGGCGGCGTGTGCGAAAAAAGTTATCGGGGAAGGGGGAGGAAGGATAAAAAAAAAGGAAAAAAAAAAAACACCTAAAACCCACACAAGCCTCTTCAGGAAGAGGAAGGGGGGAAAGGAAAAAAAAAAAAAAGGGGAAAAAGAAAAACAACAACAACAAACCCCACAGCGCACCGCTCAACAAAACAAACTTCTTTCACTTCTCCGCCGGGGATGGGAGAAAAGTGAGTGCGCGTGGGAGGGCGGACGGACGGGCGGCTCTCCCCCTCCCCACGCCCGCAGCCTGCCCGCGGCGCTGCTTCCCCGCCGCACCCCCGGGCAGCGCCCGGCCCGGCCCGGCGCGGCCCTCTCCGCCCCCCCTCCCCGCCCACCCCGTCGGGCCGTGCCCTCCCGCCGCTCCCCTTTCGGGCACTGTCTCTTTAAAGCGGGGCAGCCCCGGCCGCTCCGGCCGCCTTTCCCCCCCCCACCAATCCTCCCCGGCCCCCCCGTCCGGGGCGGCGGCGGCGGCGCTCCCGGCGCGCTTAAAGCGACAGCGGCCCCGCGGCCGGGGGTCACCGCCAGGTCGCGGAGCAGCGGCCCCGCGGCGGGGGCTCACCGGCAGCCCGCGGGGGCGGCCCCCGCCGCGCCCCCCCGGCCGCATCCCCCGCCCGGGGCCGCCGGTGCGCGGTGCCTCGGGCCTCGCCGCTATTTATTGGCCGCCGCTGCTCGCCCCGGAGCCCGCAGCCCGGAGCCCAACGGGGGCTGCAGCGAGCGGGAGCCGCGCTCGCCCCGACGGCTGCTCCCGGTGCTGGCGCGCCCGGCACGTTACCCGAATTGTCCCCGTCATCGCGTCACTCTGGTTATTAATAACGATATTTAATGAAATGCAACTTTTTTTTTTTTTTCTCCCCCCGGCCAGTTTCTGCGACGACCCCGTTTGGTGCCGCGGAAGCATCGCCCCGCTTGCCGCCGCTTCCTAAACGATTTAAAAAAAAATTTTTTTTCTCCTTTTATTTCTTTGGTAACGAATCCCATGAATGGAGCGGCGGGAGGCCGGGCTCTACCTGCCGGCCGGGCCCGCTCCCTCCCGCCCGGCTCGGGGCTCTCCCGGCTTCAATGGACCCGAAATCCAACCGAGCCGCAAAGCCGCAAACGTCCGCCAAGTTTGGAACAGCCCGCGTTCACTACGGAGAGATCCTCGCATATGTGCTTTGGGAAGAGGGCAGGGGAAAAAGAAAAAATAAGAGGGCTGAGCAGTATCTTTTATTGCACCATACAGAAGTGCCACCCACTTTTTTTTTTTTTTTTCGTGCAGATATATTTTTCAGACTAAAAGTGAATTTTTCTTCCCTGGGGGGCCAAGTGGGGCCGGGGAAGGAGAGCGAGGGGGAGGGCGAGAAGCCGAGTGACAGGAGATGCTGATGGATTCGTCTCAGCGGCCCGTTATCTGTGACATTGACCTGTTAGCTCAGATAATGGCTATTGTCCGAGGGGAGAGAGACGGGGGAAAAAAAAAACAACCAAAACCCGCACGCAGTGGTGGTAGGTAGGACAGGAAAAAAAGAAAAAAAAATCCTTTGTCACTAACCTCAAAAAACCCGGTGGGAGATTCCCAGAGCGCCCGGGCCTGGGAACCGGAGCCCGCCCGGTGTGCGGGGCCGTGGGTTCCTGCCCTCCCTCCGCTCCCCATTGTTGGGGTGGTTTTTTTCCTTCTTATTTTTCCTCCCTCTCTCTCTCTCTTTTTTCCTTTTTTTTTTTTTTTTTTTTTTTTTTAATTTAGCCATAAATTGGCCCGGCTCGCGCTATGAGCTGTTCTATTTTCTCCCTGTCAGGATGAGGGATTTGCTTTATGATGCATTGTGTATTAAATACAAGTAATCTGGGAAACTGATTGCTCGAGCCCATCGGCCTGATCAGAGCCCCCGATGGGGAGCCGGAGCCCCCCCTTTCCCTCCCCCTGGGCCGCGGCACAAAGGGAGGAAGCGCCGGTGGATAAACAAAAGCGGCTCCCGGTACCGGCGGGGCCCGGCCCGGCCCGGCCCGCTCCGCGGCTCGCCCGCAGCGCCGCCCGCCGCCGCTGGGTGGCGCTCGCCGCCGGGACACCGCCAGCGGGGCACCGCTCCCCTTTTTTAGGGGGGAAACCCCTTTTTTAAATAGTTTTCCTTCATGCAGCCCTCCCAGCGGTTCGGCTTTAATACGGAGGATGATGAAGAAGAGGGGGGGAAGGCTCATGCCCCTCAGCCGGGGTTGGGAGGCACGGAGGGTCAAGGCTGACCCTGCCTTCAGTCGGGACCTCCAGCATCCCCATTCCTGGATATGGATACACACACCAACACACATCAACACACCGCGATGTATTTCTTCTTTCAAGCGAAAACCTTTTAAACGTCTCTTGCCGCCTTTCCCCTCTCCCCTCAGACGGTTCGGTGGGCGCTTCAAGAGGCCCAGATATTTCCACAGGGTCCCGTTGGCAATTGTTTATTTAAAACAAGTCGCTCTATTAGTGGAGCAGTCAGGAGTTAGTACTCCAGTCTGCTAGTAATTCCCACCAGGCTGTAAACTGATGCCTCTTTTAAGCCTTTAACTTCATGGTCGTCCCAGAAGTAAAAGTTCTTCTAATGGAGACCCTATGGGCATCGTGCATTCCAGCACATCATTAAAGCAAAGCAAAGCAGCTCGGCCACAGCCAGATGAAATAACGGCACTGTCCACGTTTAATGGGCTTCCTGGGGCCAAACGCTGCCGAGGACAATGGGGGAAAATCAGACAAGTCGCTGGTGATTTTTTAAATACCGTAAATGTTCATAATATGTTAAATATTATCCTTTCGTTTGTAGACAAGCTGCTTCACAGCCACCTTTTCGAGAGGCGTTTAATGTTATATATCTCAAAGTGACTAAACACAACACTGAGCATCCTGGCTAACACTGTGATGAGTGTTTGAAACACTGGGTGAGTGTTTCAACGTGGAGAGGGAGAGGAAAAGCAAAGTGAAACAAACACAAAAAACAACGTTTTCCAAACATATCCAAATGCTCCAGGACAGACCTGGGAAACAGCAACAAGAACGAAAGGCAACACAGTTTCTGCATGTCAATTCCTCCCACCCCGTGTTGTGGATATCAACTTGAAAGGAAAAATAAAAACAGGTGAAAATACAAGTGTTGCTGCTGATTTCAGGGGGAAGAGTTAGATAATTTCCAGCACTTGATGAAGGAGTGGGGTGGGCATGGCAGTGCCCCCCACATCAGTGCCATGTCCCTGCTGCCCCTCCTGCCCTCACACTCTGCCTGGCTCATCCCTCCCAGCCAAAAGGCAGTTTTCAAGTGAGGGAGAGGAGGAGAAAATTAAAGGTAAAAAAAAAAAAATGTAAATAAGAAATTTCCCTTGGTCTGGAAATGGGCCCAACTGAAAGCATGTTAATCTCCACCTCAGTAATTTGGTTCTCCTGGAGAAGACAGAAGCCCTGCTGCTGTGCCCTGCACTTCATAAATCACGTCTTTATGTGGACAAGGTCAGGGCACCTAACAGCTCAGACATGGGCCCTTGCAGTGGCTCGGAGGGCTCCGGCATGTTTATTCTCTCGCACAGATCTCTGAGGAGCAGTCCAGCACGCTTCTAATTACTTTTGATTATTTTCATTTGCTCGGGTCAGGCTGGCTTTGCCAGCACTGCTGGAGGGTGGGTTTCCTCCCCCCGGCCCGGCTGTGGGATGCAGGGGGATCAGTGCTGTGCTCTGCACCCCTTCCCTTCCCCAGAGCACTGCAGGGCTCCAGGGGCTCACCCCACCACTGGAAGGGTCCCATTTTGACAGCAAAGCCTGGAACCTCCAGCTGAGTCAGGGACCTCCACAGATTGGGACATTTACCAGTGTGAAATGAGGGGCGTGCAGAAAAACACACATTTCCCCCCTGCCTCCCCTCCCAAAAGTACCTACTGCCTTCGGGGGAAAAAAATAAACGACCCTGTATCCTTGCAAAAAAGTTACAGCGGTGCATGTGCAGGCAATAAAAAAGTTGAAGGAGCTCTGCTCTGGCTGTGGGGACAGAGCTGAGCTCGGGGAGCACACAGAGCCCCAGCCCTGCACAGGCACAGCATGGCATGGGCTGCTCTCCCCAAAAGCTGAGCACTCACAGCACAATCCATGGGGATGCTCGGTGCCCACACAGGGGGATGCATGGCAGTGCTGGGGTCCACGTGTGGGTGAAGCCTTCCACAAGCTCTGCTGCACCCCCTCTTATGGTCTGGGACAGCACACAGCTGCCCAAATGCTGAGCAGAAAGGCTCTACTTCTTCTCTCCCATTAAAATGTGGGCTCTAAAGTAGCATGTTCCTTCATATCCTAATCTGAGCTTGACAGCACAGCCCTGTGTTCTTATCCTGGTGTGAATGAACCCTTCTGTCCTGTACCCCAGTGTGCCAGGGTCTCCAAAGGTGAGGATGGGCATTGGTGCTATTGCAGTGGTGGTACCCACACTCCTAGACCAGCTGGCTAATGTGTGTTTCATCAGGGACCACCTGGTGGGAAGGAGTTTTCTGGCAGACACCAAGCCATGCCACTGGGTTTTGAGCCTGAAACTTTTTGGATATTGGGTGTTACTGCAAACTAGGAGAAGGGAAATCACAGCAGATTTACCTACTTCATCAATCAGGAAGATGTAAAAATGTGTCAGTGGCTGGTATCTGGCTGTCTGGGTGATCTTACTCCTGTCATGGGGAGGAAATCCTGCAGACACCCTTCCTTGTGGCAGGACAAGATGTTTGCCTTAATGCAAACAAACCACAGCCCTCACAGCACACCCCAAATCTGATGCTGAGCTATTCAGTGCTGCTGGTCCCCATCTCTGCTGTGAACACACTCCTTGCAATGCCTTCCTCCTCCAAACCTTTCCCTAGCCCTCCCTGCCAAGGCCCGTGCTGTAGCACTGGATGCTGTTGCTGTTTTCCTTTGCAGTGCTCATTACTTCCATTACAGAAGAGTCTGGAAGCCCTCAAATCCAGCCAGGGCCATTCTCACCAAGTTGAGGTGGCCCTGCTGGATGAGTCTGGCACAAGTTTGGCTGTGGTAAAAGTCTGGGGAGAAACCCACATCAGCCAGCTTGTCTTAGCACCTACGAGAGCCAGGGCAAGGCAAGGCTGCCTGATGTGGCTGTTGGCCTCCTGTCCACTCAGAAGCTGTTTTCCTGTGCTTCACCTTTCTCATGTTTTGAAAGTATGCCAAAATCCTGGAGAATCTGGGAAGTTCCGCTGGCAATGCCCTTGTTCTGCATTGCCCTGTGTGCTGGGCAGCCTGGAAGGCTCTTTTCTTTCTTAACCCACCAGGGAGTGAAAGACCTTGAGCATAGCCCTCCAAATCCTACCAACATGACCAAAAAAGGACCTGTTTGGGTTTTTTTATCACTCTCTCATTCATCCTTGTTGAAATACAACGGAATAAATCCCTCAGGTTTGTACCCACTCCTGCTTCCCATGATTTGCTCATCTGGAGATGGAGCAGGGGGACCCATGAAGCCAACAGAGGGTCCATGGGGTGGCCAGAGCCACCCAATGGATCTGCTGCTTCTCTGCCTGAAAACACAACTTCTAGCAGAAGCTGCCCTAAAAATGGAACATCCCTAAGAAATACTCCCTGAGAAGGCATAATATCCAGGAGGGAGGAAGAACAATATAAGAATTTTGCAGACTTACTTTGTACGTGCATAAGAATTCAACAAGGTTCAATTAACCCTCAAATTTTTCCAATTTTTTAATTTTCAAGCCTTCTGAATTGACAGATAATTGGAGGGCCTCCTTTAGAAGACCACTTCCAATCCCAGAGCCCTCATGGCGCGTGAAGAGCCATGCAGGGAGGTTGTGTGGGAGCAAGTCCTGGGAAACCATTTGGGTTTTCATGATCTGAAAGCAAAATTTGCAAGCCAAAAGGATGAAGAAAATATGGAAGCAAGGAAAACGCCAGGCCAAAGGAGATGAAGGGGTTAAACTACAGAACTTTACACAATAAGAATTAATGTGATGCATAACAGGTAATTCTATTTTAATAATCAATTTTAGGAGTGACTGGCTATTTTCAAAGCATTCCTGTTGTAGCCAAAGTTTTAACTAGGCGTGCGAGAGTGGGCATAAACACCTGTGGACTTTATAAGAGTAAGAAGCAATTTATCACCCAATAAAAAGTCAAACACTCATGTTAAAATTTTCAGGTTCGCATTTGCTGTTTTAAGTGTCACATGTGTGGATGGTTCTGGGGGAGGTTCAGAAGGAGTGGATGCACATCCTACACACAGAAACACACGTGCACACAGCCTGCTCTACAGCAGGGAAGAAAACCTGCCTGAAAGCTCCAATGTAACACTTTCATCCCTCGCACGTTTTGTGTTAAACCCGTTGTGATCATCGACCGGAGTTGTCTAAAACCTGGACTAAATGGGCATTAAGTCGGTTGCCATATGGAATTACTGCCATTCGATTTTCAGATAAACCACAAAACTTGATGAACTAACATTGTTCCAGCTGAATTAACTCATCATCCCCAGGAAGAGAAGGCTGTGGAGGGAAGCGAGGGCTCTAATAGCGATGATTAATCCCGCTCCTATTGCAAGGCACTCACTGCAAGTGCAGAGATGCCCTGCCAAAGGCAGGCTGAGGATCCACCATGCTTCCCAAACATCTGCCTTGCCAAGCCCTGATGGCAGGGTTAAACATTATTTACATGTGCCTAGGAGAGGGAGAATTTTTTTGTTACAAGCTTGTGATGAAACTATAAATACACTAAAATCCCCGTCAACGGTTCAAGTCATGCTTGGTAGACAAATCCAGGGGCTGAAATTCAGGAATGTTAATTTATTCAGCTGGCGGAGGAGCATGCAAAGCTGATCCTTATCCCGTACTGGGGCAATCTCCCTGGGATTGAGCCATGGAGTGTTTGGGCAGTGTTTGCCCTGTGTTAAGGGCTCAGGCTCCCCAGCCCTGGTGGGCAGAGCCCTTGGTGTCCCCCAGCCTGGCTGTGCTCAGGCTCCTGAGCTGTAAATGCTTAACTGGCCCTGTGTGAGCTCTGCAGCCCACCTGGGCGTGCAGGAGAAGTGCTGCTCCACATAAATTAGTCACACATGGGCAAAGGTGCCTGATGCATTTGGAAAAATCTTACCCCGAGAGCTACCTGGTTTGCTCTAAAAAGATTTCTGCTCATCGGGAAAATTCAGGGCAGGGAGTGGGGAGAATATATTTGGTGCAGGTGTCCAAATAAACCTGTCCTATAACCCATGGATCACAATGGGTTATTAATGAAATAGCTGTGAACATCAGCGTATCCTTGTGGCAGATTTCTTTCATAAATGAGTTGAACATTTTCCAATTTCAGGAAAGTGCTGCCACCTATAAACTTGGAGATTAAGGGCTTTTTCCCCTAAGACTCAGATCCCTCGGGGCACTTGTGTTCTGGCATGCATCCCTTATTTGCTGAAGAAATTTCAAACTTGGTAATTTAGCACCATACTGATAAAACAAAGTGGGGAAGGAAAAAAAAATGCAGCAGTTGGGCATGCATGTGAAGGAGGAGAGAGGTGAGTGGTACAGCTTCAGGCATTTTTCTGAGGTTTTTTGGGTTTTTTTTTTATCCACAAGCCATACTGCAGATTTTTTGTGAGATTCATAGAGAAAACATTCCCAAAATACAACATATAAGGTGCATATCAATCCGCAAGCTGAGGTTTGCAGATGCAAAATGACCTGCAGAATTTGAAGCAGGACGGAAGCTGTTTATAACCATTATTTTCCATATAATTTATTTAAGCCTAAAATGTTGGGCTGAATTTGCCACTAGCAGAATTATGAATATTAGTATTATTAGCATTACAGCAGCACCTAGAAGTCCAGTGGAAACTGGGACCCTTTGTGGGTAGAAAAATAATAAACATGAGACTGTCCTGAAATCTTATGGTTGGCATGGATGGGATAAAAAGTGTGCCAGATGGGAAGATTACCATTTTATTTTTACAGATGGAATACAGAGTTCTGCTCATGGAGAAAATCAGTGGCAGATTCTCATGCAATATTTTCACATAATTTTCATTCATTGAGGAGTTGTTTTTTATTCCTTTTCTTTGAGTGCAATGAACAGAAACTACTCTCTGCCTGCTGGTACTTACAGCTTCTCATGGATAAATAATGGGAGTCTGCTTGGTCACTGCCAGTTAAAACAGGTCTGCATGCTTCAATATGGCTCATCTGTAGCAGAAATTCTACTTTATCTCTCCCTTTTTAGCTAGGAAAACATTTTAGCCTTGGAAATGAGCAGTTGATACTTTGGAACAGATCTTTAAACGTAAGCACATTGCGCTGATTGGTGCCATAAATGAAAGCCCCTCCTATGGAAGCAGTTTTGGGGGTGATACGTCAAACTCTGCCTTTGGCTTTTGTGGCAGAAATGTGAAACGGAGTTCATGATGTCAGGTCTTGTTGCTAGGAGTCCCCCAGCAATCATGCAAGTGCTGAGCATGAGATGGATCATGATCCCCATCAGGAAGAGGGGGAGAAACTGCCCCAGCCACTGCGCTGTGTGCTCCCAAACCTCACTGAGGGGCTGCAGAAAGCAGCAGGGACTGGGCCTGTGCTCAGACACAGCTTTTTGGGTCCATGGAAGCTAAATGGGGCAATGTGTTAAGAACAGATGTCTTTCCACCAGGAAGGATTTCAGAGACTCCATGGTCTGTCCTGCTGAGAATCCAGTACAGTAAATACAGCACTAAAGATAATTTCTTTCCTTATGCTTCCCTGTGCTGGAATGCTCACATGGGACAATCCAGGGGATCCACTGGGCTAAGGAGCTGTTGCAGGACGTTTTGGCTGAGGAAGGTGCTCATCTTTGTGGGCTTTTCAAGGAGTCATAGTGAGATCTGGGCTGTCACACATTCCCCAGCAGCTCCAAGTCCTGAACACAGCACTGACCTGAGAGCATTGGGGCTGAACTGGTGGCCAGAAGTGTGGATCAAGCCCAGACAGAGTTCCATTTCCACACAAGATTCCTGTCAATTCTGGGGTCAGACAGGGCACTCAGACCATCCTGGGCTGTCCCAGGGCTGTGGATGGAGGAGCTGCTCCAGCTCTGGACAAAAGTCAGTCCTGGATCCTCGCGCTGCCTCCAGCTCCAGAACCAGAGGGCTGCAGCACAGTATTTCAGTGCTATATTTGTGAGCCCTCCAGAAATAAATGGGAGCTAGAATCTGTCCTGCCAGGCACTGTGAGCAGAACAGAAGCTCAAGCCAGTTGTGTGTTGCACGAAGGACATCTATCAGCTTGGGTGATAAAGCAAGAATATCTGTCACGATATGAATGACCACAATTTTCCCTGGAGCTTGTGGTGCATTTAACAGGGCTATAAAAGATGAAAGTGGGAGTTATGAGGGCTCATTAGCACTTCAGAATTACTTAATTATTTCATTCTCTAAATTAATCCATGAATTTTGTCTCAAATGGAAAACAGTGGGCTTAGATCAAGGTTGCTGTGGACCGGGAAATACTTCAATGAAAAGAAGAAACTGAATTGGTTTGAATGATTTATAAAATGTGAGGGTTTCATTCCAAAATATCATTTATATGCCCAGAAATCTACGCAGCAAATCTAATCCAGCAAAGGAAAATGAACATTCTCAATCCATGAATAAAGATGAGAAGTAATTCTGCAGCAGATTCAACCTGTGCCTGCCTATGTATGACAAGTAACTGATCTGAAGCCTTTTTACACATCTGTTAGGTGTGTATTTACCCTGAGTTTAGGAGACAAAATTTGGGAAAAAAGAATATGACAGTAAGCTTCAAGAAAGCAATAATAATGACAGCTACTCCCCACACTGAGTTAAACACATCCTTCCTTCCTTCACTGATGGGAAAGGAGGAAGAAGGTCAATGTCAGAAGCAAAGACTGACAAAAACCCCAAAACTCCAGTCAATCCTTTTGCTTTTTAAAGAGTGCACCTCCACCAGTTTTAGGGGTACAAAAAGAATAACAGAGAAATGGAGTTTATATGAACAGGGTATAGCAAAGACCACAAAGAGTGTGGTGACCATGGATGATGTTGCTCCAGGTGATTCATTGCACCTCCAGTCAGTAGCCAAGTGTCCAGCAGACACATCTGAAGTGCAGTGACCCTGGCTTGCATGAGTGAGGCCAGTGGTAAAAGCAAATGGAAGTTAAAATGAAAGATGTATATTTTTAGAAGAATTTGTAGTGTTTGGACTCCAGCTTTAGATGGCTCAAGAGTATTTTGTAAGCCAAAAATCTGTTCTTCGCTTCTGGTTTGTTGATTAAATATACTTGTTACCAAGAACTTCAAGCAGGAAAAAATTTAAAAGAGACTTCAGCTATGATATTGTCAGCTTCAGTTGCAGCACTGAACAACTAAAACATAATAGCTCTTCAGATTCTCAAGTTATTCCCACTGACTGCCCTATAATCAGCATGTTAAATCTGGGCACCTCTTCAGGCACAGTTATTTGTGTGATATATACAGATCGATGCCTATTGATTTTATAATTTTGATTCATCTCTATGCAGTGATTCGGTTTCACATCATCTTATTTATCAAGCTTTTCTCCGTGCCTTTGCTTCCAAGCTTCCTGACATTTCCAGGCCACTCGAGGAGGGTCCCACCACAACCACCACTTTTGCCCCTGCACACACTGTCAGTGGGCACTCACTTGGTCACATTGCAAGGAATTTTGTATGCAAAGAGCTGGGTACCAAGGGTTGTTAATGCATGAGGGTAAGGTTCATAAATCTCCTTGGCTAATGCCACAGCCCCACTGCCCCTGCTGGATGTGGAGCCACTTCCCCTGGAGGCTTTGCCACCCCAAAGGACTGAGTGCAGCCACGTGTTTCTTACCCTGTGGCCATGAAAGCTAAAACTTAAGGCATCATTCATGCCTTCACACTTCCCTTTGTGCTGGCTTATGAAGACACGAGGGGGATAAAACTTTGCACCGAATATTAAAATTTGTTCTTTTAACCCCTGGGGGTGTTTTGGACCTGTGCTGGTACCTGAAGCCCTTCCCCACTGCGGCTGCTCCTGTGGACACAGCAGCAGACTGAGCAGAGGAGCTGGCACAAGAAGCCCAACAGTGACTGATTAACAGCAACCTTCTTGGCACACTGGAGGAAACCAACCCCACTGCTGCTGCCACAGGGCATCAGGGAAATCCTGTTAACCTCATAAATGCAAACGACAGCAGATTAACGAGCGCCAGTGATGCCACCATTCCCTCTGCTCACACCACTTCACATCACAAAAAACTGTGTCTGGACACACAAGAGATGCCCCAAATAGACTAAATCATGATTTAGCAGCTCATGTCTGCCCAAATCCAGCTCAGTGGGACAGCCCAGGTCTCGTGCTGCTGGCAGGCCTTTGGCAGCACCGCGGTGGCTGGCGGTGACAGGATGTGGTTAAAAACCATCTGCTGAAATTCATGTGCTGAATGAATCGAAGGCAAACAGGAGAAACTTCTTTGTGTTCAAAATGCCCAACAGAAAGAACTGAGCTCCCTTCCAAAGCAACTATTTCCAAATGTTTTCCTAGAAGGTGCTGAAGGCAGCTGGGACGTACTGCATCTGTGAAATGGGAGTTATTGGGGTGGATGCCTTTGAAAGGGAAACAAAAAGGATTGATGAGGACTAAACATTTCAGGGGGGCTCACACACTCCAGAAGGATAGAAGCATGGGCTAATTACAAAATAAGACCTATCACCATGCAAAAATAAATGACTTCAGAAATAGCTTTAGATATCATGTTAAAAGCACCTTTGGGAACACAAAGATGCTATGCTAAAAACAGGAGATCTAAAGAGCTGTTATTACACATCCATTACGTTTTCGGAGCTGTCACATTTACTTTTTGAAGTTCTGTACACATGATACAGCAAGGCAAAACATTTTATGTACCATAAGAAATTTGAAACAATGTTTAATGTTCAGAAGATAAAGTTAACAAAACTACACTTCAGTGGCTTTTTTATTTCTCTATTTTACGACCTTTCGAGAACTTAAGAGTAAAAGGAAACAAGAAGGAAGGATAAGCAACAATACTCTCCTGCTTGCTTTTTTCTACATTGCTGATCAGAGCCCAAGAAATCATAATAAAAAATGTCTTCTTTTTAACGTCTAAATAGGAGCTGTTGAAACACGGATGGTACAAAGTGTTTCAGGATGGAAAGCATTTGTTCCTCTTGCAGCTATCAACAGTCATATGTTACATGATTTTCCGATTTTTCTCCCTGAAATTACAGAAGCCTATCACGTCTTCACGACCATTTGGAACAGTTTTTCTGCAGTTTCTGCTTTTTCTAAAACCAAAACCAGCTACCACAATGACTCGCAAGAACTGTTTCTACAAGCACCAGGCAATTCAGATTATTGACATTTTCTCTGTTCCTTCTAAACATCCTTGGTTATATCTTGATGAAATCGACAGTGATAAGTACTGAATTTATTGGGCAGTGATCCCCCCACAAACTTTCATCTGGCTGGATGCAGCTGCTGTGATCACTGATGTTATAGCACAAACACACACACAAAATTCACTTCCTAACCCAAGCAACCACTTCAAATTCAAGTTGCTCATTTCCCTTGGAAAGAGAAAGCAACCACAAGCAACAACAACAAAAAAAAAGAGTGAATGTGATGGGAGATTGATGTGAGTTTTAGAGCATGGTGTAGTTCACTAATTTATTGGCCTAATGAAGAAAAAATTGATATCTGAGTGGCATGAGCTACACCAAACACAGCGTCCTGCCAAACCTACATTAGATGGAAACAGGTGCTTAGTTTAAACTGTCAAAATCTTCCACAGCAGAACATCTATGCTGCTTGTTGCTAGAGGGTCTGGTAGAAAGTGAGGTATTATTTCTGCTGGTTTCAGGAGGAAGATGCAAGGGAAATAGCAAGAGCACCAGCAAAGTTTTATAAAATGTATTTCACAACATATCTTGAATGTGCAATCATTGAACATTTAAAAAATCCTATAGCTAAAAGACTATATTCAAATATATTTTGAACATTTTTTGACTTCTGTTATTTCTCTCAATGACAGACTTTTCTTCCCTTAAACTAGAAGTTTCAATATCTAATATCTATTTCCGTATCAATATCTAATGTCTTCTATTACCACCCTGCAGATTTACTATCCGTGATTCAGAGGAAAGTCTGAGCAAACCAGAAGGGATTTTAAGCTCTAGAATATGTTCCTGCAATCTAAGTTAATGTGGTCAAATTCATTCCTGATAAAACTTCACTGAGCATTTTGGGGGTTTTTTTTACTAGGGGAGAATTTGCATTTGGATGGATTTATTCCTGGCATGAATTTCAATGTTCAAATACAACTACTTACGGTGACACCTTTTGACTAAAACCAAATTTATGGGGGGAAAAAGATGGGTGAGTGACTCAGGAACAGCCTAATGGTGTTTTGAAGGATGATATCCATGCAGGATATCTATCCTGCATGGATATCATCCTTCAAAACACCATTAGCACCTCCTTAAGCACCAAAGCACCTCCTTAGCTGACAATATGGCTTTCTTATTATGGGAAAAGGTACAATAAGTTAGAAGGTGCCTATAGCAGAGCAGCAGGATGCAGCTCCCCTCCCCTGTGTTTGAGACCAGAAAACCTGCTTCTTTATGATATTCCAAACACTTCTAACAGTAAACTCTGCAGGGAGCTCGTGTCACTGGTGATTGAAAGAGCAAACAGCCCAGGGATGGAGCAGCATCCAGTGAAGGGGAGGAACCCCATCCCACCAGGACCTCACTGGTGGTGTAATGGGGTTGGGGATTGCCTGGGCATTTCAGGTGAAGATGGAGTTAATGTATGAGCCTTTAAGGAAAGATCTTTAATGACCCACCAGCCCTCTGAGACTTCCCAAACCTGAAAGGACAGCTCCATACATGTAACCATCACGTGGGCTCAACATGGACCTGGGGAAAGTGTCACCTCCTGAATCACAGGGGATGCTTCCAGTAACATCAATATTTTCCATGGAGGTCCCCCAGCCAGCCCTGCCTTGCCCCAGCCCTGCTTGGAAGGTCTTCTAGGGCTGTAGCAAAGGTGGTATGGCTGGAGACCAAGTCAAGGCATTATTTTATTTTGTTTTGGTTAGCAGAGTTGATATTTGGTCAAAGGCTCCTAGCTGTGAAACGATGAGGAGCTGCCAATTTCTAAGCTAAATGTTGTACATTCATATCCTGCTACCACTAACTCCATTATGATTAGTCAGGAGTGAACTTAGAAGGTTCAGAAATAACGTTTGGATAAACATCCCCAAATTTTGGATGCTTATCTGAGCCTGACCCAAACCCCCTGAGTATGCAGAACTGAGCTGAAAATCTGGCAAGAATGTTAATTTCCACACTTTTCATTTCTCTCTTGAAGGTTATATTTGCAGTTTAAGATATTTCCTTTAATTGGAATTAGCATAATACATTATTTCCCTATGGTGAGAACAGCTTTTCTCTAGTTACTCTGCCTGCTTGGATTTTGTCCAAGGAAGTACAAAAGGGGATAAAAGTGAACATGAAAATCCAAAGTAAATAAGTGAACCAAACTCTTTAAACCCCACAAATGGGTAGATTCTGCTAAAGGCTTCCCAGAAAATAAATTACTTGGTCCAACCCTAAAATGATGCTCTTCCTTTTTAGTGGGGCCTCTGTACTGGTGCCAGCCATATTCCTGTCACATGCATTTGGTAAAAATTAATAAGTAATAATTATTTATGCTTTGGGTAATTTTGTGCCCTTTCTTTTCTGGGGTATATCACTGCTTCAGATAGCATCTGATTTGTTAAATTCTATTAATAATCAACACCTACAAAAATAGTGCCACGTACGGTGAGTCTTTGGGGAGCTTGGAGTAACAATCAATAAGCAACTGACCTTGCAAAATTTGCAGCTTATAAGATGCCAGCTCTATGTGTTTACTGAATTCTGTGACATTTTCTGTGCAAGTGTGGTATTTCAGCAACCTTCAGATGAGAGGAACTTCACATCCAGGTTGCACACGGGAGGCCCAACCTGCTGTAGGGAAGACCCAGGTGTGAATCCAGCTGCTAGACCTGACCTCACTGCAGACCTTGGGGTGAAGGCTCTAAGATGAAAACCCTGCAAACACCCCAAGTGAGGTTCTTTCCAAATTAACCTCTTTGCAAATCAGCTGGTGATGCGAGGCACATTCGGAAGGACACGGGTGACCTCAGACCCTTTCGGAGCGCGGGGCTGGGAAGGTCGTGTCAGCCCCCAGCTGCTCACCCTTCCTCCTGCCACTCTTCCCAGGCACAACTAATGATAGCAGCAGCCTGTGCCTGTGTGGGGGGATAAGCACATGGACACATCCACACACCTCCGCAGACCCGAGTGTTTGCCCACATTTAATAACGGGCAAAACAAATAAAAATGAGTATTGACACGAATGCCTGTTACCCAACGCTCCCAGGGACGGAGAGCAAGGCCAAGTGCTATTCCAGGAGCAGTACTCAAAAATATTCCTCTCCAAGCTCAAACCCAGAACATGGCACGGAGACCAGCTTGAGCAGCGAAACAGAAACCCAGCCTGGTGTTTCCCAGCTCCTGCTCCTTATCAGGGAGATCTGGGCAGGCTGCCGGGCAGTGGCCGAGGGCTGCGCTGCTCCTCCCTGCCAGCCGGGACGGGGCCGCTGGGGAAAGGAGAAAATGTCATCCAGCCCCAACACAAAGGGCAAGATGGTATCTCACTGCTGGCCTGGTGAAGTCATCTACTAGGAAAAATATATTTAGCTGTTCCTGGGCAGTCCCCAGGAGGCTGCAGAGCTGGTTTGATACCAGCCTTGTTCACCTGCGCCAAAGCGCTGCGTGAGACACTCACGGCTGTGGCACAAAGAGGCAAACAATGACAATTGACCCCCATGCCAGTGACCCCCAGGAACACTGTAGGAAGGGGGAAACACACTCCTTACACAGCTGGGAACATGCCAATATTGGAGATGCCAGCCTGATCAAAGAAAACAACCAGGATCATCCAGAGACATAGCTGTAAAGTCAGCAGAAACACCCCAAAGTGAAGAGCAAGGTATGAAATATTCCCACCATGAAATCCTGACTCCACTGAGGGCAATAGAAGAGCCATGACTGCCTTTTGGACAGAGAGGGCAACAATTCAAGTGTTTGTTTAGCCGTCAGAGAAGGAACATTACTTGGTGTACAGCCCACATTGCTTTGTGATAAACATGTTATAAAACAGATATTTGCACAGACTGCATACAATGGGGAAGTCACAGGGAAAGGTGGGGTTGGAAAATGGGTTTATAAAATTATAAAAATGCCATGGAAGAGAACAGGCTGGAGGATGGTGGCAGTTCTGTTCTCCTGGCTCAGCATCCTGAATTTTGTTGTTTCTTCTTGCTGTTTCTTCTGTCACTTTACAATAATTTTACAGTTGAACTCATCATCTGGCACTAACCAGAGTCGCCCTTTTTAACAGCACCGTAAAACAAACAATCAAGAAGAATTTGTCTCTGCAGCCATGTACTTTATAAGGCACAAGTCTGAATAAATATGTAACTGTTCACACCCTTTGAGAAGTGCTGGAACAGGAACACACTGAACCCAGAGCACTGATTTATATCTAAGGCAACACTGACTCCAAAATAAGAGTGAAAATGCAGGTTAGATGGATAGTAGGTGCTACAAAGAGTAATTGCTCTCTTGTTTTACACCTTGGAGAGCTGTGTGGGGTGGGCAAGAGCCCAAGACAAGATAGAAAACATCCAGCTTGAAGCATGGACTGGAAACAAAGGAGAGTCACAGCTCATCCTACCTGATCAAAAATACCATTCAAAACCATAATGTGCACTATAAATCAAGATGAAGGGTGAGAGGCTTGTCTCTCAAGAGGCTTTTCTCTACTTTCCTGGTAAGGCATGGAGCCCTGCCAAAAACACACCAGCCCTGCCTGCAACGCCTGAACGGCTCCGTGGAGCTGCATGGCCACTTGCAATGCATGAACTCAATCAGCTGAAAGGAGCCTCTGAGTTTAATTGTGTTAATAAAAAGAAAGTTATGCATCCTCACTGACCACAGGGGGAAAGTTGGCAAATGGTTTGAGATCCTATCTTCTAGATTTCTCCTGCACAGGCTGGGAGAGCAGGGAGGATTACTCCTGGGCAGCCCTCTTGGGCACAGCAAGCTGAATTTTAATAAATGAGCAAGCAAACAGGCTATCTGTGTAATTTTTTTATACACACTGTGATTAACTTTGTGAAATTCACATGACAAATAATAATTAGCCATTGCACTCTAAACCCTCATTTCCCAATGCTCAGTACCAAACCGAAGTAGCCACATGTTTAAAGGACTTTGCCTCTATTCTTAATGTCAAAATGTAAAAAAAAGGAGTTAATTTTGGAAGGGAATTATTACAGTCAGGTTGTGTGAGATTCACTCTGATGCACTCTAAATGATGTGTTAAATGATGATTTCCAACAGAGCCCGCAGCAGAGAGTTTGTTTGGAATGACATTTGTTGTGGCACCAGTGGCCACTGCAAAGATGAATTTATATATACACTTAAAGCACCTGCCTGCAGAGGTGTCGCAGAGAAGTTCTGCATGAGCAGATGACAACAGATATTTTGCAAGCACTCACTCACTGAATCTGTGCTCCAAAATAGCAACAAAAAGGTTGTCTAGAGCACTTTCTCCACTTCTTTCATGAAATGCATGCAACCACACTCTCTGCTGTTGTTATTGAGCATTACATGGTGATTTCTTCAGCAAATAACACTCCTTCAGCAAATCAGCCACACTGCTGTGGTTTCTTGCAACTTGTTTAAATTTTAGTTGTGCAGGTTTTGCAGAACTGCTTGTCTTGGCTACATGATTGCAAGCAGTGACATTTATGAATTAATATAATATTTGAAATTCTAGTAAGATCTATTTAGGCAACAGCATCTACACAAACAAAGCTCTGATGCTCTGAGATTAGCAGCATACTGACAGAAAGATAACCTGCACGAAGGCTGAGTAAGGAGCAGTGATGGATTTGCCCACTTTTCTTTCAGTCTGTTGAGGAGCCCTTCCCAGTGAAGTCACTTCTTTACCCTGCAAACATTGAGCTCCGGTTTTACAGCTCTGTGATTTTAGATAAATACAAGTGTCCATGTCAGGAGACAGATGCCACCTCCCCTGAGGACAGTGATCACAGTCAGAACTCCTCTGGTGGGGTTCCCTTTGTTGTTTTGCCATCAGGTGACATCTGCCTTGCTGTCCCTTCCCTCTCACACATCCCAAATGTGCCACCCTCATGCCAAAATAGTTTGTGGAGTTTCCCATCTTGTTACAGTGACCAGGACCCAGCAGGATGCTTTCCACCAAACTCTTCCTCAGTTTCTAAGGCCTAAGATGCACTGAGAGTGAGAAAAGAATGGGTTTTTTGAGCTGACAGCCCTCCTAAAACCCCATGGGATTTGCATGGCAAGAGCAGCTTCCACCAGTGCACAACACCAAGTGGTTTCCCAAACAACACCCAGCCTTTATGCTAAAACCAGTTGTGTCTGAAATGCCTGCTGGGTTCAGCTCATACACAGCCAAAACTCAAGTCTAACTTCCCAAGTGCTGTCTTTGCTCTCAGATGCTTTTTTCTTTACTGGTTTTCCACTGTCTGGCATTTACAATATACCCGCAGAGGTGGAAAGGTTTATATTTACCGCCCTTTCCTATCAAAGCTGCTCTAAATTTAAGGCACAGTGCTGTTTCCATTTGGAAATTTTCTTTGCACGAGCCATTTACAAGAGCTTTACAAGCCATGGTAAGCCAAGACCTCTCCAATTTCTCCAGTTTACTGCAAAGGAGTCTGGCTGGCATGGAGAAGGCTCCACCATCCCACCCAAAGCCCAGCAGGAGGACAGTCACTGCTGCCTATGGACAGCAAAGCTGCAGGTAGGGACAAGGGAAGGCTGGGAGGCAGTGGAGGTAGAAATCAGATTTCTACGTTCCAAAAGTCTTTTCTGCCATACAGAGCTAGCCTGACTTCTGGCAGTTTCTTCAGTTTGCATGGGATTGATGGCAGAATTAACAAGTATACTAATTAAGTCCTAAATACATCTGAAAACATATACATAAATATACCTAGATGTCTGCTAATAATGGTGTAAAGCTCTTCAAACCTTGGTACAATTTATTTCTGAGCTCGCTATGACCCTCACTGCTACTGTTTCCATCATCTGGTATGGGACACACAAATGACCTTCCACTATAGCCCTGGTCAGCAGAGGTTTGGTGCCAGCTTTGCAGCAAGAAATCATCATCTAATGGCCTCAACTAGGGCTGAAAGCCAGAATTTGCTGCCATTTACTGTTGGCCTGAAGTGGTTACTTCTGTGAGCATCACATGCTGCCAAGCAGAGGTAGCACCAAGCACATAGGAGATTTTGGGAAACTGGAGAGGATTTGGGTACTCAGTCCAGCTGGCTCTTTGGAAATTAACAAATTAATACCACTTGGAAAGAAATTAAAGTAGGATCATGCCATAGCAAGGAGAACTGAAGAGGAGTAAGAGGTGGGAGGGCATTAGGAGCAGCAAGAGAAAGGCCAAGGAGGGCCCCTGGAGAGAGCAAACAGGGCTTTCCCGGGGCTGGGCTGGGCTCAGGACCACTTCTGGCTGCACTTGATGGCTTCACAAACACCCAGCACAATACAGGAGTGTAACACAAGCCTCAGCTCCTCGAGATTAGCCACGGCTGGGAAATAATGTTATCGCTCCCCATTATGCTTCAGGAGCCCTTGAGAAAAAGTCCCCAAAATTCCCACGAGCTTTAAACGAAGGTGAGATTTTCCCCTGGTGCCCATCCTCCCTTCCTAGGAAGCCTTGTGTTCTGCATGTGTCACATTTTCTTAGTTTTTGCCCAGCCATGGATGAGTTCAGCCTTTTGCACAGCAGTTTCACTCTCTATGAAGATGCTGCTCCTCTTTCACCATCTCTCACTCTCTTCTTAGATAAAGTTAGGGATCTAGGATTTTCCTGCTGGGTCAAAACCCAATCTCCTTCCTCACAGGGGCTCAATTTAACTACACATCACTCTGCCAGACGGTGACTGTTAGTACCACCCAGTTTCATTAGTTATCAAGGGCTAAAGTTGCACTTCGAACCGTCATCAATCAGTAGGAAAAAATACGCATCGAATTAAAACTTCCAGCAAACTCCAACACCTTAGGGCTTTTTCCTTTTACAAGCAACATTTTCTTCCACTGAAAACAGAACTACTTGTGCAGGTGGTTTTTAAACACAAACAGCTGCTCCATGGAATTGCAGTTGGGGAAAATTATTCAGGAAAAAAAGGCAAAGGCAAAGCCATGGGTGTGGAGCAAGAATCTATAGTGCCCCAATTCCCAGGGAAATATAGGAAGGGAAGAGAAACCTAAGACATAAACAGTAAGTGGAATTTCCATTGCACTGGTCCCAATAAACACGCTGGTTTTGGGGGAAGGAAGGTGGGATCAAGGGAGCAGAGTGAGGCAGTAGGTGTTGTGAGGGAAAGCGTGGTGGAGGGTTACGGCTCGTAAAAATCCGCTTCATCTTTCAGTGTCAGAACAATGCCCGGGTGTATGGTGGGCTGTGTTATCAGCCAGGGAAGCAGAGCAAGGCTGGGATAAACAGCACCAGACAGCCAGGGGTTTGTGGTCATGATTTACTCCTGCCTTCCCAGATAGTTCCTCCTTTCTTTCTGCTCTATTTCTGTTGATCTTTCCATCTTTTAAAAGGTTCTGTAGGCCATAGCTGCTTTTAGCACTGTTGCCATAATTTTAATTACCAACACAATATTTTTGTCTGTACAGAATGTTTTCCACCACGATTTTTTCACTACCATGATCACAGACAAATATTCCTGTTTTTTTCCTTATTCCATTACTTTCCCCTGGAATGCCTCTCTTCTATCTATGAACACTTTTATCCCCTCATTCTCCTATGCATCCCCTCAAATAAAAACTTCACTTTCAGGGCACTTTGGTGTGTGCCGTACCTGTGCAGGGACACAATGACAACTCCCTTTCCAATTACAGACTGCAGAGGCAGCCCTTGAAACTCTGCATTTTCTCCAGCCCTGCCCTCCAGACAGAGGAGGCTTTCCCTGCAAACACCCCCAAAGTTATTTCACCAGTTTCCTCCCAACTCTCCTTCAAATTCCTCTTTAAATTCATAAGGATTAATCTCCTGGTATGCTGCAGCTGCTGTCAAGATGACAAGTTCTGGGTTTCCTCCTCTCTTATATGCATCCATTAACGTTCTCTTGGATTGAAAGATCTTAAAGCAGAAACCGTCTTCGTGCCCTTTATTCCCCACCCAGTCTCCTGGCTTTTTCTGTCCTTGTGGTGAAGCCCCAAATTTTTTGAGTAAAGACTGAAAAAAGCGATTCCTTAAATTTTGTACACATAGGAGAGGAATGACCTCAAGTAATGCAAGCAAGCCCAGAGCCACCTTCCATCTGAGCAAGCATACTGTCACTGCAATAAGGATCCCATTTCTTTTCCTGGTGCTGAGATTGTATAAAATACTTCATGCACAGACATGAAGATGGAGTCTCACCTTGGGATCTGCATTCCAGGAAAATCACATTTCCTGGAGAAGAGGTGCAATGAAAGCCAATCTGATGCTGCTGAAGGCCCACATGGAACTTGTTAGTTCCACCATTATTTTTCCCCTCCTCTATACTCTATAATGCTAATGTTCTTTGGAGGCAAGGATTTTGCAACAGGATAAGCTCTTTTACCACTCTGAATCAGGCCAGTGGTATCCCAAACTGGGAGAGCCTAAGTGCCAGATAGACCTGGAAGGTGTGCAATGCTTGCAGCAGACAAATCAGTAGCAAAACCTTAAACATTCAGGAGGAACACAGAATAATCAATTGGAATATTAACGTGCTGGTAAAATGATTAAAGTTTGGCGTTACACATATTTCCAAATGTACTGACACTTCATTCTCATAAAGACCAGCTCAGTTATGTTTGATTTGTATTCATATCCTATAATGTGAATATATTTGCTCAAAATTGCTCCGTAGTAAATCACCATCACAGAAATAAGCTTATATTTATTCTTAGCATTCATGAATTGCATGGTGTTGGACCACCATATATTTAACACCTCCGAAGAAATCCAACCACAACTTTTGAAAGCGACACCTTTATATATCATTATGGACATTGTTTCCTTAACAGTTAATCACACACTCTCCAATCACATGGTTTTCACCTTAAGAGAGAAAAATGAGTGACTCTATGGCTTGAAATGCAAAGCCCTCTACTTGACCTTTTGATGTGAAAAACCCCATTGGGCCAGGTCCTGAGGGTGCTGAGCACCCTTGGCTTCCTCTGGAGCCGACAGAAGTTGAAGGCATTCAACAACTTGCTGGATCAACCTTGTAATCACTAAAAGCTCTCTTCAGAGCCATATAAATACGGACAGTCACTTCACTTCACAGATTTGGTCCAGCATTAGGGTTACTTTAAAACCAAAGCTGTCGGGGAAAATGTTGGATCTATGATATGACTTTGAACCCAGGTCACTAAAATCTTTCCCGACGCAGCATCTTCTTTGGGATTCTTAAGAAAGCTAAACCTGCAAAGACAAATATTATGGCAACAAAAATAAATGCCTGAGTTTTTAACCTTTTCAGGGAAAGTAATTCCTTTATTGGCTGCAGCTAAAACTTCCTACCTTTCTTTCCCTTTTTGTTGTATCTGTGAGTAATTTCTTCAGTCACTTTGTTTATAAGAAGTGAAGTTATTCGTAATCATGCCTTAAGAGTATGTACACAAACTGGACATCCTAATAGAGCACTATGTATTAAATTCCTGATTGTTTGACATAAATTCTCTCTCTTTCTTTTACTCAGACAGGAAGCTTCCCATTTATTTACGAATAGGTTAAGACCCTAGTCATGTTCCTAACTGTGTTCCTAAGTGCTAACATATATTAAGTAAATTTAGAGCCTCTTCTGCATAGGAAACAAATTAAACTGGTTAAACATGGAGAAAGACTAAATGTAATCTATCTTTTGTCATGTTTATGATATCGGAACGCATCTTATATGAATGTTCCAATTTGGCTGTTACAGCAGATGGGTTGCTTATGATAAACCACAAGTACAGACAGAGAATGTGATAGTATAAATCATAAAGAAGATAAATAATGAAATTCTTTGAAATAACGTTGGTTAAATATTTAGACATTTGGTTTCCAAGCTTGCTTGCATATATGAAATAGTATTCTCTACTGATGGAAAGAAATGCTCTCAACAATAATCATATTGGGACAACTAATAAGGTCTAAAGGACATATTTGCGTTTAGAGACCCCTTTGGATTTATATAAAATTTGTATACACAGAGAAGATATTGGTACTTAGGGAAATAGTCCTGGATGGAGATCTGTATGAAAAGTAAAGACAACTCATGATTGAGCCATTTTTCCATAGGTTGAGGCACACTGGAGTTCTCCTCTGTGCTTCTTTGTGCAAAGTGCACAAGTCTGGGAGAAAAAGTGAAGTCTTGTCTTTAACCTCCCTTATTTATAGCTGGCCTAGCTGAAGCAGGTACCAAACCTCAAAATTATTACCAGGCAGAACTTCAATTTTCCAATTCATAAAAGTCCTAGAAACCTTACTTCTACCAGTAACTTAAGAAGGAAGATTAGTGTGCAAATCCAATGAGGGATACATGCCACTGAGCTTACAACTGCACCAAAGAAAGTAATCCACTCTCAGGGATTTTATTTTTACTGGAAGCTTTACACATTTCAAAGGTGGGTATGAAGTCCAAGTTCCCCTTAGAGAGAGATCAGACTTCTTGAATGCAACCCTCATCATCTTCCCTAGATGTCTAGAAAATGGGTGAATTGCCCCCAGGAGATACTACTCTTTTTGAACTGATGGTCAATTTAAATTACTGAACAGTAGATGGCTAATGTAGGTCAGATGTCTAATGATGGCATTTTATGTGGCTGATGATGGAGACGACAATCTGGTGTTTCAGTTTTAAACACCACTTGTGTATTTGGCTTGGTGAGCGCCCAGAAGAACAAAGCTTGAGCACACAGCAGTTAAACAAAAAACCACCTATGAGCTGTGTTAGAAAATGAAACTAAACCTGTCATTAATAGGATACCTGCCCTGATTTTATTCAGAGTAGGGCTAAGGCTTGTCTTCCTCTGAGTTTTCCATGAGACATGCATCATTTTACATCATTTGGGGTTAGTTCCATTCAATCCCTACAGCAGTGAAAGCAACTGAGGCATTCATTAAACAAAGATATTGGTGTATCCCCAATGGAATCATTCCTCTGCCCAAATCCTGGCATGTCTTATATCCCAAGCATCCAAAGGCTGCAAGGGAATCCCAAAGCCAAGTGCAGGCAGCCAGTGCTCCCCTCCCAGGAACTGATGCACGATGAAATGCACAGGAACTGCAGCACACGTGGTGCCCCTTTCTTTTAAATTAAGGATCTTGCCTTTTTAAATGAAGTGATTATGATGAGGGCAGTGGGATTAAGAGAGGACTGGGGCCTTTTGTGCAGGTGGTTTCCCTAATAGGAGACTTTCTAGCAAGAGAGCACTATATATTCTTCAGCCTCAAAGCTAAACTTCTATTAAAACCAATTAATTCATTGAACAGGCTTGTATCGCTTTACAGTGCCCGGGCCTTTACTTAAAAGAAATCAATTGTATGAGTACAGCTGAGAAATAACCACTATAATAGATGTTTTAGCTCTTGCTTTTACTTTTCTCTGATAGCCCTTAAGGTGGTCAGAGGTAAAAGCTAAAGATGCATTGTAGCCTGAGGGATGATTGAATGAAAAAATGGGGGATGGGAGCAGGGCTATGCTGATAGACCAATTTCCCACCACTGCAAGCCAGCGCAATTGATTGATGAATCCTTGCTCTGTCAAGAGGCAGCCCTTCAGATTTGATCACATAAATACTCATTCAACTCAAATTCTGCTTGACAAGCCTCAGACAGCTTTGTTCTGTCACAGATATCATTGGAAGGAAAATGCTCCATTAATCATCCTTAATTAACTTTACCATAGTCTGCTGGAACCAATATGTTCCCTGGCTAAATCCCTAAGACTTAGCTAGATTTCTGTAGTTATCAAATAGAAAGTTGTTTTTAAAGTTCCTCTCCGTCATTGCTGCTAACTACAGGAAATCTTTCCCTGCCTGTTTTCTAGGAAGGCACTTGCATTGATCAGGATGTGGCTTAATCCTTTGACAGTTAATCTCCTTTGCCAGGGACACACACAATTATCCCTATTTCTGATTTTAAAAGATTACTGATCTATCCGCAATAAGTGCTAAGGTGTTGTGCTTCCAAAGCACCCCCTTGTTTCCAGGCTGTGGGAGAGCCTTACAAACACAACTGAAAATAAAAATAAAACCCAAACAAGAACCAATGTGCAAAGAGGGACCAGGAAGAAACACAGCGATTTGGTTGGATTTGGGGGATAACTAGAAATAATAAATAGTGTTTCAGGTGCAAAGTAGGGAAATAATGAAGGAAATAATGAAGACATGCTTGTTAGCCAGGGTTGCCACTATCCCCTCTCACTCAGCAGTTTTGTTCTGCTGCAGGGCTGGAGGAAACTCTGGGAGGGTCTTTTACCCCCAAGAGAAAGGATCCTCAGGTAGCTCCAGCTCTTGGAGGGTGTCCTCCATCCACAGGGATGCTCCTGAAGCACATGCAAGGGCATTTACCCCATACAGTTCCCTCCGCTTCCTTTGGTATTGTTACACTGACAATATTTCTTTCTTTACATTTTTTCTGACTTTTTTTTAATGTGGTAAAAACCTTACATTCCTCAGGGATTTTTCAATGGGTCCAGAGGGGTCGAAAACCTTGCTGGCTTGGGGTCTCTTGCTACTCTAAGGTGCTACACACAGGCAGTGGGACCAATAGATTTTGCAGATAAATTCTTACCCATTCATTTCCATTGTCTGGGATATATCCCTTTGAAAGGATTCACTGGAGATAATGAAAAACAATAACACGGAAGCATTTTGACTAAATAGAAATAAGTGTGGGAGCCTTGTCCTTGGTGAAACAAAGCCTGGAGTTGTTCAGGGCCAGGTTGAATGGGGCTCTGAGCAACCTGGTCTAGTGGAAGATGTTCTTGCTCACAGAGATTAGATGATATTTAAAGTACTTTCCAACTCAAAATATTCCATCATTCTCTGGTATTTGTTAATCTCACAAAACCTTTCTCACTTGAGGAGTCGTTATTCCTGAAAACTGTATTACTGAAAGCTCAGGAGGACATGGGCTATCTATACTGCTAAACATTTATGTGTGAAGCTGGGTGCAAGCAATGAAATATAACCTAAATTGTTTAGCAAATTTAATGGTAAAAGCTCAGGCTTCTTTTGTTATGAAAAAATAGTATTTTAAGTAAACACTGCAGTACAGAGGGGGGGGGGGAAAAGATCATACTCCATCCCTGTGTACATCACAAATCTTCTGCTTGCTCTGGGGAGAAGTCACTTCGTGTTATGCTCTCTACCAGCCCTGGACTGTGGTCAATTCAATCAATGCTCCTCCTGACGGCCACGCAGCTCAGCCGAAAATGGAAGTGACCGTTTCAAGCTGTGCACTCCCAGCAGCCAGCTGGCCCATTTTAAACTCTCTGGAAACTCGACATGCTGATGTTTCCTTTGCAGCACCGAAGGAACCAGCTCTAAAGGCATCCTCTCAGGTTATACAGCAGGAAAAGGCAGATGCATAAATCAGGGCTGCCAAGCCCTGCACACCGAAGGGCCAAAGCGGAGAAGCATAGTCCGGCAGCAAAGTGAGGATTACTTGGGTGCAGAAATGAGAGATATCTACATAAAAACATGGAAACAGCTTTTGTTTTCTCTTCTCGTTCTCAGGAAGAGCTGAAGCCTGAAGACATAACCAAAGTTGGGACCTTTCCAACTTGTGGAAAACTTTCTGGGTTGAGTTTGCTTTGACTTCAATGTTCCTTTCCCCTTTCTTTCCCTCTTGCTTCCTTCTCCTTTCTCCACACTCTTGCCTCCCCCCCTTGCTATTTTTTTGCTTAATTTTTTTTCCCTTTTTAACCAATACTTTGCAAAAATTTTTCTCCCTGCTGGGCAGGGACCTTATCTGCCCTTGGCTGCCTCCCCTGGTTGCAGGGTTGTGAGCTGGGTTCCCCTCTCACCTCAACACAAAGGTGCTCAGAGACAGGAGAAGGGCAAGATATTTAAGCTCTCAGAGGGAAGGAGTTTCCTATCCCTAGTTCCTGCCTAATTCCATCTGGAAAACAATGATAAATCAGATTTATCAGCACTAACTTGTTTTTTTCTCTTAAGGCAGGTTGTAGGGAGGTAGGAGCCCTAGTGATCCTGCTCCTTCCAGCACTGGGATCTGTGGCTTTCTTTTCAATCTTGCCTCAAAATATAACCATATCATAAACTGATGGACAAAATGCACAACTGAAAGAATACTTGGAGCAGGAAACTTAAAAAAAAAATTGTATTATCTAGACCCCTATAAGAATGTCCAGTCCATCTTTAAATCACAAAATGAAATAAACAGGATCAGATATGTGGTGAAAAACCTGTAAATGTCCTTTCTCATTATGGAGGTCAAAGAATACATTAGTTATTTTTAACTAATGTCTTATTCGACCCCATGCAAACTTAAATCAGTTTGGGTCTGACTGATTCAAAGCTGTTCTCTGGTTCCCTGCTCTGCTGTAATAATTGACTAGGCTAGACTTTAGAAAGGTCAAAAAAGCAACCCCGCTTCATATTATTTCAGCTAATAACTCAGTTCTTAAATCAAAATTTAAGAACTAATCTCTCAAAGCACTATTTCCTCCCCCTCCATTAAATCCATATGTAATTTCAAATTAAATGATAGATGTCCAAAATCGTTACTTTTTGCTTAATTACTTTTAAGTTACTGGGGGACACAGCATGAGGGTTTGTTAGAAGATCTAGGATTCTCCAAAAAAATTGGAATTGAGAAAATCTAAGAAAATCTCAGAAAATGCAGCTGCCACTGAAGAACCTGAGGAAAAAACAGCAGGCACTGGATAATCTAAAGGAAAACCAGGCAGACACATTGCAGCATCTAAGGCAGGCTCAGAGGAGGCTGGGCAGCAGGTCTATGGGGTAGGTATGGTGGGGCTGATAGGGAGCTTGTGATGAGATGTGATGGGGGTTTTCATGGAGTGGAAGACAACAAAAGCTCCACATTAATCCATCATCACTCTCTAAATACATGAATTCCAGGAGGATGCCAGGATGTGTCTTATTGAGTGCAAATTTATAGATTGGCTCATGTCAATTGTTTAACATAAAATTTAACAGGTAAGTAGCACATTTCTACCAAAGGTTCTGATATCGATGTGTAAAACCCCCAAATCCAAGCGCTTAAATTTCATTACATTAGTTTGTGATGTTACAGTCACTCACAAAATCTTACCGCATGTTCAATATATTCTCAATTAATTCTGCTGTCCTTATTTGACTCCCTTCAACAGAATATTTGCCTTAATCCCAATATAGGAATGCAAGATGAAGATCATTAGCAAAGAGTGGTGTGAACTAGGGCTGCCATTTCTCCAACCTGCTTGTGGTCATATTTAAGTCACAAAAAGAGAAAAAAGTAACCCTGCTTGCACATGAAGAAGGGGATGGCCTTGTCACATTGGAAGTCACCTAAAAAAACCTGTCCTGATTCTCAAGGGAGAGAATGGAAGGATGCTTGGCTGAGCACATCTGCATGCACATCTGAGGGACCCTTTTGGTACACACCTCATTGCCCCACACATCTCCTCTCACCCCAGTATCACAAAAACAGAGATTCAAGCTAGACACAGCACAATCAGGCATCTGCTGTAGTCAACCAGTTGACATAACAACATTTTCCTCTTACCTCCCCCAAAATGCCTTTTCTCTCCCCGCTTTCAAAAAGATTTTTTTTTAAGACACCAAACGTTGGGCTTTGACTGCTGTTTATGGGATACTTACTTGGGACTGCAATAAACTGGAAGCGGTTTGAGGCTGGCTCCTCGAGCTGTAACTACTGTTGGGTTTTTTGTTGTTTCTTTCTGCCGAGGGAGCCTTTTCTTCCCCGCTTCCCCGCGGCCACTGTGTGCTGTGCTTTTGTTTGGGCTCCCGGCACGGAGTTGTTTATTTGCACTAACAGCGCCGGCCCTGCTCCCCGTGGACTGTTTGTCCAGTGGCCTGTGGAGCCTCCATGGCTTTATTGTTGACAAGTGGGAGGTGGGATCCAAGTTTTTGTGGTTAAATTGTTTATTGATAATTACCTGTTAATTACCGCTGCTGCCAGCTTCCTATAATTCATCATGATCACTTTTTCTTTTTGTTGCTCTTTGAAATAATAATGGGAAAGAGGAGGGATAACAAAGAAGGAAAAAGAAGGAAGAGGGCCAAATTGTGATCACTCCTTCCTGAGTTTTAAAACTGCATAATTTGATTAATTTAACGTCTGGCCAGCTCTCATCAATGGAACCCATCAGTATGACAAGGGCATCCCCTCCCCAGGTGCTGCCAGACGGGTCAGCTCTTCTCCAGCATTCATATGAGAAATGGATTTGGTGTAAGAGAACCCAACCACACTTCCCCCACATTGTAGAAAACCAAACTCTTCAGAAAGCCTTTTTTTTTTTCTTATGGACAACACAAAACTGTTCCCTGCCATGTCTGAAGAAGCAACATTTTTAGGGATTTGGTTTTTTTGTGGATTGTTTGGAAGCTGATTTTGAGCACTTAAGATGTCACTATAGGACATCAGCAGAAGAACCAAGTGGTTCCCTCAGTGGTACCACTCTAAACTTATTGATCCAAACCAGGACAAGCCAGGCAGCCACATCCCCCAGCTGTGGCACAGCTGCCCAGTGAATCAGGAAGGGAAGAACCAGCCTGGGAAGAGACTTGTCTCTTGAGCACAGACCACCTTGGCCCCTGCCTGAGGGCCAGCTTTCTCTTCAGAGAGCTTCTGGTGGCCACAGAATTTCTCTTAGAAGACCAAAATCAAAACTAAGCCCATGTATTTATTTTCTTAAATGTACTTCCATGCCTATGAACTCTGGCTTATCTTAAACCTGTGTTTAAAGCATCAGTGCTTGGTGCAAATACATTTTTAAGGGGTCACAATGATAACCACTACCCCTTCTGAGGTGCTGCCCAACTGTCAAATTCAGTCTGATCGATAATACAGAGCATGAAAACCAGCACCATCAGCAGCCTTGACTATGAAAAACCAAAAGCAACCCAATGCCAAGGGCACCTAATTCATTTTCCTGAACACCTACAACAAACCATTAAAATTCTGTAAATAAAAAACAACCATGTTTCCATATTTTGGTGAGTTGACAAATTTGCCCATTTTAGAAGCATTACAGCTGGGAAGGAACCGTGTCTTCATTTCAATACATTCATAGAATTTATTCTAGGTGCCTATTTAGACATTTCCTGGCCCAAACAATAGCTCCCCCCAGCCCCCTGTGCCATGTGTGCATCGGTCACTGCCTGGCATCATCCCTCTCATGACTCAGGCTGTGTACAATTGTCCTGACAACTCACAACAGTTTATCATCATTGTTTGGTATAATTGGAAACAGAAGTATTTATACACACCCGTGTACCCTACAACTAAATTTATAAAGGCAACTGTCTCTTTTAATCTATAGCACAGCCAGTGTAAACAGTAATTTGAAGGAATATTCAGATTTATTACATTACTCTCTTAAAGATCAATGTTTAAAATGGATATATATTGCATTAATCCAAACACACAACAAATCATAAAGCTATTTACACAATAAATTTACAATTCCCTCAGACACTTTAATCCTGTTTCTGTTTCCAAGGAGCACTCTTGTCTGCACACACACACATCCACCCACAAACATACTCCCACACTCAGAAAGTACTATTGTAATGTTAATTAACCTAATTTATAAACCACCAACTAGACCTGTAACCTCAGCACAATATACATTTAACCATAAATATGTGAATTAAAGGCACGTTAAGGGGAAGGGACAAAAGAAAGGAAATTTGGCTCTGGGGCTGAGGTGCGATCCCGACCTCAGCCCTGGCACCTCTGGTGTCACCTCTCTGCGAGTCAACAGCATCACTCTGGGCTTCAATCCTGCTCGCCTCACCTTCCTGCAGCCCAGCCATACCCCAAGTTATTTAAACTTCATTTCTGTGGTTTAAAATAATATCCCATTGACGTGGGATCCAAAACGCCTTCAGAGCTAATAAAATGTCACCCTGCCAAACTGAGGCGATACGTGCCAACCTTTAGCCCAGTGTGAAATTTTATAACTGAGTTATAAACCTCTCAAAAAACAGAGCTTATAATGGAAAGGCTGACAGATTCTTAACTATACAGTTTCCAGTGGGCTTCTGCTTAATATACTGTATTTCTTCGCCTTGAAGATATTAATTTACTTTTTGAAATGTTCATTGCTAAGATTAAGCGTAGGGTTTTGAAATGTGTTCATAGGCAATTTATGCAGGCACACAAATGTACTCTTCTCCAGATGCAGAGAATACTAATTTGAAAATGATTTATACTCCGTTCCACACTGTACATCCATCCTCTGCTCAAAAGGTTTCCCTCTGACACAACACTGGGATCATCTCATATATTAACCCTCTCATAGCATTAGAAATTCATTGAAAAATTGATGAGGATTTTGGTCGATGGCATGGGCTGGAATGGATTTTGTGGATTTCAGCAAAAATTCTCAAGAAGGGCAGAATAGACACAGAACAGACTCATCAACAAGTGAACACACCGGAAAATTAAGGTCTATCCATACAAAATATGTATTTCTGTGGGAGTACAAGCAACAGAGAGGTTGAGAAATGCTGTGAAAAGACAACAAAGTTCCTAAATCCTTAGGAGAACCAGTCCTTAGCCCAATGACTTGGTATTTGGCTGTGTTCATGCACCATACTGACCATGGTATTTCCACAGCAGCCCTTGGCTGTGCACAGGAGACTGGAATGATGCAGGAAAATGTAGTAACAGGCCCCACAGCTGACATTAAAATGAGATTACAGACTGACACATCACTTGGCATGTGAATATTTAGCAACAAACATTCCTTCAGCAACTGAAAATATGTTTAAATAACAATTCTACACTTACACCTCCATCAGGAGTGTAAGAGTAGAATTTTCCTCTTTTCCTTTCCTCACTTGCTCCCCAGCTTCTCCACATGTAGGTGTTTGAGTCCTGCTTGGATGTCTGCTATGTACACATCAATGGTTTGCCGCCCAATATGACCAAAAAAACCACACATATACTTGAAAACAACCTATCTCAACATTTTCAAAGGAAAGATCTTCTCTTTGAAGCTACATGAATGCCTATATTCACTATAAATTTGGGAGTATAAAATGCATCAGTGATGAAAAAGTACACTTGCCTTTGAAGGGTGAAGGCACGGGAGAGGTGAGCAGGATTTACTTTATTTTTGACCATAGTAAAATTTCCTGGGCTTTGCAGCCCCCACTCCATCTCGTGTGGCCTCTTGGAGCACCATAAGAGAAATAGCAGCAGACACCTGAAGGCTCATTCAACACTCACAGGAGATGAGAGAGAGAGAATTTATAGATACAGTGGGTGAGATTTCTTGTGGAATATAGTCTGCTTCATCTCTACCTCGATTTTATCAAAAATACACTGGCAGTCAAGATGAGTGGCTCCCACAGGAGATAGAGAAAGCCAAATATGTGCACCATAAACACACAACCCTAAATTGCCTTAAAGTAAAAGGGGTAGAGGAAAGCTTTGGACTGCCCAGGAACCCTTCTGTTGTTTCAATTACATGTTATGCTGTGGTCCTTAATAAAATTATTCCCCTGCTATGGACACCAAGGCTAAACTAACCAATTCATTTGGGAAATTAGCTCATTGGAGGTGATGGTTTTGGTGATGCTGAGAGGGGAGAAAGTCCCCTTATTCCTCAGGGAACAGACCAAAATACTCCTCTCACACTCTACTTTTGTCTTTCACCATGAAGATTTTTAGGCATCACTAAATACCACAAACACAGAATTCAGTATTTTTGCCAAAGAGTTGGATGTAATTATGATTTTAGAAAAGATACTTCAGATATCCAATGGAGGAGATTCAGTAATTTGTTCTGTCAACTGGGAGAACAGCTTCAGTGGAAAACTATTTCATCTGCCCCTGCTTGAGATGATATATTTTATTTGAAATAATTTCCTCAGCCTGTGTCTGGAGGGTGAAAAGTGACTTGTTCTTATTTATCTTTCTTTTGGGGCTACATGAATTTCAGACTCATGAAAGTGTGGGACTGATAGCAGTTAAGCCAGGCAGAGCATTGGCAGGTGAGCTCAGAGCTTCCACTCTGCTGCCAATGTGTCTCCACTGCAGCCCCAAATATCTCTATATTCTAGGGAATAGCCAGCCTTTAACAGGCACTGCCACTTTTAAAATACCAATAACTGTGATCTATGACTTGGATTTCCTATGGAATGGCAACTAGATTGGTTTCAAAAGTACCTCTCCCCTGCCTGCATTATGGGTTTGTTGAGCACCCTCTGCTGCAATATCCAAATATTAACCCAGGCCATTGATTCCCAAGCATGGGCACTAAAACACTGGGTGCCCAGGGGGTGGGAGGGCTCAGAGGGACAGTGGGGCAGTCAGAGATGGGCCTTGAGAAACCACAGAGGAGAGAAATGCAAGGACTCAGTGCTGAGAAGCTGCAGCTCTCAGCACTGAGCGAGAAACCAAAAAATGCCTAAAACAGAGACGGAAACTTGGCTTTCCAAAACCACCTCTTGTGGTACTCTAAAGCATTTTGGCTTAATTCTGCCTACAGTTTCTCCAGAAGGAGCTGGAGACAGGGTTGAGCTTGTTTTTGTTCTGTGAAGTTGAGCCCAGCCTCACAGGTGATGCTGAGATGTATTTTGGGGTCCATTTTTCAGTAGCCACTGGATTTGTCCCCACATGGTGTGCTTGGCTTAAACAAATCATGGTGCATTTACAAAACTACAGCCATTCCAATTGCCCTGGAAACACCAAAAGGACTTTACAGAAGCATCCTGAGGACAACACCACTGCTCCTGGATAGAAAACACCAGAGAGACCTGAGTACCATTTTTTAATGTTTGCTCTGGGTTTGGAGGTTTAGGTCGCCACTGCATGGAGTATTTATGCCATGCTGTTCCTCACAGCCCACATTCTCCAGGAATAAGGAATAAATAAAATGATCTTTATCTTCTATGAAATATAAACTATCAGTTTTCAGCGCAACCTTACCTCAGTGCTCTCCTAAGAGCAGGTTTTTTACAGTATGTGAAACCAAGGGCTCTAAAGAATCGTAGGGCAGAGATGAATCAGTTAGGAAGAACCCATTAAACATGAATCCATGGAAATCCTCCCTTTTTGTTGTTGTTGAATATGCCTACAATAAACGCTACAGTGTGACTTGCAATTTCCTCAAGTTCCTTTTCTCAGAACAATGATGGTTGGCAGCCGCTCAAGATGCTTCAGTAAACTTTGCAAGATAGAAAGCAATTTAGTTTCCCTGTAAGACTTCATTGCTAAAGTTATGCCCATTGATTTCCAGCCTCATAATTAAAATTCCTCATTAAACATGCTTGACAGCTGAATGTGATTCCTTCTACCTGCTACTGCTACCTTTTTTTTTTTCCTTGTGATACCATTTCATTACAAAAGAACAATAGATTTCCTTTCAGGGTGATATAAGGGCACAGTGAGTAATGTACTTTCTATCCTACAGAAGGCCTAATATTGTTAATTTGCTAAATCAATTAAAAGAAACCACTTTGGAGCACGACTCAAGCCCTGCATATGGATCACATCAGCCATAATGTGCAGGAGTTCAAAGGCTGGCATTTCGCCCCAGTTGGCACCTAACAGTTTACTCTGATCCAGGGAATTTGGCTCTTGATTTCAAACAAATGCATCCTGAAGGCTTAAGGCCAGGAGTAGCTCCGTGTGATTTATGTTTCATATTTTCTCATAACACAAAACCTAAAGAGCTAAATAAAAAAAAAAAAAAAAAAAAAAGTTGTTATTACAGGGCATTTGCTGCAACGTTCATGTAAATACAGAATTACTCAACTGCCCCGTGCACCTTGTGTTGTTTAATATGAGCTTTTCCCCTGAGTGGCTGTTTGATTCCTTAAAATTCCTCCTCCTCCTGCCAGCTCTGACAATCCAAAATGGAAATTACCTGTTTGTAAATGGCTTTGCTCTCCAGGCCAGAGAGCTCACACACAAAGGCAACCACCACCTCTCCCACCAGGAAAGGTGCTGGATATTTCAGGTTTGCCCTGAGATATCCAGCCAGGAGATGGTACTGACTGCACTGGGAACATCCCACAGAGCCCCAGATGGAAAACCAGCTGCAGGAACCTCACATCTGCTCCCAGCCCAGCACCAACCCCACCTTCTGCTGGCCACCACAGGAGGGTGGATGCACAAGGAGATTTACCAAAAACTGAGGGAATTTTGCGGGGTTAGCAGAGCTGACCTTGGAAGGGGCTGACTTCAAGAGCCCTCAGAGCACCCCAGGAATTCTTAGGCTCGAGCACTTGGCAAAGGAGCAGAAACTCCCTTCTCAATCATAAAATTAGCAACGAGAAAAGTTTCAAATGACAGATTCAAGTTTACAGGCGCAGTTAAAACATTTAGTACTGCCTCACATGCCAGGTTCCTGGTGCAAAACACATTGTCAGAGCTGCTTTAGAAATAAGCGAGGGGAATGGATCGCTGCTTACAGAACTATTAATTGTTCCACAGTTTAGGAGAGCAATTACATGCCTTTTTTGTTTATTTGTTTGTTTTCTCTCATTTTCAGATGGCTTTCCAAATTCCAGTTTGGAAATGGAGGCATCCAGAGAGCCAGTCACCGTTCCAGTGGAGCACTAGGTAATTAGCAACATACTGCCATGCAGCACTGCAGTGCTATGTCTTTCCATGGAAAACAAATAAAATGTTGTGTTACTGTGCACTGCTGGTCCCCAAAGTTGGTAAAGCCCAGCCCTGCATGGATTTTCTCTCCTGCACATGAACATAACACTTGTTTATAGCAGTGCCCAGTGACAGCTAATGTGCTGTCAGCAGTTTCATTACAAGCCCTATTTTTCTATGGTTTATAACTTGGATATTTTTTCCTCCCAAAAAAATGTGGATGTAATGCTTATGGACCTGATAGTGTGAATATTTTAAGTCATGCTAAGATGAAATTTGATACCACAGGCTGTGAATGTGAAAGTGAGGGATATTCATTCTGACAGAGATTGTAGAAATAAAAGCTTTAAAAGAAAACGACAAATAAGCATTCGAATACACTGTTTTTATGACAGATATTGCTAATTTTTCAGGTGACAGGTGTGGAATGCAGGGAGGCAGAGATTGCTGCTGACACTTGTCCTTTCTCTGAGAAACTCTATCCAGTAAAAAAGATTTCAGGAAGCTTAAGTGAAGAGATTCCACTGCTCTCATTGGTGGAAAAGCACAGATATTGTGTACTTAGTAGAAAAAAAGTCAGATCAAGGTTTAAACATGACATTCCACAAAAAATACTGGAGCATTTGCAGTGTTTGCACTGCAGAACCACCACAACCATGCAATATGTGTCTCTTCAGGACCTGTTTTGGGCAGGATCAAGGTGGGTAGGGGATAGGTTCAAGGCAAAAGAGCACCATGACTTACATGTTCCTTTTGAGCACACACACTGTAATTTTTGGACATTTTGGAGGTGGAAGCAGCAGCCTCCAGGCAAGTGATGAGGAGTGAACATGAAAAGCAGATGCCAAGAGCTGCTCAGGAGTTCTGAGGACAGCAAACAGAGGAGGTGGCATTGTTACCGCAGTGCTGAGCCAAAGCCACCCCAGAGGCTGCCAGCAAAGGCAGCACTGTCCCTTCTTCCATAAAAACCACCAGGTCTCTTATTTTGGAGAGTGTGTCTTGCTGAGGACACACTTATTTGCTGTGTCTGATGTGGGTGATGCTGCAGTATATCAGGGAGACACAGGACACATCCCGTGTCTCCGCTCTTTGTTTTTTCTGGAGAGGAAATCCGTCTGTGCAGTCCCCTGGGAGCCATGGGACACTCCACTGGAGGCCTGATAAGCACAGCATGAGGACCTTTGCCACTCATTGATGTTGGCTGAACCTGCAGCCAGCCTTTGAGGAGGCACCTGGGCAGCAGGACACCCATTCTGGCCTCCCTGATGGAGGAGCTCACCCAGCACACGCTGGTGGCACCAGCCTGTGGGACTCCCTTTGGGGTCATGGGAGGCTGTGGGCAACTGAGGAAAGATTTTGCATGTTACAGACAAATTGTCTCTTCCAAGCAGCAGGTTTGCTGAATAAGCTCCCAAATAGGGAGTTTATAGGTAGGTCTTATAGGGAAAGGTGATGCAGAAGTGCCTGATTCAGGGTGTTGGAGATCTGGAGTTAACCCTCCTTTGGACCTGCAGTGCACTCACCCACTTAAATAGGAAAACAACAGAGAGTGAAGAAACGGTAGGAATGCTCAGAGGACATCAGAAACCACCCCATTCCCCAGGCTCCAAACTCCCCTTTCCCACAGAAAAACACATTTTAGAATAATGAGAGCAAGGTGGAAGGGGAGAAGCCCAGGAGGGAAGGAGGTGGGTGAATGTTTGCAGGCTCATCTCTGACAATTCCTCAGCATTATTCATTTCCTGGAGCTGCATCCATGGGAAGTGATACAGTCACTGTTCTTTGAAATATCCAAGTGTACGAGGCATGAGGGACCTCTCCTCATTACCACGTCATTCACATTTTTGAACTCTATATCATCCTGATGCTTTGGGAGATTCTCCTCCCAAAGTAAACAAATTTTGGTGGGGCTTAGTGGAAATCTTTTGTGGCAGACAGAGTGATTTAACAAAATGGACATTTATGAAGAAAAACCCCCACTTTTGAACAAGACTGTGAATCAAATTAACACAACACATCTAAACCCTCTACAGTCTCAATATTTTGTCACTGGGAAGAGGGAAACACAAGTTTTGAAGGTGAGTCTTGGCACCCAAATCCCTCATTAAAATCTGACAGTTTTTGGAAACATCTGGATGTATTTTATCCATGCAAGAGCAAATCTGGGTCTACAATTATCTGCACCAAATGAGGACTCACAGCAGATCCCAATAGATCTCTTCTCTGTCAGCAGGATGTTCTCAGAACTCTCTACCTGCCATTTTTCTACCTGTTTCCCACCTATCCACCTGTCTGTGTGATTTCCTTCCTGTCTTCAGAGCCCAGGTACAATCCAGAAGACCTTAAATGGCTCCACCAGTGCAGCTGGGAAGCACTGGGGTCTCTAAGGGGTGTTCCCATAGTGACACATGGGATGTGCATTGATCTGGGGATAGAAAACAGAGCACAAGGAGCCTGTACTGACCCAGGCAGAGGAATACATTGACTTTGTGAAAATCCCCATTTTCTGATCCATTTGTGCACCTCAAGCACAAAGAAATGTTTGTCCTTAGTCCTGAGGCAAAAATAAATTAAACAGCAGAGATTATCTCTAGAGAGAATCAAAGGTGAATTTGATACACGAGCATTTACTAAGGATAATCTGAGAGAGGTGGCAAGCACAACCATAGGCAAAGACTTCAAATTAATTTCAATGTCCTAGGAAGTAATTGAAAACACACGCAGTTCCTACAGCCATGTAAGAGCCTTGCCATTCCTGTGCAAGACAACCCCAAGACAATCCATATGGGATCCCGACCAGTCACATGGCTTTTAATACCCACATGATGGCACTAAAATGGCCCATTAGATTTACAGTGTCATTAACCTTCCAAAATGAAATGACTGTTCTTGTGTAAAAAAAAAAAAAAAAGAAAAGAAAAGAAAAAAGAAAGTAAATAAATAAAAATAAGGAAAACACAGAGAATGAGAAAAAAGAAAAATAAAGATAAGGAGAAAAAGTAAGAGAAGAGACAGGTGAAAAAAGAGAGAGAGAAATAAAGAGAAGGAGGAAAATGATTTTTTTTTAAAAGGATAAAAAGCAAAAGAGATGAGAAAAGGAAGAGTAAAAGGAAAAAGAAGTAGCCTAAATGCTGCTGGGTTTCGGGTAACCAGTCCATGAGGAAATGCTGACAGGGGTCACTGTGGCATAATCTTTCATTCAGCCCCAAAGCTGTCACATCCTCCCCAGATGTCTGAAACATAGATATAAATTTTCATTATCCAGCAGAATAGGGGCAGAGGTACACAAAATGATTTTTTTAGCAATCAAATTATGGCTCATTGTCAGATTATGTGTAAACAGTAATTTTGTGAAGTTTTCCTGTGGTCATTTATCTACACCCACGTTTAGTAGCTCTGCTGAAGCTGAAATAAAAAAGGAAGGTTTTTCAAATTGCATTATTGTCTTCATAATCAAGTTGAGGGACCATAAAAACTGAATAAAAAATTAATATTATTATGGAGGAATTTTGTCTTACTCAACTAAACAGCGAGGTCGCAATATTTTTTTAATGAAAGCAGAAAGGGTGCGCCCCTTTAAAGGGGTGAGGAAAAACTGGTAGTGGTATATGAAACTAAACTGAGGTATCTTGTAGAACTCTAGAATCTCAGAATTTGCCCCAGGTTGAGTGAGCACAGGGTCACACCAGGGTGCAGCTAAGCAGCTTTTTAGGAGCTCTGCAGAACCTGGGCACTGAAGCCAATGCTGCTCTGCTCTCCACTCTGCTGCTCAGCCCAGTCCTGGCCAAGAGAAAGATGAGACCTCTTCTGCCTGAACCAAGGCAAACAAATGCTTCACAAGTGGAGATGTAGCTGCATTTCTTATGGAAAGGAAAAACAAGTCGTGTCATAATATTTTATGGTTCTTCAAGGTGAATTCAACTAAGTATTAGGAGCATACAGCTTGTCTAGATCTTAGGTGGTTAAGATAAATATCTTAATGACCACCCCTGGTGACAATAATGACTGGATAGCCTGGCAGTTTTAACAGGTAAAATATTGCTTACGGATGATGGTTTTGCAGCACACATATGCATTTGCTCTCTGGTCCTGCTTTGCCTTGCTGAAGAAATAGTTGTGCTGATGGTTTAGTGCACAAACCAAGGGGAAAAAAATGCCATGTTTTATTTTTTCTTGTTTACAAGACAATGATGTTCATATTTCTTCATGCAAGACAATGGCACCAATAGCTCTTTGTGTCAGGAGGAAGTTGCGAGGCAGGATCCCTGCAAGGTCTCTGTGAAGGAGGGCTGGTATGCTCAGAAATGAAAAGCTTACAGTATTATCTGCTTTATTATCTCGCTTTGGGACTGTACCAAATGCTCTGCAAGTCTGGATCACTGTCACCCTGTTACGATGAAAGAAGTGCCTTTGGTTATGAACTACTCCGGAGACACCAGATTAGAGTTCAAAGGCTATTCCTTGCATTAGCAGCAAATGCAGGAATTCTGAGGCAAAGTGATATACTTAGTGTGAGCTTTTGCATATCACTCTATTTCGCTCCATAACCACCCTGCAGTAGTCAGAGCTACTGTTTGAACCTAAGCTCCCTACGAGTTGAAAGTTTGGGGCATGTTTATTGGATAACCCAGATTCTTTTCTAGTGGCCATCAGCAAACACTTTGTATATGTCACAAGCCTCCCACTCCCCTCCAAAAGATAGGGGTTGGATGGAAGGAGGAAGAAAAACACAGCTATTATAGATTTAATACATCCCCCGGAAGAAGTAAAGCATGCCCAACTTCAATTTCATACAAGGCATACAGAGAAAACTCAATATCCTCATTTAATCTGGGAAATTCCACATGGAGAGGGAGTTTTATGGATATCAAGAGCCAGATTTCCAGCTATAACAGTCTGGCAGTGCATTTCCCCTGCCTTGGACTCAGGCAAAGCTGACAGAGCCAGCTGGGCCACCTCTCTGAAATGGTGCTCCCCACTCTCCCACAACAAAGTACCACATCAAAAGCTGTTCCAGCCAGGGAACATCGGGAAATGCGTTTGGGCAAGAGATGTCTAAGCAACCCCACCCCCAGCTCACACTCCTGTGTCCAGGGACCTCTGTCTTGGGCCTGTGATTTTATTAAAAAATCCCACAACAAAAAAATCCTGCTTTTGGTACTACGCAACCAACGCACAAAATGATGCCGGGTCTGCTTTAAATTAAAACAAAAGTTGCGGCAGATAGGATCTCTGATACACACTGAGTTGCTTTTCTCATCTGAGATTCTTCCTCAAACAGCTAAAAACAATTAGGATAAATGAGTAGATATAAAGGTCAGCAGTACAAACAATTCTGGGAAAACCAGATAGCTCACTGGATAGTTCCTTTACTTCCGTCACCGCAGAATGAATAGATACAAGTCCAAACGCACTCCCAGCGATCTGATTAGAAAGATATCCAGAGCTCCTAAACAGCCTTTGTGGTTTCATCTCTTTTTTTTTTCCCCTAGCTGAATTGCCTCTGTGCTGCCAATCCTGCCCATATCTGGCCAGGCTGAGGCTTTGCTGCAGCAAAAACTCTCGGGGTGTTTTTGGCATCCTATGGTGGAAGGTGCCGGAGCCCATAGGGGAACGCCAACATGTAGCATTCTGGCACGTGAATGTCATTCCTTGGGAATATTAGTCACCCCTGTAATGTCTAATGACATCACTCTGGAAGGAAATAGAACAGGAGAAAAATCAATGGACAGCAGATACCTACCTATTATGAACTATAATTGTGCATTTACCAGTCTGCCAAGCCATAAATCTAGTAGTTTAAAACCCATTTTAGCATACATTCATATATGTTAGGAGGCTATTAACACAGGGGTGAATTATAGCAAACAGGCTTCTTAGCAGAGTCAGGATATGTATTTTTTAAAATAATTATAGCGTTCAGCACTGTAGTTAAGATTCAAAAGGGTTTTGTATTCCACCAGCTTTTATCCCTAACCAATCACAATGGCAATGAACACATCGTCTCAGATTGCAACTTTTCAACCCTGAACTCCTTCCTTGCTGCAAATATTGATCATGGGGGGCAACCAGCAAGGCCCTTGTTAACAAAAACTAGGAAATAATTATTGTGTGGGGTTAGGGCCAGACTCAGTTCTCACTGAACTGAGGGCAAACCCTTTCACTCCTTTTATTTTGTGTTAGATTAAACTATTTAAAAGTCTCAACTCCAAAATGGACAAGTTAGAAAAGCCTGAATTAGGCCTCCAGAGATGTTTGGAACAGTGTTTGCCTTGGCCAACAGGCAGTGTTAATAATTCAGGCTGATGGAGGAAAGAGCCGCAGCAAATGGCAGATTACACCCCAACAGATTAGGAACAATTGTGCAAATACTTCTGCTGTGGTAGCTCAGGAAAGATCCCTTTCTTCTCCTAGCAGTGGTCTGTCATATAAGAAATCCTTAATAGGTTTTGTATGAGCAAATAATAATGATTTTTTGTCAAAAAATACAGTTTAAAAAATATTCCTTTTGAAGAGGAATTAGTGGGAAATGGGTATTAAAACACCAGAAAGACTTTAATGATAGAGAATAGATATTCATGGAAATTAGTGCATGGTCACAACACCAGCCAGAAATGAAAAAGCAGCAGTAGTAGTGCAGGAAGTCTCAGCTTTTCATTTAATATTGTTACATTCATTGACTCAGCTGAGTCCACCATAAACATCAAAGAGGTTTGAACTGCACACAGAAAGTGCTGCTCATGTGCACAGATCTTTATTCTGATTGGAGTGCTTGACTTGGCTTTGGCTCTAACATTTCCACGGAATATAAGCTGCAATTTCTAAATATATTGTTACATATGGGGAAATACAAGACTCCTCTTCCATTTTCCTTAGACTGCAGCCCAAAGTCACCATCTTTAAAACTTACACAGTAAATGTATGTTCTACATAATTTTCCACCAAAAAGGCTTTTTGTTTTTTCTAGATAACATAACAAATTGCTTTAACTCAGAACACAGGTAAATTTAGTACTTCAGAGATATCTTTTTGGCTTTGACAAAACTTCAGCTTCTGATTTAATTGATTTTGAGTCAAATTCCTAGAAATTATAAAGAATCTCCAACAGTTTTGGTGATCTTAGTCCAATTCTTCCCTACCTTTCCCTTTTTTAAATTTTTCTGAATTTTGTGCTCACTGATTTTCACAGTGGTATCCATTCCTCCAGCTGCTCATTAAGAGGTGGCAATCAGCAGTGTCACAGTCCGATGAAATTACTTCCAAAACTCTATTACACTTTTAAAGACATCTATAATACCTATGTGAAGCTTGTCCATTAATGACAGGACTAAGAGAATGTCTCTTAAGTGCGTGAAAAATGAGGGAAAAGGTGGTGAGGAAATAGCTGAAGTTTTTGGAGATGTTGCTCTGGCCCTTCAGAGGGGGACGTGCTCATTGAAACGTAACAGCGGGTGCCATGAAAACAGATATTTTTACCAAAAAAAAAAAAAATCTTTGTTGCAGCAGCTCTTTCATGGTGGGTAGAAAAAGAAGAGAAACTTTACTACACGTTTCCCTGCTGCTGGAGCTCAGTGGTTTGCTCTCCACAACACCCACTCTATTTCTCTGCTATTACGCGACCGTCCCCTTCACGCCGCGGGGCTGAGCGCGCAGGCTCCCCACACACCCAGCCTCTTCCTCCCAAGTACTTATCTCAGATTGATGATGTGGTGCAGGGCCCACGGCTGACAACATGTGCATGAACTCAGTTTCCACACGGTTCCGCCAGAATACGAGCGCTCGCTTTCGGGGCCAACGATTTAGCGGCAATAAATATTTACTTGCAGCGTGTGGATTCCTAAGGTCATTTTGCAGCCCCAGCAGTTGCTCTGCTGAGTAAGTCGTTCTTTTAAGGACGCCTCTTTATGAAAGACATCATCCAGTTTCTAAGTCTTAGTTTTTCATTAAAATGTGATGGGAAGGGTTCTTAACTGGACACATTGATTCCCAGTGCCAGCAATCTTTTAAGTGAGAACAAACTTTTTCAGAACTCTAAGCACAGGCCTTGAAGCCCAACTTTAGGCATCTGTTTTTAAAACTCCTGGTGCATTTTCTAACAGTTCTGATTGCCTTTTTTTGAAAAGTGAATCCCACCCTGAACCTTTTCATAGGTTTTCAGTTCCTAACTCAAGCATGAAAATCCCCAGGATTACTCCACATCTGCTCATCTCAGCAACCTTATTTACATCTTAGTGAGGTGAGACCTCTCCCATCGTGCCATGTCAAGACTGCTTCTCAGCCGTGAGATTTTTGGAAAGCATAATTGACATTTTTGTAATACACCAGCTCAGCTTTGCTATTTGCTCCCTTTCCAAAGAATGCTGCGAGTGAAACACAACCAGCATTTTTTTGGGAGCCAGGTTTAACTGCTGGAAGACTGATTTTGCAGGATCTGGATAAATCAGACAACCTAAATATTGTAGGATGGAACAAAATGCCAAAAGCAGAGCTGGGACTGGAGAGGGATAGATCTTCTCTAAATAGGCAGTAGAAAAAAATTGTGAAGACCTTGGCTTGTGCTCTCCCATTATTGAACTGCTCCTGCCATAAGAGCTTTGTAATTATGTAAACATAGAATAAAAGAGTTTGATCCAAATCCCTGTGAAAGACTCCTTTTGACTCCAGTGACCCTTAGATTAGCCCCAAAATGAAGAGATGGCAGATTCTTGGGATATGAGCATCATCACCTCCAGTGTGCAAGTATTCCCATTTGTGGGGTAGTACAAGCATTTTTTATGCAGCTAGAATTAGAAATAAAACATACTAATGGGATATCTAATACTTCCTTTACATTAAAAAAATACAAATTTCAGTTTAATCCAGTCTTTTCCAATTGCCAAGATGGGAGATGGGTTGATATTTTCCTCTAACTCTCCCAAACTTATTCCAATCCTTTCTGGATTTTTTTTATGAAGCCCATGAGTGCAGGTCAATTTTTAACAAGTTCTCAACCTTTTGGCACCTTCTGTTCCTTTTCAGATCATTTTGATATTTTAGCTATTTCCTGGCCTGCCTTCAGTAGTGGTGTGCAGGTTTTCATTTGCTGATTTGTAAATAATTATGCTCTGCCGTCCTGGATTTGTCTTCCACATTCCATCTGGGATGAGATGGGCCAAATAATTTCCTGTTTTCTATATACAAATGATAAATGCCCATATTTGACATAGCTTTCAGTAGTTTTCATGCTGGAAACTTTCCTGATGCTTCTCTCAGTGTGTGATATATAAGGTGTCACGTTTTATTGCGTGAATAACTCAGTGCTCTGCTCCAATGGACAGCATTTTTCTCAACTTTTTTTTTTAACCTAGAGAGTCAAAATGCTTTGCCAGTTGGAGGATTTAATATTCTAATAGAGGGCAGGAAGCAAGTAAAGCTATGTGACAGAGCAGACACTGCCTGCACTCTAAGTGTGGTGAAGGACAATAATTATCACTCCACAGGGAGTGATTAGGCCCACTGAAGCTTGAGTGATTACCCTTTCCTTTGCTGACCCTATAATCAGGCCTGGATCTCTAAAGTTATGTGCAATTTTTAGAAGAAAAACTCTTAAGGAAAGCACGAGCAGCTCTCACACACCATATGCACAATCAGACAATCCCAGAGGCACAGCTGCAAGAGCAAACATCTACTATAGAGTATTTATATTATATCAATGCCATTCAAATTCTACTGTCTGTGCAATAAACTCTTAATAATTAGTAGGGAGAAGAGAAAGAGCAATGCAATAAGACAGAGCAGCAGTTCTTACTAATAAAAAGGCATTATTTACCAGCACTAGCAGAGGGTGCATGGGTTTCTCTCAAGAGGTTTGTACAAAGGAAGAGAATGGCACTATCTTAGACAGTGGTCTTGCCAAAATATTTCACAAATGCTGAGGTTTTCAGTAGCAGTCAGTGGAGTGAACAGGCCAAAGCACATTAGTGAGAATAGGAAGAGTAATCAAATTACAAGAAACTGTAAAATGGACCGGTTTGCTTTCAGGGCCTTTTCCTCCTATAATATCAATTATTTATTCAACAACATAAGATAAGAATTGAGAGCACAATTGTTCAGGGGAAGTCAAAATGTTCCCTTTCACCAATTTCTTTAGTCAGTGCATTGAGGGAAAAGCATGGCCTGCAGCACAGATAAACCTCCCTGCATTTACCACTTGCCCTTACCTCACTTCCTTCTGACAACAAATCTAGGGTGAGCAGATAAGATTATAACCCATCTGCTCCATTTTAGAGTGACAGGTGTGTACCTTTCCAAAGCCAAAATGCAAAAGCTCTCACTCAGCTCAAAGGCCGGCGGGGCTGTGTTTATGATAACTGTCCCCACCCAAGGATACCGGGAGCATTTCAGCTGCCCTGTAAACCCCTCATTTTTAACCCTAAAAGAGCATAATGAGATAAAGATGAAGCTGTAGGATGTATTGGATGCACTTGGGAGATAAGCCAGTCGATTATCTGTAACATCTGAGCAGGCTCTGAGCGCAGCATCCTGCAGTCCTTGAGTACCTGCTGGACACACGCTGAAACCATTATCTCAGAGCCCGTCAGTCTGCAAGTCTGGGCTCAAATACCCCTCTGCCAAGATTAGAAGAGTTGGTAGGGAACATAATATTTGGCCAATTTAAAACACTTCACGAGTTAGACCTGAGTGGGGGGGAGGCTTCAGATTGGGATGTCATTTCCAGTATTTCCACTGACTGCAGAGAGACTCAGATTGTGGCTTTCAACCCCAATTTCTGGAGCTCCTCTGGCAAATAATCACATTCTCTAGTCTCAGTCAAATACGTGTAGGAAGGTAGACAAGAAGCATTTGTCTGATGCCTTGACTTGGGACCTCAGCAACAGCCAGAGAGAATGAGAAAGAAAACCTGTTTGGATGGAAAAAAATCTTCACTCTGTTTAGCTGAGGAACAAATCGTGCTACTGTTTCATTCTTCTTTTGCCATTAGCTCTGTTATCATGTTGCTGGCAGTATTTCTCATCTCAACCTGCTCACCATATGTGCATGTGCTTTCTGTGCTGCTAATTGCCTCTTTTTGACAATATCATCTATACGTGCACACCATATTGCCACTTTTATCACTCTAAGCCTATTAATGGCCAGACTTATAGTTCCCAAAGGAATTAATATTAACCAGCTCTCTAAATATTGTTCATGTCTTTCAAAAACTCCTGACTTTTAGAGCCTGACTCTGGTTGTGTGTAATTGGGCTGCTGTATTTCATCCTCTGGGGCCTGGTGCCTTGAGTTTTGAAAGTGTAGCTCAAAAAAAATTTACGAGAGCAATATTAATAACCAGGAAAGGCAAAACCTTAGGAAAAGCAAACAACTCATTGGTTGTAGCTGTTTGCTTACCTAGGGTCAAAATCTGCCCTCAGATATCCATATGTAAGTTCAGTGGGTCCCCTACATACAGATTTCTGTGGAAAGAATTTGGCCTCAGATGACTTCAGAGGTTTCTTTGTCAGCCCCATTTCCCAGAGAACACTGAGCACTCCTACGTGTACACACCAGCTTAGGCTTCTCTGCTAAAAAGAAAACACTTGTAAGGAGATACTCATTTACCAGTGCCCAGAGAACGTGACAGAATTTTGACGAGGAATTTTATACCCCTAGTTAGGCTTAAGAAAATAAATGGTATTAACATGCCACTCAACAAACTGTCCCCACACTGCTGGGAACCGTGCAAGGCAGATAACAAATGTGCAGCAAATGAGAACAGTGTCATGATTCACTGCAGTTCCCAGCAAGACAAGACCCCTAAGAATACACAACATTCCATGTGATTTGGAGTGGGAGAACCCCAGACAGCAGACAACTGCGTTCCCCGTGGAAGAAACATGAAATTAATATAATCAAAGGGTTTTAAAGCAACTTAATCCTTTAACTTTGGGAGACAGAGGAGGGAGATTCAACATATCACACATGTCATTGTGGCCCCAACGGTGAATGTTCATGTTGGCTTTGCAGACCCCAGTGGGGGCTCCTGGGAGGGTCTGGGGGTGGTGGGACACTGTTCAGAGTGGGTCACTCCCACACAGCTACTGCAAAGCTGTTGCTGGAGCCAGATGCTTCATGATCAGATGCTGAAGGCCCCAGCACTGCAGCATCTAAATCCTTCTCTGGAGCTGGGTTTAAATCAAAGGCCAGCTAGTGGCCTTTTGCAGTTTTTAACCTCTTTTTCATAGAATCATAGAATGAGGCGGGTTGGAAGGGATTTTCAAAGGTCATCCAACCTCCCTGCAGTTGCTGTTACTCAGCACAAATGCCCATTTTCTAGGAACCCTGTGAGTAGACGTGTGCTGGCATTAAGATCTCCATCTCCCTTATCAAGCACACAATGTTTCACTCCACATCCCACTTTTTCTGAAGGGGGTGGAAAGCTGGACAAACACTGGGAGGCTGAAATTTAATCTAGAAAGGATGCAACTGGTGTAGGCAAGATAAAGAATTTTGAGGACTATCTGCACGAGGAACTAAAGCTCTGATTTGCATTCCCCTACTGTCCAAATTGTTGTTTTCCTCTCTTTTTCTGACCAGGAGATGAGTGCCCTTCTCAGGGGTGCAATTTAACAGAAGACAAATGGAAGACAAATTCCAGGAATAGTGTCACTGGGGACCATGGCTTATCATGAAGCAAGAAAGCAGTTTAGGAAGGGAAAGAAGGCCTCTCAATTTTTTTGATATGAAGCCTAATTAGTGCAATGATCCTTCACACCATTAGTAGGTGTGCCAATATTAACTGTGTTGCACTAATTAGTTAATGTTCTGCGTTAAAAAACTCTTTTGCTTGACTTCTTTTAGAAAAAAGGGACGACTGGAAAAAGGGAAGAGTGACATAATTTTTCCTTGTATTTTTTTCTTTTTCTCAGTTCATGAGGATTTCTTCACTCATTTATATTATCAGGACAAAAGTCATCTCAAAACCGCAGTAAGGTTAAAAGAAATTATTTTAGATAAACTGATGTCTCGACCAGCATTAAATTTTTTTCTGCTTTATAGTAAAAAAAATAAAAGCAGATAAGGCACCTTTGCACATGCAATTACAGATCCCTAATGGACAAACCAGGAGCTTGCAGTGAGAGTTTGCCCTGCTGACTCAAGCTGCTGTTAGAAAAGCATGCTGAAATGAGAATCTAATGGAAATTACTGTTCTCTGATGCAACAGGGTTTAAATGTGGAACAGTGATCTTGATTGATCTGTCTACATACACAGAAAACTGATTTTGCATTAAATACAGTGAAAGGAATGGGGAGGACAAACCAACGCTGACTCATCCTGGGGAAATAAATCTGGAACTACTGGCAAGAACAAGAATCTAATTCTGACTTGTCCCATCCTGATGAAAATTTTGCGAGATAAGCTCAAAATTCATAGCTGTCAATATCCTTCTGAGCCCTAAGATGGAATCAACCTCAGTTACCTTGAAATGACACAACCAGAGCCAGTGCTGGAGCCTGATCTGAGTGATGCCTGCTCAGCCCATCTCCTGCCCTGGTTTATGCCAGGGAATTAAACTCAGGCTGAGTTTTGATGCTGGGGATGTCAGTATGGATCCACTGGGGTGTGTGGTCTGCCCGGCGCTCAGGCTGCTCACTTTCATCCACACTGAACCTTTCACTTGACTTTTGACCTTTCACTTGGCACTGTCCTGTCACTTCCTTGGTTTCACAAATTTTAGCCTCTCACTTGACCTGTGAACTGTGACCTTTCACTTGACCTCTGCTCTCATAAATTCTGGAAGCTCCTGCACGTAATGGTGGAACAAATAAACAAAGCCTGCCCGAGGCACTGCCTCCGAACGCAGCCCAAGGGGCTGGGGAGCAGGAGCCCGGCCCCAGCCTCACCCCTGGACATGTCCCTTTGTGCCAGCCAGGACTGGCATCACCTCAGAGGGAAGAGCATCACACACTGCCATGGCTGCTCATCAGTGCCCGTGTGTTGTCATGGAAAGGGATGTGGGATTGCACAGCCTCCAGCTCTGTAAGGATGAGCCTCATCCACCAACCTGTGCAAATATCACAACTTCCAAAGCACTGAGAGGGTCTTACCAAATAAAATCACCAAAATGAATAGAAGCCTCCCACTGCAGGTGTTGAATTCTCACCACAAACCTCCCCTGAGCCCTTTTGCCCCCCTCCTTTCCAATGCTAATCCTAAATGCTCCAAACGCAAAGCGATGTTCAACAATTGGTGTGGTGTGACAGTGCATGATAAGGAAACTCTTGGTAAATCAGCTGGCTGAAATGATGCTCTCAGCTGAGGATAGCTCTGTCTGTACCAAATCCAGAACATGGCATGCACAGAGGATGGCAGAAACAGCAGCCAAGATTAGAGCTGAATGAAGTTATCAACTTATTGCCACAAAAATTATTCTCCTATACAGAGCAACAGTAAAAGTAAAGTTTCAGGGTCAGTGGTAGCATTACAAAAGGATGAGGTCTTCAGAGAAACTTCCAGCACACTTTCATATGTATTTCTCCTGGTTTAGGGCATAAAGTCACCCGAGGACATTAAGTAACCTCAAAGTGTGCAGGTATTTTAATGGTCCAGTCATTTGTTTCATCACACAGTCCAATTCTTTTCAGCAATCCTCAAATATTCAACATGAATATTGCAGGCACAACTTATAACACAGCTAACCCAGAGCAAACCCCAAACTACGTGTTTTTTCCTCTTTTCCTTCTTGGTAGAGGTAAAGACAGAGATTGGAAGAAGGCTCTAATTTAAGGATGCATCAGTGTCAGGTGCCTTGAAAGCAAAGCAGTTTCTCTTTGATATTGCAGGGACCTAAAGCCAAGCAAGTGGCCAAAGCAGCTCCCATGTAGAGTGTAATTGTACATGAGTAGGAAGCAAGGTGACATGGGAGACAGACAGGAGCAGTGCCAATATGCCAAGCTATCGCAGAGGAGCTCTCTAACAAAAACCAGCTGGGGGACCTCTGATTTGCTCTGACACATAATGTAATGAACCAGTGCACGCTGTCACTTTACTTGAATTCACTGCGATTTTACATTTTGGAAGCAAACTATTTTAAATTCATGGGAAGAAAGACTATGCAGAGAAAGCCACTGGACAGAGGGAATGGTCAAAATTTTGTGTTCTTTCAGTTATAGTAAAAAATTTTGAATTTTAAGGTGAAATTTTAAATGTCATGTGGAACAAAGAAATGCACCTCACTTGTAGGTGAACAAATTTTGTGCAACTTTCAGAAAAACACTTAGCAAAGTAATAAAGCATATATGCTGCATTTCCAGTAATGCAGGCTCATCTTCATTATCCTCTTTAGGGAAACCTCTAGGCTTTATTGTTTCCTCAGGAAGACTGTCAGATCTGCTGGGTCTCTTCTCTCTTATAAAATCCTGCACTATAATCTTACTGCACACTTGGATCTGCAAATCCATGCTGAAGACTAGGCAACACTTACATTTATTCCAGGGTTTCTGTGACTTGGTTTTCAGTTATCTTCTAGCTTGTCTGGAAATGTCAAGTAGTTGTTGTTGGAAGGAAAAGGCGAGTGGTATGGGTTGAAGGAAGATTATTAATGGAATTTTCTATAGGGCAATTTTCCCTCTGCGCTTGTTAAATCCTTTCATTAGTGATTTTATCAGAGAGTGGGGCTGTGTAAACAAAAAGGGTATAATATGTTTGACATTTAATAACAGAAATAGCAAGCGATCTGTTACAACACCGAAACTCATCCTTCACCCTTCAAGGAGTGAGAAAGGCTCGTGGAGTGGGGATTAGAGATGACTGTGTGGTATCAAGGAGGCACACCTTGATAAGGACCAAAGCATATCTCCATGAATTAAGCCAAGGGATTATTCACTGTGTTACACAACACTCTGCTGTGTTCTCAGGGACGCCGCGTGTGACTGAGTCACCCACGGAGAATAAAATCCAGCCTGGAACAGGTTTACAATAGGGTTACTTGGTCTGGGAGAGGGAACCAAAGGAGCCTGGATTGTTTAGTTTAAGAAAACAGAACAACCTGGCAATTCCTACCCAGCTCTGCTTCCCATCGGCCTCAGTGGGAATAAAGGCTGCTGGTTTCCTGACTTTACTGGGGGTTTTGTCGTTGAATACAATGGGAGCAGAATCAGATCTTGAAGAAGAAAAACAGAATTGGACCCAGAGGAGCCAGGGCTGGGAAAGACCCAGCACGTTCTGGTTTAAATTGAGCAGGGCTATAAAAAGCTAATAAAACTCATATTGAAATATGAGCTAAAAGAAGAGCATATCACTGAATTATGTCGGTCAAGACAATTAATTGAGTTTAGTACTGGGTATATATAATTTTTGACATGCTTTAATTTATCTCAAGTCTATGTTGTTTTCTTGTGATTAAACCTGTTTGTTAAAATTCATCTTGCCTACAGAAATAGTAATAAAGAAACAAAGTAGCTTTTTCCCACGCTTTGGATTCAGAAGCTCTTTCACTGCTGTGTCAAAAGACTGGAATCCTATTTCCTGCCCCTAATTTCAATGACCAGCTCAGTGGTGTTTTACTGTCTATATATTTATCAAGTAGAAAGTAAATTATTTTGTTAGACACAACATTCTATTTCCAAGATAAATCTCAGTAGTTAATTTTTATGGAAACAAAGAGGAGAGTCCAATGAGGCCCATTTAAAGCCTGTAAGCACCTGAATCCTGTTTGCCTTTTTAAAACTTCCTGAATATGCTCAAAACTCACTTTCATCCAAACTCAAATAAAGCACCACTGGCTGGTCCTTCTGTGCTTAGAGCAATTAGAGCCTAACACCTATGATACACACCTGAATTCGTCTTGCTCCCAGTATTTGAATGAAAGAATCAGTTTGTGTTGCATAAACATTCCCACACACCTTTTAGTGCCTGACTCTGAAGATGCTCCATTGAGATCCTCTGCAGCAGTTTTTGATGCAGAATGGACAATTACAGCTTTTAGACACAGTGCACAAAGCCAGAGTCTGGATAAATATTGCCAAGTCAGTGACTAAAACCTAATGAGAATGGTGCTTGTCAAACATAACTATGAAATTTAGCAAACACATCCATTTGCTTACATCCCACTGAGGTGACTTGAGTGTCCTTAGGAGCGAGGTGGACACCAACTGCAGAGGAAGGCACGAGGGGTGGCAGGAGGAGGAGGAGAGGTCTGTGAACACAGGGAGCAGCCACAACCCAGATCACATATTCTTGATTCAATTTAAGCAGCAATATCTGACTGGGAAAACAATGAGCATCTCTTTTATAGCAAGCAGGAGCACAAAGTGATTCAGCCAGGGAAGTTTAATCACTCAAGGATATTTCCTGGGACAAACTGGGTGCACAGATAGCTAACGGTTTTTTATCATTTTAGCTCCACTTTCTTCTCTGATTAGAGCTCAAGCTGTAGGTCACACAAGCGATCACCCACTCATGGCATGTGGGATTTGGGATCATCCACGCATCCCCCACAGGATCTCTGTTTTGCAGGTCCTATCCACCACACATGGCTCTGCTCCTGGCCCCCTTCCCCCTCCCAAACCCAGTCCCTGCTAGCCCAGCCCTCGCTACAACACTGACATAAAGTACAAATAAGTTAATGAAACCGCAATATTTTTTTCTGTGTAGACCTGGACTGTTTCAGCCACGAGCAACGTGAGCAGCCACAGGTGTTGCACTAAATAAAGTAATAGAAAATGTCTCCATTGTAACAGTGGAAGCCCTGTTTCAAAATCCCTCTCTGCTTTTTATTAATAGTTGGATTCCTTTCTATCAGCAGTCATAACTGCATTTACCTTATTTTTCAGCGAAAATGTTTTGCTAAGAAAAAGTCCACTAAAAATTACTACTGCTTTTCGGTCAGTTTGTGCTTGAGCAAGCTTTCAATCTTTTCACAGAAGGGGAGAACATAAACTTGTGATTCAGAAAAGAGAGGAAACCAGGGGTTACAAAGGTTGGGAGGCCAAGTAGTATGAAACAGACCCCCTCCGTCAAGTAAAAAACTTGGCAGGATAACTAGAAACAGACCAACCCTAAATCCAAGGGTTCATGAGCAGTAACATAATTAGCTGGAATAAAACTAATATTCTAGTGTTAAATTTCACCTCAACACAGACCAGCACTTATTAGGGAGAAACCGGTGAGAATGAGGAAAGATGTGTTTCATTTAAGAAATTTACACCGAGTGGGAATGCACACACAGGGGTTATTTCCTAAAAAGCCCATTTGGATGCTCCAAGTGACTGCAGCCACAGCAGCTGCCCTGCTCCAAGCTGGATGCGTTTGTCAGCCTTGCCCAAAGTGTCTGGTAAAGCCCAGTCCACCAGAATCCTGAAACATTTGTTCCTGGGAAAAGAACCACAAATACACTGGAAAAAATGTTGAACAGGAAATGTTTGACCACTGCTACATCACAAGATATCAAAAGAATTTCACATTGGCTACTTCCTTCTCTGAGGGGAGGCAGGGGGTGCTCGGCTCGAAAATAAAATGGCCCCAGAGGCCCTACCCAAACCCCCCAAAAGAGCTGAGGTTTCAGCAACATTAAACACAGTTTCTCCTTTCCTTTATTAGCGAAAATGGGAGCAAAACCTTCAACAACAACACAGATGGCAAATATTGGTGCTGAGAGAGGAGATAAATAACGCCAGCCAGCCGCAGATCGGGCGCAGGAAATTCCAGCCATCTGATGAGCTGTTGGCTTAACAAGCAGCTCTTCACATGTCAGCGGCCAGCAAAGGCTATTTTCTTTTTTTGCTGGTTCCCTAGAAAGGCACGGGAGAGGCAGAGCAAAAGCAAGACGAGGCACTGGCAGAGGCATGGCGTGGCGGGGAAGGAAGGCAAGGCTGCCCTGGGGCAGGGCAGAGGACGCGGTGCAGAAACAAGAGGAAAACCTGTTGCTTTCCGGAGACAGCCGTGTGTGTGTGTGTGTGTGTGTCTGCCCCCGAGACTGCGGCGCTACAAATTCCGAGCTGCTCCCGCAGCCTCGCCTCGGGCCAGCCGCGTATGGTTTCTTTTTGAACAAGCTATCTTTTAACACTCACAACCGGGATGATTTAACAGAAAGAGAGCGTCTCAATCTTTTTTTTTTTTTTTTTTTTTTTTTTTTTTTTTTTTTTTTTTTGCGAGCGACATCCCCCCTAGACTCTACCCAAACAAAGCTACTAATGTGTGGTCATTTTCTTGGCAGCGTGGCTGCATGCTGATAACACCGCTGCCTGCTATTCTCCCAGGAGCGGGGCTGCTGGAAGACTGCTCCCTACCTCATCCCCTGATGCTTCTGATGCGGGTGATCCTCCGACTGCACGGCGCCAACCACAACATGCTACCCACCGTGAGAGAGCAGGACACAGGCTGCTCTAGTCAGGAGTTATCGTCTATCATACTGATTGACGAAACCAAGAGTGAGCAGAAAAAATAAACACGAACAGAGGCTGCAGTGTATGGGGCAGTCAGCTGGGAGTTTTAGTATTTGGCCTTGGTGATCCTACTCTCATGGTAGGTTATCTTTTCCTTGTGCTATCATTTATCATAACTTTGAGGGCCAGAGGGAGAAACAAACCTACAATTTTTCTATTGGTTACATTCATTAAACTCTTCTTTTTTTAGCACCACTTCCTTTGCCCCTAATAACAATCCCACCCCCTCGATCTGTATTCCCTAAAGAACAGTGAAATCAAATCTAAGTACAGTCCTCCCCTTTTACTCCTATTACAGCAATAGACCATTGCAAGCAATTAACCTCTGTTATTCCATCAGACCCAGGCCTCAGCCGCACGCTCGCCCGACAGTGCCTGGCTGCAGCCAGCATTAACTCCTGCCTCAGCTCCCTCCATCCTGACCCCCAACGTTATTTGGGCAGAGATGTTGGCTTTGTCACGACCGTCTCCTTTTCAAACAACGCCGGTTGACTTTTGCAGGCACGGCCCATGTTCTGTATTGGGCCTGACAGCCACCATAAAGCGCTCCCTGAAGTGTCAGTAACAAAGATGATTTGTATGGGGCTTGCAGTCGTCCCCTCTTCTAATAGCTTTCTCATTCCAGCACAGAAACACCGAGCATAGAGCAGCTGCTTAAAGCTGATACAAGCATTTCTTCTCTCAGCAGGCCATTCTTGCATAACCATTTATTTTGCAGAGTTTTAAAGTGCCTGAAGGATTTAATTATGTACATAGACAACCCCTATAAACTCTATTCTAGGCTTTTTATTGACTTTTGTGCCAGGCAGCTCTTAGGCATTTCAATTAAGTGTTTTTTTATAAGAAAAGCAACAATATAGTAAAAGAATATATTCTTTATAGATAGTTCCAAACAGTTTGTGCCGATTTAATAAAGCTTATTTAATTGACGAGGATTTAGAATATCTTATGCTACGGCTTGGAATACATGTCCTTTTGGACCATGGGTCTGTTTAAAAGGGTCTGCCAGGACCACTTAGGTACCAGGGGAAAACAGCTTGGATCTGATTACTTAATCCTAATAACGTGTTGTGAAACTTTAGGAGACTACCTGTCATTTAGCATAGTGGTCAAAATTGAAATGGTAAATAACTAAGAGATGAAGTTTGGCATTGTCTCAGTCAGGGCTTTTGGGATCCTGGGGCAGGATAGAAGAAATTTTCTGTGTTCCCAAATTTTCCGGAAAGGCCAACATTGCCTTTATCTGCTTTCTAAACTATTTACAAGGCTTCTGCAAACCTGCCTTCATTATGGCATAGGATATTTCAGTCCCAGCAGGTGGCCAACAGGAGAGCAGGCCTGTTTGTGAAATATGTAATACCCTTTTCATATACTTTAACCAGAAATGTGCACCTCAACAGCGCTCCTAACCCTTCTAATTTCCCTTTCTCCTCTTAATCTGCTCTGCAAGCCATGAGCACGCATTAAAATCTCCCTAAAACATTTCACCCAGAGGCAATGTAATTCCGCAACAAGCAACCAACATTTCACAGCTCCAGAGTAATAGATTAATTTGAACCTAATGTTGCCCGTCGTTTACTGCTCCAAATGTTCTGGTGTAGACATAGCCCCGAGGCGCAGCGCTGTGGCATGCGCGGCTCCTGGAACCAAAGCTACAGTTGGCTTCACATCTGTGCATCACATTTGCCATGTGCCTCATTATCCCGCGCCCCACTGTGCCTACCTGTCCCAATCAGCTTCTCAGCCACAGGCTATCCAATTTTTTCCCCCCCCCCGACTAAGGATCTTTGTTCTCCTTCTCACTTACTAAATTTTTGCGAGACCTCTGCACCCGAGCAGTAGGGATTCTGCGCATGTGAACCTCCAAGCTTCTCCAGGTTCTTAATTCTCCATTAGGAACAGGAAAATTACAACATTAAGTCTCCGACATGTCACTGCATAAATTGTACCATTTGCAGAATCTAATATAAAGTCAGTGACTAAGCACATAAGCATGTAATAAAGAACTGAGTTGTTTGTTTTGACTTTAACAAGTTCGGTCTGCATCAATTATCTGTAAGTAAAGAAAGAGTAATTTCCAATTCCAGATAAAAACCCCTGTCACAGAAAGAAAAGATTATTACATCCCAAATCAAAACCAACTGTTCCCAAAAGTTTAAAGAGCCAACTTTTTAAAATTCATTGATACGAGAGCAAAAATACATATATTTGTGTGTTCAGATGAAAATAAAATCAACTTTTAACAGAAAAATGTGCCTGTTTCAGTATTTAAAGCTCTGTATTTCATTCTCTATTTATAGAAACATGTGCAAAAAAGGCACAGTGCCTTTATCTCAAGCACTACATAGTAAAGAAGAGAAAGTAAAATTCAGTCTCAAGCAGAAGCAGGGATTTATCTCAAACCAAACATATCACTGAAACCCAACAGCTCATCACTGCATTAAAAGGTTACGTTGTTTTTGCTTCAGTATACAAAGCACTTGAGTTTGCTTTAAGTTTATATCCTTTGGATTTTTTCCAGTGAGGAGAAATTAAAAATGGTTTTGGTCTAACAGAGCAATGCTCAACCTTTCAAGGAGATGCAGGGGGAACTGGAGCCTAACAGACACTGCTCTCTTTCCTTCCCGCAGCACCAAGGGGCCTCAACACAGGTAAAACACCACATTTCTACCTCCTCACAGCCCCTTCTTGCTGGAAGAGAACCTGACATGACTGGAAGCCCCTTATCCAAGCACTGTTAAATCGAATAAACTCCGGTGGCACAACCAAAAATTTATCATCCTGTGAGATCCTGAGGTTCTCGCTGCAAACTTCTTGTGCCATCATTTCTAACAGCAATTTTTACCTGCCCTTCCCTGATTAGCTGTCAATTCTGCCACCAGTCTTACCTGCTGCAGTTTACGAACTATATTAGATTTCTACACATAATTCCAACGCACAAACTCCTAGCACATTTCATTACATGCTTGAATTAATTTATTCTATATGGAATTTGTTACCTTTACAATAAAAAAAAAAAGTTACTATTCATTATTGAGAGCAGACAGATGGAACATGTTCAATTTAAGACATCAATAAGAAGGGAGGAGGGGGGGAAATCTTATAATCCGTGTGGCACAACCTATTCCATCTGGTACTTCCAACTTGTCTGCCAAGACTTTTTTTCCTATATAAAAGTGAACGTTTCTCTTTAGAGTTAACGGAACATTCTTGGGCATTAAGACTCTGCATCTGATTTATAGATAACAAGCAACAACACACATTTAACATACAATATTTGGAAAGCGTAATCTGTTTCATAAGGTAAAGGTTGTGGGCTTGACCTAGGAGAAAACAAAACAAAACCCACCAAAAAAAGCACAAACTCCAGGAAATTGTGTTTATCTGAAAATGTTATCTGGGCAGTCAGAACAGAAGCTGCAGCTTTTGCTTTAATGAACCATGAAAGTGATTCAGCAAACTGCTTTGGTCTCTTAAAAACAAATATTAAGCAACACCAATGCTAATTTATACAACAAAAAAATAAAGTTAGCCATCTCTCAACAGGAAGAAAAACATTTTTAGCACATTCCTACCAACATCCAGCATCTAGGAGATAATGCCAAAAACTGTGATGTTTTGGCACGTGTCAAAATCAATTTTAACTGTTGGTTTAAAGGCTACTCAATTAATGGAAATTTACTCCAATGAACGTTAAGATAATGGAGCTAAAGCAATAATTTTTCTTAATATAACTCCTTCCAAGAGTGTTTAATCAAATAGGTGGATTTTTTTTTCTAGTGTCTTTTTGACAGAGCATTAACGGTACATTTTCCATACGTTTCGTTTCCATTCTTGAAGCATGTCCCCTAATTCCTGCAGTGCTTTGCATTAAGCTGTCTCATTATACCAAAGACATTATGTCACTTCTCTGTTTATGAGCACACTGGCCCTCAGCCCTTGCAATAACACCCAGCCACAAACACCCACTTCTGGCAAGCAGCCTAATGACAGAAAAGATTGTTTCTAACCAAAAACGAAGAGGAATCCAATTATCCACCTAAACCTTACAGGCACGGGGGAACACATTAATTTGCCATAATCGTGTACCAAAGGTTCACATTGATCTTTTACATCTTGGGGAGAGATTATGTGGGCGGCCACGGAAATGAGTGGTCGTGCTGGAGGGCTGCTGGGTCTCACGTGGGTGCGCTCGGTGTGGAAAAGCAAAACAATGAGCATCTGCCTCATGTATCCAATATCTACCTATCACCTCCTGCATCTCTAGCAAGGAAGGAAAAGTGTTTTCACTGCTAATTTTACAGGATTTTGTTGCAAATCTGTCTTATTTGCTTTGAGTGCCGCCAACTTTTCTTGTGTTTTAAGGAGAAAATCATCACAGAGCAATTCATTTCTCTGTGGAGGGACTGTACAGGGGTGAGGTCTGTGTCAGCTGCAGGACCTCTGAGCCCAGCACAATCACAGAGTTAAGCATTCTTATCTGTATAAAACTAGACTAGCCACGATTATTCAGTGAAGATATTCAGGGTTTATGTAAAACTAAAAGGTTTCAGCCCCACAGAAGTTTTCTGGGTGAAAGAAGAGATCACACTCGTGTGCTGGGGCACCAAGGTCCTCACCTGCAGCATCCCAGCCCCCACAGGGGAGGCAGGTGGGTGGGATGCACAAGCAGAGGAGAAAAAGGCTGGAGAATATTGTGAGGATGTTTGAAAATTAGCAATACATTTCTTTTTGCCTTTGGTCACGGCTTTTTTTTTTCCTTCTGACTCTTGGTCAGAGTTTACTCTAAGGCCAGAAGCACCGCGGGGTCTTTTTCCCCTCACTGAAGTTACAGCGTGCAGGGGACATTTCATTCCTCCCGACGTCCAGAACCTGTACATGATTAAAGCTGAGCTGGGGCAGAATTAACATTCTGCTAACAAACCCCTCCTGCATGGGGATGTGGGCCGGGAGGGCCGCGGCCCCGCAGCCGCTCCCCTGGGTCAGGCCATGCTGGGAGGGGAAATAAGCTACAGAGCAGACAATTTTCAGCTTGACTGGTTTTACTTTCTCTACCAGGCCTCACGAAAACAAACTGACAAAACAAAGGACACAAAATTAATGACCCATGCCTTCTGTCAATTGACTCTTAGTAACAGTGGCTAGTTCACCTTAATTTTATTTTATTTATTTATTTTTTTCCTTAGCTTTGAGTGAGTCACTGTAGGCAGCGGTTAAGGTTCATTTAAAAATTCTTCAGAGGCATCACTTGGTTTTCATTAATTTGGTGGCTGTAGTTTCTGATGGTGATGAACAAACAATGCAAAGAGTTTATTAAAACTAAAAAAAAAAAAACAACCAACCTCTTAGCCACTGCATGTGTTTTTCCACTAATGGTTGTAAATAATGGCATACCTATATCCAAGAAAAAGACACACTACTCAGGGCTTGCCATCTCCTCAAAACATTTTGCCCTCTTCATTTCCTTTTGAAACACCATTATTTATATGGCTGAAGTTTCACTTGAGAGCTCGCCAGAAAGCCAAGTTACAACAAACCTTTTACAGTGGAGCAACAACATTATTTCTGAGTTGGCTTTACTCATGTTTTCAGCAGAGGTGGATTTTATGTCCTAGAGAATCCCACTTAAAAAATGCTAATATCTTGATCCCTCTTGCACAGCAGAGTGTTTCCCAAACCTCACTGCAATCACAGGTTTTCCTTTTATAATTCCTGGCACTTCGGGAGAAGGTGCCTGATGCTCCAGCCAGGAGCACTCACGTCCTTTAGCCCTGCATAGCTAAAGCACTGCACAACTTTTTAAATATTTACCCCATTATATAAATGTCCATTGAAGGGCACTTACATAAATGATAAGCGCTTACAGCAAACACTTTTAGAGAGCAGGATCTGTGGTATGCAGCGGAGATAAGGCCACTTCCTGCAAATCCTTATTCACAGAATTAGTCCTTAATCAGGCAAATAGACTCCCTGATATCAATAGGATTTCACGTGTGAGCAAGGGTGGCAGGATTGGGCTCTTAATGGCACGTTTTAAAAATTCATGTTTCTTCCCAGTAAAACCTATGAGACCTAATATTGATTTTAGTGGCAGTAAAAGCATCCCACTGTGCACATCCTAACCAATAATATCCATACTGTGCAACCTGGTATTCTCCCCTCTAAGAATTTAGTTATATGTCTATGTAGATTAACACCATTATTCACCTTTCTGGTTTATAAAAGGCTGTGCTCAGTGGTAATCTCTATATAAATTAACTAACAGGTATACCAGAGGCTAAAACACATCCAACAAAAAGACAGTATTCAATCAATGAAAATGAGCATGAAGATGCTGCTTGCCAAAAAAGAAAACAGTAAACTAAACACCATTGGAAGGTTTTAGAGAGCTAGTGTAAATGCTAGAACAGGTAGTCCTGTGAAAGGCACAGAAATATGAACCTGATTTACAGGTCTGGGGAGTGAACTGGTGCAGGGGCATGTCTTGGAGTGACTGCAGCAGGCTGGGGATGGGGCCAGACCCCACGCCAGGGCAGGACCACTCCAACTCCTACCTCTGAACTTGAAATTCTATTCATGCACCAGAGGAAAAAGAAAACCAGCATTACTAAAAGTCTATTTCCAGGCAGCTTAACTCACCACTTGCTGTCTATGAACTTCCTAGAAAGTTGGAAATATCATAGCAGTGCTCGCTTAGTGCCACTTTTCGTGCTGTTTGTCAGCATTTCCATTACAAACCTTTTTAAAGGGTTTCCAGCTCAGCCACAAAAAGCCACTTCAGGCTGAAAGCTGGCGTACAGCTTCCCAGTCTGGGAGTGAACGACTTTGTCAAGCTAAACAAAACGTGGTTTATCTCTCTTCAGCAAAGGAAAAGCTCTGGAAGGTTTGAAAATTAACAGAAACTTCTACTTATACAAAGTAGAATATTCTGTATAATGTATATTCTTGTCCTATTTTCTATAGCATTAGCATATAAGTTAAAAATTGCTGAGGATTTTTTTTTAATTTATTTAAATTACAACCACACATAAATGTGATCCCCCTCTGGCTATTTTGGCTGAATCAGGGAATTTTTGCCAGCCTCCCTCAGTTAGGCATTCAGCTGTTGGTGACAATTAGAGAGAAGGAAAAAAAGCCAAAAAAAGCTTTTTCTCTCCCCTTACTCTACCTCTTGCAGCCAAGTTCTGTGAATCACAGGGTATTGGTAACTGAGTATTGACCAATCAGCTCAATCAACAAACAATAACACACAGCAGCTTCCTTTTATCTGTAAGTGCCAAAGCACTTGAGAAAGGGGCACATATTTATTTTGCAAGATGGTTGAGGTCCCTTGAGGCTGCTTTGCCCTCTGCATGGGAGGAGAAGAGGAGGTTTATAAAGGGATAAGTGCCACAGCCCTGGTTGCTGGTGTGTGGTGGCACAGTGACAGACCTGGCACTGCCCACAGCAAATACATCAGCATTAGGAATTGCAGCTCTGGGCTGCACCAGTGCACAATGGGAAGCTTGAGTAGAAACCAGCCAAGAGGCACAATTAGGCAAGTTAATGGACATAAAGTCCACCCAGGGCTGTAATGAGAGGTCTTGGATCACTGGAAACCAAAATAGTATCTCTAAGGGAGGGTCACTCCAGCCTCACCTAATCCCTAAGGCATTTTCACTGGGATCTGCTACTGGTGTTACCCGAGATGTGGGATGGATGGTGGATGGGTTTTCAGCTGGAGCTGAGCCTTTTCTCTTGTGCCTTTCTACTGCCTTTCTACTGGTGCTGATGAGGGGGTCCATGTAGAGGGGCCTGGCAGGGATGTGCAGAGACACTTTGAGGCTCAGGACTGCTCCCCAGGGCAGCAGGAATGGGGAAAACTAAGGCAGCCATCACTAAGGAATAACTGAGATTATCCATTAAAAAATCCACCTCTCCCAGAAAATATGACTCAAGGAGTGCCCTGGCAAACTGAAATTCCCCCTCCTGCTCCCAGGCAGGTGGAGGAGCTCAGCTTTGCATGGAGGCAAAAGTGGCCATAGGGGTTTTCTCCTCCTTTTTTTTTCCAGTTGGAAAAGTCACCTGCTTCAGCCAGAGCTGTCAGTAAACCACACACCATGAGACATCTGCAGGGCTAACAAATAGTTTCTTCCACAGCAAGACAGGCTTTTTTATTAAAGAGAGCTGAGGTGCTGTGTGTAGGAACGCAGAGGCCACGCAGAGCAAGACACCAGAAAAACTGATAAAAAATGCAGGAATATTAACAATATAAAAATGAAAGAAATTGACACTGCCTGTCCATTTAAAAATGCCTTGAGAAGAATATTTCAAATTGTAAGAGTTTTGAATATAAAGGGGTCCATAGCAACAAAACACTGATATATCTGCTCCTTTTCCTTCATCTGTCTCCAGAATTCATTGAATTCATTGAACAGATGCACACGGCAGCCACTGAAATAATGGGATACTGGTTTAAATGATCACTGGATTAGGCCTTATGGTCTTCATTCAGCAAAGCATTTAAGCATATGTTTAAGGTTAAATACATACTTTTCATGCTTAACTCTACAGGAATAAGCTTAAGTATATGCATCAATTTGAGCAGACACTTAAGAGCTCTGCAAAATCAGGATGGACATGCTCAGACATGTGTTAAGTGCACAGAGCTCCTTAACTGTTGCCTCCTGCAAAATCTCTGGTGGATTCACTGAATAATGGAAAGTGCCTGTATCCTGTGCACAAATTCTGACCTGGGACAATTTTGGGTGATGCCCGTGGGTGCCACAGGTGGGTCCCCCAGGAGCTCAGCGTGGGCAGTAAAACCTGAGGCTGAGAAGCTGCTGCAGAAATGCTGGGTGGTCTCTGGTCATGCTGGAGCAGGGGTTATTTAATACCATTTGTAATGGTTGCTTGGGGCAGGTGGTGGCTCACTGAGGATGGGCTGTAGCACAAATGTTGCTGTATGTTATGCTGGAGAGGCACAGAGCACACAGCGAGGGATTAGTAAGGATTTGGTCCCAGAAATTCACTTCCCAACCCACTTGGAAAACAAATTCTGCTCTAAACTCATGTTATTTCTAATGATGCACAATGATGCAAAAAAAAAAAAATCAACATTAAAAATCTGCAATTATGTTACTCAAAGAGCTTGGGGGGATTTTTTTTTCAATCTGTTGTATCAAAGTATAAAGAGAACTCACTTGATCTTAGAATTCAGTAAATCCCAAATATTTAGCCTAAACTATTTTTGGAGTTGTCTGAAATAAAGGTTTTGCAGAATGTTGAGCCTTATCTAATTTCACCAGATTATTTTAAAGCTCAAATCAAACCAGTATAAATAATGGGTAGAATTACTAACCTGCAGGGAATGTCATCACAAATTTCCTGGAGTTTTCCATGTAACTATGAGCATGACTGGTCTATTTACTGAAAGTAGTATATACTGTATAATGTTCACTGAAAACTCATGTAACTCATGCAATATGATAACCACTAGGGTGCTACTGTGACGTAAAGGATACATTACAATTTTATCCAATTCAAACAGGCAAAAAAATGCTTTTAATCGTCCTGCCCTCTAAACAAATACTTTGTCTGTTCTACTGAACTTGAAATTCAAGGTTATATATAAGTCATCCTGCAATAAAAATAATATTATGGAATAAACAAGACTGCACTGCGATATGATTTGAGTCTTCAATCACTGAATTTTTTTGGAAATATTTATATGAAGTGAATGTGTTATGTGTGCCAGGATTTTTTATGGTTCTTATAACGCAGTTGCAATGCATCGTGTTGTTATGTGCAAAAGCTCTGGTGACAAGCACATAGATTGCAGGGCCTGGGCTGGCTCTGGCAGGAGGAGATGTTTCATGGAGATGATAGGCTTAGCCCTGCAAGGAGCAGCCTGGCTGCAGTGTTGCCCCAGCCCAGCACAGGGATGCTGGCAGAGAAACCTCCCAGCACCACAGCTGGGGGAATGGGGCATCCCTTGTGGGCTGAGCTGTGGGCAGGGGGTTCTCTGAAAGGGGCAGAGAAAAGTCCCTTTGAAAAGTTGAGGGCATCACAGCTTGGGCACAAATGCCACAGCAGAAGTAAATAATGCAGTAAAAGCAAAATCATTTTCCTGCTGTCACACTGCAAAACCTGTCCTGCAAAGGTGGAATCTCACCTCGCTTTGAGCTGGAGTTTGATGTGATCAGAGGGCATTGGTGCGAAGGGAGAGATGCTCCCAGTGCTGGATGAGCTTCTGGGAGGCAGAATTACGTCCTACCTTGGGGGCCTTTAATAACAATAACTAAAATGAAAGACACAAATTTGTATTCAGCTCTTTCTCTCTAATATTTCCCTCCTTTTCCAGACAGAGATCACTTAGGCACGACCACTTCCAGTGATGGGGAAGGTCGTCCTGTGTTTCCAAACTATCACCTTGCAAAAGTTTGGGCATTGCTGCCCTCGCAGGGCTGTCACTGTGATGGAAATCTTTCATTCCCTTACAAACTGCTGTCCAGGACAGTCACCTACATTGACAATCCTTCCAAGGGTTTTGGACCATGCATACAGATAAGGAGGAACCCAAGGTTTACACAGCAGCAGAAGATATCTCCACTAATTTTCTTTTTATAATGTGGTGCCAAAATGAGACTCATTTCCATGTTCGCACAACAAGCTAGGGTTACCTCAATTTTTGTTCACATTTTTAGGCTTGTGACATGATTTTGTAACTTCTCTAATTGCTTGTGAGAAGCAGCATCCACTTGGCATCCCCAGAACCTCTCTTTGCTGAGGGCTTGAGTCCCCCTGTGCCAAAACTTCAACAAAACTGAAGTGTCCTGCAGAAAAGCTGCTTTTTACACAAAATTTTGGGAGCCTGGAAGGATTTGGAGCATTAGGGATGACTGCTGCCATCACCCTGCTGCTGATGGCATTAGCCCCTTCATAGCAGGGGATGCATTCCCCATGGTCACTCCATCAGCCTTTTTTTGCTTTCCACAAGGGTTTGAGGAGAAAACCAGAAGAGTGGCTTAGTGAAAACACACCTGTCAGCAGGTGTACAACCCCTCTGTATAGCTACACCAGGTAAAAACCCAAGTGTATCACCAGTAAATGGGAGGGTTCCCCTTCAGACACCCAAGGAACATTCACCCTTCACCTAACGCCATCCTAAATGGACAGGAGAGTATCAAAAAACAGAAAAATAACACCATTTCATTCTGTAGGTCATAAAAGCATCATCCTTCACTGCTAGCCTGCTACTGGAAGTGATGTGTTGCCATCAGCCACTGAAAACCACTGATGCCAAGAGATGCCCATCACAGGGAGCTCGTGTCACCCACAGGCACATGTGACACTCACAGCAGGCTTGGGAGTGTTTCCAAGGCAGGATTGAATTTTCACTCGGCTCCTAAGCACACAGCTCAGCTGCCAGTGTGGGTTTGTGGATGTAAATCCCTGTTAACATCTCAGGAAGGCTCACATTTGAGTTGCAAACACTGCTGAGGACCAGTCCCTGCTCTGCCCCCTGTCCCTCAGCTGTCTCCTGTTTCCCCATCCCAATGCAAGCTCCAGGGAAACACCTTCTCCCAGAGCCTTATCACAGCAGACAAAGAAAAAAAGCCAAATCCTGAAGATTTACTACCAGAAGCCCTCATCAGAATATACTATGTATCTCATAAAATAAACATGGTAATGAAAACCGGTTTTCCCGAAGCCCTCGAACCTATGAGCATTAGCAGCTGCTCTCTGTAAAGCTGGTGTTGATGTCAGGGGCAGACAGACACAAGCCTGGGAGAAGCTGTGCTGGGCTCTGGTGGAGTTAAACCCACCTTGGCTGGAATTTGCCACGCTCTGTAACCCCACACTGATAATGAGTGTGTACACACAGCTCAAAAGCTCCAAAAAACTGACTCTGAAACCCAAATCTGAGTCGTAATTAGACGCCTCTTTTGCATAAACAAAATCAGACTGTCCTGTGCTTGCTTTAGAAATTGGGCTAATCTTTGACAGGTTGTTCTCATTTTCCAATTACCCACTAGGGAATGCACATTGGCACTCTGGCAAATAATTTTTGGCTGTGCCCCTTGGTTGCAAATAGTGTCATTGCTCTTGGTTAAATCTGTGAAAATTATCCCTCCAGCTCTGTCCTGCTGGCTGCTAGAGCACCCTGCATGGCTTGGAGACTGATTTCTTCATCAGGCTCCATATGCTGCCTCAGCTACAGACTACAAGCAGGGCAGAAATCTGCTGCTAAAGGAGCAACCACTGCTCTGTGCTGAGTGACCAGAATCTGCTTTTTGAGTCCCCATGAACAGATTTTCCTATAAAACCAGCATCATTCATCTGCACTGCTGCCACAGGCAGTGGCCAGGTGAATTCATGGGCATCAGAGAGGCCTTGGCAGGAGTTTTTGGCAATCAGTTTCCCAGCTATATCAGTCTGATTTGGAAGAGGTAAAATGTTTCAACATTGCAGATGGAGGATGGTTGCTGAAAAGATAAACCCCAAAGGTGCATAAGCATGTGATTGATTTAAGCCAGCACATGAGACTGCAATTGGAATTTTTTCTTGTCTCTGTTTAAATATTTGGTATCAGAGAGAACCTAAAGTGATACTTTTCCACCAGGACTTTGCTTTCATTTTCCCCCACCTTTGCTGAGGATGAATTCAATAATAAATCACACGCAAATTTTTAAAATTTACTTTAAAAAGGGATGTGGCAGAAGAATGTTTTCAAAGCAGATCCCAGAGCAACCCCAAGTCCTTGGAGTCTCAGGGCTCCAGAGATTCCCTTGGCCTCAGCTATACAGTGATGCCACAACTCTGCCACATTGTGTTTCTGGTACCAGGAACAACATTGTCATTTGCCTCTCATGGGACGTAAAACCTGAGTGTTTTTGTTTGCTGAGCATTATGGACGGTGAATTATACCCAAAAAAAGAACAGGAATACTTTAACTTGAAACAGTCTAGATTAAACCATGTACACTAATATTTATGGAGCCAAAAGCAAGAAGTTTATGTAGTAATTTGATTTAAAGTAAAATATAAAACCTTAATGCACTTTATAGTCATAGGCACCCCTAGCCACGTGTCTGTCTCTCTGTAGATAAATAGATGCACATGGGTAGATACACATACACATTTATAGCACTGGGGTCCCTCTAATCTGCAAAACAATCTTACAGGGTTTTCTTCAGTCAAAATGAATTAGATGAATTAATTAAACAAATCAAACTAAACTTAGTCACAGCAGCGCTCATTGCCTAAAGAGCCTCATAAATCCGATGAATGATGGGATGATGGCAAATACATCCTCATTACCATGCTAAACTCAGTTTGCTGAATAAATTAGTCATGTCATCGATGTCGTCACTGCATTCCTCTGCCCCAGCCACTGCACAGCTGCCTCTGCTCCCTCTTGTGCTCCCCCAGTACCTGCCAGCTTCAAAGGGGCTCTTGAGGGAATTAATGACTCAATGTTTGCAAAGCACCTTGAGATCCTGCAGGTGAAAGGTGGGTTATAATCCCCCCCTGGATTGTCCTGTCTGTGTCAGCCAGCAGGAGAAGCCATCAATGCTGGACCTGTAGGGTTTTCTTGCGGCTTTGGAGGTGCCCATGTGCCACGTGTTGGGGTGTGGAACAACCCTGCATGTGCTGGTGGGAGCAGGTCAAACACCACCCAGGCTGCAGGATGCACCTGTGCTGGCCCGTGGTGCTGTGAGTTCACTTTGCCACCATGAATAGGAAAAAAATCTCTTCTCTGTGAGGGCAGTGAGGCCCTGGCACAGGTTACCCAGAAAAGCTGTGCCTGCCCCACTCCCAGAAGTGCTCAGGGCCAGGCTGGATGGAGTTCTGAGCAGCCTCCTCTGGTGGAAGCTGTCCCTGCCTTGGCAGGGGGCTGGACCAAGGTGATCGTTAAAGGCCCTTCCAACCCAAACCATTTTATGGTTCTACAATAAACATGGCAAGGTTTATGGTTTATGGGGCGTGCTGGAAGACTCTGCAAATGAGCTCCTTGCTGGTGTTTGCAGATCTGGCCCATCCTGCCTCTTAGCCCAATGCTCATCCTTCTCCTTGCCACTTCTCTCAAGGATATTCCCTAAACCTGCCGAACGAGTTCTGCTGCTTTTTAATGAGAACCAACAAATCTCTCCCTGTTCTTTCTCCGCTTATGGACTTTTTTATTTTTTTTTTAATTTCTGGAGAGCAGAGAGACACAAGGCAGTAACATCCTCTAGCACTGGATCCCTCCACCCTCCAGCCAAGCATCCTGTCCCCTTCCTAGCAGGGACAGTCAGCCAGAGCTCACGTCCTTGCCAATGCCTCTGAGCAACAAGTGACAGAGACACCCTGATATTTCAAAAGGTTTCAAAGAAAACCAGTGGGAAAATAATTCCAAGCAGCTATACAGGTATTCAACTCCTTCGTGAAAAGCTGCCAAATTTCAAGCAGAATAGTTGGCGTTTTCTCTGACAGTGTAGGAAAGGGGAGGAAAAAAAGCAAAACTTCATTATGTAACTTTGAATAGACTGAGTTAGGCCATCTCTGGTTCCTGCTCTGGCAGAAGTCCCAGGTAATATTCCAGGAAGCTGCTTTTATAGGCAAAGAAACCCGTAAGCAACTATCTGAACTCACCATGTTCATGTGCACATCTCATTTACTTCAGGGGAAGTTGCACACATGCATTTGCAACTAAAACTTCTCTTCCAGGTGTAAATTGAACAAAAACATCCCTGAGGAATCTACCTACAAGCACTGGGATTTGCCTTGCACTCGGCAACATTTGTATTCCTCGGTGCAATTTTCAGCTGTGCATTGCAGGAGGGAAGGCATTACTCAGCCTGCTTTATTTTCATATGAATGAGGGTTACTGTAAGAGGGAACATTGTTTTTAATATTGGCCCTGAAAAGTACAAGCCAGCAGATGGCAGTTTAAACCACATTCAGTCAAAACAACATCATATTTTAGCCAGGGCCATTATTGTCAGATCATTTCCACACATGTATTTGAAGATTTGACTGTGAGGATGGTAAGGAGATGAAAAAGAGGGCTGGGATGGCTGGCAGGACTGCTGCACCCCTGTGGGACAAGTTTGCACATGGGCTGTTTCCACTGGTCAGCGCTGCAGGTAGTTAACTACTGCCAAGTAATTTTCCTAATTCCCAATATTTAACTATGGGTAGAAAAGTGGGGAGAAAGGGATTTACAAATCTAAACCAAAGCATTCCCATTCTTCAGTGGGATTTTGGCGGGAGGGAGCACCCCAAAGCCTCCTGGTGTGGATGGGGACACAGCTCCCCACACATTCCAGGATGATAAACCTTTGATATGCCTTACACTTCACTGCCCTGAAAATGCAACTTTCCACATTTATGAATACAAACAACACTATTATCTCTACCTTTCTAATATTTAACTAATCTAAACACTCAGGTAAAATGTTATCTGAAATGGTACTTCTATAAATGCATTAACTTTGTCTTCCTTTGACTTTTAAGATATCTTTCCTTATTAATACAGCTGAAAAGATTGTTTGGAAAGCCTCCGTAAAGTGGCAGAGCAAACAGATGAAGGGCGTTCTTTAGTAGTTCTTTATTATTAGCTTTCAAATGATGCTATCTTCTTGTACTTTTCTTAACGAGAAAATAAATAGAATTTGTCTCACACACAGCTGTGTTTTTCTTTAGCTAAGGAATGCACAAAGGGAAATTTAAAAATCGTGCATTATCAGTGAACAAGCTAGTTAAAGTAAATAGATTCCAGCCAGCTTGCTTCTAAGAGATTAAAGGTTAATGATGGAACACCTTGATCAATAGATTCATGAATTATCAAAGTCTACAAAAGGTACATCCAATCTTCTGGCATTATCTGCCCAGCAAATGCTGAGGACAGACACACACCATCTCTCAACTGAGCTGCTGCCTTTTCTGTCATATTATTTAGTGCTGCTTACAGAACAACTGGCATTTCAAGAGCATCAATTAAAGAAGTTATCTGACTCCAGCTGATTATTTTAAGGAATTCAATGGCTGATGCAGGATGCTTCTTTAAACATACAATAGATGTCCAAGATCCTTCTTATTCTACCAGAGATTATGTGGCAAAGCACTGACCTGAGGAGATGCACACAACTCTGGTACCACCTCAGCAGTTCTCACTTATCGGGGCCTTAATGCTAAATAAATATGTCTGGATTTGCTAAGTAACCCATAAAACAATTACCCAGCTCTCAATTGTGTCTGAGCAGCTCTGAGACAGCACACCAGGAATAGCATGAACTTGTTAAAGTCAGCTTGTAATCCCTTTCTGGGACAAAGAGTACCAAGGTAAGCTGTGCCTTTTGAAGTGTGGGGAAGGTTTGTGACAGGCAGCCCCGTAAAACCACGGGCAAACAGTCTGGTGCAGGTGGATTCCCACTGCCAGCAGCCAGGCAGGTTTGAAGTCCACAGTAGCTGTCCCACTGCAGGAAAGCTGAAGTGGTTTTGCCTGGCATTTATTGAATCCATTTATTATATAAATCTTTTGAAATGTGTTTATCCCAACACAGCTTCTGCTGGAAAATCAACCTTCCTCAAGAGGGTTAACACTTTAACTGAGTCTGAACACATTAGTGTGGAGACATTACTGAGATTATTTATTTATTTATTTGGGAAATCTGCTTTAATCTTTTAATAAAGAGGCTTAATGTCTTTGTGTGCCATTCATGGGCAAACGAATATTTTAACTCTGTTCTGTAATGATCCTCATGGACTTTTAAATCCTGGCCCATATATCCTGCCTCTTCCTAGGAATGCCTGTTTTAATGACATCCTTGGGTGTCATTCATTGGGTCCTTCATGGATTAATCTATTCAGAAGATAAATTGGACCCATCAGGTCAAAGTATTTTCACTGGAAATTCAACTCACCTGAGCCTTAACACCTCCCTCCCCTCCCTAGCAATTCCCTTCCTCCTTCCCTTCCCTTCTCCACCCTTCCTCCCTGGTGATAAAGTGAACAGCACGATACAGGACATCAGTTTGTTTTAACACAGGAGTGTGTGTCCAGTTTATCTATCTCTGCACCAAAACCAGTACCACAAAATGCCACAAACCCCTTGAAAAAGTTAAAAACAGAGCTCAGGGCCTCCAGTGTCCAAACTTCCAGGCAAGCTCCAAGGAAATGGAGGAGCTTGGGACAGGAGGCAGGGATAGCCTGAGGATTTGGTGCACATGCTGCTGTCCTGGGGCTATTTAATATGAGTATCTTAATTAAACGGTAAATTCCAAAGGAATTTCCAACTATTCCTAATTGCCTATTACTTTATCAGGCCAATATGAAGCGGAGAAAGGAAAATCCATTGGAGCATGCATTTTCTGCTGTTTATCTGCCATAAGAACAGTGCTATTAACCCATGCTGGCAATTATGATGGGATTATGGCATGCCCACTATGGAAGAATTTAATTGCAGTTATATCAGATTTAAGGCCCTTTCACAGATTATTTCACTCTGGGCTGTAACACCAGCCCTGGGTAACACAGCAGCTTTGGGGCTGAGGCCCTGCAGAGTGGGAGAACATCAGCTCAGCTGTCGTACAACATTGCTCTGGTGAAATTTGCCCTCCAGCCTCACCAAAACCTTGTCCTCATATAAACTGTGCCAGTGTCCATTTGCAGGAGCCCGTGGAAATAAAAAAATCAGCATTGTCTGGCAGAGGGTTCCATTGCCTCAGCTCAGGGAACAAAACCCTTGAGAAGCCAGTGGATCTCACCTGCAAGCACATGAAATCCCACCTGGCTTTGATTTGAATTGATGAATCGAGAAAGGTTTTGCTGGAAATTGAGCTTAGATTTGTGCTAAAAGTTTGCAAACCTCAGCCCAGACAGCTGCCTTCAACAGGCAGCACCTTCTGTAGGACCTCAGGTTTCCTGGTAAATCCTTTTTGGGCTCTGGTTTCTCATTCCTATTGCTCCTGCCCTTCTCCACTATGGAGTTACATGCCATGATGCAATAAAACAGAAATCTTAAGACATTCTCATTCTCTGTTAAAAGCAGCTAATTTTAACAACACATTGTGCCTGTATCTATCCTCATTGAGAAAATTTTATGAAACAAATTGTCCCATACATTTCAAAGAAAGTGCCAAAAAATAGATGACTACAGAGAGGTGTCCAAAGGAATATTTAATTTCTTCTTTGGAAGCAAACAGTAAAAATAAATAGCCTATTCCAAGCTATTTATTCTTTGCAGTATTTAGAGATGCTGCAATGAGGGAAAACCCACACCTCTTAGATGTGAACTTGGGATTTTTATTCTCTACATGCAGCTTTATTCACTATGGATCCTGTGGGCATGAAGCCCAGGTACATACAGATTTCCAAAATGAAACAGGAGAACAAAGAGACTGAATGCCCTCTTCATGGCAGGTTACAAACATTGATTTTCTCTTATTTTACCCAATTTGCACTTAACTTTTTCTATTAACCCTTTGATTCTGCAGTTTTACAATGTTAAGCTCTGAGGCTGCAGCCTCAAGCCCACATAATTAGGTACAGCCTCTGAAAAATCCTTCAGCTCAGTTCACCTTCAGCTTCCTCCCCAAAAATTTCAAATACACTTCAAAGCCCAGGTACCAAATTTTAGTATTTTATCCTAAATCTCAAAACCTTTGGTATTTTTCTTGCTGTTGGGGAGTAGCTCTTCAATGAGTCTGGAGATCTACCCAGACAAGAAAATTAGTATTTGAATGCTATGATTTGAAGTGGGGAGGAGGAGGTTGAGGGGGCTCCTCCTTGGGTGACAGTAGTGAAAAAGCAACAGCGAGCTGATTGAGATGAATGCTGCCTTTAAAAGAACCAGAAGTATCTATTCAGTGAGAAAATAGGACTATTCCATAAAAAAGATGGGAATCAATTACAGCCTCTCATGAATACAAGGCATGAGCACTAGTTAAAGCAACAGCTCTTGACCCACAAGGATAACCTATTTCTGAGCCACAGATCACTTTGTAAGAAAACATATGTCAAAACATGCATCTGAGATGCTGAAGCTCCTGTCTTCATCAGTATTGAAAAAAAAAATAAACCTCTGCAAGAATACAAATTGCTTTGTGCAAAAATAAGAATTATCAGTGCAAATTACAGCTGCCCCAGTGGAAAAGGGTGCAGTACAGGTAATATTAGGCACCTTTGCCCTGTGAACAAGGCTATAGCTGTAACATGGCTGCCAGGCAAGGAGCAAAAGAGCAGGAAAAACAAAAATAAACTCAAAAAGTCATTGGATCAGAAGCAAAGGAGATAATTTAAGATCTGATTTGGTAAATTGGGATGATATTATGGAAAAAGTGGTTGTAAGGAAAATCGAGGATTTGAGAACGCATCAGTCCAGCCCAAGTCACACAGATCTTTCTTCATAAGCAATGGCTTTTCTCCAATTTAATTTCATTTGGATCAATTACCATTAGCCAGATCCAAGCCCAGACTTGAGCAAGCCAAGCTGAGGGAGAGGACATTAAAACAAATAATAAAGGAATTGTAACACACTGAAGGGTAGATGGTCAGGCTTGCTAAAACCATGGACACTACTTCAAAATCCAACACACAAATCCAGCATTGGTAGCCTGCATGAGAATGGGGCAGTGCTCAGTTTGTATTAACCTAATAAATAAGGAGTAGGGATTTGGAAATTACTGAAGTTGTTATTGCAACTGTTTACTTTGTATAAGCTAATAGGGGGTTAAGCCCTCCCAAGAGTCGTTCCCAGGAATTGTTAAACAATTTACAATCCTGAGAAAAAAATGCATCAATATTGGATTTGAAACCCATCTTGAGAGACTGGTCAAATATGAAATCAGCCCTAGAGAGCACACTTCAGTGCAATGCCTGAGCCCTTAGATAATCCCCAACATGCTGAGACTGCCTTCCCCCACCCTGCCAAGGGGAAAAACAGAAGGAATGAGAAAGAGAAAACTGAAGGGCTAAATCCTGCACTCCAACCACTCCAATGGAGTGAGAAAACCAGATGCCTTGTTTCTAAGTGTGAAAGTGGATGAGACATCCCTCAGTACCCAATGGCTTGCACTGCAAATCCTGCACTGGAGCTAAGGTCATTGCTCTTGCTTTTTAATATTTTAGCTGTTATTAATAATTTTATGAATAGTCTAACAATTACAAATATCATTAATTAAATTTATCACATTGCCCCAATTACAAATGTCATTAATTAAACTTATTACATTGCCCTTATAATATTTCATACATGTTTTGGCCATAAACTGAAATCTATTTAACGTTGTATGAGTTTGAATGGAGCTTGAATCATATTATTTTTGAAAGCCAGTGCAATTTTTGGTCCCATCAGAAGGCTCTTGAAGACAACAATTCCACTGCAATCTTTTTGGCTTTAATTTGAGCTGAAGACACCTGAGGTGAAAAAGTCACGAGTATGTTTGTAGTCCAAAGCAGAAGGAATTACACACTGAGATCTAAGAAGAATAATTTTCAGAATGTGATGATAACAATTTAATTATTTCCTTCAGAAATTCAAAACTGAATTACCAAAGCCAGCACATCCACATAATTTGGGACAGTGTCTGAAGTCTTCATTCCTTTACTCTTCGTTGTCTCTGCTCACAGCTTGCAATTAAATAAAATGCTATGAAAATTCAGTGCCAGCTGTTAGCATCATCTACCACTGGCAAAAAATAGCACTAGGGAAAATTAAACTACCTGGTGTTTGATTATAATTAAAGTCCAATGGACGAGGCATGGCTGCTTCTGTGTGCACATTTCTAGGGACCACCAGCTCCACCTGAAGGGCAGTGCAGGGCTCTCTTTCTGGTACATCCATAGGAAATGGCTGTGAAAATAATTCTGCTATTGGCAGAATATGGGTTCTTTTCCAAAACTAAGAACAAAGCCACAGATCAAAATCCCTACTCTAGCTGCGGTGATTTCTCATACTGATAATTAAGTCCATTTTGCATATTGCAAAATCACACTGACTGTCACTGTAAATTTTCTCCCGTTATTGACAAGCTGTTTGCAGATCCAGAGATGAGTGGGCCTTTTTCTAAATCCATGATTAGGTATATATATATCACCTACATCACTGACATCGTCCAATAAACTTAATTGACGGTGGTTTGTCTTAACTAACCTACATTTTCAAGGTGTTGTCATGCAGAATGAAATGTGTGTGCATTTAGAATCTGCACCCCCTGGGATGGCTGGCATAGGTACAAATCCTCAGTTATAAAGCTGAGTTATAACCCAGCCTTCCCAAGAAATGCTGATGGCATTAGTGGTGTGATTTCTGATAAGATGCCCACTCCTTCCTTCCCTTGGTCCTACCTCTGAACCAGCATGTGCAGGTTTCCCAGCCACCTCCAGGGATGGTTAATCACCAGCCAGTGATGCATTTCTCTCCCTGGCCGTACAGACCAACAGGGACAGCACGTACAATGGTCCCTGCAATATCACCTCACTCTGCCTCTGCAGTTTCGCCACGTCAACTTTCTCTTCCATGGGACCGTCTGATGAAAAATAATGAACAAATTTCTCATATTCCACAGACAGGGACGCATCACGACAAGACTCATACCAGACTTATGTTATGATTCAAAGGAATCATACAGCTCTGCCTCACCAGAAACCACTTGGAACAGGATCACTGCTTTGGATGCGCTCAAGGCAGCCGTGGAACAAATGAGCAAGCCAAAATATAGCAGAGCTCAAGACACTTCTGAGTTTTTAATGTCTTATTAGAGATGAGCAAATGCACTGGAGAACAAAGCACACAATTAACTGATCTTATTCCAGACCCTTTCAAAATCCATGCAGTGAAGTCCCTCTTCCCGTCCCTGCCACTGAAGCCCAAAAGACACATTATCTTTGAAAATGTGCTGCAGAATTCCCAGGGTCAGCGGGTCTGGCATCGGCTGCAGGCTCCGCATCGCGTGCACTGGGGCTTCCTCGGGGGAAGCAGCACTCGCTGCATTCCACCTTCTTAATGGGGTGTAATCAGGAACACGTTTGCTTCAGACCTATTAGTGAACTTCCCGCTCTGAGCCCAGGCTCTTTTCTAAAGTCATTTCTGTAAAACCTAAATATCAAATTGACGGCATTTTGTTAAAGACAGTACCTGGCACTCTCGCTGATGAGATTTCAGCCCTGTGTGTTTCCCTGCTTTTTGCATGAGAAAGGAAAACACAGACATGCTACTTGCTCTTTCTCATTTAACTTTCTTTTTCTCCTTCAGTTTTTTTAATCTGTACAAAATAATGGGATGTTGTGTTTTACCGATACTGAATATGAAAGAGAGTCACAACTCAGAGTTGGAAAAGCTTGCCTTAATTCTTGGCTACAAATTCTATATTTGTTTTTGGATCACTGCATAAATGGGGTAAGATTAATACTTCCTTGGTTTCAAAAACACACTGTACAAAGTTGCCTGATTCAAATACTAAACTTGTGAGTTGTCAGTTTAAACAAGCAGCGTGTTTCTTTCTCTTTGTCATCATCCAAAAGAAAAATAAATGATAGAAACTCCTTCCCCACTGCACTCCAAAGGGCTGTCATTTAAAAAATGACAGTGCCTGTAACTTCATCCACAAGTTCTGCTCAATATCAAAATTGCCCAGTTTTAATACTGGGGCATTCCATTCAGACAGAGATGCTGACAATCAGCCCAGCTTAGAAACTATTATTGGGTGCATAACTAGCCAGCACAAATACTGGCTTCCACTGAACCAGATTTATTAGTACACTCACAAGACAAAAGGGCAGAAGCAGCTATCCCATGTGATTGCCCTGCTCAGGCTATTGTATTTTACCCAGGCACCCTTGAAAGCAGCTGAAAATCGTGGATTTGGGTCAAACACACACAGAAATAGCACAATTCCACAGGGATGAGGAATGCACCCATTACCCAGCAGGTTTGCTGGAGGGGTTTATCCCCTTTGCTGACCAAGACCCTCTGCAGGCAGCTCCCCACACCCAGGGCCCCTCAAACAGCTGGGGAACCTCCCCAAAATCACATTTCCCTGTTAGGTCAGTGGAGCACTGCAGCTCTGGGCTGCCCTGCCTTTAGAGGATGTGGAAGGAGTTCTCCAGCCTTGGCTGTTCTCTGAGTGGAGTCCCTCCCTGGATTGCATCCAGGCAGCGCGGCTTTCCCAGAAAACCTGAAGAGAGTCCACCCCGGCAGCCTGGCAGGGAACATGGCTCACAATTCATGTTTTATTAAAGCAACATCAGGAACACCTCTCAGTGTGCATGAGCATCTATTCTCACACTCAGAAAAAGCTCTCATCCAGCTCTTGGCACTATCTGTGATCATGAGAAGAAATGTTAAAATCCCTCTGTCTAAATCACTGGGCTGGGATTAAATAAATTTAGGTTCAGTTCTTAACTCTACCACAATATTTCTGTGTGTTTCAGCTGCCTATGAAACTCTTCCATATCCTGGAAATCCCAGTTTATAGAATTGCAAGAACTGCATAGAAATGAGAAATTTCAATTTTGGAGGAAAAAACCTCTAAATCAGAACTGAAAACCAAAATACCAATGCTGCCCTTGAAACAAATACTCAGGAAAAAATTCCTGTATTTAGAAACACTTAAACACATATGACATTATCCCACAAAACACTGGAGTCCTTTTGAAAGATTTCTTAATGGTTTTCCTTACAGTGAAACAATTTCACCATCAGGTGCTGTGTGGATAAAGACACCTTGGTATCTGCATTGTCACCTTCTCTCAGAAGACAACTGATTAAATTGCACCTGCTACACATTTTGTTTCTCATGAGCCAAAAGGCCTGGAAGGGGAATGGAACCACTTTGTCCTTTCATGCCTTCATTGACTCATAGGGCTGTGGAGCCACATGCTGAAAAGGAAAAACTTCCAAGCTCATTTTACTTGTCAATGAATTTTTGGAATTCCCTATTGTTTCTAATTTCTCTCCCCGATGAGACCAAGGCCTCAAGGAGAGAGTTGGTGGTCAAGACGTGTTGGGATATGCAGGAGCTGGGTTTAACTCCCTGCTCTGGATCCAACACCTGGCCAAGCAGAAGATAGCACATGGTAAGGTAACACCAGTTCAGCTGGGGGCTGACACATAGCAGACACACTCACCAACCAGGGTAATCATATTTTCTGTGCCTGTAACCACCACACCCAACCCTGACACACATTTCCAAAGGGAGACCTCAATGCAAGCAGAAGATTCTCACTAAAGCTTTTTGGGTTTAATGAACCTGTATTTTCTGATAAAAAACATTTTCCTTTATTCGAACAAGAGAGTCACAACAGCTCCTGGCTGGATTCTGGTTTTGCCTCAAGGCCACATCTTTCTGCTTAGGAAGCAGCTATTTACCAGCTGCTCCCAGTGCCCTGGACTAGGAGAGCCCATCCCACTGCTGGGACCGCTCTGCCCACCCTCCCTGTGCTCTACACTTCTGCTGCCTGTGATGAGCATCCTGCCTATGGGAAGAGCCTTCTCCTTTACAAGCTCCTGGAGGATTTGTTTCCAGCAGCAGATGGCAGATGTGGGGACGCCCACCTGAGCCCTCCTCAGAGACCTGGCAGTGTAAAGAGTTTATGGCCAAACCTCAGCAGAGCCACTGCAGCCGGGGAGAAATCTCACACGGCGCTTCTGTTTCTCCTCACTTGTTCGGGCTCCACATGTGCAAACCCGAGGTGTAAAAAAACAGAGCCTGATCTGAATATTGCATAGCCAAGCCCGGCAGCTAAGCCATCATTAGGTGTTGACTTGACAAATTTTCTGGGGTCAGTACCTGTGTAGTCTTTCCTATAAAGCAAGCCAGCTTGTTTCTCTCTTCTTACTATTGCAGGCCAGTTTTAAACCTCCCCAAAGACTTTATTTGTAGGATGTGCCTTTGCCTATGGAAAAGTAACATGTGCAGACAAAATAACTGTTTTTCAGGTTTGATACTCAAGCCCAGCTGAAACTAATCAAAAGTCTGAGATCTTTGGACCCTGGAAGGGCAAAGCTCCTAATGAAGACAGATGTTGGACAACAGGAGGAATGAAAGGGTATCTGGTCTCATCTATACCACAGGGTGGATTTCCCAAAGGAATTAAAGTGATTGAGTTGTGTCCTTTTTAAATATTATCCTTCTATTTCTTCCACTTAAAGTCATCTCACATGTGTGCTTTTCCCTGTTTGCTTCAAGACTTACAAAAGGTGCTGGTTGTTGTTTGTTTTGAGAGATATAACTGGGAAATATTATTCTTTCCTCTTTCACAGAAAAAGTTATTTATCATTACCTTTGAGGATTTACTCAATGACTTGGCCAGCTCAGCCAATTCCTAGTTATGCACTCATTTGCATGTGACACAAGCTCAGGTTCCACTCAAACATGTAAAGGAAAAATGTAATTTCTCTGCAGTGACAAGATCCACCGAGTTTTGTAGTGGAAAATGTGTTAAAAATGAGAAAAACAGCTCATGCCAAAAACAGTGTATCCCAGTGCTGCTTTAGTAAGACTAGAGTCTTTCCTAAAATAACACATATTGTTGAAACTGATGTCCCATATTTGTCCTTGCTAAAGATATAGAAGAAGCCTGTGTGCCATGAGATGTGGGCATGGCAGTGGCATCTCCTTTTCCACCCCAACTCTTGGATCCATTTATGCCTAAAACATGTCATTTCACCATACTTCTCATTATATCAACTTTTATTACTCCACATTCTATCAGCTATGAAATGATGCAACCCTTTAAAAAAGAAAAAAGAAAGTGCAAATAATGGAATTTGTCTCTATCACTGAAGAACACCAGCATTGTACCAGGAAAAGTTTAATAAATAAAGGCCCTTGTCCCCACCCTGCCTTGCCACTTGTAGTTTCCCAGTTCCCTTAGTGCCTAACCTTCAGTTGCTGCGAAACCAGATGGTTAAACAATTAGATAAATCACGGGCATTGCTTACTTTGTCTCTTCTGTAAGCACCAAACAATAAATCTCACAACTTTCTTGCCACTAAAGCGACAGTGAATGCCCAGCCCTGGCTCAGCAGCTGGACTCCTATTTCCTGGGCCCACAGAAGACAGAAAATATCACATTTCTACCTCATTCGACCCTTTCAAAATCCCTGTCACGCTCCATTGCTTTACAAGGCATCATTTCACTGTTGCAACAAAGATTACAGGGAATCTAACAGGTAAGGCCCCAAGCAAACACGGAGCAGAGCAGACCCAAACAGGAGGCACAAGGACTTCATGTCTTATCTGCTCCCCATCTTGGCATTTCTAACCACAGGACTGCCCTGCTGACAGCCCTGCCTGTCCTCGGGCAATGAATCTGTAATAAGATATACACACACAACAAATAATGGAGGTGGTTTGTTGTGTTTGGGGTTTATTTTTTTCCTGAAAAAATATATACCGAGGTAATTAAATTGCTAACATGATGGATGGCCTCATTTTATATTTGAATTCAAAGTGACTTGCTGTAACATATAAAAAAGTGACTTGCTGCAAAAAAAGTGTGATGATATAACTTGCGCTGAGATAGAAATATGGATATTTTCCTTGAATTGTGAAGAATCCAACTTTGATGCTCTTGCAATGACAACGTATAGCATTCGGATGTTTTACCCCAAATCCTAGAGCATTTTGGAGGTATTAAGTAACTCAAAAGTAGAGAAACTGAGGCACTGTGGGGTTGCAATGTATTTCAGATAACACAGAAAAAAACAGTTAGAAAAAACATATCACAGTAACCTGGGAAGGAGACTAATTATTTTAGTACTGGACCTTATAGAAGACTTGCAAAATAAGATATTGTATATGGCTTTGGCAGCATCACTTAAAGCTGTACAAACTCCCATTTACAGATCTAATTTTCAGAGAGACTCTAAGAGTATCATATCATTACCACTCTCACATCATCATGATATGGGAAAACTGTCTGATTTCCTTACTCCCCTTTCTCTTATCCCACAGGAAAAAAATAAGAAGCGCTGACCAGCAGCTAAAAATATTTCAGAATAGCTTCAGGACTTTCACAGAGTCATTAAACAAACTAAGGATTTGATGTCATGTTTGAAGGCCTCTGTTAATGGGAAGTTTGGGTTGTAATGCATTATAATTTAGGGGACCTAACTTTATATTTGCTCTCTTTCTGTGAGAAATTTGTGATCCATACTGCAAGCTGTGGAAGCATTGGCCAGCAGCCATGAAAGTATTAAATGTAAATGGCTTGTTACCTCAGCAGTTATTTGCTGTGCAGCAATGCTGGGTTTAAAAATCCACTCCAAAACCCTGTAAATCCCGGTATATATTTTCTTGCTTTCGCCTGACACTCACAGAGTTAACAGGCAAAACATTTCAATAAAACTTCCACACAAAGGAGCTAAGATGTTAAAAACTCACTGTTCACATCTGTTCATCATTTCATTGTGCGGCCACACGTTAGATAACCGCGCGCACTCGCGAGAGCACAATGCCCAGCCCTGACCTCAGCTGTGACATCAAACAAGCACACGGGGGAATTATCCCAGCCTTTTGGCACTGCCGTGGTTCACTTCCACAAAGGGAGGAGCAGAAAAACTCTGCCTGATGAGCGGTGAGACGGCAAGATTAGCAACCAACTTCTATCAGCCCTTTGCTGTGGGTTTCTTTGCAATAGGAAAATGTGAGCCCGTAAATAGGTCCATCCCCTAAAATTAAGCAAGCATCATAACAGGGCAGTTAAGTAACCTGTAATTACACTGTCACTTGTATTAACTCCATCACCCGCTAATAGAGTAAGTTATAGTGGAAGCAGCCAGTGTTGTTAGGAGGGTTATTTATTTTATGCCCTAATTAATCAGTACTGACACTGAACCACATCCTTCCTCCTTCCTCATTATTTAAATCACCCATTTATATGGATGAGCCTCTTTGCTCTGTGCATTTCATTAATGCCTCCACATGCTCCCACAAGGAAAGCGGCGGGTGCTGTTCCGGAGAGGGGGCAACAGAAATGCCTGGAGGGTGCTCTGCTCTCCCAACCTCTGTTCCCTGGGAAGGGCAGTGGGAAGTCATTGGGGTTGAGTCTTTGGGGTCTGGTCCTGTCACAGTGAAAGGGAAGAAGCAGCTTCCCAGTGTTTACCCAGTTTCAAGCATTTTGTACTTGAGGAGACAGAGCAGGACATCAATGGGGAGGGCACCACCACACAAGGAAACCTTTGCTGCAAGACAGGCACATGCCTAAGTGATTTCCTGAATCAAGGTCCTGATCCTAAAATTGGAAGTGACAGGTAGAAGTTCCCTTATGCGCCCATCACCCATCCTGAGGCTGCAAGTGAAATAGAGATGGAAAAACTACTTGGTCTGCATGATGAAGGTCAAAGTGTGGTGGGTTTAAATTGACTAGAAGGCAATTTGGAAAAGGGAAATTCATAATATCTTCTGCAGGACTTTATGTAGGGGTACACAAATTACACAATAGTTCCCCTAAACTTTGGGGGCTTTTTTGCACCCATGTTTTAAGGGGGTCCCTCTGCAGTACTTCATAGCAGAACAGCCAAATCAAAGTCTGAATCAAAGTAGTTTTGATGGAATAGTTTAAAGCCAAAATTTTTTTACAGTAATTTATTTTACGTTGCCCTTTTCCCAAGTTGTTTCTGAGTGCACACCTCCCAGGCAGACACTTGCTGTTGCACATGTGTAGACTCTGCAGAGCCACTTGGAAAGACTATCAGAATTTTTTGACTACTAACTTGTTCAAACAAAATGCACAGACTGGCTCACATTGATGACTCTCCCTCAATGCAAGCAGCCTCTCTGAGGCTCTCTTGGAAGGTCAACAAGGAGATGGGGAAGGCTGGCTGAGCACCAGGCAGCAGGACAGAGCCCAGCCTGGGCCCCCACGAGACAATTCCTCACAATTTCCATGCTCTGCTGCCCTCCCTGGCATCACAGCTAAAGAAGCCTAACATTGAAAAAACACCCCAAACCTCTTTAAGTTGTTATTCTGCTTCCTGCCTTCAACACAAGCAGCTCCTGACACAGTTCAGTCACTTCCAAAGTGGGGCTGAGGTCTGAAAATTCAAAACTCACAGGGGATGGAGAGAAGGATGCATAGCCAGGAATGGGAAAGCTTTAATGGTGCAGCGCTGTCCAAACCCAGCTTAGCAGGATAATGGAAAAGGTCCTGTATGCCAGAGGAACAAAATCTGAACCCAGCCCATGCAGGACTCCCTATATCCCCTTCAGGTTGTCCAAGAGCCTCTGACACCTCTCCAGACCCTCACCAAGCTGCCTAGGGCAGGGACACCTGGAAACGCAGGCTCGTAGGTCAAACTGGTTATTGACAGACTCTTTGGAAGCTGCTTTTTCTAAAAGAAGACAAATGGCACAAGGCAGTGCATAGTTTACTTGAGTAAAGCTCAAACACAGCTTTGGTGGGCTTTCAGAGGACAAAAACCAGTTGCACGATTTACTTCAAAGCTGACAAACGTGATCCTACTTGCAACAGTAACAAAGGGATTTTTATAACTTCAGGAATTTTTAACCTGGAGTAAGCCGAGATGATCTAGTTCAACAAAATACTTTAAAACATTGTGAATGATATTATTAATTTGGATGACATTCTTGTTCTGGATGAAACAATGTACAGTTTTACCAGCGCAGCTTTCAGCTCCATGCCATCACTGGTAGCTGCAAAACAACACAGCTCTCAAACACGAGGAAACATTATCCAGTGCCACATTCTGAAACCAAAGGCCATGTGCAGCTCTATTAACTTGTGGTTCAAGGCCAATAATTAAACCATTCAGGTTCCATCCAAATATTTTTCTGACTCCCCAAACATTTTGCCAAACCATGAACTAATTTTCACTGCGAGGGCTTTTCTCGGATTTAGCACATATTTGGAGACAGTTGCTCACTCGGCAGAGCTCCAGGGGCTCTCGAAACCTTGTGGTGCAAACTGGCCAAAAGTTGCCAAGTGTGTATTGTCCCATGAAAGCTGGTGTGTCAGAAACCATATAAACCAAACCAAAGCTGTACAACTTTTCCATGGAGCTTGTACCCAAAGACATGAGAGGGCCTGTTGCCCACACTGAGAAATGTTGCTCAGACAAACCGGATTTTGTCCATCCTTCCCTGCTACCTTTTGACCCTGAAGGAGGTCTCAGCCAGAATTTTCCTCTTTTTTTATTTTCTGTGAAAGCCCTCATTTTATGTGTTTATTAGTGAAGAGAAAAATGATGAGACTTCAGTGCGTTTCGTGATGTTGATCCTTCCTGACCAAAGCTCAAGAGTTTATTTTGTGTCCCAACACACTCTGTGCATTAACTATCTTTTTTCCAGCCACTTAGATCTGGGCATTTAAGGTGTATTTCTATTAGAACACACAAAATCTACTATATATGTGACTGTCCACTTAAACCATCTGACAAGGAAAACATTTAAGGTCTGACATCTTTGGAGCAGAGCTAAAATCAGAAACTCTGGGACCAACCAAGTGCCCCATCCTGCTCTCATTTCAGTCAACAGCGCTGGTCCCAATGGCTCAGCGCTGACAACTATGAGAATTGCCAAAGAAATGCACATTAATTATCATTACTGTGTCTGTTATTGTATAACAGACTGTGATTCTGTGCTTTATCTCCTGGACCATTATCTCCTGCCATGTGATCTAAGTGTTGATACTGCTAATGTAAAGGAACACAGAACAGTAGTCATTTATCCTGCAAAAGACCTCGTGCTTTTCTTGTTCTATCAATCATTAAACAAGTAATGTCTTTTGTGTTATTGCCTTGACATTCATTAACACTCACGTCACAGGAAATCTTTGCAATTAAAAACCTTATTGACGATCTGTGCTTGTTTCTCATTGGCGTGTAACAAGCAAGATAATAAAAAATGAAAACAATAGTGTTATCATAGATAACTGAGAAAGTTTTTCCTTTTTCTTTTTGTGCCTCAACTCTTTTAACGTTGCTGGTCTCTTTTTTAATTCGAACGTGGACTCGAGGGCTATGAATGCTGGCAAACTGCTTTTTATCAGCCCTGAACATCTGAACACCCCTTTGACACTAATCCTGTATCACCAGCTTTTGTGGAAACACTCAGCCTTGGAAAAGTCAGGCTATATGAGGACAAGACAGAAGTTTCTCCCTCCGTGCCATTCTGCCCCTCAGAGATTGTAAGGACCACGGGTGCCAAACAATGGCACAAGAACACTGGGCTTTGGCCACTGCACCTGACTGGTTTCCACAGTGCTGGTGCTGCCCTGAGCTCACCCTGCAGGGGATGGAGGGAGGTTTGCAGGGAGCCTGCAGCCCTGAGAGGGCACGCAGAGAGCTGGGATGGACTGCAGGTGACCAACAGCTTGGGTCTGGTGGGTAGCAAAGTGGGGAATCCCTTGAACGTGACTTTGGCTTCTGCTGTCTCCAAAACCACCCTTAATTTTTACACTTAACATGGAGTCTCACAAATTTAGGCTGGTTAATCCAGATGCTAACTTTTGTCAGAATAAAAAGGGCCAAAACCTTCTGCTTATCAGCTGGCTGCTGGGAGGCACCAGAGGTGAGTTTGCATGTGCTGTGAGCGTTATCTGTGCTGCCTTTCCTTGTGGGACATGACAGCACTCACACTGAAGGGCTCTCTCTGGAGCTGAGTCTGTGCTTCCTGCAAACCCAGATTCCTGTCTGACTCGGGCCCCACAGGCTGAAAGGTGCCTTCTGGAAGATAATAAGCACAGCCTCAATTCCCACAGACTTTGACATAATTGAAAAATTAGACCATTAGGCTCTTACATTCTTACAGGGTGTTTTAATTGCAGTCCATATATCTTGAGAATATTTACTGAATGCTCCATCTACACAGAGGTAGCTGAGAAGTGAGGTCAAGTCTCCAACTCTGCTACAGAATTCAGACAGGACAAAAATATTAAAGGAGAATCATCCTTGCCTTGTTTACTTCTATATTACAGTGCTGGAATTCCTAAAGGCTCTAAGGCAAGAAGGAACCATTATCAAATTTTGCCTCTGATATTTTTCTTAATAACACAATTTTTGCATTTCTGCTCTGTGAGAATACTTCAAATTAACACCATTACTAGAGAAAGAATCAGAACTATTCACTTTACAAACTCTATACCCATTAATAACATCTGGGTTAGGCCTCTGTGTACATCCATATCTCTTGATAATAACCAGAAGTGGATGCAAAATTCTGGAAAAGACCCTATGGTTAATGACATATTTCTGGTTCTCAGATGTGGTGGTCTTTCTTTGAAGCCTGAAAGTGCATTTATGAACAGTCAAGGTGCTAAGGAGCACACAGTGTATTTGACATAGAAGCACACTGTCTTTTGTTGGGCATCAAAGTAGTTAAATAAATTCCTATCTTTTCCTTTTTCTGGTAATTTAAGCATTAGTAGTGTTGATACCAAATCTAGACTGCCCATGGCTTTTATTTTGACATCAACAGTAATGTTCTTAGAAGCAATCAAATTTATAAAACAATCCAACAGAAAAGCAATGTAACAAAATATGACAAGTATATTTCTCTGAAAATGTAAGTGGAAGAAATTATTTTCTATGTTACAGGCATTTACATAATTCATATTTTTTGCCATAGATTAATTTTTTTCTCCTATCCTGTAACAAACACAACCAAGTGATTAACAAAATTTTATCATTACAATAAGTTATTTCTACCTCTCATATTCGCTCTTGTTCATCAAATTTAATAAGAGAACAGATTTTGCAGATCTGAGACCAACAGCAACATTCAGTTAATTAATCTGACAGCAAACCCTGCTCTCCCCTTGGTGTCTCCACAGTTACTCAAGATGCAGGCCAGAACACCACAATTTTTTAACACAATCTTTCAAGGCCATCTAAACTTTTTCAAGGGTTTTTCAGCATTATATTACTGAAATCTGAAGCAAGCCTTAGGAGAGATTCTTACCACAAAAAGAATATATATATACATTTTTAATATAATATATAAACAAATAAATTTAATATATATAATTATATATAATATAATTATAATTATATATATATTAAATATATATATACTCCTAAAGTGTATGTGTGTATATATGTATATATGTGTGTATATATCTATATCTATATCTATATATATAATTTATATAGATTATAATCTATATTCTATAATTTATATAGATATAATCTATATATCTATATCTATATATATAATTTATTTACTTTAGGAGTTCTGTAGGAGATAAAACAGAGAACTTTATACAGAAAAGGCCACCTGCTCCCACTGCCAGTGATTGGCTTCACACTCCAAACAGGGCTGCTGCAGGGAGCAATTGCTGAGAGGGAGAGTTTTCCTGTTAAACCCAGTGAAACCACAGAGCTGGGACTCAGCCTATTTTCTCTTGTGACCAGGACACAGATCCTTGTACCACCTACATAAAGTCCTTTTATCTCCCTGCTCATCAGCTGCCTGTGAGTAATGCAAGGAGCATGTTGGACAGAAATAAGAGACCTCAGGTATTTGGGCCTTAAATGGATGAGCATTGTGGAAAAAGTGTATTGTGAGGGGAATGCATAATGCAAACAGGGATGAGATAAGAGATATCTGATTCACACAGATTATGCCTTTTGTGCCCAGTACATGGGTGGCTAGCAGGTCACTGTGAAGGAATTACAAGTAATATAAGCGGGCATGAGGAAGCAATATTTTAACTTGAAAGGACTTGTAGAGGGATGAGAGAGAATTTGCATAAAACCAATACAGAGCAGATGGGAATGGACAAGCCTGCTGGTATCAAACACACGCCAAAGGAAAATTACAGAAGAACAAGGAAGTTATTGTTGATGGCACTTTGATATCCTAACCCTGTATGAAACCAAGAAAACCTCCAAATCCACCAGAACAATCACCTCAAGGGTTTAGTAAAAGGCCCCAAGTTTCTGCTAGAAAAACATCACATCACTGGTGACAAAAAAAAAGCCTTATCATTAATTGCTTTAGAAGGAAAAATACCTATATATGAAAAAAAAAAAAAGTTGAGGCTAAATGCAGAGGTTACTGCTGTATTAATGTGTGTTATCTACTTGCTATTTTTTCTAATTCTGTTTTGTGAACATGAGAAAAGGCAGTCAATGCCAGAAATATCTCTTCTGACAGCAAATATTTGGGCAAGTTTATTGTCTTTAGCCATACACCAGACCTTAAAAAAAAAAAAAAAAGAAAGAAAAATAAAAGAAAATTTGCTCTGGATTCAAAGAAGATTGCAAAGAAAAATAAATGTTACGTTGATAAGTATCAGTGTTCTAGAATTACGACCAGTCCAAGGTGTTTCCAGAGGCATGTGTCAGGGGCAATGGTAAAAAGCAGAGAAATATGTAGGCAGAAGTGTGAAAGAAGTCTGGGCAGAGGTGTGAAAATAGTTTATAGTTTATTAAAATAGAGGCAAGAACGCAGAAACTTTCCCAAGCTGCAGCTGCCCAACTGTGCCTTGCTCTGAGCAGGACCTTCTGCTGAGGTCACTCTGGGAAGCTGGTGCCTTGCCTCTCAAGGGCCATGGTCCCTTTTTGGGACCCTTGGCAGAAGGGATGGAGGTGTGTGGATCTATTTAAATGATCGTGTTTGGAAGAGAAATGTGCAGGTCACTCCCTCCTCTGCAATGGCAGACTAATTTTATTCTGTCCGTACTCTAGAGGAATCAAATGCTTGATGGATGGGGCCTAAGAAAATCCCAATTCAGGTGGAGAATTGTAACACAATAACCCACGAGTAATTTGTAATAGAGTGACTGGGTGCTGGGAAATGCTGGGGGAAGGAAGGAAGCGGAAAGTTAGGAATTGGGTAAAGGACATGCTGTGCTCTGAGGTGTGGTTTTGACTGAATCCCTGTGATGATGCCACATTGACAAACCTGTTCTCCCATCACACGCATGGTGGAAGAGAGGCCAGGCATTGGGACAGTCATTTTTCCAGTAATACAGAGCTATGGAATAAAATTTCAAACCAAGAAGCAGCAGAGATGACCACAGGGGATTTAGTTAAGCAAAGATTTGGTGCCCATAAGTCCTGAGAACTGATTTCTGAGGAACATTCCTCAATCCTTCCTGGCCCTGACACGATTTTACAGACGTATTAAAGTGTAACCAAAACCTTTTAATATCGACATGGTAAGCTGAGACACCACTTGACAGTGCTGAGTTTCAGGCTGGCTGGACACAAAGGCCGAGCATACCTCTGCGACTCAGCACCCGAAACCCAGAATTCCATTTCTGCTGGATGACACTTCAGTGGTGACAGACATTAATAACCCTGTTAAGCATAGATAACACCACGCCACCTCGGTGTCTCGCTAGGAGCCCTTGCCAGTAATGAGCTTTAAAGAAACAATGACTCACGGTAATATGAATTGTCACAAGATCTCCCAGAGAGGGATATGAGGCAGCTCAAGGACGGTGGCACACAGCCTGCCCCTGCACACCTCTTCTCACGGCCAGATGAAGGCACAGATAATGCGGCCGAGATGAACAGACAACTGCGTTCAAGTCCCATGAATCACATGGAGCCTTCCATCCCCCTTCCCAAACAATCCTGCTCCGCTGCCAATAAAGTTTCAACGGTTTTTTGTCACTGCCTCCCCTCCCAGCAACTGCCTCCCTGAATTTCTTCCCTTCTTCCTCCCGGGTAATGCAAGGCCCAGCTCTGCCCACAAGGCCCTTGTCACCAGCCACGTGCTCTGATGGGACCTGATTCTCCAACTAATAGCAGAAAAAACTCTCCTCAGGATTAGACAAAGAGTGGCATTTTGTCTATGAAAGCGCCTTTGGAAAGCCCTCTGCTCACACACTTCCAAATATTTCTGCCCCAAAGGCTGTATTTCTTAATTAAAACCAGGCATTTTCTTACCTGCAGCACTGAACACCTTGGCTCTGGAAACTCAGCCCGGACTTGTGCAATCAGGGCTCAAACCATCGCAGGTGTGGCACAGAGCAGGGCTGGCTCCAGATCTGTGCACCAGCAAATTGTGCAAACAGGTGAAAATACTCAAATCCTCACAAAGGAAGAAAATACTGGCAGCTTTTGTAAGGAATATTGTAAAGGATCTTACTGGCTGAACAGCAGCTTGGGAGCAATGTTTATGACAGAGCTATAAACTCTTGGACAAATTAAAAGGATTTACAAGAGTAATTCAAGTCTCAAGCCAAGCCTACTGAACGGCAGGAGAGGATTCTCCCAGGGTCAGGAAGAAATTATTAGCACTGTACTTGTGGAAGAGACTTTAGTATCATTTCTTGCCCTACCTATTAAAAAAAAAATTATCATTTCAGTTATGTCAATGAGTGCACAGGAAGATCATTCCTTATCTCCTCAGTGCTTCACCTGGCTCTTTTTATAGACCCTTTGTTCTTGTTTCAGCTCACCTGTTACAAGAGGCCTCTTTCCTCCCCGCATTTTAATGGCCCAACACTTCAGACTCCAGATTTTAGCTCTATCTCAGAGATCTGAATTCAAAGCCTCCAGCCAAACTGTTTAAAGTTCAATGAGCTTGCATACATACTTTAAGCTAGAACTAGCATTTTTTTAATACCCATGCTGCTTCCTGTCGATATTGTTCCACTTGTTTCATCACTGGTGGACATGGATGAAAACCTCAACAGCTACCTGAGATCTGCAAAGATCTGCATTTCTTGTTTGGCTTTAACATGGTTGCCTAAACACCTGCTTTATTTGCAGAGATCTATGCCACTGAGTGGTGATCAGAGAGAACTTGCGACTGTGAAAAGTCTTTATTGCAATGTGAGATTAAGGAATTATTTAAGGTAAGGGGAACAGAGAGCTGTCTGAACATTCTGCTGAAAGCAGTGGGATCAGCATCCACTGGTGTAAGGCAAAGTGCCCTGAGGATGTCACAGATGGAAAAATAAAAAAGTTCTCTGGAATCTAACAGCAATGGAATCAGGAAGGAGCAGTTACGCAGCAGAAGTCCATGGAAAATATTAGGACTGCCTTAAAGTATGGAAAATAATAGTGAAGGATATAAAAGATGAAAATTGCCCTTTCTATGATTTTTTAAATTCTCCTGCAGGAATTCTACTGCTGCCCATTAATTCCCAGAGGATCATTCCAAGCCCCTTTCAGGACCTGCAGTAGCTCAGGCATCACCATGTGGTGTTTCAGCCACAGGAACTTTTATCTGAATGTACACAGAAGGGCAAGGTACATGCTAGAGCTGCTCTGAGCACACAAACCATGCAAGGCTCCTTTTCCACAAACCAGGAGGAAAGCTACCAACACACAAAGATTCTCCCCACTGTATTTTTCATGGGATCTTTCTGCTGACAAGCCTCTGCAATTCTTTCCCGCCAATGCAGACTGGATAGTAAATGGAGAAAGATCTCTCCAGACACTTTCTCTTTAGATCTCAAAAGGAAACATTAATCAAGCAAAAGATGGGAAATTATGACACCTAGCTGCTAAAGTTCAGCCCCAGCGGCCAGCTCGGAGCTGATCACAGGGTGCAGGTGACTATCCATCAAATGACCTATCATAACACACATTAAAATGTCTGGGTTAATCAGGACAGTAGCCAAGAACAATATTATTCTGCTGACTTTCATAACAGCAGGTACAAAAGCAATCCCCTTGAAACACCAGTCTGCGTTCATAACTAAATTTGATTAACTAAAAAAAATTCCAAATATGACTTAAACCAAATTATACCATCTCCTCCCTGCACACCAAGTACAGGATGGAGGACACATTGTACAAAGTAAAGAGGATATTAGAGCTGCAGAGTTATAGGTTTGAGCTGGAAAATGCACAGAAATCTAAGCTTAACTTCTGGGTTGCTACCTGTAATTGCATCAAAAAGAAGAAAGTGAGATTGAAGGTTACTTTATCACCACCTGATAGTGAAATGGAATCAGTTGTTAAGTATGGTTATGATTACTTTGCATAATACTTTAATGTGGACGAGGAAGACTATCTTTATGGGGCTATTATAAATTGCACCACTTACTCATTAGGAAAAGACCAGTGTGACTTTGTGCTCTGCCCATGTTGAACTCAACAGGAGGAAATGATAAAACCCTTTTATTGCTACCGGTAAAGACACCTCACATCTGCGGGATTGCTTCCTCCTGAGGATCTCCAAGCCATTTCTCCCAAGCCTTGGTGATCACAGAGTGGCCCAGCTGGGCAGGTGTTTATCCTCAGCAGCCCAAGGAGGTGAGGCACAGGGCTGTGTGACTCAGGCACACACAGGATGTCATTAATCAGGGCCAGGTTAATCAGGCCCCAGCCCCAGGCATTAATCACAGCTCTGCATTTGCCCCTGCTTCTCCCCAGCCCTGGACCAGGGGCTCCTCATCATTCCCACACCCAAAAGTGTTAACTGGGTTCCCCCTTGTGCATTGAGTGGATCTGTGACTGTTGGTGGAGTTTCCAGAGAGAAATGCAGGGTTTTTTCCATTTACAGGTGAGTGGGTAACAGTGCCAGGGAGAGCAGACACGAGACTGGTGTCACCAGCTCACAAGTGACTCACAGGCACTGACCCAGAGCCAACCACCAGGCCATCTCAGCACCCAGACAGTCCTAAAGGAAGAGATTTTATTAATATTTTATTATATGGGAGGAAATTGTGCCCATGGCAGAGCAACTCAGTGGGAACAATGAGTGTGGGCCTGGGCTCAGTGCTGAACTCAGGCTCTGGAGCAGGATTTTCAGACACATGCTTAAAGGTTTCACTGGAGGAAACCTAAAAATACTCTGTTTCAGTAAAACTTATTTATAAGCACCTAGCTGTAAAGGACTTTTTTTCTGCCAGCATGTAAACTAATTTATGATCTATAAAAGTAACAACTATAAGCACGATAAATTACTTATTTATTCTACAAAATCAAATTGCCTTATCAATGAGTACTCTCACTGCCACTGATGTATGCATTACTCCTGCTCTTTACTTGGAGTGGTTTTGTGGAAAGGATCATTATATAATTAAATGGCTGTAGACAGAGATGTGTGCTCAGTGCCACAGCAAGCTCTGGAAGAGGACATTACATTTAATTATGTCAGTTGTGGAAGGAAATTTCACAGCTTTGCATCAAAAAAGTAAAAAAGAAAAAATTTTAAAAATCTTTGTCAGGCAGGTGATGGATTGTTCTAACATTATACAATGAAAGAAGAGCTGGGGATATATTGTATACAATGGCTTTGGTTCAGAAGAGTCTACAGCAACAAGCACAATAATGGAAATTTTAAGTTCTATATCTGTAAACCAAGTGGAAAGCAGAGAAACCTTCCATCTCAGAAGGATATACTGTTTACCTAAACAGAAGGAAACACCATTAATTCTCATAAATGACAATACAGAGGTGCACAAGCTGATAGCCCAGGATGTGGACAAGGACAAAACAACAGTGCCTGTGCCCCAAACAGGGCTCATGCAGCCCTGGGCAAACAGCCTGGGCTGGCTCCTGCTCCCCTAGAGCCCAGCCACAACTCCTGAAGCACAGCCTGATTTCCATAAGGAGATTTCCACTGGCAGAAACAGGATCTAGGTATGATTCATAACGGGATGTCGGAAGCGATTTTCGAGGATGCTCCAGATGGCACAGGCTGGGGCTGGAGAACCACAGGAGGGAAATGTGACCCACACAGAGCCCCAGCCACATCCCCGTGCCAGCTCAGCCCTTGGCAGGGCCAGATCCCTCACCCAGCCTGCATCAGAGCCAGCATCCATGACCCAGGGCTCCCCAGCCCTGCTCACACCCGTGCTGGGAGTGAAGGGCCCGTCCTGTCCTAACTGGGAGCAGGGAAGGGTGGTGGCTTTCTCTGCAGCTCCTCTGAGAGTGTCTGCATGGCATTAAGAACATTCTTTTCTCTAGTGTAGTTTTCCCATCTGGGAAGAGGCAAGGGGGGATAAGACTTCATTTTGTGAGCGTGTTAGAAAACATAACACTTTTATGTGTGCGCAGTAATTTGAGATCCCGGGATAATAGTGCAGAGAATTATTATTATTATGACAGAAGGCATTTTCCTTCTAATGCAGAAAAAAAACAAATAGCAGGAGAGTGAGCTTGGAGATCTAACATTCATTTTATTTTTATTTTTAAACTTTCTAATTTTTCAGTAATTGAGACCACAGATGTTCACTTCCATATGTGCAACAACCCAGTTCCAACCCCTCCTGAACACTGATTGCCAGGGAAGAAAGAATATACTAAGCAAAAACAAAGAAAAAATATTTAAATAATAATAAAAAAAAATGTTGATACTTCTGTAATTTGCAATGATTTTCTCAAACCAGCCAGAATGAGGAGAAGCATTTGACAGTGTCTGGGCTCAAAGCCATGGACAGTATCCACTGCTTAGTGTTGTATAATTTACAAACTCCTGTTCTTTCAACAACTCTTCAGAAAATGAGATTGTTAAGTAAATATATAGCAGAAAAACAACTCAGGAGAACAGAGCAACTCCTTTATATCATTCAAAAGGTGGTGGCCTCTGTGAGAGAAAACCATTTGCTGCAGTCTGACAGAGCTAGAAGAACATCAAACAAACCAAACAACATGAAAGCTATGAAAAAAATTTGCATGCCTTTTTGCCCAGTAACCTCCTCTGCAGTGGTATGTGATAGAGAGATAGGTCCTTACACGCATCTGCCATCCAGGGACACAGATTTCATGTGGCCCTGACAATATCACATTGCAAAAGTGACAGTCATTGAGAAATACACTGGAAAAAAGGTGCGTCCTGTTGCTGAAGGTGCTCAAACTACTGGGCTACAATTTGCTGGTTATTCTGGAGATTCCATTCATCAATCAGAAAAGAGCTCCCCAAATCAATGGTGCAAAACCTGGCCATTGGGGGCAACAGTGGCTGCATCCCACCATGCCCAGGGAATGAGCCTGGAGCAGAGCAGTGGGACGAGTGCGTTACCTTTGCCACAGCTGGGTCAGGAAACTTAAGGAATTGCTCCTTTATTAAACATATTAGAGACTCAGCCTTGTTTGCCTACTGATATCCTTGAAGGAAGGGAATACAAAGATGAGGGTGTGAATGCTATCTGCTGTATCACCACTTTCAGGCTGCTAGGACAGTTTTATTTGCTTTATAGTAATTCATTGCCAACTTCACACATAAAAGTTAAACACGCTTCTTAAATGATAACACTCAAAAGACAGTTTTCAGAAGGACAAAAAAAAATACCCACCAGAAAGCAAGTCTCTACTTAAAAGGGGTTAGGTGGAGGTTACAGAAAAGTGTTCCCAGGTTTGTTTTTCCTTCCCAGGTTTATTTCTCCTGGCTTTTCCAGTAAACGGGGTGACCTTGGCCACCCAAGGGACACAACAACCTGCACAGCTTTGCCTTAGCAGAGCCTGGGGTGGGATAAGCACCCACAAAAAGATGCCCAGTGCAGGGTACGACTATGAGAGCTGTTCCTGTGCCCATCCCAACCTCCTCGTGCTCCTCCCTGCTTCCCACTCTGCATGGTGAGCGCCTCAATGCCAGTGGGCTCCAGAGCAGCCTGTAAATGCTCTGTTTTCTCCAGTGGTGGCAAGAACAGCTTAAAAAAAGCTTTGCTTAAATGGAGTTATGAAAATATCAGCCACTGATCCAGAAGTTCTCAACAATCCAGTGATGCAAGGTCACTCCTAATTGCCTCCATCTTTCCTATTCTCTCTCCAGAGAATAATTACCTCAAGAAACAAAGTCCTGGTTTATTTTACTAAGATCCAGAAATTCCCTGCTTTTATAACAACAAGCAACTCCCCTCTTCTTCCGCTTTGGACTAAGGAGAATATTACCACTGTCAGTTAAATGCAGGGGAACTGTTAACCCTTAACATTCACGTGGTGAAAAAATAAACTGCAGAAATAATCACCTTGTGTTTAGAATTACTCAATACTGTTAAAACAATGGTTCATTTTGCTTGTTTGTAAATGGGAAAAATAAGACTGTGCTTCAAAAGCATTTGTTCTGTACATTAGCCAGAATAAAAACTCCCCTGGAATTGTTGTCTTAGAGCAAGGAACACCAATTCAAACTTCCCTTTTGATTTTTCAAATTCAAAAGCAAGAGGGATTATGTTAAAGCAGCCCAAATACTCGTATTTAGACAGCAGAGCTACATCACTCAATCACTATGCTGGGCTCAAAAGAAATTTGAAGTTTCGGTGGTAAATGAAAAATGGAATTTTAGATTTGATCCTACAGTCCAGAGTGACTCAATTAACTGAGTTCTCACTATTGTCATTATTAGACATAAGACAATAGAATCATTATTACTATTGTATTGCAGAGCTACAGGGAATAATGGCACAACACAACAACGTTGATATCCCAAATTAGCTCTGCCCCAGGTGAGGAAGAAAAGAGTTCATTATGCTGGTCACCAACCACTGTAGACAGCTTTTCATGAAGGTTTTATTAACAGTAACCTTCAATATTCTTTTGCTTATGACTTTCTAACAATTCCTCTTTCCAAGGTAACACCTTCCATGCACAACCTGAAGCCAGAGAAACATTTTTCCAAAAAAATCTGGTAACAGACTTCATCAACGGATTTGCAGGTTGGACAACTATGTTAAAAACCCTTTGCATCATGTGTCTGGAAGAAAATGGTGTAAGGTCAAGGTTTGGAAGGTGAGGTTGTGTACAATCTCCTACAATGGGAGATCAGAGAAACTAAGAGTGGGACAGTAAACATGAAAATTTCAGAGCTTGGTAAAGATATTAATGATTTTAGGAATGCAGCACCCAGTAAGAGAGGAAAGAATTAAGTTTAGACTGGAAGACAACAGAGCACACACATGCACAGAAAATCTGACAGGTACAGGGACCTGCAGGAGGGAGGGAACTTGGTTCCTTGGACCCTTTTCAGCCTCAAAAGCCCCTGCAAAGCCACAGCAATGATTCCCTCCAGAAATAAATCAAGAGGACAGGCTGAAAGATCAATAAGTCCCTGATTCAGATGCATGTCTCTATGCAAAATTACTGGGGGGAAGCATGCAACTATCCACCAGCAGTATGGACCTGTTGAACTGGCTGTGCTTTTTTCTAGAGAAATGCTCTTTGTTGAAAATTAATGTTTTTTCTTCTCACAGCTAGATGTACTGCTCTGATATCATGGACAATATTTCTACTGCCAGATTTTGGAGACAGGAGACAGTTGGTAGAAAATGCCTAAAGTGCTTTAATCACTTCTACCTCCATGTCCAAGAGATTTACAAGGACCAATGGGGTGAAGACAACCCAGTCATTTAGCACAGTAGGTGACCCATCTCTTAACGTGCAGGAAATTGCAATTCACAGAAATTTCCATCATGCTGGGATGGTCTAGTCTCACACATGTAGCAACACCACAAGTACTGTTACTTGCAGAGAATAGTTTATTCCCCAAGTATTGAGCAAGATTATGACCCAGAGTGAGTCAGCAGGTGGAAGCGTGATAGGGACACTCCCAAGGACACCCTGCAGTCGAGGCAAAGGTTAGTGGAACAGACCTACATTGTCATTCCCATCTGAGACAAGGGTTTTATCAGTGTAAACCACATCTTATTGCTCCCCATTAACAGCATCACCTCTTTGGCTGGAAATCACGTTATCATATCTGCAGATAACACAAACACCGGCGCACCTTTCCCAGGAACATCCCCTTCCTGGAGGTGGCTGCATTCTCTTTGCCAGATGAGCAAATTCGAGTGTCTGCTGCAAAGCTGATTGCCTGTGTGCAAATAATCCCGACCAGCCTCTGCCCAATCTGCATTTGGGAATTATTATTTTATTATTAACAAACACGAAGGTCAAAAAATTCGTTTAGATAAGTCTGCTTTTCTGGGTTAGTCAATCTTCAAGCCAGGAAACACCATCACTGGTCTAATGGTCTTTTATGATTTCCTGACAGATCTTTTTATCACAGTTAGGGTTTGTGAAAGACAGTGGACTTTCTACCTTCTGATATAAAAATGATAATGTGTATTCAGTGCAAGCCTCGGCCTGTTTAAACGAGGTGCAAGAAGCACATCATCTGCCCATCTACTTTTTTCCTATTGTTTGAATTTTGGAAGCGTGTATCAAGCTTTTCTCAATGAATATAAGAAAGTTTCTGCACTTTGTGTGACCCTGCTGAACTCTGCAACACTGACTTCTCAACACCCCTACTGAAAAAAAGCCACTAAATCTTACAAACTATCTCTTTGTTGTCTCTTGCTTTTTCCCAGCCCCTCCTTCCAATCTTACCCAGCCAGTTGAGCTGCACTTTTCACCTCCTCTGTTGACATGAAATGAAGTAATCACATTTATTTGAATATTCACTACAGATCTTGTCATCATCTCAGTTTATTGGCCAAGAAGATAGTGTTTCAAGAGCAAGTCTTAAAACTTTACAACATGGATCCACTCACTCGCTAAAAGCAAAATAAGTGAATTAAAACCTCAATTCATAAAGCAAATAAATGTCATGTAGACACACCACTGAAATCAAGCCATGAAAGCTAATGAGCCTGCAAAACAGAAGGACAGAGCCTGGAAAAGCCATCTCCAAAAAACCCCAGGTAGCTTTGCAAGGATGCTGGCACAGTCCCTCTGCAGAGCTTGGTTCACCCATCCACCACAGGGGAATGGGGAAATCCATGGGCATGAATCTACTTCCAGCTACAGGCAAAAAGGCTTGGAAAATATATTCTGTCTTTGCATTTAAGTACACATGGTTGTAAAATAAAAAACAAACACAAAGGAATAGCTATATCTTTTGGGGTGCAGTGACTGCTGTGCTATGGTTTACAGAATTTCTGTTTCCACTGCCATGTTACTGCTACTGGGATGTAAAAATCACTGTACTTGCCTAAATACACAAAAGAAGAGAGACAGATGTAGAACTTGAATGCTTCCCCTGTTGTACAGGCGAAATACACAGTGCACACACTCTACACAGTACAGTCTGAAACTGTGGACTTGAATTTCTACCAATAATTTACAATCTACATAGGAAATGATGGATCCCATCTTTGGGTGAAATATTGCTAACTCTGGCAGTCCCATTCAGTGGCACATCTGCACTGAATGAAGGCTGCCCCTGAGAGAAGAGGGGATTTAAAGCAAGCAAGAGAAAACCAAATTTTAAGCACCTTTGGAAGAGCACAGGGTCGTGACCTTGATTTGTATCTGCTCTGAGGACAGAGGAGTCAGTCTTTAAGCCTGTCACTAAAGCACTTTCCTCAATTTTTAAATTTATTGGGGAGTTGTTAAGATAAGGACAGGGAGCATGATGAGAGGCAGGGTCCATTCCCCTAATAAAAGAAGTGAGAGTATGTTTCCAGCTGCTCTCTGTGTAATATTTACACAAGACTTGAGCAGAATTTAAATCCACAAGATAATTTCTGGAGTTTCCAAGTGATTTTGGGGCCCAAACACCTCTTTCAAATGAGGATTGGTGGAATCAAGGCTCCAAGATCCAGACACTATTGAAGATTAGGGATGCTGTGCACCCTCCAAGAAAGAGAAAAAAAAGTTGAAGGCCTGTTGACAGATGACTCTGGAAAGAAGAGACTGTTTTCCTCCTAGAAAAATGGCATTGAAAACAGATTTTTAAAATTGTTTGGACTGCTGTATCTTGTTGAAGTCTGCAGGCCATGATGAAACTCCAGTTCTGTCCTGTTATTCTAAAAATCTGCTCTAAAACACTGATATGAAAATGCACAATGAGCCACATAAATTGTCTCTTATAAAATCTCAAAAGGTTTTCCAGTTTCATCTTTTGGGGTTTTAATCTTTTAAAAGCATGTTCAGATTATACTCATTTGATTTTAGTGAGATTGGGCTCTGAAATAAATGGGCTGTGCACACACACTAACACATGTGGAATTCCTTTTCAGTAATCCTCAAAGAGGCTTTTGATTTTACTTCTGATTCATCAAAAAAAGAAAAAAAGAAAAAGCACCAGTGAGCAAGTGAGATGTGCACAGGGATTTAGATGGCTCCAAGGTCACCACATACATTTACATAGGAAACACATGGCTATGGGAAAACTCTCCTCTTGCCTGTAAAATGGGTTCCTTGAGGTGTTTTCACAGAATCTGACTCCCAAACAGATAAAAACCCCTTGAATCAAAATCCAGTTGGAGAGAAATGGAAGCTGAATTAATAAGGCAGCTCATCAACAGCTTTACAGCACCATCCCGGAGGCAAACCCACAGCTCTGGGGATTGAGCCCATCAGAGGCTGGGTGGCACCCAGGGAAAATCCTCACCCACCTTCCAGAGCTGGGGTCACCCCTGAGGATGAAAAAGAGGCAAAATGGGGCAGCAACCACCAAGTGGTAGGACAGAGCTGTGTGCTCTTCCAGCAGGAAGTCTTTAGCAGATGCACAGAGCAGGCAGGTGTGGGAGGAGCTGGAGGAGGAATTCCTGCTCCTGGACAAGTCCCAGTCTCACCTGGAGCCACGAGAGGGTCCCTGGGCTGAGCATGGGCTTGGGGACACTGTGATCCCACAGCTCTGGGAAAGCAGGACATCTCCTGTGCCCTGCCCGTGCTGCCATTCACCCTGAGAATAAGGGGAGAGCTCCAGCTATTGTCCACATCCTCAAAGTCTTTTATGAGAGAAGAATAAGCCTGAAATGCAACAGCTTTTTTGGTGAAGGAAGCTTCACGTGACTCATCCATCACAAGCTTTATTATTGCTTCAGACCCTACTGCAGGTTTACAACCAGATGTTTTAGGCACCTCGCATTTTCCCCGTGAAATATTCCCTGCACCGTGTCTAGAGCTGACAGGCAGGTGGTTGTAAAGTCAACCATAACAGTCAGGGCTGGCAAGTTTTGCCTCACCATGATAAAAAAAAAGAAGTCCATTATTAGTATTTTGTGATTAATGATTGTATATTGTAAATGTACATTAATAAGTGTAATATACTCTCAGTATTTTATTGCTGCTTTTATGATATGACAGGCAAGCCTATGAGAGCATATTTAATGCACTCACACGCCCATATTGTGTGTGTAATTTACACAAACTGTAGAGATGGCTTAAAATGCATCTAAAAAGGACACCATCAAGGTTGGTAGGACTCCAATCTAACCCAAATTTTCCTTATGGTTGCATCTTCTACAGGAAGATTTTTGCATTCTTCGTAATCTCTAAATTTCTGCAATTTAGCACAACCGAGGAAGATAAAATTAGCGAAAATAAGTGGTGTTGGAAATGTAGCCTTGTGAAAAATTCTGCAAATTTTGAAGATATTATTGCAGTCCAATGCAGAGGGAAAAAGGAAATGCTGTGCAGTATCAGAATTAGTGCCTTGACCCAAGAGCAGAACCAACAGAATTTAAAATTGCCCTAAGTTCCCTAAAGTGCTCATTTTGCTGAGCTCAGATGCAGATGCAGCATTTGGTGCACCTGCACTTGGCTGAGAGGCCACCACCTGCAGCCAGGGCTCAGAGAGATAAAGCAGCAAACAGGTCCATTGCATCCACCAACCCCTCCTCATTAATTATCAACTTCCCTGGCTCCCTGTCAGTGCAGCAGCTCCTGCAGAAGGTTCTGGTGGTCCCTGGAGGACCTTGGCTGGTGCTGAGGCTCCTGCAGCCCCTGGGAGGAATGTTCTGCACACCAACTCCTTTCTGAGCAAGGAACAGCTCTCAGCCAGGCTCCTCAAGCTGTTTTGTCCAGCATTTACCTTTCACTTTCATTTCTCTCAATTGTTTAATGTAAGAAAAAATTACCCTTGCTCAATATGTCAAAATGCATCATCATGATTCACCGACACACCATTAAAAGAAAAATGTGTTTCAGGCATCTGGATAAATGCACGTGTGTGTGCACATAGGGCACCCTGGGCAACTGCATTTGTTTGCAGCAATTTGCAGGGGCAAATTCCTGACTGAAGGAGCAGCAGAGACATCCACAGGTAAATAGGCTTCTGGGTCAAACTCCCTGAGCTGCAGAAATCTTTGTTTGCAGCTTATCAGTGTTGTATTGGGGTTCCTCCTATTCAAAGATAGGTGTTAAGAAAGCAAGAAAACCTGAGGGCAATCTAAACCAAAAAAAAAAAAAAAAAAAAAAAAAGGAAATAGAAGGTGCCATGGAAGCCCTTACTCAAATTGGACTAAGTACTTTAGAGAGATTTTAACTTAGAGAGGTTTTTCCCAAGAGTGAAGTTGATGTGAGCACAGAGGCCACAACCTATATGCTGCAATAAAATAGACAAGGTAGTCTACTAATAAATGCTAACAAATGCAACTTTTTTTTCTTTTATATCACTCATTTCAGAGTTTTCCTGCCTTTTAAAGACAGTGTTTTTCATTAATGGAGTGGAACAGTTAATACAGAATCATGGATCCAGGGTCTGGTGTTGCTGTGCAAAGTGTGCCCTTCATCCTGCAGGACTCATGCCTGCAGCAGCTCCCAAGCTCAGCCCCAGCATGGTAAACTCACCCTCACTAGAAATTTGGAGCATCCCAAATGATGAAAAAGGCATTCATATAAACTGAAGGGATCTCTGACACATTTGCCTTCCAAAGGAGGAAAAGACCTTCTTACATGGCATGTTCTCTCTAAGAACTTATATTTCAATCAATTTTTACATTATTAATTCAGTCAATCACGCAAAAGCCCCAAGCCCCCGGTGCATCCTTTGATTGCAGATGGAAAAACATGTGTACAAGAGCCACATTTTCAGATGTAGCCTCCTTCAGGGGGATTTATTTCTCCAGCCAGCAGAGCTGCCTTGGCCAGCGGTCTGACCCCGGCTGCGCTGGGTTACAGTCCCTGCAGGAGCCAGAAACTCAGCTCTGCTAAAAAACATCACGTGGAGGAACCTGGTGGCAACTTCTGAAAACTTGAGCTCAAGGGACTTGTGCTATAGCATGCAGAGGAGATGAGGGATAGGGTGTTTTTATCTTAAACTTGTTGTAAAATGTGTTTATAATCACACAGGAGCAGCTCATTTGTTTCCTAAGGAGGTGATTATCCAGGTCAGTGGAGAATTTTACTGTTCAGCTAGGAAGGATGAGCTTGCATAAACTATACCCAGCTTTGATACAAATACCAAAAAAAAGCTTTTAGGTTTGTTTTTGCTTTTTTCCTTTAATACATAAGTAATTCCTCTCTACTCCAATCCACTTGGAATAATATGACTGCGGCAATTTTCTACTGAATTGGTTGTATTCAACAGGACTGCCTTGTTAGTGACTAGAGAAAATCTGAGTAAAATTAAATAATAATTAGTACAGCTTGGATGGAAGAGGAAAATCTTGGGGACTGGGACCCTCTGGTGCTGGTAATTTCTTTGCACAGCAGTGCAAGGAACAACAGCCTCTGGATGAAGGTGTATCCCAGTGTTTCTTTCTGACACATATTTAACATTATAACATCCCAAAAGCAGCCTCCTCCTTCAACCACTTCACCTCAGAGACAAGTTGGCTTCAAAGCACAGATGGGTCATTAACATATGACTGTTGTTGGGCATAAATAACCCAAAAAATACCTAACACAGCTGGAGTCGAGCACATTCTGAAACACTGAAAACAAAAGAGGCAAACTTATCCACCCCATAATTTCTGCAGTCAATGGAGGCTGCTGAGCAGCACTGAGAATTGGGCTGCCTGCTCAGACACAGAAAAATAGAGTTTGCAAACCTAACACCCTTAGGTAGCAAGTTTGAAACTGGTCATTTTAGTTCCCCTACATTCTGTTTTTTTCACTGCTACACATTTAAATACTGCAAATGCTGCTTCACAACATTTTGATAGTGGGATATAGAATATCTGTGAAGTGCCTTGGAAACATCAGCTGGAAGATGCTGTAAGAGACCAAAGCTCTACCCTCATTTTCCAAGGAGAGAATTCCAAATTCCAGGCAATTTTCCCAGTCACAACATTTTATGCAAAGCAGAAAACATTTTGTGTCATCCCAAATCACTTTTCCCTGGGATGATTTTAACACAGCACCGGCTTTAAGCTCTCACAAAATGAAGGCTTGCCCTGTTTCTTACCCAGCTGTCCCCCCTCATTTGAGCAGTTTGCTGTTCCCCTGTAGGTGACAATCTGCAGCCACCAGGGAGCAGCTGGAATTCCAGTGCAAACCCCCCCTGCTCCCAGCCAGGTGCAGGAACCCATCCTTCCACAAAAATCTTGTAATGACATTTCCTGAATGCAACCTGGGGAGAGCAGTATGAAGTCATAGAGGCAGAATTACCTCTAAAATGTGTGAAATATTAATAAGGACCACGTTTCTTCATCACATTAAAAAAAAAGAGAAATCTCACCACGAGGTACATCACTAGTTAACCGGATAACCACATTCCGAGGTACAAAGTGTAAAGCTCAGAAAACCCCACTGTTTTCTATACATTGTAGAGAGACACGTGCACAACATCAGAGGTCAGTTTGTCATGGCTTAGAAGGAGCTCCATCAAACATACATTTAATTTCCTTAGCAGTTTGTTGACATTGACTATTTCTGTCTCAATTAAGTGACTGACCAGACAGTTTTGCCATAGAGATGGGCAGTGGATGGGAATGAACTCTGACCCATTTAAATTAAGTCTAATATTTATTGTTCCAGGCCAACAATGGTCTGGGCAAGCACTGCCTTTGACCTGCTGGGTACATACAATCATGTACATAAAGGAGCTATACAAAACAGAGCCTGGATTGTTTAAAAGATAAGCCAGTCCCTCTGAGGTTAGGGATTCATATCATGGAAGATTAAATCTTAGATTTTATCTATAGATAGGAAATGGAACTTAGTGAAGAATTTTATGAATTAGACTCAATAAGGTAATTGTGAAGCTATATGTATTTTTTATCAGTTCTTTAATAGGGAAAATTAACTTGGCCTTGATCCCACCTTTATTTTATTATCCAACTCCTAGCAAAAGCATTTATGATGCTTTTCTTAGAAGAACCCTTTCTTGCCTTTTTCACTGGTTAAACAGGCAATAAAATTGGCATTTTTATGCATGCACACTGGACCTTTGCTTGCTGCAAAAACCCTCTTAATTACAATGCAAACAGGTAATGCTGGACACAAACAGCAGAATCCCAAGTCTCACACTGGTCTGAAAGGGCTTTTTTCTCCTCTTGGAACTGCACCAACACGCTGTGAGCCATAAGGCAAACTGCAGAGAACCTATAATGTTATATTAAATCTTTGCAATGCTGCATTTCTCATGGTCCCAATAAGTTTGATAAGATAGAAAATAAATCGGCCTGTGGTACCTGTGCACCATCAAAGAACACAAAATGGCTCCTCTCTACATTGGTACTAAAAAATATTAAATAAATTCCTCTGACCTAATTTTTTAATGTTCTCATAGCTGGCATTACATATGTATACACACACAGGCGCATTTTTCACATATTTAACCAGTAATAACTTTTATCACCACAATTTTGCTATTGATTGCTTCTCTAACAGCGAAATGCATCACAAACAGAAATGAATGAAGCTGTCGGGAAGAAAGTTCCACAGTAGCTTTACTGTCAGTTCCCATCATAAATAAACATGACATCATATGAGTCTTATCTACGGGTTGCTCTTACTGATCAATGGCATCACTCTAGTAGTGTAAATAGCTTCTAATGTCCCATCTTCCACCTTCAAATAGATTCTGATTATTTATGATGGCTGTTAGGTTACAAGTCTGAGCTGCGGTTTGGATTTATTTTCTACTTACAGCTGCTGTGGATTTCAGGTTAGATAGGATTATTTTTTAGTTAAGATGATGAAATGGGATAGACTTGTCAGGGAGCCTAGAAAAGCCTTCATCTCATTTACTCTCTGTAGCAATTTGACTGTGAATCCAAAGACCTTAAAGGCTTTTCATTAAATAATTCAGAATGTTAAAACAGAAAGTGCTGGTTTCTTTTGCCAGGTTCAGAGCAGCCTAATCAATTTACAGTTAAAAAGAAAAGGAAAAATATTTTTCCTTATTACTAAACTGCAAAGAAGTTTCATTATGTGCAGAGCTGTATTACACAGCCTTACAAAATTGTCATGAAAATATAACAGCCAACAGAAAAATCTGCTTGTCAGCTTTTCCCATGGTGATCATGAAAAAACTAATGATGTTTTACTCACTCACTCAACAAAAACTATTCACCCCCAGGCTAGTCGATATTTGGAAGGATGATATAATCTCTATATTTCTTATGATAATGAAAGTCATGTCTGCCTGAATATAGAGCTCAAGACATTTATTTTTTTTAATATCTATTGCATTCTCATACCCCAAAAATAGATCTTGTAATTGAGAACTAGGACACCCAGAACAACAGCACACTGACAAACAAATGCACATAGGTTCCCGCTTGCCACAACAGATTAGGGGGGTCAATGGTACATTAACTAATTCATTATTCAAATTTCCAGAGTCAAGTTCCTCTCTTGCATTACATTTAGCAAGTGCATCATGTTGAGAGGCATCCTTGAGAGAACAAGTAATTTTTTTTCCCAGCATCAACAATAATTAATAAATGGTTAGTGTTGTCCAGCACATTTCTCTAAATAAAACACCCTAATGACACTGAGGGGGAAATCAATAAGGATAAAAATGCAGCAGTGATAAATATTCTGCTACTCTTATCCTTTGGTGACCTTCTGAAGGGCTTCAGATTTAAAGACTCATCCCACTAGTCTTTCATTCCCCTCTTTACCATAATTCATCGGTTAATATATAACTCTGAGCTGATTACAACTTATCTGTAAATGTCTTTTATGCAACAGCAGTGCACAACCCCTCAGTGGAACAGACCTGGCACATTTTTTAGCTCTCCTTATGGCAATTTAGTTGCAAATGATAAAAAACTCGTGATGGTATTTGGTGTGATAACTGGACAATGCAAAAACCTTTGGGTTTGGCCTGAAAGAATCCAAACCACGCTCCAATCTTTGTATCTGGGTGACAAGCACTTATTTTTCCACGCAGTATTTCCTCCTTAAGATTGTTCTGTTTGGTGAAGAGCTGTTGTGCTCAGAGCAGCACACACCTCCGAGCACTACTTTGCCTCGATTAAAGAGTAACCACAGCACCAGAGGTCACCTGGAAATGGAAAGTCTTTAAAACATGCCAGCAAAACCACTGTCTGGGCTGGAGGCTTTCAAAGGACAGTTCAGCAATTACCAATAAAACCCTGATGGCACCTTTCCAGCGTCTACTAGTTTGAGCTTACAGAAGCGCGCGGTGCTACCGTCGTTTTCTCGCGTCCCCTCTCCCACCCTTGTTTTAACCCTTGTTTTCCCTTCCCAACGCGATAATCTGTTTCTTATGCCTTAGGTGAAGTTAAAACCTCGGCGGGGAGAAGAGGGAATGTGGCTGCTGGGCGCTGACAATGGCTGTTTTGTCGCTGCCGGGCGCTGGTGGCCATCGGGAAGTGCGTACGAGCTCAGCCACTCGATGCCAGGGTGGATGATTTATTGCCTGAGTGTCCTCGGTGGCAATTGGACCCCTTCCCGCTGTCACTCACGCCTTGCAAAGATTTGGTCCTAAAGAAGAGGTTCCCCCTGGTCTAAAGAGATTACAATGCTTGTCATAAAGTGTCTTTTAGCAGAGGGAAATGGGTATGAAAATTGGTAAAGAAAGGAAACAATTGGAAGAGGAGAGAAGATGGATGTTCTGTAACCTTTTCTCAGAGACCCGTTTCTCCTTCTTTTTCTCCTGTCTTTAGCAGGTTTTTGTTTTGGCTGATGACAATGCGTAATAGCCTGATAAATTGATTTTGTGAGTCCCCTTTCTCATCTCCTGAGAAGACACTAACTCGTTGGGACTTCAGAGGGCTCTCGGAGGCAGGAGACAACAATTAGTTTGTTGGGGATGTCAGAAAGGAGCTTCAAAGTTTTGCCAGGAAAAATCCTTTCTGACAGATCAGTGCTGACAACGTTGGCAGCTGCTAGGAAAAGTGGAGCTGGAAACTCCCTCAGATTCTCAGGAGCAGGGAAAAATTGCAGGACATTAACTCTGTACAGTGGCTTGGGCACTGTTCTGTTGCTTTTCACCGAAGCATGTATGGCAATGACTAAAGCTTTCCACAGGATTAAAGAAGATTAAGAAACATTTAAAAATCAAAATTTTTCTAGGCTTTTGGTTTTTTGGTTTTTTTTGTTTTTTTTTTCTACAAAACCTTAATACATAACCTTTAAAAGTTTTCACAAAATCAAGAAAGCACGTCATAACAAGATATGCTTCTACAGAGGTGAAATAGGTGGTCTTGATACTTGCTTTTAAAATTCATCCTAGAAACACTGGTCTATGTTTTAAAACTGAAACTTCAAAATGGTCAAATTTTTTTTGCCCCTTGAAAAACCAAGAAAATCCTTCATGACTTTCTGAAAGCACTCACACATCAAAACCAATTGCATCGAGGTATGGTTTTGTGCCTCTCCATACAGGAAACCTCACAGAAGGGCTCTGCTTATAAAACCTTCTGAATTCAGCAAATTTCTAAGATTTCTAAGCTTGGAAATAAAAATATCAGCCATTTCCTTAAGGGAGAAGCACTGGTCAGTCCAGGCTTGCTGAAAAGAAGCCACTAGAACCAGTTTGTTGAGGAATCACAGATCCAGAGGAAAGCTGTGTTTCACAGGTTTTGGGGAGGAGGATCTGACACCGAAACCTGGCAAAGGCTTTGTGAACTCCCACAAAAGAAGCTGAGGACAATTAGTCTCTATTAAATTGATAGGGTCACGTTACACAATACAACTGCATTCCAGGAGAAGGGCATTGCACGTGTTGATATGGGCCCTGACACATCTGTTGGTTCCCTTATATATGTTACGAGACACAAATAGTTATGTTTTATTTCACCACAGTTAATATGGATTTTTGCTGTTAAGTGGAAAATGCCTAATTCTTTGCCTCTTGATAAATTTTCACTTAAACACATACTCTCCCCAGACTCCCCTGTGCCATTATTTTACTGGAGATCTCAGAGAAGATGATGTAGCTTTTCTTGAAAAATTTTGAGGAAAGATAAACTCTCAACACCAATATCCCTATGTGATAAATCAATAAAAATGATTTTATAAACTTTAGAAATATTTTATTTCTATCATCCTATACCATATATATATTTGATACAGGTTGGTACCTACACACCTTATTGCTTCCTCTGTTTATTTCCTTGATAAACTGCAGTGAGCTGGGAATAAACCACATCCTGTCAGATCCTGCACAAAGAAAGGTTCCACAGCACAGAACTTATTTGAAAAGGAAGAGGAGGGATGAAATGTATGGACAAGGAACTAAACCAGACCTTTAAAACCTAGGGAGAAAAGGGCACGTTGTGCATTCAGTAGTTACAGCCAATTTCATGAGAGTATAAATTGCTTTGCCGAAAATCTCTTTAGGTGCATTAATGCTGTGGTAAAGACACAGCTCTGCAGTAATAATTGCACAGTCATTTGCTGCCTTTTAAAATCACATCAGTCCAAATAATATCACCCAGGGTTATACATCCTGCTAGAAGCAGTCTATTAATATCACACACAACAAAGGTTCAACAGATCTTGACTAAAGCCCAGATTATTGGAAAGGTGAGACAAGTCTGGTGTGAGAGCTGCAGACAAAGTTAGGCCCAGCAGACATTTCTCAGTCCATTTCCTGTTTCGAGCTGTTACTGGAAGGTGAAAAAGAATCAGGGTATGTGGGAAAAAATGCCCTTCGAATGGGAGAGAAAATACGTTTTTTTTCTTTCAAAGATACACTAGAACTCAATCAGGCTATTAATCAAACAGATAAAACTGGCACTTCAGTCCCTGCCACTGACAGAACTCTGTGCAGTAACAAAACCTTCTCAACACACCAGGAGACTCTTAAAATTCAAGCACTCTCAAACTTAGCAGCACCCCTGAGAGCCACAAATTGAGAGAAATTAATTCTGTGCCTCTGCACCCCTCATTACCAGGAGAGCTGAAGTAGGTCAAATGCAAGTTAATCTCTTAAATTCCACTTTTGTACACGGATGTTAAAGCAGCCATTACTTTTGTACTGGCAAATGTCTCCAGGCTAATGTGCAGAACTTTAATAAACCATAACAGGTTGGTATTGAATATAATTCCAGGTAAATGCCTGATTTTTTTTTTCTTAAATTTTATTGTTATCCCCAGAAATGCCCACCTCATGCATCACTGCAACAAGCATGTCTGAAAGGTTTAGCTGCACCTAAATGACTATTTGTGATAAACACTCCATTCTTTTGGAATTAGTAAATGTCCATGAATCTTAAAACAACTCATTTTTGTCATGTCAAACATGAAATAGCAATGCCAAACTAAAGATGATGCCAGGAGAGAGGCAAACATGTCTTAAAGGAAACAAGTCCCTGCTGAATGATGCAATAATCCCCTTCACATAGCAATGCCTATGTCAAGAGATGTCTAGCACAATTTACATGTTCCAGCCCTCATTTCAATACGCTTTATACAAAGGTGATCAGATGTGGATTGTTAAGTGAGCAGATACCTTTGAAATCCAGTCTGGACTCTTTACTGACAAAACCCACCAACACTGCACTTTTATTTTTTACAGGAGAATCAGTCCTGAGAGCTCAGCTTTTAAACTGCTTTCCTAAGGAGCACACAATCATGGGTAGAAACACAAAAAGTTGGTGCTATTCCTGTTAAAACCAGTAGCAAAACCGCCTTGCCAGTCTGTGTAAATGCATCCACACAAGATATCATATCCATCTCAGAGAGTGACTCCAATGAAATTGTGATTTTTAGGTTGTATACTCCATCAGACCTTGCACACAACTCCTGGTGATGCCAAAGGGAATTGCATGCATGGGAAGAGCCCTTTAGATTTTCTACAGTGGCTTCCCTTCTCCTGCTAATTCACCCATGGGTGATGTCCCTGCTGACAGCAGCAATTCCATGACTAACAATATATTCCTGTCCCAAGCATTCCAGATTTACATTATAAACCTTGGGGAGAGTTCACATATCTTCAGGTCAAAGCTATGTCTCAGTATGGTCTGGCCATTGCACATTTCTCCCTGTGCCTAATTCATCTTCAGAAAACACCCTGATTGTCAGAAATTTTGGCTAATTATCTCCTGTTCCAGCCTAAATTCAGTAGACTATTCAAAGAGAATAGTCAAAATAAGGAAAGGGAGGAAAGTAAAGAAGAGGGAGGGAAGGAAGGAAGGAGGGAAGGAAGGAGGGAGGGAGGGAAGGAAGGAGGGAGGGAGGGAAGGAAGGAAGGAAGGAAGGAAGGAAGGAAGGAAGGAAGGAAGGAAGGAAGGAAGGAAGGAAGGAAGGAAGGAAGGAAGGAAGGAAGGAAGGAAGGAAGGAAGGAAGGAAGGAAGGAAGGAAGGAAGGAAGGAGGCGGAACTACAAAAGAGGATTTTTATATTGTGATAAATACTGGTAGCTTTTTGAAATATTGTTTAATGACTGCAATAAAATAATGCTGAAAATCTGCTTCTACATACAGCCTGCACATGCATGGGGAGCTGTAGATTTATTGCCATGATCATGTGTTAGACAGTTGTGTTGATTCCTCCGTGTCTTTAGAAGCAAGTAATAATGACAATTTTTGGAGGTAATAAAATTTCCTGTGTCTCTAGCATTAATGTGTTTCTATCACTGGCTTCTTAGAGGCATTTGGAAACAATCAAGTTCTTATTTTAAGGAGCCTTAAGATAAGGTATCTGTGAGCTCTGCACTTGGGGTAATTGATCACATTTGTTTCCTGTACGAAGGTTGGACTCCTCTTTCCCTTAAACTTGGCATGTTTCTCATTACCCCGTGCCTTGTTAGCCCAGCAGAAATGCTCTGCCGAGGTGAGTGAAAACAGGACGGTACTATTACAGAGCACATCTAATCAGGGATGGCAGCCCTTCCCCATCTCCAGGGCCCTCAGCACCCAGAATCTGCTCCACAGAGCCCTCCTGGGAAAGCAGGGATTTGCTGCTCACCTGGCCACTCCAGCAGCACTTCTGCCCTCAGTCCTACATGGTGGTTCTGCCTCAGGAAGGGACCACAAACTCCAGAAAAGGATAGGATAGGAAGTGCACTCAGTCTGTCTTTCCTTCTGATGATAAAAGTGTCAGCTTTAAATTCAGGAAGCATCTTTGCCTTAGTTGAGAAAGGCCACATGGTAGCACTTGTCTGCGAGGGGGTTTTTAATTTCACAATACAACAGGGTTTGCTTAAAAACAGCCCTGTTATTCACAGAGCATTAAAAAAAAAAAAGCCATTAAACTTGCTCACAACCGAAGAAAAAAATTAGGATTTTCATGGTCTGCCTTTACATTGGGTTTATTATGTTGGAGTGGATCGTACACTGCTTACGTTAAAGGAAAGTCATGGCACTGCATCTACTTTTACCAGCAGAGAATTTGTCCTCATTTATTTTGATTGAAAAACTGCTGTTATGTTACATTGTAAATGGACTGGTCCTGTTGCATGAAAAATGTGCAGCGCTGTATTTTTAATTTCCTCTTCTTTGCATTCCTTCTCCCCCTTTCCTACCAACAGTCGAAACAAGAAAACCTGAGCATTTACCAGAAAGACAGAGAAGCAACTTTACCTCTAAACTCAAAGCCATGTTTGTACATGAACCAGCAGGGAGGATTTTAATCAGGCCTTGCTGGCTCCGAGAAATCACCTACGGACAGCACAAAACTGCCGCAGGAAGAGAGGCTGGGAGGAGGCAGGCTTTAGGGGCATTTCATTTGACTTGCTACAGACTTGTTTCTTGTAATATCTCATTTAAAGAGCCAGGGAGTTTTTACCTACTGAGAAAATAGCCTGTAACAGCCTTTAAAATTCTTGCAGCTGGCCAGGTTTGGTATTCCAAGGTAAAAGTCTCTTTCCACTAAGGGATCTGCAGTGCTTTCACTGAGTGTTCTTATATTCAAAAACTAAAGTTGAAGTTATTATTAGCAACACTATCTTCATCTCACTGAAGTTAATATTCAGAGCTGGCTACCACTGAAATATTTCAGTTTAGCAGAAAGCAAATACTTCATTAGGGAAATGTTAAACCCAGTGAGGGATCATTACCAAGTTTAATTGATGGTAAAAAAAATAAAACTACTAAGTGGGAAAGAAAAATCCTGTACGCCTAGTGAAAATAGATCTCACCAAGAAATGAAACATTTCTGGCTGTTTCTCCTTTGAATTCCCTTCTTTTCTAAATATGCTTTTCATGCTGTATCTCTGCAGCTAACTGTAATCTGCCTAATTTGTTCCCATGCTCTTTCTGGGCTGTCTTTCCTCTCTGACCATCTTGAGAACTTCACACATTGTCAACCTATCATAGGTGAAAGCTTTTGAAAATCTACTACTTTTCTCCAGGCCTAATAAGGTCAGCGACCTTTCAAGCTCTACTATTTCCTTTTCTATCATTAGCCTGATACGGGCATCAGCTACCTCTCAATTTTCTTCATCTCTTCAATGCCTCACTTCTTCCTTTGGACACTGTCTAATTAGGAACTTAATTTCCTCTTCCCTGATGGAGATTTTGATAATAGAGAGATCCTATTCACCCCCGAAAGACAGAGCAGCACCATGATTTCCTGCTCAGGGGTGTCTTCAGGTATGTTAATTAATTTTCATGGTGCTCTGCCACAAAACCACAAAGAGCAGCCAGCTCCTGTAGGAAATCCACCCGTGGGGAACAGTCCTGCCCAAACTCAGCCAGTTTGGAGAGAAGGACTGCAGGCATGGAAGTAGCCAAGGATGAGTGTTTGACGTCCTGCAGAGCCCATTTTGCATTTCTGAGCTGGCTTCTCCATGGAAAAAGCACCACCTTCCACCAGCTTGAGGGAGGCTTTGTCACATCCCCATTCCCCAAATCCACTGTGCTCCAGGAGAGGATCTTCCCCTGCCCTACAACCACAAGCCACAGTCATGATCTGTTCACTTTTCCTGCACACAAACCACTGAGCACCTCAGTCACACCAAGCCAAAAATGAGTCTGGGAGGAGCCCAGTATTTTTTTCCAGAACTAAAATTTTTTATGGAATTCCAAAATGTGCCCACTTTTCTTTTTTTTCTTTTCTCTTTTTTTTTTTTTTTTTTTTTTTTTTTTTTGCATGAGCAATTATGGGCAAGGGAAATGCATTCTGTGGGAAAAAATCTTCATGCTAATTTAAAAGCAAAATGCTGTCCAAATAAACAGCCTTTCACCTCTTGCTATGCTATTAAGGAAATTTATGATTTGTTCGGTTTTCTTTAGCACTTTTACAGCATTTTTCTTTCCACAGAGTCACTGGCTGCTCTGCCACGAGCTGCGCCCTTCCTCCCCAGCCAGGGCATGTGCCAGGGCTGCTCTGCCATCCTAAAAGCACTGAGAAATTTTTGGTTAGGAAACCTCTAACACATCTATGCCCGCCTCTGTTGGCTTGCATAGCAAGTGCTGGGAGCAGAGCTGTGCTGGGGTTGCTGGCCTTGCTTCAGGAGGATATTTGGCAGCATCTAGCATGTCTGTCTGGGAAATTTGGGCAGTTTCTGCTCAGTGCTTGATGGAAGCGATGCCAGGGCTGCCCTAGGGATGCAGAGCTGGCAAAGACAAGGACACAGCCCAGGGCAGATGCTCCCACACTGCCACCCTGGGACAAAGTGGCAACAAACAGGAGATTCACTGGGAATTCCTTCCCCTTCTCCCCATCACTGCCTCTTTTCTCAGGGGTTGTTTGTTTGGTTTTTTTGTGGTTGGTGGTAAAAACAAAAACATCTACTATAAAAACCAAAACCAAACCAGCAAATCCTGAAGCCTGCTTGACTTATGCTGGGGAGAGTTCTGAGGCCAAACTGCACAATATTGGGGCAGAAGAAAAACACGAGGTTTCCATTCCCCTCTCTTGGTCATTCCCAGTCTGTTCTCTGACATGACCCAGCACAAGACCCCAAGTGCCCAGCAGAAATCTTCACCTCCTGCTGTTAGCACAGCCCCTCCACGCTGTGGGGAAGGGGCTGCCACGGGCTCTGGAGTGGGATTGGGGCACCCAGGGTCCCCCTGCCTCGCTCACCTGAGGGTCCCCAGGGCTCCTCAGTCCCCCCCATACTCAACCTGCCCTCATGCCTGGCAAAAAGCTTGTTCAAAATTGGCACATGTAACGGGGATTCGTTATTTCAACAGTTTCTTGGTTAGCATTTAGAAAACCTCAAAAATTTAGAGGCGAGACTCTCCCCAAATCTTCACGAGCACCATTCCTTTCCCTCTTCCACACCTATATCCCAAAATGACCATATTCCCACATAAATTTTAACACTGATCTACAAAGTTTCTCATTAGTCTTTTGCCTCTGAACTAAAGCACTCCCTTCCCCAGTGTCAAAGCAGAAGCAACCATGAGGCCGTGTGGTGCATCCAGGAATGTTTTGTGCCCCTGCACGCCTGTGCTTGTGCATTTTTTCTTCCTTTCTTAAGCCAGGGTTTGAGATTTGAGTTATTCTGCGAACAAGACCCAAGAGAGACACAATTAGACTCCCCTGGAGACTGACCCCTTATAGTGCCCACCTGTAGCCGGACCCAGATAGCATCCCAGTGCAATGAATTAGCACTCTAAGCTGATTAGAGCAGCTCTGCACAACTCTATTTTATTGACACAATGAAGAGAGGACAGAAAAGGGCCTGAAATGAGAAAATCATTTCCATGCTGACTGAATTAAAAGAACAAAAGAGCTCCTTGCAGTTGCAGCATTCAATTTGTCAGAAAAAAAGGAAGCCACTTAATGGATCACAATAGATCTGAGCAGACAGATGAAATTTAAAACTTCAGCATGAGTGCGATTACCAGCTAAACATATTCTCAATCATTTCCTCCATATGCATAATTTAGTTGGATTGTTTACTTGGAGGGTTTGTTGGGTTTTTTTTTTTGCAAAAACACTGTGTGAGATGTTATCTCATAGGTGTCTTTGCATCCCATTTTTCCCAGCCCGGAAGGTTGTTGTGTTGGCTGGTAATACATTTTGTTGTAACACAAATTGCACTAAATTGTGGCTGCCTGCGTTTGCCTTTCTCCCCTGCCTCCAGAAGTAAATTAATATTTTCAGTGTATGGAAACAAATAATGCAAGATCATCTTATTCCAAAGCAGACCTAAATTGATTATAAATCACATGCATTATTCTGCTCTGCTTCCAGGAGAACAAACGTACTGCAACTGCTATTCTAGCAAAATATATTAGTTTGTGCCACTATAAACAGCCTTCTCATTAAATTTAGGCTTAAGCTAACAGTAATAAGACAAGAATACAGACTATTAAGGGGTTTCTCTGAATGATATATATAATTACTTACAAAAGAGGTATGCAATTCACTTTAGCATTTTCAAATCAAAATCTACTAACCCGTAGAAGGAAATATACCTTTAAAATAAAGCTGTGAAATAAATTGAAAACATCAGTATTTTAGGCTCCCTGTCCTCTAATTATGTAAAAGCTTGAATCTGAGTCTGTCCTAATTCAAAAGGGAAAATCAATTGCATCTGTAAAAATATTTGACTTTCCCAGATTATATTTTCTACATAATGAAGTATTAAAAGAAGAAAACAGCAAGCACAGTCCTGCAAGTACATTGGCATATAAAGAACATCACCTCCCTGCATATTCCTTGAAAGCTAAATATTTTGGATTATGGAGAAGGAAGCCCTTTCTTTTTCTACACAAAATTTAAAAAGCTTATATCTTGTTACAATATTTACAAATCAAATATCTCTTGCAGACCCAAAAGGCAAAACAAAAGTCATTTTCTGAGCCTCATTATGACTTCAGAGGATCTGAATTCAGAGCATTTGCGTTGATTTGCCCTGACATATATTTTTATTTTTCTGAGCATGTTTTAATCAGTTCACTTGACATCTTTTTACTACTCAGTTTGCGATTTTACCAGCTTGTTTGCATCTAATTTTGAGGTTTAAAAAAAAGCCAAAAAACAGTAAAAGAATTATAATTGCTTATAACTCCCCTGTTTTGAAGTTGATACCCTGCTAAAGAGAAAACCAAGCTGAGCACGGGCAAGGTTTACTTCTGCTGGCTGCTATTACTGATTTGCCTAAGCATTTCACAGGGGTAAATACCCAAATCATTCAGGGAATGACTGACACACTCTGACATGTGGTTAACAGTCTTACCCTGTGCTTTTGCCTCTACAAATCTCACTGATGCCAACACAACCTTCCAAATATTTCAGATAATCATTTTCCCCCTTACTCTTAAAAAAACTTTTACAGCCACGTCTGAACCATTCAAAGGATCTCTGATTAGAAATGTTACTGTAACCGTTTATTTTTTCATCCTTTATTTTTTTTTAACCTCCTAAGTGATTGAGCTAAGAGTTTTTTATATACATATATGTATATATAAATAAAATAAAATAAAAAATAAATAGATGTTTAAATATATTTGTACAAATAAATATATATTTAAATATATTTTATATATAAATGTCTATATTTAAAATATGCATATATAAAATTAAAAAATGAATAAATAAAATTTAAAAATACATATTATAATAATTTTTAAAGGCCATGCATGAAGCTTTGGGATATTTTAGCAAGCTCAACGTAGTGTAACTTTGCTGACAGCCTGTCACATTTCACTGACTGTCTGTCTGGGATCCTGCGATAACATCTGCATTCACTCAGGGCGAGAGCTTACCCTAAGACAAAAAAGTGGGTCCTGCCACATAATGCTCCATCATTCTGTCAGTTCTGACATGGCATCTGAATTTTTTTGAATCACTAAACACTTTTGGGACTCTGGTCCTTATTATCTTTCCTTAGTTTCTATACTCGCTCGGCAATGCTGAAAAATGTAAAATGTGCAAACAAGGTAGTGGACGGCTCGGGCTTTTTGTCGTCTAATCCTCAGCCCCTCATTCATGCTCACTGTTAATCTCTTAAGACATTATAAAACTGTTAGACAAAGAAATGTGAATACCTCTGCTTCTAAGCAGAATGGGAGGAAACCAAGGAAAATCTGGATCATGCTAAGCTTTTCTTTTCACCACAAAAATGGTAACTTAAACCTGTTGCATCAAATTATTTATAATTCCCAACACTAAGGCTGGGGTTTTTTTTTCTTCTCCAGCATTACAGAGCCAGCCTGGCAATATCACAGGAGGAGGAACGGTACTACTGAGCCTTTCCAAACACATCAAATGTGTAAGTTACACACAAAAAAACTCTACAAAGCCCATGAGAATATGGGCAAATTGGGTTTTAATCCCTCTGCCGGTTTTTTGCTCAGCATGGCACAGGGCTCATCATGCTGTCAGGGCTGCTGGAGACCACTTTGGGGTTGATTTCTGTGCTGCAGAAGGACCAGGGGCTCGCTGGGCTGGCTCTGACGGTGGGGATGCTGCATGGGACAGGCTGGCTGAGGCTTCCCTGGCTGGATGGGACCAGGGCCCCATTTCACAATAATCCAGCTCTGTCTGGAGCCGTCTGCTATTGCAGGTCATCATTTCACTCCTCCTGACTCCCACTGCTGCGGGGGCATTAGCATGGGGACAAAAGCTGCTCAAGCACCTATTCTAAACCCATTCAAACCCACTAAAAATCACACCCAAAAATGATACTGTTGCAATCAGCTAAATTTTATTCAGGAATGCTGGGGCTGAAAACCAGAATTTTCATTTTCTACTTCTGCATTGTTGTCATGGGTGGTGGGATCGGATAGTCTAGTCTTAAAATTGCTCCAGGAGCACAAAAGTATTTGAATGCAAATGCCAAACAAGTCACTCTCCCTGAGCTAAATACCTACCACGAGGGTTTCTTTACACACGGAAACTTCTGTTAAAGTCATAATCTTCAAATAATTATTTAAACTATTGTGAAATCTGCCTAAAACATGTTTTATTCATCTCTGTTTGCATTAGTGAGAGGGAAAAGGGCTTTAATGAGGGAAGTTGAGATGTTGCCTTTTTTGCAACAATGCCAGCCATCAAATCGGTGAGATGACTTGAGAAAATCAGCTTTTGAAAGGGAATAATGAGGGTCCATACTGGTAGGGATTGAGCTGCTCTGCTAAGGGTAGAACTGGTGATATTTCAAGCAGAGGGAAGCGTTTGTGGGAAGGTATGAGCAAAATGTGTCCGCAACAGGGGGAAAGCCCCAAGCTTAAATGAACTGAGGAACACCAAAATCTTGACATGAAGAGAGAGCTGAGAAGGAAAAGATGCAGTAGAAAACTAAATTATATGCAGCCACTAAAAGGCAATCAGAGCCTGGTTAGCAAAGCATGTGCACAGCCAGAGCTGGAGGCAATTATGGCACTGATCTGCTGAAAAATAGACTGAGGAAGATGAGGGCCAGATATAAAGGGCAGAGATAGATGGGACTTACAAAAGATGGGAAGAAGCTGAGAAGAAGGAAGTTTTTCACAAGATTGAACAAGGATTCTTGCTGATTCCAGGGTTTTGGGACAATGTGGAGAACATCACTAGTTATGAGAGGAGGAGAACAGGGAGAAGGAAGTAAAGAGAAGTGCACAGCACAGGGTCAGCAGGCAGATGAAAATGCAATTTGAGACCACAGATCTACAAACAAATAATTAAAAAAAGGCCTCGTCACACAGTCTTAACTGGGGGAAATGGTAAAATACTGTTCTCTGTGCAAGAGAGGAGGTGTGTGTTTCAAAGGCAAGGCACTGAGCTCACTGTTGCCCACCCCGCTCATTGACACCATTTTGCCACAGAGGGTTTGGTAGGGCCATTTCTGGGTTTAGCATTAAAGACAGAAAAATTGTTTCCTCTCCTTTTTTGCTGCTCATTTGCCTGCCTACACATGTACATATTCCTAACAGGTAGATGCCAAGTTAAGACTGGAAAGCAAAATCATTTTTTCTATATTCACATGCAAATTTTGCCTTATTTGAAGGTTATCACTAGATCAATACTTACAATTTACCTTTATAGAATATTTTCTGTAAATGCAGTAATGCTGAAGCTTTCCCATCCCCAAACTTCCATTTTCCCCTCCAGGAGAGCTTTACCTTTTTTTGCACAAAATCAACATTTCTACCACAGTTTTTAAATACCCCGACCGCAAACCTCTTTGAAAACATTAATACCCAGATTTATTTTTGAGTAAAACACCCGCATAACAAATAGCTACATTCTGGAAAGCCCATTTGGCCACATGAGGCTGTTTCAAGAAGATAGGAGGGAGCTGAAGGCTCCTTTTGGAAACCCTGAGCAGCTCCACACCAGGTCTCCAGCACAGCCCACTCTGTGCCTGCTGCCAATACACTTCATCAAGTTAAGACTAAGAACAACACTTTGGGAAACCCACTATACACCAGAGCCCCCTTACGCCCTAGGCTTCACCTGATGAAATGTTATGCTTTTTGTGGGCTCTTTTACATCTTTCTACACTAAACAGGAGGGCTGTGCTTTAAAAGGAAGGGCCACTTAACATTTGTGTTTCTTTCCCAAATTAATGATTATTGTGTGCACCGAAGTTAGTGCTGTCACATAAAGCCAGGCAGGATTATGACAACCCCTGTCCTCACTCCTGTGCATGCCACCTACCATTCAGCCAGGAAACATGAGGGCTGTCATGACAATAAAGCTCCATATTAATCCTCTCTGGGGTAGAAATACCCTATTAACCAATTGCTGGTTTCTGGTTTTATTTCCAAATAAGTATACTTTTTTCTAATTTACCTGATGAACACGTCCTAATCTGCAGGCTCTAGCAAAAAAAAAAAAAAAAAGGCTTTTTAATCTTGTTTTTCAGTCTTTACTAGACCAAATGCCCAGATTGCAATGCTATTATTAAGCATCAAACCCCAGTTTGCTGTGTGGGGTTTGATGCTTGAAGAGCATGCGTTCCTCTGGGTTAATAAGCATCTTGCCATACCCCAACCCCTGTGTTCATTTGCTTCTGTTTAATGACGACCCTCTCCTCCTGCCCACATGTATGCTCGTCTCTGCACTGCTTGTTGAGCCATCAAGACACACCTTTGTTTCATTTAGTATGCAATTTTCACCTCTGACCCAAGAAACTAGTCTTAGGCTTCCTGAACTTTATTGCCTGTTAATAGACTGCTGGCTCTCTTTTCAGCAGTCATAGAAATGGTGGAGAGACATTTAATTGAAAAGAGGGACAAAGCTAGAGCCTGAAAGGCAAAGTCAGTAGGGTTTAAACAAAAAAAAAAAAAAAAAATCCAGCAATAATATGTTTGAGGAGGTTTGGATATTCTTTACAAGTTCGTGGCTCTTTACACAAATAAGAAAGACATCATTGATTTAATTATCTTCCCGGGGAACAATGGTGTAATACCCTGAATGGTGCTAAATGATTGATCTGGTAATTCATCTTCTGCTAACAGCTATCTATGCATTTTGTTTCTCTCCAGTCCTCAGCCCGATGACATTAGCAGCAATGTCACGGAGCAGTGCTGGGCTTTCATAAAACACCCACAGATGCTCTTTCCTGCCAGTGTTTAGGGACACATGGTTATAATTTTGTCTGTATTTCTTTGTCGTAGATTACTTTTAACTACATCTGTTCAATTAAAACAGAAAAAAAGAAGGACACAGCTAGAGCCCATCAGCTTTATATCAGAAGAAGCCTATTAATGAAATAGGGAGATTTAATTTTGTAAGTGTTCTGATGGGTGCGAGATGCCTTTATGTTTTTTCAGAAGTTCTGCTTAGTGAATAGTTAGGAAAGGACATTATTACAGCATAAGGATATTATGGTACACAGAAAGGCATTATTAAAAGTGATTTATTGTCCCATGTTACGAAACTTATAGGAAAAGTCTGATAATATATTAAACTTGTTTATTATGGACTTCATATAATTTTTGAATAATGCTGCTTTTTCTTTTGACAAGAGCAATAAACTCTGCTGATATAGACATACGTTGATTATCCCAAGTCAACTGTGTTGCTTAAAGAAACATGCCCAAACAATCAGCTTCTGACAGCTGCATCTCTTGTTATTTACAATAGCCATCACAGTAATAACTCACCATTTCTATATTAATAAGGCAGTGAAATTTATTATGATGGTATTGAAAAGTTATTAAGTACTGCATCCCAAGTGACAAAGTACCACAGCACTGTCACTATCCAAAAGCAGTTGCCCATCCATCACAAAGCTTTCCAGATGGTCCTGCATCTTTATCGCTCCCAGGTTGGTGACATCACCTGTTCACCCACTCAAAATTGATGATGAAAGCAAACAGATCTATCTTACTTACATTTACCAAATCAATTTAATTTTACAGGCCGTGGCTTAGTGACATATTGACTGTTTTCCTTAATGGCATCTACTGTACTTAATGCAAAGAACTCATCTCTGAATCCTGGCTTGCATAATGTGGCATTTCATAATAAATTTTTTATAACGTATTTATTTAATGGGAAGAATTATGATTGTTTGTCAGTTCTATTAGATGCAATTATTATTCTCTTCAGTTTAATATTTTTTATTTTTTCTTTCTGATGTTGTCTTTCTTAATGGCTAAATTAAATTTACCCGTTTTGTCTTTTAAAGGGATGTCTGATATATCTCATTTATTTTTCTTTGTAATTTGATAATCTCAAATCTACTCCAATGGCAGTTTTTGTCTCTGTTAATTGAATGCTCCTACCTGCTTGGACATAATGTTACTGAACTCAAAAGCTGCCTTGGTGGTGTTTAAATAAATAAAAATCTCTTTGCTCTGAAGAGAAATGCAAATTCCTGAAACACCCTCTCGGTTCTGCTCTGAAGAAGGTAAAAAAACTTCCTTCTCCCCTTCCTACTTCTAAGTCCACTTGACCCTTATGGTTTCACTCTGCTTCCCTCAGGAGTTAATGCTCCTCCTGATTAAATTAAAACCTCAGTGGCTTTGTGGGCAACACACACACCAACCTGCAGAGAGGTTTGTGTGGCTTTAGACTCTGCCATGAAATGTGTGATTTCCTGCCCTCAAGGTCAAGGACACAGCGGAGCATCCACCATGGCTGGAGAAAGAGTCAATTCCTCACAGCCCATTCTGGGTTTCACTGGGACAACAGCATTTGTGAGACTTTCCAGCTGTGCCACACCAACAGCTGCTCAGCCTCCTGCACTGGCTGAAAGGCTCTTCCTGAGGCTGTTGCCACATTGACCTTGGGTTGGCTCAGAGCCTCACCAGCCCCCTGAGCACAGCCCCAGTGCCAGGGCTGGCTCAGAATTGGGGGTGAACAGCACCTCCCCTCCAAAAACCACTGCAGCCTCTCAGCTCCCTTGTGTGATATTGATCTGAAGGTGTTCTGAGAGCAGCTCCCCCGGCCAGCTGAGGAGGGAGCTTTGGTGCTCTCCTCCCAGCAAGCAGCAGCTTTGCCTGACCAAGGGAAGGTTGTGGTCTTTGCCCAAAAAACCAAAGCACCACATCCCACCAACTTCATGCAAGACTCTACTTAACTGTATTAATCAAAGGAATTGAATGGTGGAGAAGAAGGAAATAGTATAGAAAAACAACATGGACTAATGCTGAATGATCCCTCTTGTCCTCAGCATCTTCCACCCACACAGGCTCCCCTTTGCTGTCAATACATTTAATTCAAACCGAATGACAAGTCCACCTGCTCGTATCTTGCTATTCAAGGACCTAATATTTGCTCATTTGCAATTATAAACTGTGTGTTCTCCAGGCAGGGAGAGAGCTGGTGATAAGCCCAGGGAACTGGCTGGAGTATGGTGCTGACATCCACTGTGGGGGATGCTCTGCTCATGAGGCAGCATCTGCATGGACTCCTATTGCTGCAGCCATGTCTGACTCGGGCACAGCCTCACCATAAGACCCAGATGCAAACAACAGAACAGTTCAGACTGGTAACCCTTGCAGCAATGTCCCTTTTGTGCACAGCTCTGGAGGGGCTGTCTGAAGCACCCTCGTGCACGCTCACCCCAGGCAGGACACACGGCTGAACCCTGTCCCATGCGCACCCAACACTGCATCCCTTACCCAGAGCTTAACACGGCAGCTAAGCACGTGCTTAGCTCAAACACCTGGGTAATCCTGTTGATGATAAGCTCGTGCCTAAGTGCTTTATTGGACCCCAGCCAGAGCGCTCTCTGCCTTGCAAAGCTGAGCTCCAAATGGGATAAAGCATCACCTATGCGCTGCAGACAAGGTAAGGATGTCACCCCCACCTGCAGCTGCCAGGAGTGGATGATCTGTTGATCTGGGGGAGAACACGCTCTGCAAAGGCTACATTGGTCATGTGTTGATCAAAAAACAGCCCCACCTCCCACTATAAAACAAATCATTCCCTTTTAATTCCAAATAACAGAATAGCCCACATCCTTGTTTCTGGTTTTGCTTCAACAATAATTTTGCGAAAATCCCTGGAGTCTCTATGCTGCTGAAATCCATATGAAAGGAGAAAACCTAGGCAAGGAATCTGTATTGTGCTTCCCTGCTTTCCAACCACCTGGCTGAGTGTGGTGCTGTTTTGCATGTTAATGCTGTTGAAAACAATTCAAGAAAAAGCCAAGATTTGGTCTGTAAAAGTCACAGACCAGTGGCAGTGTGAAAGTGTCAAACAACAGCAGAAAATCAAGGGTTTTATTGTTTAACACTAAGGCACACTCCATATCCCAAAGAAAAATATTCACAAGTGATGAAGTCTTTGTTCCTTCTATTTTTCTTTTTGAAAAGAACATTATCTACTGCTCTCTCCCAGAGTGATTTTCCTGACTACAAGGGAGTTATTTCCCTCAGCACTGTCACTGTTTATTAAGAATAGCTTAACTGGAGTTTTAAGATGTGAGAATTCCACAGAAAGTTATTTAGAAGACTTTTTGCTGTTTTTATTAAAAAACAAAACAAACTACCAAAAAAACGCTGCTTTCAGCATTCTGGCATCGATTTTTCCAAAGAAGGACCCAAAAACAGGGGCTAACATCTGTACATAGGAATTGGTAGATAACTGCCACTGCAAAGAAGTCTTTGGATGCTAAGAAAACCAGGCTATTGGTTTGGATGCTACAACCCAGGTTTGCAAGCATATAGATTAGATTTCATCTCTAAAAGCCTATACTTTTTTTAAAACATATTATTTAATTTTCATATCAATATATGATACACCTAAACCCCAGAATCTTGAATCAATTTAATTTTTAAAACTGACAAAAGAAAGCAAAAGAGGGCAGAATTAAAGCTTCAAACTGACTATTCCAGTCCCTACAAAACAGTGGGAAGCTTGTACTCCAGAACAATTTTTAGGAAGCTGTGCAGTTTTCTCAGAGGACTCACATGAAAAATGTTAGAGGAGACATAAATAAATAGCCAAATGGCCTCCTAATTTCCATTTAGAAGTAATAGCATCAGCTCAAGCATACTCTACCAAATATGAGTTGTTTTTCAGCCTCCCTGGCATGACAGGAAAATATACTCTGCTCTATAAACAGATTATATGCTGCTTTATAAAGCTCTAAAATATTTTTTTTACTTCTGTGACAGGTTTGATTTATTAGAGTTTATTGCTCCTGGTTTTGCCCTCCTAGTAAAGAAATAAAAGTTTAGGATCAAAAGAGCTGTGAAGAATTTGTTCCTATGAATGAGACTTTGAGTTTGCTGGAGCAGCAAGAGGCCTGAATTTGGATGTTGGCTGTCCTCTGGCCCAAGGTAGGTGCGTGTGCTTTGGCGACCTACTCAAAGCCTTGCTTTGAAACACTCTCCCAGTTGTTTTTCATAGCAGGGCATGAACCACGATGAAATCACTAAATTTGTGTTCCCTCGCTTTTGTTTAAAAAAAAAGAAAAAAAAAATTACTGCCATCCCTTAAAAGCTTGTTTTCTTTGTTGATTAAGCAGCAGTCAATTTTCCCTTTTCAAACAAGCACTGAGCAGCAGCCTCCCGACCCCCTCGGATCCGCGGGCTGCCGGCAAACACTAAAACCACCGTGACAAACTGCAAAAAAGCTCGACCTTTCCCCTTGTCCGGTGACCCCCTGTTCGATTTGTACTTTAGCCAGCCAATACCTGATTAGATAATGCTCAACTCCAGCCCCGCAAAATGAGATAAAATTCAAATTTATGGCTTTTCATTTAAACTGATCTACAGCACTCTAATCATGACCCAAGCGCGACTATATCACAACAAATTCTTTTTGTCCTGGAGTGTGTTTTATGGCTGAACTGTATAAATGGACACAATAGACATTGTTTTCTTGGACTTGCTCTGATAGAACTCTGTGTTGATCCCATAGGGAGCCTTGCTATAGGGGAATGTAGGGACAGGCTCCATGAAATTCCTCAGCCTGCTGCAGAAAATTTTTCTTTATCATCAACTGCCTGGCTGCAGAATTTAACAACAACAGTTCCCTCAGCTTCCACTTCTCTCCCAGGCTAATCCCAGTATCAGCTCAGATGGATATCAGTGACAAAAAACTGGAAGTCAGAAGTATCCCACAGCTGGAAACACCCAAAACTATGACAAGCTTTTGCAAAGGAAAAAAAAGTCTTTTTCAAAAAATGTAGCTACAGTCCAAATTTTTGTGTAACTGTAAACTCTTCTCTCCAAAGTGACTGTAGGGTTTTTGGTTAAAATTTTCTAGTGTAAGATGTTAGACCTAGCAATACTAAACAGCTGCAAAACCAGAGCAAATGTTTCATAACAAAATGGATGATATGTGCAGCATCAGAAAAGGCTGAGGAAGATGTCCATCTTTCCATACAAAACTGTTTTAATGTTTGCTTTCCTCAAAAAAAAAAAATCTTTGAAAGCTAACCACCATTGCACATTCAGTGATCCAGCTTAAACTCAGATTAAATGAAAGGGTTGATTATTAAATAACTTAATCATCCTCTCTGCAGTCAAATGGGAACCTACTCAAGTACACAAATAGTAACAATGGTGCAACCCCACCATTTTCTGGAGCGCTGTGGACAAGAAGTGAAGGAATGAGTATGCTGGACATAGCAAAACACTTTTTTTGGCCTATGGGAGCAGGAGCAAAAGGAGCAGGCTGGGACATCCCTACTTCTGAAGTCACCAGGGGACTTCTATAGCACCATGAGCTACCCCAGGTATTACAGGTAATTCAGCATGAGGGAGTATTGTGTCACAATCTGCATCAATACAATTCACTCATCAAACAAGTGGAAAGATTTTGAGACCTCTCACACTGCAAAATCATTTAAAATCCACACCCAGCACCACACAGAACTTGGGTTCTATCCTTACTCCATTTAAGATTGAAATTAAATTTCACCTTGATTATCAGCAACAGCAGAATTAATTCTCACTTGTTAACTGGTTTGTTGGGACTGGTTGGACATGGTCCTTGTTTCCCAGAAGTGCCCATTTAAGCAGAAAACAACAGCACCAGAAAAGCTTCAAGACTATACTTAAACCTCAGCAAATGATAGTTTTCCTCCCCATTCCACAGTGCTTTTAGCATTGCCTGAGCCCACCACCCACAAAGAAGTATCAGCTTCTTTCCCTCTTTAATATCCAAAGCACAAGCCCCAGGAAGTGGTGGGTTCCTGAGGAGTGTGATGATGAGCATCTGGGGTTGAATCTGGAGCATCACTGAAGTCCTGTCCAGCACTACCAGGATCCCCCACATCCCTCCTCTAGCCCCAGCCATCACTCTGTGCCATTTTACTCACTGTGTAAACTCTGCTAACCAGAATTTCCCTGTCTCTCTTCAACTACAGTAAATGTATTTAACCCACTTGTTGGAAAAAACATTCAGTTTCAAGTTTGTCTAAGCACCACGGAATACTTCTGGGTGAGTGACCAAATTGCAGAGGGACTTGACTGTTGATTTTGTGTGATTTTGCTCCAACACTTTTCAATAGCTTGCCCCAGCTGTCCCAAATAAATAACACTATTCAAATGGCACGAGTCCTGCAGCTTGAAAGGGATTCAGGCTGCCAGCTGGGCTTCCAGCACTATCAAGATATTAATTTCTTGTCTGAATATCACAGACCCCAAAATCTGAAATATTCCAAGCAGGAAAACCAGTCTCTAATATTGCCAGCATCTAAGGGTGTGAAAAGCTAAATGGATTTCCCTCAGTCTTAGTGGGATTATCCTGTCCCACAGCACTTGAGTGTCCAGTCTAAAATGCCCTAATTTTGGAAAAACGTTAAACCTGCAAGTACAGCCATGTATCAACAGTTTTTGCTTTAATTTGTGTTATCAATATTTGAGCTTAATTGTGGTGTGGTTAAAGGTCAGATTTTATGGTTTCCTGGTGCCTTTTTCAAATAATAAAGATTTCTCACTAGCAATTATATTGCATCACAGTCTGTTAACTCAGTAGAGTGCTGCCAAGTCTATGATTTCTCCTGACACTATTCTGTCACATTGTCACAGGTCTCACAAGAGTTTAAACAGCTGGATGGAAAGTTTGTCATGAACTCCCTGAGTGTTTATGGATAGTTAAGAGCAAATCAAGCTTCCATTTTCCACCGTATCTGTGAGGCTCTGCTCCACAAGGAAGCTCCATTTTTGCTGGGAAAATGAACTCCCATCTCCCCAGAGGTCAGGCGTGCCCCTGGAGAGCCACACAAACCCTGCACAGCTCCCCTTATCAGAAAGCAAAGGAAACGTACAGATGGAAAGCAGAGATTGTGCTCTGTTCCTGCAGCACATTGTTAAAGCCATGAATAAAACCATGCAGGAACATTTGTTACATCATAACACAACAGCAGCACCGCTTGATGTTTGAATCCCTGACCTGACCATGGACCAGGAGCTCAGGCAGACCCTCAGTGATAGTACAGTGAGGAAAATGCTGTCCCTGAAGGCAGGGAAAGTAAGATCCAACACCTGTACTCACCAAAGGAGCCCATGAGCTCCTTCAGGGAAAGGATTCCCCAAAGCATCAGCAGAAGTAACGCAAACCACACCATTCCCATGTGGGCTGGGTATGGCTCTAGCATCCAAACCTCCTTCACCAAATGAGTGGCAGAATTCCCATTAAGTAAAATGGAAGCAGGATCAACCCTGCAGCTTTTGAGGCCCCCTAGTAGCACAAAGTTGTTCAATAGCAAGTCTAGTCATACATCACTGGATTTAAGGGCTATTTTAATCATTGTTGACAGAAAGTGGCAATTCACAACCCTGAAACAGTACCCAGTTTCATTTCAAAACTATAATGCAGTGATTTTGCCAATCCCTCACCAAGAGACATAACACAGGACTATCCAAGTCCTGATTAAAAATGGTATAGAAATGTTCCAACAACACTTTTTCCTCACTTTCCTCAAAAGGAGCATCACCTGCCAACATCCACCCAGACAGATTTCATGCATGAAGAGCAATATTAATTTCTGACTTTTTTCTTTTTCAATTTACACTTGTCTCCATCCAGAAAACCTCAAAAGGCCACAATGCAGTTTGTGCACATAAATATGCTTTGGCTGCTGCAGGATAAGACTCAAATTTTGAAAATATTTCTATGTTTATAGACAAACAAGAACTCAACAGACCAAAAGAAAGTAGAGAAAGAATCTTACCTCCCAGCCGTAACTAGGATCTTTCAGGTGTGGCCGCTGCTCTCCTACAAAAGGGCCAAATTTTTCCCCTGCTTCAATCTTCCTTTTGGTCCATATCCCTAATCCTGCGCCAGGAATGTTGGATTCTCTGAGCTCGAACTCTGAAGGAATGGGAATGTCATCAGGAATGTATATTGGAGCCTTGTAAGGAGAGCTCTCCTTGGGTGTGAAAGCTTCGCTGGAGGTCGCTGGAGAAGACGGCTCCTGGATGCTGATGGATGTTGGGCACTGGACATTTGTAGCCTCTCCATCAGCTTCTGGCACCTCCCCCAAGGGAAGTTCTGGAAAGCTCTCGTACAAACATTCATCACCTGGAAAAGAAGGACAAAAGGTAGGATTTGAAACACCCTGACAATTTTTTGCACATGAAACCCCTTCAGCCTGCACATGGAATGGAAGGGACAGCTTGGGAGACGTCACCAATCACTAACCCTGCAGCACAGCCTCACCCTGGATGGAGCTGAGCCTTTTCTCTGGTGTAGGCCTGGGGATAACACAGTGTTTCTGAGTATTCCTGACATCAAAAGTGGTTTGCATCACTGAGCACAGGCGAGGGAATTGCACACAGATGTAAAGGCAGGCACACCCCATTGTCCAGTCTGGATACAGCACTGCACCCCACACATGCTTTGAAATTACAGCTGAAAGCCAGCATTTCATGTTACAACTGAAATCTAAGAGAAGTGAAAAGCAGGAAAGCTTCACTGGTCTTCCAGAGAGACAGACTGAACCTAAAGTAGCCAAAATTAAGTTTGATGGCCTCCAATTAGTCTTCAGAGAAAGGACCCAGCCTACCACACAACTCTTGGCAAGAGCATCAGCTGATGTAAATCAGTGTCTTACCATTGACCTCTAAGAAATGCAATGGTCTAAAATAAGTTCAGGATCCAAACAGCACCTTATAGAGAACATGAACCTTCTCCTCTTACAGTTGCAAAAAAACCTGGGGCAGATCCAAAACACATTAAAAATAAAAAAAACTACCTTCATCTCTGGGGTTTAGCCAGAAAATTAAAAAAAAAAAAAGGAATAAAAAAGAAAAACTCACTATTTTTGACAGTCTTAAATGTAAGACTAATTATAAATTCCTTTTAGTCAAAAACTCAGAGTTACTTCAGCAGGGGCTTTAGCTGCACCAGCAATACAGTGCTTAACTCAACTCTACATGCAAAAGAGTCAAAACAGCAAAACTAGCCAAAAAAGCCTTCTTTGCTGTTTATATTCATTTAATGTATTCATGTTCTTGGGGTTTTATACACACCAGAACTCATTCCACTTAATTCAAACCTAAATAGGAGGTGAGAATACTGTTCTCCAAGGACTGAAACTAAGAGATCAGGTATTTAAAACCTGAGCTTGAGAATATTTGCATAATATGGTTGGCCCAGAAATGAAAGCGTTACACTGGGCTTGGCTTTCAGAATGACTCTGTCTCAGTGAAGAAACAGGAAACTTTAAAATGTTCTTTCAATTTCTTGCTCATTTAAGAAACTATCCATGGTAGATTAGCACCGTATGCCTTTTCCACTGGAAGCTGGTCATAGCCCATTGTCACTCACATCTTTGTTACATATTATCTCACGGTTTTATATCTGTACTTTCATGCTTCTGGTACTGCCTAAGACAAACACTGGGACATAACAAATCATTGGAATAGATTGCTCCCATCACAGGACTGGCAAACTGGATTCTTCATCTGTGAGCAATTTATTCACAGCCATGAAGTGTTTTTCTTTCTTTTATGTGGCACTGGCTATGACCTCATACATGTCACAGGAAAGTTCAGCTACCCGTCCCCTCGGCCTCCGGTTTGGCAGACTCTGCCTGCACTTCAACAATTGAACCCAATATTGATCAGTTTGTCACTTTACTAATACTTCGCATTCTGAGAAGTAGAAAATCTTGACTGACTCCACCATTATGGCTGAGAAGGACACAGAGAGGGATCTCCCATTGCTTGTGGTTCAGAAATCCTACCTGTTATAGCTGGCTTTGGCAATGATGCTCAAGGGCTTGTGAAAGCACTCATGAGCCAATGCCATCCCTTCCTGCCCCCAGCACCACTTATCTGGGACTCCAAAGGGCAGGAAAGAGGGCATGGAAAGGACAGAGACACAGCTCTACCTGGATGCCCTGCACTGAGACAACCCCTCCAGCAGCCCTCTCTGTTACAGCATGGCACTGCTGCTGTCCCCAGACACAGCCATGCTCCAGCATGGTGGCACAGGTGACAGAGGTCCATCCACAGCTCCTGAGCATCCCCCAAAATTTGAATGTGCTCCCTGACTTTGCAGGCCAGCAGCAATGCTGCAACCAGGCATGCTCCCGTTCAGATGTCTTCCCCCAACTGTTTAGATTGCAGTCCTGCCTAAAAGACTTCAGCTGTTTTTGGAGCAGGGGTAAAAAAAAGAAACCCTAACCCGTGTATACACATGGGGTGCAGGAAGAGAAATCACACAAGGAAAGTGATCTGGATGATGATAAGCACATGGCTCGCTTGAAGGGGGGCGCTGGGGGTAGAAACTTTAGGCATCTAAATCCCACTGATTTTCCATGACAGCTGGGTGCCTGACACTCAAACTCCTTAAAAAGCACATCTCACACAGTCACTACTGTTGTCCCTGTCCAGCCAAGCACTATCCCATAAAACCAAGGCACTCTGTGTCCCACAGTCAACTCTCCTTCACAAAAAAACAGAGTATCTCAGCCAAATAATTGAAGTCACAGCAAGCAATGACCTGCTCTGTGCCTGTCCCAAAGGGCCACCTTCCTCAGCTCCACTTGCCAGCAGTGCCTGCCTACGAGCCAGCACAAGCTGAGCCTTAAACATTCGGCAAGCACAGCTTTACAGATGTTTCATCTTCCCCAGGGACAGTCCAGTTTAATTTCTCTCTCGCAGACTCAAAGGCCTCAGTTATACTTATCTCAGTCATTCTGGCTACGCTCGTTTTTTAGCCATATAGGGTCAAACCTGCAGCTGATAAATTGGCCTCTGAAAGCCTGGCAGGGAGACAAGTCCGTTTGCTGGGTCTATTGTGCCTCCTTTGATTTCCAGCAGCCACACCCGATGTCGTCGTTAAACACAGGCTTTCAGCTTGAAAGCTCTGGAAAATATAATACTCCTCTATGCCCCAAAGCTCTAAGTGTGGGTAAAATGGATTACTGAAATAGTCTTTTGCCTGAAACAGCAATGTATTCTAGCAAAAAAAAAAAAAAAAGTATTTTTAAGCCTCAGAATAGACACAGAGTTGAATTATGACTGACCAAGAGATGGGAAGACCGTTAAGACGTATTTGTGACATTAATGATAGAAGCAGTACTATTAAAATCAATGTACACGAACCAAGGTTCTGGTCTTAGTTTTCAAAGGGTACATGACTATTTTCTTTAAAATTTTCACCCACACGGATCAGAGGGACTTCCAGCAAAACCATAGGATATTGACTGATAGAAAAACTTTGTAAGATTAGAATTAGACATAGAGACTTTGCTGATAAGCATCATTTTCACAGTGAACTGCAAATTGTTCACACAGATAGCACTCCAGTTTTGAAATTCAAGATGGCCTCTTTAAACTCCAATAATTATCCCCACCATAAATGGGATGAAGTAAAAAATGAGGCCCCTGATAAGGGAACAGACGAGATTAGGTTATGTGGAAGCTTAGATATTAGTCTCCATGAAATTCTTCACCACTATTTTACAATAAAAACATGAGCAAGCTTCAAAGGAAACCCAGGAGTAAAGGTTAATTGCTACTAAAAGGCCAGGGTGGACACCTGCATTTGCACTTTTGTCACAACCTTGCCCACCAGCAGGAAAGAGCCCACGTGGCTGGGGATGAGGAGGGAGAGAAACGTGCCAAAGCTGCTGCTGCAGCTCCAGGGCCTGGGGCCATTCCAAGACTGAGAGGCCTTCTCAGAGCATGGCTGGGAGGAGGAGAGGACTTCCTTCCATCAGGATGCTTCTCAGCTCAGCCCAGTTTTCCTCTCCAAGAGCAATTAGGTAAGAGGCGCTGATGATGGAGGCGGAGGTTGAGCACAGCCCAATGCTGCTGTCAGAGCCTCATGCTCAGCAGGGCTGGGCCTGGCTGCAGCTGAAATGCCACACCACAGCCCCTCACAGTGAGCAGACATACTGGCCTGCTGCACTTCTCTGTGTTTCAAGGCAGGCTTAAGCTCAAACTTCTCACAAAGTCTTACAGGGATCAAGTCTGCACCCAAATCTCCGTGGCAAAGCCAGTCGTAGCAGATATATTCATAAGGAATTCTGTTCTTCCCTTCCTCAGATTATTTGTGCCTAAGAAGATATATTCCCAAAGTGACTACTGACTGACAAACACTCCAGCACATAAATGCAGTTCTCTGCACTTGGATTCATGCATGTGGCCACCAGTGATTTAATCATAAACTGGATTACTCTGGAGGAAAGAGGCTGAAAGCAAAGGCATCTAGACAGCCTAATTCAGAATGCCATCACCTTCTGAGCAGGACAAAGCAAGAGCTGAGATAATTGTCAGATTGGCTCTTTGCAATGAGAAGAGCCACAGAGTTTCACGCCTGCAGCTTCTCAAAGGTGAAGATGACCCCTAGTCCCAAAGATTGGACCCCATGAGGACACAACTCTGTTTGATGGGAGAATTCCATCACATGTCAGGAGCTTTGAGCTCCCCTAGCTGTGTAGACTATGCCTTGTACAAGCCTTCAGCAAGGAAGCATTAATGAAGGGTTTTGGATGGTAGGATCAGGGGAATTAATCCCTTCTCCTACAGGAGATGAGGGTGGACCTGAATGTACCACAAACTCCTAAATCAGATCCTTGAAAGAGAGCAGTGAGCATTTATATTTGTTTGCCCTAGTATCACCATTCATTGCAGAGGAAATCAGCCTGGAGTATTTGCAGGGATATCTGAAAAGGAGACAGGCATTTCCTGCTGCATACAAATGGACACCTTTATCTGAATTTGTTTGAACAAGTATTAAAGCAAAAAAAAAAAAAACCTGTTACAGGCAGAGACTGATTGATTGCAAAATATATCCACATCAGTCTAGAACACAGGAGGTCAAGAAAAGCAGAAAATTAAGAGAAGAAAGCCCTTTAGCTTCAAAAGGAGTTCTTAGCCAGTGGTGAACAAAATGGGAGCCATCTGACTGTCCGCAGGAGGTAGGCCCAGCTCAGAGGGGGCCAGAGGAGACGTAAAGAGGGACCCTTAGCTTTAGAAATATTTAGAGATTGGGTTACTATCTCCAAGCACAGGAAGGACTCCAGCCAAGGGCTACATTACTCTACCTGAACACTTTATCAGTCAACGTACCTGAAACTGGTTTGTGCCACTCCTTTTTCACAGAACTGTTCTGTGGAGCTGGACCTATTGACGGTTATTTATTATTATTTGTATTGTAACACAGTCTGGTACCCCCAGGCAGGACCCCATTGTGAAAAGCATCGGGCAGACCTAATCAAGTGAGATTAGATTCTACCCAGACTAGAGCTAGTAACTCCCAGTTAGGTGGAAATCACCAAACATGGGAGAGAAACACTCTCTTACAAATGGCAAGTTCCATTGTACAACAAAAGAGATTACAAGCACGTTTAGAGATAAACACAGCACTCGAAGCTATTCTGAGTCATTACTTCAATTACCAAGGAAAAATACTTTCACAACCATTAGCCTTCAAACACATGGGGATTTTGCATATTTGTGTTACTCGACCCTAACACAAGCGTGAGAAAACCAAAGCTGTCCAAAACTCACTCAAAAAGTCCAACCCCAAAAACCACGCTCATGCAATGAGAGCAAGGGGGACCAAAGCACCCGTGTGGTGGCCCCAAAGGCCAGATTCTGATTTCTCTTACACAACTGCTAAATCTGAAGTAATTACTTTAGACTTCCACCGAGGAATAAAAGAGATCAGCGTCTGTCCTGGAGTTAACCAAAATTACTCAAATTTCTTCAGATTGACACTAATGTAACAAAATGAGAGGGAAATGTGGTGCCCAGATTTCAGCCTTCCCTTCATGCTCGTGACGCTGCTGATCACAGAAGGCTCAGCAAATCTTCCACACCTCAGCCTCGAGCCACAGCAAGCAAACCCTTCTGCGTGCCGGCAGAAGAGGGAGTTGTAGGAAAAGCTGCGCAGACAAAGGCAGGAGAAAAAGGCAGCTCCAGGCAGCCTGAGCACAGCTTTGGGGCTGAGGTACATAAATCACCAGCTTCTCCTGCTGCTACACTGTGGGCAGCAGCATCTGCATGAAATGCAAAGGGAGCTCAGCCAGGGTCACCTCTGGAGCACCCCGTGCCAAAGACACTGGGTGGCTTCGGTCTGTGCCTTGTGGCAAGGTGCACATCAGTAAGAACAGAGCAGATAATTCACATTAAAAACCCTCCTCATGTGGGAAGCATCTTTCGTTTCTCAAATCATACAGTCTGCAGAAAACAACCCTGAAAGAGGTTCATGCTGGCAGCAGAAGGGAGTTCCTGATGAGCACCAAGCCCTCAGGAGAAATCTGTCCCCAGGCAAGTGAGAAAAGGAGCTGAGCACGCTCTAGAGCATCAGGTCTTTAAGAGAGGATAATTTCAGCATTGCCAAGTGTTGGTACTAGACCAGCAAAGTTATAATACAGTAACTGTGTAGGGACCTGCCTGTGGTCTCTGGCAATTCTCACCATCAGCCCCTACAATAACTAGTAGCATTTGGTGCTCTGTCTAGTGTCATTCATGTCTAATTGAGCAACACAGTCAAAAGTATCTGATGGGGACCAGACGCTGGCTTTTAATTAGGGTCCAGCACTGAGAGACTGTGGGTCAAATTCTGCTTTCATTTGCACAGGAGCTGCTCTCCTTGATGTGGGGGGGAAGTTGCACCTGCATAGCTGAAAAGTAAAATTTGGCTGCTTGTGTTCCTGTGCGCTTTTCCATATAAATTACTGTACTACACGCGGCAACAAAGGTTTATAAATGTTGGCTGGCACGCAGTGAATTTATTTACAAGTTAAGTCTAATTTTTATTTATAGTTCCAGTACAATCATCTCTGGTAGAAATATTTATGTTATCTGTACTTCTGGTCTGTTAGAGCCTACTGCAATCATAAACACGGCTGAAAAATTATTCGCAGTTAGCAGGGTTTAAACTACCCATTATATCACTAGCTAGTGCCAATAAACTTTGGTGCTGGTTGATAAAGTTTCCTCAATGGAATAAATATATATTTGACTTTCAAAACCTTTCCTGGGTTACACAGAGTGGGGGGTAAGAGAAGAGGGAAATGCCAGCTGTAGGATTTGATATACTGAGAGCGGGATCTGCAGCTAGCAAGGAGCCTGGAGAGATCCACAGGGGCTGGGAGGCAGCCTAAAGCATGCTGAAACTCTAACTAATAGCTTAAATTTGTATCTTGGTAAGATATTTCAACTGAGGGGAGCTGCAGCAGCTAACACTCGCTAATGCTCTTCATGACTCTCTGTATGGAGTAGACCCAAGGGAGGGAAAAAAAAAATCTGTCTTGAAATTTTTAGCCCTGAGTACTGGTCACTGCTAAGGGAGGAAAAATGGATTAAGGGAACCAGCTTTTGTTCATTGTTTGATTGCCATAATGGTAAACATGACATATATTCTCACACTGACATGGCACAAGAAGCCAACCAGATCAGGACAAAACTAAGGACAAGAAGGTTAAATGTGAATTAGTGAGACCAGCCACTTATACACAGAAAATACTGATTAGGAACAAAATCTAACTAAATCTGTATCAGCTGGGGTAAGAGAAAAGGTAATGCACTTTAACAGTCCCTGCCACAGTGAAAAACTATTGCTGTAAAAGAACATTTTTAAATTAAAACAATTACTTAAATCTACAGTATTATAATCAACACAAATGAAACTTTATCTCAATGTAATAAATCAGAGTAACTGAACTTCTTTTTACTCATTAGTAGACCTTTACTGTTTTAAACTGAGATGTGTCACAAAGTAGCACTGGAAATCACATGCCTCTTTCCAACAGAAAGCAGTAATAAAAGATGACTATTCTACCAAATTATAATGAAGACAGATAACAGAGTGAATTATAAAACAAAGGTTATAGATAGAGACTGAGCCTTGTAGAGGTAATGACTTTTAATTGGATTGAGTTTATCATATTTTCAGAGGTACAGCACAACCAGAAGAAAGGATTAGAATTATTTCCACATTTCATTATTTGGCATAATGAGAAAACAGAGGGAGGTCCACATCCCTGATGTGTTTGGTAAGCCACAGGAGATGTTGAACATGTCAGTATCTGGTAGAGTTCGGTCCTGAGACGCAAATGCATTTGCTCCCTTATAATGCGGCAAAGTGTAATCACTTGAAAAAAAAATAAAAAAGGAAAACGGGGGAAAAAAGCCAGGTCATGAAGTTTTGTTTCAAAAGCACATTATGAATAAAAAGGAATTTAACCCCTTCCTGCCAGCAGGCACTGCAGCACCAGCCTGCAAACACCCATCCATCTGCTTTGAGGAGCTGAGCAATTCCCACTCTAAGCACCAAGAGCTTAAAAAGCATGAAACAGTGGCAGCTCAGAGATCACATCATCTCTCTCACACCACCAGGGCAAAAACACCCTGGGGAGGGGACCTTCACTGCCTGAATCCCAAAGAGACTGCACTCCACCTGGAAGAGTAGGGCACAGAGCCCAGTGGAGAGAAGGCAGCCCAGAATAACCTGAGTTGGAAGGGATCATCCTGCAAAGATCATCAATTCCAACCCCTAGCCTTACACAGGACATTCCCAAAATGCTGGGAACAAAAGAGCAAGATCTGAGAGATTATCAGACCAGGACATAGCTGCTCCTGAGCTATGCCCAAGTGTTCCAGGGAGAGATAGACTTTTGGGCAGCTGCTTTTGGAAAAACTGCTCTGCTGTAGAGCAGAGCTTCGCACCAGCAGCCAGACAGCTTTTTAATTATGCAATTACAGTGAAAGAGCATTAATTATACTCGAGTGACACTGTGATACACTGTAGTTAAGTCCTTGAAGCACTAACAGAAGTACTCATAACAAATACGCTAATCAGGAAAAGTATCAGGTAATTAATCCTACAATACTGTCCACTTCAAAACCTCAAGGTCTGGCAGGACTGGCTTCCAGCATTTGTTTCCGAGGAGATACAAGGCCACAATTTTTCCTGCAAGCAACTCCTCAGCAGAAGGTCACCCAGTAACATGCAGGATGTACTTAGCTGATTGGAAAATCATGAATCTCAAGAGCAACTTTACTTCATGTCAGGTGTATTCTGCAGCATTCTGGGTCATTGGTATGTGTTTATATCTACTATGTTTTTACTTTTTACAAAAAACCTTTGGGACAGTTTTATTTCACCACATGTGCATATACATTTATTCCTGTATGACAGAGCTGTTTTGGGTGGGATTACTGTGAAACTTGAATGAAATTTTTTCCTGTTTGTCTCCATGAAACCCAGGGTCTTGGCTGGCACACTTTGACAAATTCTTCTCATTGATATGTCACTCAAAAAAACTGCACATTTTCACAGTGCAATAATCTTTGTTTCATTTTTGTCCAGACAAAAATAAAAGCATTCAGAACTGGATTTATCTACATTGTCTCCAAGACCAATTTTCTTTCAGACCCTGCTCATTCCTCAAAGCAATTCCGCAAATTTTTCTGACACAATTCTACCTGTGCCAGCCACATATTCTAAATAAACACTAATTAACTTTTAATCTCAACAAAATATTCATGGTTGATAAAATACATTTTAGTTTCCTACCCCATTTCAGAAGGCTGGTCTGTCCCAAAGAACAGGATTTACTTTAATGCCAGTGGGACTTTTGTCTGAGTTTACCAAAATGTTGATCTCTGTGGTGATGCAGAAAATGTTTGCCCATGGAACTGACACCATTTACTGCAGGCATCCAAGCACAACTGGGAAAAAGCTGCTTGCTGCACTACAGCAAGCCCCAAACTCCATGGCAGGATGACTTTAAACAAGTATAGAGGCAAAAGGAAACTACACCCATTAAGTACAGCTAAATTCTCAGTTACCTTTCTGAGATAGTTTATTTTTCTAGCAAGCGTGGCATACATGAGTGCAAGGACCTACAAGAATCTGCAGCAATTATTTTTCTTGGCCTTTGTATAAGAGGACAAGGGGAAACACCAGGGTTTTGCAGCCAAGACATCTACACAACGATAAAATGGGGGCCCAGCTCCTTCATCATCACAGGTTCAGCTCAGCTCGAGATGCTGCACTGCCTCAGTACCAGTGGCCACAGCTCCCTCCCCATGCCCTGTCTGCATCCTCTGCTGCAGGAAGGTGCCTGCAAACCAGAAGTCAGCTTTCCCCTGAAAATCCTTCATTTCCCCTCCACTCTTCACCCCCCATTCCTTTCCCTTCCTTTTCTCAGAGATGCTTCTTTTTCTTTCTCGTGTTATTACCAAAAAAGTAATGAAAAACATTCAGAGAAGTTAAAGGAAAAAAATTCCAAACCCCAAATATTAGAGCTCTGAGTTTTGCTGAGCAATCAGGAGACTTGTTTTTAAAGGAAAAGCGTTTGCAGAAATCTGGCAAATCTAGGATGTTGTCACCTCTTTCCTATAAATTTGTTCCTCGTGTAATTTGGAAACTCCTCCAAGGGTGTTTGTCTGGCTGCACTTTTACCTAGCATGTCTCTGAAGGGTGAGTTCTCTGTGGTTCAGTGCTTGGAGGTTTTTAACACTACCTAAGAGCTTCCCACTCGTGCCTCTCTCCCATGCTGGTGGTCCACAGCTGATGCTGGGAGGTGTCTGTTCCCTCTTTAACACGTTTTCCACCTCAGCCAAAAGCCCTCTACTACTCCCTTCACTTGGACGCAGAGCAACTCCTCACTCTGTTCACCCCTTTTCCCTCTTCTTTGGAGGAAAATGAGCAAAATGGATTACATCCATCTGTATTGCTGAACTCACAGGGGAAACTTCTTCTGGAGCTCTCAAGGACCAAGAGCCTGCCCATATCTCATGTTTGGAGAGCTCCATGCAGCCAAAACTCCACAGACACAGAAACCACTGAGGAGTTTTTGGCCAGCAAAGCCCAGAGTTTTCCAAGCCCAGCCAGTCAGAAAAAGATCAAGAAGACATTTCAGCACATGCAGGACTAACAGGAAGGACTCCCTGGGCTCTCACCCCCCTGGTCCCTCAAAGCACAGGGCCTTTGCTTATGCTGGGAGCGGGTAGCTCTGACACTGCACACTCAGTTGCTTTTGCAAACATATCCAGTAACAAATTCCCCCATTCCCTCTTGGGTTTCCCATTTCTTCCACGGGTTCATATTATCTCATTTGCCTCAGATGAGCTCCAGGGTGAATAGCTCATCTCTCCCCAGAGCTTTGAAGATGCAAAGCAGGACAGTATGGAAATGCCAAGTGTTCCTGCAGCACCAGCAGCCTGTTGGAGGGAGGGAGGAGTGACAGTCCTTATTCTGATCACATCCCCCCTCCAAAATCAACAGTGACACCAGTGTGAAACCAGAACGAGACCCCCGCTGTGAAACAGTTAACATCAGTTAGATCTATTTTGACTTTTTAAAAAAAGAAAAAAAAAAGAGTGGGACTACAGTTTATTTTGCATGGCTTCCTGGTCAAAGCCTCAAATGTTTTGTAGATATTTATTAATATATATTAACTGTAAAGAAAGTTAACTGCTAATGTAATTTATTCCCCTCTTTGTTCCATACACCTTGTATTGCTTTCTCTGAAGCTGTTGATCTTGGAGAATCAGAGGGGTCCTGGGGAGCTGCTAACAGAGAGCAATAAATCAGCACTCTGAAAGCTTCTGGTTCATCCCAACAACTTGGAAGAAAATTTGAAAAATAATCTTTTTCCTTTTTTTTTTCCCCCTTTTTCAAACTGGCAATCTTCACAAGCTCTATTGTTTTCATGTGCAGGCTGATATATGACAGCTTAAATAAATACATAGTTCTTAATGGAGTAAATTCAGCCTTCATGTAATTGGATGCCATGCCATTAGAGACCTTGGCCCAGGCAGTGCTCTCCATCCCCAAGGATCTCACAGGACTCAAACTAACAGGAGGTTGTTATATACTTGATTTCTACCTATTATGTCACTGTGGACTAATCCTCTGTTATAAAGAGTACTTAACTTTATATCTATTTATGTTTACGGACATGGATTTAAGTACTGTTTATAATGACAAGGATGTATATATACAGCATGTATATGTAATATAATATATATATAAACACAGAGACACGTCCTAAATCATAGAAGTGGTGGAGTCCTTGAGCAAAAATGGCTTGAGAAGCTGAGGGTTTTTTTATGGCAGGAAAATAATGTGGCTTTTCCTGAAATTGTTCTGAAAGCGACTTGAATTCCTTCTGTCCAAATTAGATCCAAAAATGCTCTGAAATTTTCAGGCTAGACCGTTACACTTCGCAAAGCCGTAAGTGGTCATACAAGAGAAATCCTTTCCTACAACACCAGTATCTCTACCAGGAAAGACAGAGTGGCACAATTTGCTGCCCACAGAAGACACTTCCAGTGTAAGGAAGTGGAAGGAACAAATTGCATTTCAACATTTTCCCTGGAAAGCTCATTAGAAACTCAAGTCAAATAAAAGCAGCCGTTCCTATGGAGCACTTTGCAAAGCAACATCAAACTGGTATTTAGCTGACCTTCTCCACACCCTGGTGAACCTCAGTTCAGCAAGTTTGGTAAGGCCATGCATAACTCCAAGGACATCAGAGGAAAAAAATCCAAGCATTGTCATGAGAAGGTGTTGAAAGAGCTCTCCATGTCTCCATCTCACCAACTACATCTGTGGAGGTGAACAGAACCAACCCATGGTCACAAAACAAATCAGGGGCATGTTTGGAAAATGAGCAATTTATCTAGACTTGGCATCCCTTGGTCTCTCCTCACAGAGCTGCAGTTCATGTAAAGAGCACAACACACATGGGAAAAGCTGGAGATGATCAAATTGAGCCTTCTAGAGGCTCTAAAGCAAAGACTGAAATGCAGTGAGCCTTGCACAAAAAACCCACGTTGGGTGTGATGAGAAGTTGGGTATGGAGAGAAGTTGCATTGCTGTGGGCAGCTCAGCTGGAGGAGGGGAAATTCAGGTCCAAGCATCAGGATGAGCTATGGGACTCCTCCCCAAGGAACTCTGCTCAGAGCTGTGCCCCCCTCACACCTCATCATCCCACTTTTTCTGTTGAAGCCAACACCACTCCCCAAAATCAGTGGAAGCACCAGAATCTCACTTGTACACCAAGCTGGTGGGAGCACAACTGCTAGCCCAAAGCTTGGGCAATACTTCCAAAAATTAAAAAAAAAACTGAACCAAGTTCTGTGGGGACTGAAAGGAGCTTTGATCTCTTAGAAAGTGCCTGCAGAAAGGACATCTCCAGGGCTGAGACCACCAGAGATGCTGCCCAGTTCCCAGACTGGGCTCCCATTTCCATCCCCTGCTGCTCACCAGGGACTTCATCTGAGGATTAACCTTGTGTTGTCTCACCAGAGGCCAAGACCCCAACACTCATGCACCCAGAGGGAATTTTGCAGGAGGAAAAGGGCTCAGTGTGCTTTTTGTCCAGGTATTTTAGGTGAGAAGGATAGACCAAATAAATACCATTTGTTGCTTAAAGTGCAAATCCCAGCAACTACTTTGAACGGGAGCATTTGGTAGTTGACACATCTACGGATGTTTTAAATCATAAGGGCATCCACTCCATTTTAGTTTTAATGCATTTGTGTGCGAAGTTCTTTGTCATTCCAGCCCACCTGTCTCAGGGCACAGAAATCAAAAACAGGAGTAACTCTCAAATTTCACCTCAATTTAATCCATCACAGAAAGCAGACTGGTTTTGCACTGTATTAAAAAAGAAAAAAAAAAACCACCAGGACATTTAAACAAAGTGACACAGATCATCAGCAGATCAACTGAAAATGACAGCTCAATCAAACAAATGTATGTTGAGAATTTCCACAGGGCAGCTCTAGCTGCAGCCAAACCAAATTTGTTTAGTATACATAAGTTAGCTGCTTAGAAACATTCAGTATGCTGCTAGCCAGATGATGACTTTCCCAGATAAACATCTATTTAACCAAATATCCCCCCACCCATGGAAGTGCTGGCAGAGTTTTGATGGATTTTAGTCTCTTAAAAATCGGATTTTCCTCTGGTGGCAGGCTGGTACCAAACCCACCCACACGGCCCTTAACTAAAAATAACTAAACACTGCTTTAAAATAAATGTTATAACCACCAAAAGGTAGGCAAAACTCTATAATCCTCATGGAGTACTTCTGGCTGCCAATAAATTCACAAAGTGGCATGAGGATGAAATACAAATTATGAACTTGGGAAGCACCAGAGAAAATTGCCCATCCTGTATCATAGATCAAGTACACAGAGAGGAGGGGATTTGTCTGATTCCTCTTTGAAAGCAAGGTATTCCTCTTGAAATCAATGAAAAGTCTCCTATTGATTCCAGAAATGCCACATAAATCTCTCACTGAGGAAATATATTGAGAAGAGCTCCCCTCTGTGATTCTGCCCTGCTTTAGAGCAGATATTCTATGGTGTCATTTCGTAACAGTCAAAAAAGTAGTTTTGAAGATGAGAAAGTAATTTGCTAAATTCAGTTTAAATGTCATTAAAATATACAAGAAGTTTCATCCAGACTCAGATGCTCGAGCAGAAGAGGTTTCAGTTCAGACAACAGCAGAGCTCTGGGCAAAAATCAAGACACTGGATTTCAGCCAGCCTAGAAAGATTTTGCCCATAGCTACTGAAATTAGTGGCCAAAAGCCCATCTGATGTGAAGTAGCCAGATTTTATTTAGGGTGAGCATTTTAGGGACATTTTAGGCACTTGCTGTCCACCCAGCACATCCCAGCACATGTGTTTAAGGGGTGACTGTCCAACTGTAAAACTCCAAAGTGAATAAGGGACAGAGAATGGCTAACACAATAGGATTTGCAATAAAAATTTTAATTTTGGTGAAAATCTATATTTAAACATTTTAGGGTTTTTTTTTTCAACTCCTGATTTCTTAAAATAAATGACTCAAAAATAAAAGCTACTAGGCAACACATATCCGCTCTTCAAAGTTCTGTCAAACAAAAGAGTGCCTATAAAGCACATATTCTGATGGACATCTGCTTGCTATTTAATATCCACAAAGAGAGCATTTACAAAAAATTACAAATGCTACAAATTAGGAGGCCTGTGATGCTGGAGCATCCCAAGGAGTGGTGTTTACACAATGATCAGAGGGACATGGGATGTCAGTGGAGAGAATAGATGCTTACAGATATGTCACAGCTTATTTCCTGGGGGAAAAAATGCACCAAAAGATCACTAAGTGATGTAACCACCCTAAATAACTAGTACTCGACCTGATGGTTGCCTGAGAAAGACAAAATCAGCCACTGTGTGCCAGCAACAAGAGATGTATCATTGAAGGCTCTCATTGCAGAAGAGGAGATGGAGATGCCCATGCTGGAATGCAGAAATCCCGGTGTCCTGTTCCCATCATCAGTGTCAGGGGTCCACAGACCCCATGAGATGAATAAAAGAAAGAGGTTTAAAGTGTCAGAGTCTGATGGGACTGAGCGAGAAAGAAAATTCCTGAAGTACCCACATGGTGGGAGGAGTTTGCTGTACACAAATATGCTCACTGTTGAAAACCGTAGGATTTCCTTTAAAAGTATCTGTTTGGGGGGAGTTTAACTCATGAGTTTTGAGTGCATAATTGTGCTTTTGCCAAAAATTGCACATTGACATATTGCTAGGAAAGAAAACCATGGGAAAGCAAGGATGAAGGATGACAAAACTCAAAGCATTAACCCCCAGAAGGGTTCCTGCTGCATATTGGCTTTTTCAAATGCTGTTTCTCAAAGTGCAAAAGAGCCACCTGATGATACAGTACAGAAATCACAGAGCTCAAAGTTAATATTATTTTGAGTAGTACAAGATTATTTTTAATCTTTTCACCTTCTGTTGCCCCTGATCATAACAAAAAAAAAAAGGTGAAGCTGTCCATGCAACTGGAAAACAAGATGCAAACTCTGAAATTAACACTTGGAATAGAAGTAACTGTAAAAATAAGTAGAAAAAGGAGTTTAGAGAAATTAACCTGATCTACCCAGAAGAGCAACGAACAAAAAAACCCCAAACACAAAATTAAACACTCCCCGAAACTCTTCCAAAACAACAAAAGAAAATTGTAAGTTTTCTTTCATTTTAACAGTATGGCTGCTTTCAAATGTTATGTATGGAGATCCAAACCAGCTCAGATGAAATCCATCCAACTCTGAATATTACCAGCCTTTTTTTCTCCAATCCAAACAAGCAACACATAAAATACAATTCCTGACTATTTGAGCTCCTATTTGCACTCCACTGACAAACACATCAAGAAGTGTGGTGCAGATTATCATTGGTAGCAGGGAAACCAAAGATCAAACCATAAAATCTTCACACCTATGGACAAGAGGTTTGTCACTTAAATCTAATTTTTATTCATGTGAGTAAAGCCATTTTATTCTTAGGGAGTTAAAGACACAAGCTCATGGAGACAAACAGAGCATACAACCCAAAAAGAACACCTTGGTCACACTGCTCCCTGAAAAGAACATGGCCAGGACATATTTTATATATGTAAATACATTAAAATTTAAATTTATTTCCTTTTCTCCCACTGTCCTGGCTCCCTAAGATGCACAGCACCCCCCCTGCACATGGCAGGAGTCCAGAAATCCACGCAGCTGCCTCAAAGTGCACGACCATACCAAAAAACATTTGGTAATTTTTCCAGATTATTAGGAACCATCAGTAGCATTTACAGCCCTGATTCAGGGCTAATTTAACCCAGTCCAGACTAGACCTGATTCAGCTCACAGTGTGTATTGAGAAGCTTAATAGGAATAAAGATGATTGTAGAAGTTAATGTCGGTAAGAGCTAGAAGCAAGAAACTCAGCTTCATACCCATGACCAACACAAGGAGATCTGCAGAAATCAAAGCACAGGATGCACTATGGTTTCCACTGCATTCCTCAGCCTCAGAGATCTGCCAATATTTTGCACGTAAGCACAAGGACCTTCAAAAGAGCCGGGTCTGTCCCAAGAAAGTACAAAACAATCACTACAAAGGCAAGCAGCGAAAAATCCTCCTCCTGAAAAAACATGCTGTAAAAATGAAGTATAAATCATAAAACCCAAATGAAAACAACCACTCCCCCACCCCAAAATTGCCCAAATAATGGGACGAGGAAGTTTTCTCTGATGAGATTAAATACTGCAAAGCTCTTTCCAAGTCCAGTAACAAACTACTTCAGAAGCAGTGGCAGAAAGCAACACGACAACACTGAGCAATGCAGGGCAACACAGAGGCAAAGTAAGGATTGATCCAGAGCCCTGGGACAAAAGCTTTGCCTTCCCTCAAAATGCATGGAAAAGGCTTCTCACAAGTGTGCCACCTTGCCTAACTCCACTCTCAGGGGTTTGCTGCTCAGGTCAGTGGAAGAAAAATGAAGCTAACAAATGTTTTTGAAAACGCCAGTTCTTGAAAGCAAACTTATTACGCTGAGGCCTGAGCACCATCAAGCACAAAACTCTGGCATCACAGCTTGAGACAAAATGCCAGACCTTCACACAAAGCACCTCTCTAAGATTATTTCCCCAACTCAGCAGAGAATACAGCGAAATAGGTCATATATCACAGGAGCAAAGCAATGCCATGCTCAGCAATGAAATTCCTTGGGACAAAGGGTTTCCACATTTATTCTACCCCACCATCTCTCAACATATCTCAATCTCACAGGAGGTCAGCTTCCTACCCCTCAGCCTGCCATGCTCAGCCTGGGATGCAAAAAGTCTGGCAGCAACAGAAATGAGAGGGGAAGATGTTAAAATTAGTCCTTACTGTCTTTTGCCTTGTTTTCATCCTTTACAGTGTTCCTTTTCAAGGATATGAAATCCAAAAAAAAATGGGCAGATTCCTATGATTTGTAACAAAAGGGGTCACAAACATGGACACCAGACACGGAAATCCATACCTTCTATTATGCACTCATCAAAAGCAGTGTCCTCATGGTGACCTGCTCCACCAGCACACTAGGACACCAACATGGGCTTTGGAGGCACCTTGCACACAGCTCTGTCAGTGTGGACTCCTCATTCCATCACTCCCATGGAGAAGGTGGTCCTCCTTTTCACCCTCTCCTTACTAGAAACCTCATTCCTGGCCTCAGAATATTCATGGACACTTTATTGCCCATTTGTACTTGTTCCAGCACTGTCCTTTAGCTTAAATGGTTTGCCAGGAGTGTTTGTCACCTTCAGTATCAGACATAACCTCTATCAGCCTTCATTTTCCTCTGCTGCACAAGCCAAGCTTTTTAGCCTATTCTTGCATTCAATTATCAATCATCAGCTGTTCAATTAGAGACGGTGCAAGTCTCAGACCCAGGAGCCTCAGGAAGAGAAATATCCCAGCCACGGTGACAGAGACAACACCAAGTTGTGTCAGGAGCAAGCACACAATGAATCCATAAATCAGCAGAGAAAGCAGGGGCAAGAGGAGAATTGAAAGCAGCATCTCCCCTCTCAGTGGGTTAATGTGACTTCTTCTCACTTTGCTGCAGAAATCACACCCAGGACAAGCTGCTTTCAGGAAGCAATTACAGGGAAGCAGCAGTGCAGAAGATGGATCTGTTTCTCAACTCTTCCACATGTCACTCCTCAGGAAGGAGCTGGTCATGGGGATCACAACTTCAAATCTAAATATTTCCAAAGGAGAACATCCCTAGATGTGAATATTATCTACTGGCCACACAGGATCCGCAGTTATACAAACCACTTGGAAGCATTTTATGGACCAATCCAAAGAACATCAATTAAATTCTGATCTCTCTACTTTTAAAGGCAAACTACTGATTGATTGCATGGGGCAAGATGTCATCTGTGCTCTCTGTTGCACTATTACCAGGCTCTGTCACACAAATTTCATGTGTGCCATGGACAGAGGACAAGAAGCCCGAGCAAAAGCAGTAAAATGCAAATGTAGGAGCCTGACTTAGTGTTTTCAATATTTTTATTTAACCTAAATGCCTTTGAAAATTAATCATAACCAAAGATATTTTCAGCAATACTTCTTTTTAGTTCTGAATGCAGGTAACTCCATCATATAAATACATATCTGTGTGTCACAGGGCAGAGAGGAACCTTTCATTACAAACACCTTTCTTGGAAGAAACTTGATCTTACTAATATTAAAAAAGCTATTTTAGAATATAGATCCCTTCCATAAAAAGTTTCCAGCAATCTATTTTCATTCTAGTATGGGGAAAAAGAAAAAAACCAAACTCTGAAACCTAAGCAGCTCCTGTACAAAATAAGTAACATCTTACAGCCAGCTGCAATGATCATGCATTTATTCAAGTCAATCTAAATATGCCCTAAAGAAGCAAAAAATCCTTTCAATTAAAATGTTCACCAGTATAATTTTATTTGTTGGAAGTGTACAGATGTGAATCTGCAGCAGGTGCATGTAACTATTTCTAACACACACAAAATACGTAAAGCCATTTTAACTCCTTGCTGCATTTCTTGTGTCTTTCCTTCCCTTCTTGGAAAGGAGGAGTTTGTGCCTACCCACACCCCTCAGAGGACAAATCCAAGCCTTTTCTACTAATAGATGCTGAGGTTAACACAAAGCAATTCAAAACTTCTCATTAATTACTGCTAATTGTCATGGCAATCTCTTTTCCCCTGTTTTACATCATGAGCAAATGATTTTTTTTTCATTGCAGAAGAGGTAAGAAGAGAGATGCATGGGAAAACATAATTAGCTCCGCTAATTAGTGTGATCTGATTTGAATATTTCTATTTGCTTTTGTAATTAAAAAAATAAAAGGCAGCTCAGTGAAGTCATCTCCACATTCTAAATATTCAGTTCATAAATTAAGATAACTAAGCTGCAAACCTGTTTCTCCATTAAAATAAGCCACCTCTGATGGCAGAACATCCCCAGGGCAATGCTGTCCACAAACCAAGAGGGAAAAGTCCTTTCTGTCAGTGGGAAAACTGAGAGGACAACGTCATGTCAAACCTCCACAACCCAAAGTTACTTTAAAGAACTAATAACCTAAAATTAGATTTTATTTTTTTTTAATTAAGAAGTTGTGCCTGCTCCCTTTGCCTTTCATCAGCAATTAGGTCAATTTGCATTGGCATCTCTGAATCACATTATTGCTGTCCCCCTGCCAGTTGTGGATTCAGAGCAGCACAGGGCAACTTTTAGGGAGGGTGGAGCACTCGTGCAGAATCTGTCCTGGAGCTGTATCAGAGCTGGTTTTACTAACTTTAATTCCAAACTGCTGAAAAATTCCTTAAACCTCTTCAACCCTCAAAATTTGGAGAATTGAATAGATTAACTGAATGGGTTTTATCTGCATTGCATCCTTCTGGGATGAACAATGAGTTTTCCTCTTGATGAGAAAAGTGAGTGAAACATTCCTCTGTACAGAGAGCATGCCGTGGTGGTGATTTCCTTAAAGCTTTGGATTTGGCTGGAAAATCCAAGCACTGAAACACCTACTACAATTTCTGTGACCATTGTGAACAAGGAGGATTCTCAGAGCTGTTGAAGAAGTACAAATAAAAACACATTCCTCTACCCAACATCCCAGATACTACTGGGGCTGCTGTGCAACCAGAAGAGGCCAAGCACATTGTTTTACACCACCACAAGACCATGGTGTTAGATTTGCACAAACTGGGTGAATAAAAACAGGTAATGATTTATTCAACCTGTTTCTGTTTCACATAATAGCCTGAGCAGGTTATGATATTCTCTTACATGCTCTCAAATTCAAATATGCTTCTGGATATTTTTAAAGTCACGACTGACTGGAAATATTTGTGATTTTAGCTGTTTTGTTTAGCAACGAGCAGTCAGAGCTTGCTTCTACCCCCCGACCCAATGAGCCCCCAAACATTTCCAGCCCAGGCTCATGCAGATGTGAAATTAATGTTCACCTTCTGCTGGTAACTCTTACCAGCAAAATAATAAATTCAGTTAATAACGGAAAAGAGTATTCATGGTGCTTTCTTGACAGTGCTCATTCACCTCTGCACTTGTTATGGTAAAACAGAGTATTTGACACTGCTCACTTTTTGGCAAGGCTCCACCATTCAGACAGTGCTGCAGCCACAGGCTGGAACAGATCCTGGGCAGTAAAAAAATATAAAAAAAACCCTCAAACAACATCAAATTGTAAAACACAAATGTTTTCCTGATGGAGCAGGGGCTTTCTAGGAGCTGCAGCCCATCTCCAGGTAGGGTCCCATGCCCTGGAGGAAGTGTTTCTGTACAATAGCTGTGGCCACTGCGCAGAAACAGGGTGAAAGCCTTCAGTTGTTCTTCCATGCAGGACACAATATGGAACGTGACTGGGGAGTTTTCTCCATAAACAAACCAAACCTCTTTCCTTACAGAGCTGCCTTTCTTCTCCCAAGACCCTCTAAAAGCTTGGAGTCTCCCCTGAATCTATTAGAAATCTTTCCTGGAGAGAGGAACCAGACATTGTAAATGAACCCTGACTTAGAAGCCCCCTTGTACCTGCAAATATCCCAGATTCCAGAGGCATTTTATGCTCTGCCTATTTACCTGTCATGCTAGTTCTCACCCTATGATTCATTCATTTTTAATGCTTTCAGCAGTTTTTAACTGATACTTTTCAAGGTGTTAGGGTATCCCCCCTGTAGTACTTTTGGATTTGCTTGCAGAGCTAATACACTGTGGAAACATACAGAGAATATTGTTAAGATGCTTTGAGAAAACTTTTTAAAAGAAAGCTGTCCCCATTCCCTGCATATACAGAGCCATGTGTAAAGCACTAATAACTCAGACCAGGCTCTCAAATAAGCCTGGTGAGCACAGTAAGTGGCCAAGTCCTGGTCCAGGCCATCTAGAGGGGACTTGGACCATCACCCTCCACACAGGGCAAACACAGAGTCCCTCGGAGTGTCTTTATGGTCTTTAAAACTATGAAAGGAGAAGATTCCTATCTCTGTGTGTCCCAGTGCTTGCTCACACATAGGACACTTTCCTTCCCTACACCCAGCTCCAGGTTTCTAAAACCTTCCTTGGATCAAGGCTGTGAAATTGGTGGTTTGGTTGTACATGGCAAGTAAGGTGGATAAAGACTCATTTTTGCCCACACTCCATTTGATCCAGCCCTTTTTCTCACAACCAGGGATCCCACCAGGTCCCAGCAGAAAGAATTGTTCCCCAGTTGGTCCTTTCCCTGCCTATCTCCAGAAAAACCCTGACGCTGTAAAAGAGATTGCACTTGAGCTTTACAGGATTTTTTGTATTCCAGAAAGTAAGTCTTTTTGAACACTAAAGATCTACCAGGAAAGAGAGAAATCCCCAAACAGAAAGCTACTGGAAGTTAGCCTCTCCTCAATTCAGATCTGACAATATTGTAGCCACTCTGCAGAGCTCATTCTGACACAGTAGTGCCAAAATATTTCCCAAAATCCCAGGCAACTCCAGAATTGCCTGTGGACAGTGCACTGCCAGCCTGGCTCCACCAGCACTCCTCTGGGGCAGCTTGCATGAAGTGAGCTCGCCTCTCTCCACAAAAGCTGCCACCACACCTTCTGGCTCTCCTTTTGGCAATTCAGTATTAAGGGCAAGAACCTCATCTAAGAAAACACTGAAAATATGACTCAATATTCAAACACCTGCACGTTCTTAATTATCTGAGCAGCTCCCTCCATCAAAAATATTCATTATTTGCTGCATTTCTTAAATAACGGGGAAAGTCACCGCTGCATTTCCCAATAATGTATGCCCACAACTCTATTTTCCCCATCTGCTATGCTTGCCTAAGACTGGTCATTTGTTACCTGCTAGTTCCAATTGATTTCCTTTTGCCTCTGCTTTCCCTCGCCATGAGTGCAGGGAACAAACAGCACGATTTATACCAGCCATCCAGTACCAATCATTAGATAACAAGGCCCTTTACTGAAAGCATTTAGAGTAAAACAATACTTTAAGTTTACCTTTGCTTTCACTTCCTTCTTTATTACTCCAGGTTCAAAATAAGGCCAAAGAAGTTCCACTTACACGGAAGATTAGACAATCATCCAATATAAATCCTTCACATCCTATACAACGTACAGGGCTCGGATCCTACTGCAGCTGATTAAATTCCTTTTTTCAATTGGTTTCATGAGATTCTCAGGCCTCCTTCTCTTATGCCCACTTGCCACCTATTGATTCGGATGTGGAGAGAACAGCTCCATTTTTGGTGGCTTTTTAACCCACAGAATGCCAGGCATGGATGAGTGTTGGGCTTTAGCTCATCAAGCCTGATGGAAAAGCAGAGACAGGGATTGGGAAAGACCTCCTGGTTTCCCTCCTTGGCTTTTCCCACCTCAAACCACATAGGAAGCAAGTGAAGTCACTTTGCACTGAGCTTGGTTTTATCCTCATTTCCTCTGCACTGCGGAAAATTTTATTTCCCTGCACAGAAGAGAGCTGGACTAGAAGAAACTAAATATGAGAAACTTAGCCAAAGAATGCAAAAATCAGCAAGAAACTCAAAAATTCAAATCTGCCAGGTGTGCACTGAGGCTCTTTAGGGTGACTTGGTTCATCACAAGGAGCTAATGCTGCAAGGCTGGACAAAATGCTGTCCCAACGTAATGCCCTCCCCATACTAATAATTGCTGTGTGCATATATAATATATCCACATCCAACCATTGCCAGAGCCAGAACTTTACACTGAAAATACATAATTTTTTTTTTTCTAAAGGCAGATTATGCTCCAGTAAAACTTTAATAATGTTATTCCATCAATGCCTCTTTTACCTGCTTGAAATTCGGTGTCAAGGGAAGTGTTGATGTTCAGCCACCTGAGGTGATAGGAGGAGCTCAGGTGTTTTAAGAGAGAGGCTCTCTGGAGGATTGCTGTCTCCTCTCACCCCAGCCATTACCAGAGGCAGAGGGTGATGGAGAGAGAGCCACACTCTTCTGTACACAGAGTTTCTGCCTGAAACTGCAGGAGCAACAACGCCCAGAAAATTGAAACCTTCTAGGTCAAGGCTGCCAAACAGACTGGTTCCCTCTGTGACACTGAACGGGCCGTCTCTATTACCTAATTCTTCTGGAAGTTCAGGGGAAAAACGTCTCCCAGTGGAAACTCCTGACTCCCGAGCACTTTGGCAAATCTGGATCTTATTTAGGTGCCTAATTCGGGGCTGAGAGGCAGAGGACTAGCAGGGTGATAATAAAAGAAAAGATTGTGGCAATTTATCACTTGGAGAGCAGCACAAAACCTTTCCCAATTCTTTTATTAAACAAACTTTAATCAATATAGTCTGGTTTCCTGAAGTTAGACACGAGCTGGGAAATCCAGATTTTGATTTCACCAAATAATTCATGGCTACATCTCCAGAAACATGCTGGAGAATCCTCCTTAATTTTCCACAGAGTTATTCTGCTGGAAAAAAATTGATGCTGTCTCTAGCATGGTAATGCATTTTTGAATCCTGCTCTATACATTTTAGCAGATGCAGCATAGCAGCTCTTTAAATATTTTATTAATATTATATGTAAGACAATATCATTTATCATAGCATTTTGAGACACGGGTCAAACACTTCTTCTGACAGAAAAATTAAAAATCCTTTTCATTGAATATTTATATGTTCTACCATAAATAAAAAAAGAAGTTTTCACACAAAAATCTATTAATTTCAAATCCAAGTGCTTTGGGTTTTATGCAAGTGCAAAACCTTTGTAAGGGACACATCCAAACCTCAGTGAATCACTTGAAAATGCCCTTAAACCCCAAGGGGCTGAGCCTGGGCCCTGTGGCATTTAGTTGTCAAAAGGGGAACCTGGGTACATACACTCATGTGCTAATAATTGAAAGGTCAGTTCCATACACCTTTCATTTTGCACAGGGCTGCACAGGCTGGGAATTTCATCTCCAGTTACCCACAAGTCCAAGGCTGCCTCAGCTCATGACAAAAGAGAAAACTGGTGTAATTCAAAGAACGGTTGTCATGCCCAGGTTTAAAAAAGTGTTCAAATTCCAAATAAATTTGACTCTGAGGTTTTTGCCGAGGCCTCTGTGAATTAATACTAAAAGGTTGTTGTCGAGCTATATCAAAAAAACCCTTCTGATTGCAGCCAACTGTCCATCCTTCCTTCAGCAGGGGGGCTGCATGTAATTTTCTGCCTTCAATTAAGATTCACCACTAAATTCATCCTCTTTTAAAACCACATTATTGCACCCTATGGTATCACATGAAATGCACAGCAAAGGTTTGGGAATTCTTTTGGAGGATGATGGGGAGTGGAAGCCCATGTTACAGGCACAATGGAAATAAATGCATAATTCAGTCCTTGCTTTTTTATTTGTCCTTGGCATTAATGAAGAACAAATTAGCTACTCTCCTTGGGTGTCTACCAGAAATAATAGTAACAACTAGAGCTCTTTCCCCCCCTCAGTAATATGTTCCTTTGTAGATAAGCACTGTGAAGAGGTAAAATTATGTCTTTTAAAAGTTTACTGTTTTCTTGTTCTAAGATGTAAATGATAAGGTTAGGACTGGGAAGTAATTCAGAAATATTTATTCCACTGAGACAATGGATTTTTGTCATCAGAAGAAAGAATTGATGGCTACCAAAATGAAACAAAAAAAAAAAAAAAAAAAGACAACAGCATTAACCATGGCTTGTGCTACACCAGTAAATAAGAAACACCTTTCCAACAGCTCAGCACAACAAAGCCTGGGCCCTGACTGAGGGATGGGAATACCCACCCCAGAAGGTGACCTGGCTGAGGGACACAGCATTTTTATTGTTACTCATACACGTGCAATAAATATAATAAGACACTGGAAGCATTTTCCCCTCTTCCACGTGATTAATTTACAGCCTGTTTCATCAACCTTTTATGATGTGTAAGAGGGACTTATAAAAAACATAAACATCTTTGCATCTTTTTACAGGTATGACATCCTGACCAAGGTGGTTCTTGGCTGGGAAGAATCATTCAGCCTGGAGATGGAGCTTACTTTTAAATAAATTGACTCCAAAGCATTGAAATCCATTACACAACCAAGGCAAAGCACCAAAATATCACCTCTCAAGTGAAGACCAGCATGTGGACACAGCTGAAAGACAGATCTACATGCAATGCAATGCATTTGTGTAATTAAATCAACCTGCCACTCTCTCATCTATTATGCAGATGCAGAAATACTAATAATTATTATCCTCACATACCTAGAACGACTGAATAAATGGTTCCAAGCAGCAAGAACTTGTTTGTGTTTGGATCTCTCTCACCAGAGCTTCTTTAACTAGCTCCTGGGTAGAATTCATTAATTTTTATTAACAGGGAAAACATTTGTCCCCGTGACAATATTTGCATTGCCTGAATGATTTTCACCTCTGCCACAAGGTGTACTATCGGCTCATACATCACGCGATTACTTGGAGAGCAGAAAGACCCTCAGTCATTAGTGAGTGAATTAAAGATGATCTAAAGAGCTATTAATCACAGTGACAAAAGCCTTAATGTTGCTGTGACCCTAGTGGAGCCTGGGGACTAAAAGGGAAGCCGAGGGAGAGAAAATGGAAACATATGTTTTCTCCAAAATAACCTACCTTAGGAGAACTGTCAAAGATAGAGTCCCTTCAAACTGAGAAATTCTGCCATACCACTGCTCCTAGGTTTTACTGGGACAGGGTCTGCAGCCAACCTACTTTATTATTATTTACAATTACTACAAAAGATTAAGCAATAAAAGATACATGGTATAATCAGACCTTCCTTTTCTTTGCCAGGAGTTATTTAAAACCAATATATTTAGAGCAAGCTGATACTCCTAACATAGTGTAGGATAAACAGAGATCACTTAACTCACAATATAGTTCAAACTAAAGACATAGCATCCACATCCCCTGTGGAGAACATAAGGTACTGAACTCTGCTTCTGCATTTTCAATTTGAAACTGTACTACTAAATAAATTCAAGAAAAAGTGAAGCCCTTCATTTGCTGACACCAGCTCAGATTCAGCAAGGTGAGTCAGATGTCCAGACACAAAGCTAAAATCACAAAATTGAAATATATTAATATTTCTATTAACAGATATTTCTAATCTTCCCAAAAACCACTTCAGGCATCCTCAGTTCCAACTCCTTCCTATTGAAAGAGAGTTAGTGAGTTGTGTCTATAATAAAGTTGTCTCTTTTTTATGGGCAGTAAGATACCAACACAAAAACTATTCATAGAACTGTAGCTGAGAGTCCCATCAGAAACACTACCCTGTATTGTATTTTTTCAAATATTACAGTCTGTAGGCAGAAATTAAATAAACTGATATTTCTCCATCTGTTTGCACTACAAAGAGATGTGTTGGAGCAGGTGAGCCCCTGGTACCCTCATGGACAGCACAGAGTTCCTTCCTGCTAAGTGTGCTCCAATGCTGCTTCCAAGGCCTGTTCCCTGAGGATCAGGCCCTCAGCTCTTGGAGGGTTCCCATTTGCTTCATCAGCTTAGAATGGACACAGAGATGCAGGGAAACATCTGCAACGAGCACAAGGGCCAGAAATTAAAAATGAGTTTGAGGAACACAAGGAACCTTCCACCTTTCTCTGCCCTCCTTTTCCTCGCCCTCTGAGCCTACAAATTAGACAAATTCAGTCTCCCAGAACTCAGTCAAGAGGGTTTAAAGTCTCACAATTCCATGCTAGACTCCACAAAGATGAACTTGTTCTTACACAGGAGTGCTGCCTTACTTTTATAAAACTCTGAGTATTTAGTGATGTGATATCTGATCGGTCTGGAGTAGAACTTTCATCTCAATGAGAAAGGGCACTACATATTCATCTGGTGTCAGAGCCATACATAAACAAGCTTCCTCAAATGACAGATCAGAAGCAAGAAGTGGCCTCTTTTTTCTAATAGCATCAGCCCAGCTGCAGATCTCAGTGGCGCTTATTCTCAGCTGGTCTGCTTTTAACTTTCACTTCCCATTTAGAAAGCTAAATTGGGAGTGCTTTAATCTTCTGGGTTCGTTTCCTTAATGAGAAGTGAAAGGTATAAGTGGCAGCAGGTAAAGAGATATTGAAAGCTGTGGCAGACTAGCATTTAAATTTTAAGAACAGCTAGATCAGAGCATTTTCTAACATTCCTTTCTTCTAGGATAGTAAAAAAAAATTACAAAAGCCATAAAAAACAAAGTTTTTTTGTTGGGAAGAGAGCACATCAGCAGAAGGGCAAACTTTGAGTGGGGCAGAGAGGAGAATGTGGATTTTGTCCTGGGGTATGCTGCAAAACTCTGCCCTGGTGCTCCACTGAAAGATGTTCATTTGAGGTCACATTTCTCAGAGTGAGTTCAGCTTCAAGTAAGCAAGAAAAGACACTCTTGTTGCTTGTAATGTCCTCAACACCTCACAGGATGAGGCCTTAGGAGAAAAACAAATTATAGTTAAGAACACCCCTAAAGCTTCATCCTGAAAATATGTTCTGTTAGTGGAAAACATCATGGCCTGGCTTGTTTGGTGTTCCTTTCCAGATTTAAAAAAAAAAAAAAAAAAATCATGCCCCATCATTTCTCCCTCCAAAAACCTGAATAAAACTAAGAAAAAAACAATCTGATATAACATGCATCCCATGAAGAGGCGGGTGGGATGCCAGGACAAGCTTTGCTTCACAAGACTCAGCCTCTCAAAAAAGCACATTTCATTGCTCATTCCTTCACCCAAATACTTTTCCTGCTAATCTGTGTTTGTGTTTAGACAAAAAGAAATTCCTATCCATTTTGGTCACAAGCAAGGAGTCTCATAGAAATCCAGGCCCTGGATTTCAATGTCTGTGCCCACTTGATGATATCACTTATGTCAACATTTCCAGTAGTGGCCACAGCACAGGACTCCCCTTCCACATATGCAGCTCCAGCCCCACTGCTCTGCTTTTCCCAGTGCCTCAGCACACCTGGGTCTGCTCCATCATTACATATCTTCTTATATTTCCATTAAATAATTACACAGGAGACGTAAGAGTTTCACTGCTTTTGTGTCTCCCCCTCCAATAAGTTACAGCTGGGGTGACCTGGGGAAGAGTTGTCAGATAAAAGTGCCAAATCTCAGCAGCAGAAAGGAACAATTGGGGCACATTTTATGAGTATTAGCCCAAGTCCATCAGGCACTCCATCATGGAGCACACCACTGGTGCAGCATTCCCATGGGGAGCAGTCTGGAAAAATAGGTTTATATTGTGCCAAGACACCTGCTAACACCCTTCGCTGTGGTCCCCACTCTGTACCTGAATTTTTCATGGCTAATTAAGAGGTAACAGCACCTAATTTCCCACTGCACTTCAGGTGTTTGGAGGAGTGCTTTGTTGTGTTTCCCTGCATTTCCCCTGGGTTTTGTTCCTACACATCCGATCCATGTGTTACTGACTTAGCTCATTAAATATAAATTGACATCTCCACTATGCTGAGCAGAGTATCCTCAAAATCCCTTAAATACCATCGTGCCTTAGAAGTACCATGGAGCAGGCCAGAACGTCCTGTGCTAGTGAGAGTCTGGGAAACAAAACTAACAGAGGTTCATTCCCCTAATACATGGAAAAAAGGGGATCCAGTGCAAATGAAGCATAGGATGGTAAATAAGAACTGTATTCGCTTGCAGTCATGCACTATGGCCATTAAGCCTTAAGGTCTTAAAGATACCAAGCAATGCATATGATAAATTTCTCAAAAACACCCCAGCCATAACATAGTTCCTGCTGATTGCTCATTTACCCATAATGCATGCTGTCATAGCAAAGCCTGACAAATGACAGCCAAAGCTCAGGTTATTTTTTACGCTGACTGCCAAGCCCCTCACCTCAGATTATTCATTTATTAGGGCAATCACTGAGGTCTGGGTACTTAATATTGTTTTCACCAAATATGAAAATGATCTACTTGCCTATTCTTTAGTTCCTCCTAGGGCAAGCCATTTATCATCAGCCCTGGATAAATGACTGCTTCATTATAGCCATAATTTATGAGATGTTAGAACTAAAGAGCCACACCTAAAGACTTAAAGCTTTAATATGGATTAAAATAAGATAATCAATCAAGCATATACAAATTCTCTTTAGAATTATTTCTTGCTTTGAAATGGCTTTGCATTTTTAGAATGGAAGTAGTCTTAAATTTCTTCTTATCCAACCCCAGCCAAACTTGTTTAAAAGTCCATGAGGAAGCCTAGGATATAACCTTGTTGGTCAGCCTTAGCTACCGTTGGGCAACCATTACATAATTCAATAAAATTGCCTCTTGGGCTAAGGACATTTTTTGTAGTTTCGATGGCACAGTCGTAACCCAGACTGAGAAGATTTGCAGGCCTTCAGTCCAGAACAAGTGGGGAAAATGCAAAGTGATGCCAGACTCCAGCATTCTCCATAGACACTGCCATGCTTTTCATCCTCTCCTGTGGAATTTTGCTGCTCTGGGGCTACAGAAGAGAGACAGTGGAATGTTACCATTGAAAAATATTTCCATGGTGTTAAGGGGGTTTCTCTGCCTGAAACAGCATTTCATAGCTCAGAGTGTGGGTGAGGAAAGCTTCTTCCTCTAGCTGGGGAATTAAATATCCCTCCCTTCCCCAAAACAGAGTTACAGCTTCAAAGGAAAAGTTTCTGGTTGTCTTGATTGTATATTTCCCAGCACAAAGCCAATATAAATATTATTCCTCAAGCAAGCACCTTGCTTGAAACACAAGCCTAAGCCTACTTAACCACTTAATCCTGCATCTTCAGAAGCCCCTGTTGGAAATACATCATATTTCAGATTTTTGAGCATGTACCACCAAGACAAGGATGCAGCTATGGTTTCCACTGCCAGCCAATGCTGTGGGCAGTGCTGGAGCCCCAGGGACAAGAGGCAAGATGAATGAACTATCCTAAAAAGCCCAGAGCAAACCCATGGCAGCAGCCAATTCATGATGTCATGAATTACTTTCAGGAGAGGGTACTTTGCTTTCTCATGCACCAAGCCACAGCCCTGGTAGGTGACATGGACAACCTGAGCATCTCCCTGAAGTTCCAGCCTGAATAATGCACCTAGAAGGAACAGAAGATGAGGTACAAAGACCCCATTCCTGGAGCCACAATTACAAAATCCAAACTTCCCCAACAGCTTCTTGCTCTAGGATAAGTGCCTGTGGCATGCTTTTTACAGAGCAGATATTTGGGCTTATGATGAGAGAACACACTGCAGCTTCACTCAGCACAGCTTCAGCCAATGAGGCTTCCTCAGTAACACTAACACTGATTTAAATTTAATCCCAGCACCAGGCTTTGTTAGCTAAAGGACATTTTCCACTCTGGGTTAAGTCCCCCTCTCATACAGCTTGGTGTCAGCACTTCAGCAGGAATAAAACAACCCAAGCTCTGCAGCTCCCATGTGTGAGAGCTGTTTAGGCATATCTGTGGAAGGAAATGCTTGATACACACAGTATAGAGGCAATGAAATTTAAAATATCTACCTGCCTATGTGGTTATAAACATACAAATGTATAGGAATGTACTCTTTTGCACTGGTGAATATAAGATTTTTTTGGTGTGTATGCAAATAAACAGCTATGCCACAAGAATATAAGCACAATCTAAAAGAACTTAAAGACTACACTTACATTCAGGGCCCACATTTCCTTAATTATTTTGAGAAGTTTTAACTGGAAGCTCAATAGAATTGAGGCAGAATGCAGTTCTCATCCTCAAATGTGCTAAGAAAAGCCCAGTTCCCCTGCATGCTGCAGGCTTGGCAGGGAGGTGATGCTCCATGGCAAGGGAGAAGCACATGCACCACGTTTATCTCAGTGCCACTGGGCTGGGCTGCCCCAACCCCTCCCAACCCATTTCCCTCAAGGAGACCAGCACCTCTCCAAATCAAAACCCATCATCATCATCATCCTCCCTTAAAACAAATTCTCCCTCAGAGCAAGGAGCTGCGTTCCACATTCTTCGCCAAAATAAATGCAAAATCAAGTTAGGAACCCTCCAAAATAGGGTTGGTAATGCAAATATTGACACAGCAAAGAGGAGGGAGTGCAAAGCATGGCTGGACAGACAGTCTGAATACAAAATATTTCACTAAAATGTCATCTTTATTTAGTGGGTGATGAAATCAGCAACAATTTTAAAAGACTTATAGTTTTTGTAGCCCAGACATTTATGCCCCCAAGTTATCTAATGGGAACATGAAGCAAAGGTAATTTTCACAAGTTATGTTTGGGATTAATGCAGTGAGCACTCTAAATGCTGGTCTCCTGTTGATTTCCATGGAAGTTTTGCAGGAGCAGAATTTCTAGGAACAGGTAATTGAGCAATGTTCTCCCCCACCCCTTCTTTTCCTACACAATGGCTTTATAGCTACACAATTTAATTTTTCTTACAGGAGGCTGAGTCACCACCAGGCACAACAACACTGAAGGCACACTCAGGATGCAGAATGGAATATACACATTGAGAAAACATGCAAGAAAAAGAAAAAATTGCACTTGTTTTCAGTGCTATCAAGTGGCACAGACACCTTGGTGGACACCTTGGGCCAAAGCCTGCACCCTGTAAGGCCATGGCCCTGTGGTTTGATTCTCCAGGAGTTCTACAAATGACTGCTCAAGTGTTGTGTCACCTTGTTGGCTGCCACATGAATTGCTGGTCTAACATGTGGAGAATCCTGTTTCTCTTCTCTTTTCATGAGGAATAAACAGCATTGAGGGTAGGAGAAGAAGTACATCTTTAAGTGGAAAAAATTCTGCTTCTCAACAGCTCCTTTCCTCAGGAAAACATACCTGGCTAAGAGGACACACCAGCCTTGGGGACACTTGACCAGCAGGAGTGACACTCATTCTCACTGCTCAGCTATGAGCCAAGATGAGGTTAAGGAGATTTAGGACCAAAGAAAAGGCATCAGGGTTTCCAAAGACATCTCTCTAATTACTGCTGCTCGGCAGCTCTAAGTCAGGTAACTCAAAAAGGCTGTTGTGGTGTTTCCAAGTGGACAGCACCTGCTAGAAGCTCTGCTTGGCTCATGGAAGTGTGGTACAATGTCATCCATAGCCCACCTGATTGGCCTCCAGCCCCTGGAGAGCCTTGTACCTGCACACCTGCCCCACCTCAGCAACACCAAAGGTATCTGAACAAACCCACTGCACCTTCCCCACAAAGCTCAGATGTAGGCTTATCACAACATTAATTTATGCTGCTAAAAACACCTTTTTCTATTGTTTTTTTAATGAACACTGTTGTTCTATTAAGCTGAAAAAGTTGATGTGAACAGAACAAGAAACAGCTCCCATGCAAACTGCTAAGTTACCAATTAGCTCCTTAAAACAATTGAAAGTCACAGAGCCCCCTCAATGCACAGAGGCGGTTAATTAATTAACATTAGATGTGATTAATAATGAGTCTTGTTTAATAGTAAATATCTGCCTGCAATGCCTGCGTGTCAGAACAAAAAGCCTTCAGAGAGCGGGCAACTATATTTATCCTGATTGCGTTTGGGATTTTAACATGTTTTGTGCAGGCTGACAAATGGCCTATTAATTATCTAATGTTGTCTGACAACAACAGCTTGATAAAGATGTATGTTTTTGAATTGCTGGATGAAAACCGCTGGAGAAGAGCCCCACAGGGGCCTTGCTGTCCTAAAACTGGGCTCCAAGCCATGACAACAGGCAAGACAAAGCCCTATCTCCTGCCACAGCCTTCGGAGATAAAATATGTCTTGGCATTAGGGACGTTTTCAGAAAACTGCTTCTGCAATATCTGATTAGGAAAAGGAGGAGTATGTCTTTACTAAATTGGGGTTAAGGCATAATCAATATCATATATGGAGTGTCTGGCCTATTCTGCATAAACACAGGCACTTCATATTATTAAGGAGTCTATAATGCAGAGGAAGCATATGGCAGGACATTGCAGTGCTTTCTATTCTTTTTATTTAGAACTTTATCTTCCAACCTGTTTGACAGCTGCTCCTAAGTGGTTTCACAGTGCCAAATTATTTTTATGATTGTTTGATGTTTTATTCTCCCATTTCAGTTAATGAGATAGGATCCCACAATGGTCATAATTCAGAGCTGTCAGAACTAAAAAGCATGCTTGTGGCAAGATAGCCTGATGGTAAATAAGGCTAAAAGCTGTGGATAATAAAAACTCTCTTATCCGAGTCTCCTCTGCAATCAAAACTTGGTTTGGATCCTTCCTTCCTTTGTGCTCTCTTGTACTACAACCTTCCCTTTTGGACAGGTAAACTATCAATCTTTGGGTAATGTCACCCTTTTAATTCTGTTCAACCTTTCCTTGTAATGAAATGTGTAGGATACACAGGAAATGTTGAAATGTCTAAAGATATTGAGTGCTATATTATAATTAAAGGGCTGGAGTCCTGTTTATTGTGCCAAGGGAATAATTTGTCATATATGCTTAGAAGAAACTGTTCAACAAATGACCTTTAAGAGTCCCAGGAAATGGGATATCTGGCATTCCCCAGGGATTTTAACAAAAACTTTCAAAAAGTTCACATTCAGATCCTAACTTTCAGCATGATAACTTCTGCATCTTTTATTCTTGGAGGCTTTTTATAGGGAGCATATAAATAAAGAGCATGAGATAGAAATAAGTAGTCTTGGCTGTTAGACCACAGGACTGAGAACTGGGGCTTTGTTCTTATCTCTACCAAAGAGTTTCTGCACGACCTTGTAATTTCATTGCCAATTGTCTCAACTTCCCTAGTTAGAAAATATCTGTACAATACCTTATCACTCATCTTAAACAAGTCTCCCACCATTTTATTATTTTTTTTCACAATTCCATTCTATAGCTCAGATGCTACAACACCTCTATTTGTGACAGGCCAGATGATAAAAGATCCTGTTTGCCTTCAGAATCAGAAAAAAAACTGTGCGACTGATGGATTAGGAAAATATTCCAAGCATAAAACATTTGAAGGAGTTGCAGGGATTGTACTGGTCCATTTATACATGGTTAAATGCAAGAAAAGTTTCCATTATTTGGAGAAAGCAATGTCAGGCATGCAACAGAAAGGAGAGAGATGCAGGCAATTTCTCCAGGTGTTGGCAAAAGGGAATGAGGGACCGAGCACAAACTCCTCAGGAATCTCCTCTGTGGCTTGCTTGTTGAGGTGAACTCCAACAACTGGAACTCAGAGAAAATCTTCTAACACTCACCAGAACAAATTCTGATCCTCAATACTGACAGCCAGGCACCTCTAATAAACTCACTTCAGAATTAATAACTTATATCCCCAGTATGCACCTCATTTCCTACTACACTTTTTAAACAAGAAATCGTGGAAATGATTGTGAAGCAACCAGAACAAAGCACAGCAACAACCAGTTGAATTAGTGCGCAAAGCCCAGGTATGCAAATCCATGTCTAAACAAGCCTGCTTTATTTGTATGGGTTTTAAGTCAATCCTTTAAGCCCAAATGCATCTCACAATAAGCAAGAAAACTGGACAAAGCTAATCTCAAGTATTCCACCACACAGGTCTCAGCACAGGACTCACACACAGTTTGTGGTTGGAGCATGGCAAATCCACATTGCTATCATTTTTTCCTCTCCCATTATGAAGGCCTGGTGTGATAAAAAGGGGCACAGCACTGTAGGGGCTGCCCACATCCGAATCCAAGCACAGGAGAGCTGATTCAGCAATCTCCTGGTAGGTTATGTGCAAAGGGTGTAAGAAACACTTCCCTTTGCATCATTTGCCCAGACTACAGCTAATAAATGTTGCTGTAGCTGTCAGATCAGATCCTGGGGACCTGCCAAAAAGCCATGGGAGCAAGTCCAGAGGAGGAACGTGTAGGAGCAAATGAAAGCCAGTTGTGCTCCTGATGTCCACACCAATTCTGAACAGCACTTGTGCCAAAGCACTGCTGTGGGCAGAGACACCTTGGCCACACCAATTCCATCAGGTTATTTTTTATGAAGGAGAAGGAACAAGAGTTCAGCCCATCCCTCTGCCAACCCAGCACTGCCTGCACCCGAGGGAAGCACTGGAGATAACCAGCACATGCAGCTCTGGGGCTGGCAGAGCACTTGCACATCCTTCCCAGAGTGGGAAGGGCAGGAATATCACATCATTTCCACATTCCTGAGGTTGCAGGCTTGTCGTGTTAGACCATCATCGCTATCCAGGCTTTTACATTTATCAAATGTGAGCCCAGCAATCCCTTGGCTACAAGGGTCTCACTGAGGGCTTGATGTAAAAGATCTCAAGTCACCAAGGCTCTTTCCATAGACTTTCCATCTGGGTTCTCAGCAATTTCCCTCACTTCTTTTGTCTCCAGTGCAGTACAAAGTACATTGCTATTGATTTGGGGTATCGGGGAAAGGAGGGGAGGAAGGAGGAAACCTCAATGTGGAAGGCATAAGGAAATTTGATACAGCTTTGCAAAGTTCAGGTACTCCTTTTTTCAGTCACAAGGAAAGAAAATTGATGATGCCACAAGTTTAATGCTAATTGATTTATTACCTGCCTAAGCAAATCCTGGGCAATGCAATGGCAGGCTTAGACTTAAAGCAAATGATTTACAAGATAATGTTTGACTCTGGGAAAGGGTAATCAGATCCAGATACAATGGATGATAGGATAATTGAGAAGAAATAAAAGAGGATAAATTGCCATGTGCTAATGAGCTTACAGGCCCTAATGGGGAGGACATCAGTTTTAACACTCAGGTTATGAGCTAGGAGCAAGGCTTTTTTTCTTCAACAGCTAAAGATGTAGTGCTGAAACAAACCAAGATTAATGGTGTCCCACTCACTTACTTAGCCATTCTTTACACCTTCAGCAGCTTCCTGCATTAGATATCTGGCTGTTTATAAACCAGGTTTATCTAGAGAAACTCACCTCACTTGGAAGCCATATTACCTATTTCTAGGCTAAGGCACGTCTGTTGTTTGGGGATGAATGACTCAAAACAGCATTTCTCCCCCTTGCAGCACTGGCTGCCTGATGAGTTTGCAATGTCTTTGCAGGTCTCTTTAGGATCATAGGAATATTCTCAAGCCTTTATACGGTCTCACTGCACTCAGGTTTTGAAGCAGTTGCCAGAGCAATGCTGTCTCACCTCATGATTCATTTTTATATCTTTTTCTCCCTCCATCCCACATCACCACCTAGAACCAGGGACACTTTATTGGTATTTCTGATTACTGCTCTAGCCATCTAAATTTTTCAGCAGGATGGGGGTCTCTCCAGCCCTGATGTAGAAATGCACTATAGGAATGGTGCTAGCCACAGAGTAATAAAAAGACAGTGCCGTGTGCTGTTATTGGTAAGGAATACAGAAATGAAGCACTTCCTTAGAGACCAAGCCCATATTCCAAGGGCAAGGCTTCCAACAAATTAAGTTTAATATGATGAATTGTGGTACAGTTCCAGAATGAATACAACTCTCAAAAATGCAGGTCAGCTGAAGCTTTTCAGTTACAATGTGCACTACATGTCCAATACCCAATTTTAAAGAGAAATATTTCTAGTTAATATGCACAGAAGTATCCATAGCCCTTATGAGTGAATGCATGGGGTGCCTTTTGCCTTTTTTTGCCATGCCACACCCTTTAGGCATCTGGATACTAATTAATTACAAACCCCTACAAAACACCAATTAATTACCTGCAATCTCAGTGCAGGTAACTCCTTTCCTGGGGAAGGGGGAGGATGCCAACAGGGACCCCTGTGGATCTCACCAGACCACAACCCACACAAGGGAGGAACACCCCATCAGCAGAGGAGCAAAGGGCAATCTGCCCCAACAGGGATCTATGTGCTCCAAAGATCAGCTCCAAGCTCTGCTCATTGAATCACCTTTCATTGTCCTGACCCAGATTTCAACATTTGCTTTAGAATTAGAAACACGGATCATAAAACCACAAATTAGTAAACACAACTGTTTGGTGCTGGTACAGCTCCCAGAGGCAGGGATGGAAACCACACCTTTTCCCCCATGAACTAAAATCAAAAGCCTTGAAATGCAGATGCACCTGGTACTAAATACAAGTGCAGCGATGCCTGTCCCTCTGTAAGGAGAGATGTGGAATGAGCTGGTTCAAGCACTTCTGCAGGAAACCAGGAACCAACTTGCATCCATGATCTTCCCTTTCTGCCCCACACACCTTATCAAGTATCCCCTGGAGCTAAGCCATTGTCACCTTGAACACAGAATGATTTCATGTCAAAGTAAACAAGACTTTCCTAGTTTCTTCCACAGAAAAGTCTCTGGTCTACTTGTAAAACAAAAAAGAACAACTAAAGAGGATAAATATTAAATGTCTTTACATATTACAAGTCTTAACATATTAGCATGTTCCTTCAGGGAAGGCAGCCCGGAGCAGCAGACTTGAAATAGCTGCAATTAGTACAAGGATTGTTCTACTTGAAGCAACTTGCCTTTTCTGTTTGAGAGGAACACACAGTGTGAGCTCCCTGTTCTGCTATCAGGCACTTACTGTACAAGCAAACAGGATATGATAGGTGTGACTCCAGTAATTGTCCCTATTCACTCCTACGGATAAAATATGGGCTTAATATGCTGGGACTAAAAAAAAAAAAAAAAAAAAAGGTCAGCTGATTATTGAAGAGATTGCTGGTTTGCTTGTAGGCATTCATGTTAGTTTTAATTTTATCTACTAATTCTGCAGCTCTGAGACAGGGCCACAGCATATCCAGCTCCTACTTCCACAGCTGTGGCAGTTTTTCTGTTGATATTGAAGTTGAACCAAATCCCAGTGACCTCCATATGCAAACTCCTTTCCCTCTGTGGAACCTTCTGACATTTATCCACCAAAATAAATTAATTCTAGGCATAAAACTAAAGCAAATCTTTGCTCTTCTGAGGTGCCAACTTCACGTTTCTGGTTGCCTATCACATCAGTGCCTCACTGTGCTTATACTCAAATGAAGAAGCAGACAGGGAGCTTAGAGGAAATTGTTGCTGTTTGCACATAACTGCACAAGGATTTTTGAATAGCAGACCAAAACTACAGGAGGCCAGAAAGAAAGCAGGACTTCCTCTGCACCAAAGTGAAATCAGGAGTGTTTGAGGGAGTCTTTCCTATCCATGTAAAGGGCTCCACAGAGATGGAGAAGCACTGAGCCACCAAGGCATCCCACATCTGGGACTCTTGTGCATCCACATGGCAATGCTGAAGACACATTAGATTCTCTCTAAGTGCTATCATATGGATGCTCTTGGCCTTAAAGTAAGACACAGGTGAGATGAAATTTATCTCTAGAGGTATTCTTTGCATTAAACATTTTTAATATATTGGGATATTTTGTTTGCAGGTCTTGAGTTTTTATTTTAACATTATTGCCTACAGCAACCAATTGCCCAGCTTGCAGCCACCATATAGGGATCAAAAACAGAGACACATTCAGTGGGAGCTGTACACCTTTCTTGTCTGTAGCAGACACCTCTACTGAGGCAAAACCTCCCCTGCAGTCACAACTTTGCTCCCAAGTCCTTCAAAACCTCTCAGTGGAACCTGTGACACAACCTCACACCCATTGAACAGAGGCTGTATTTTGGGGACTCTAGCTCTGAGGGTCAGCACTGTGTTGTCCCACTGACCTCTCTGAAGTGTGGCTGCACATCTTCCCCTCCTACAGACCAGGGCAGCCTCCCCTGCCAACAGATACCTGAGGAAAACCTCTCTGCCGTGGGATCATTACCACCCCTCACTGCCTGCAGCGGTGCAGGGCAGCTGCCCTCCTTCCCACACTGTTGTGGCAGGAAATATTTTATCCTCCTGCAGCTGTGCCAACATTTCCAGAGTGCCTTGGCTCTGTGAAAGCAGGCTCTTTGACCCTGCATTTGGCACGTGCACAAAGCAGAGGCACAAACAGTTTCACACCCAGGGTCAGCGCAGCCCTGTTTGCACACTCACCCCAGTCCCAGTGTGACCAGCACCTCTCTGGCTGCACGCACTGGGGTGAGCCCAGGAGGATCCCCAGTGCCCACAGCACACAGACAGAGCTGTTACATGAGCAAAAAATGGACCAAAACATCCCCAGCCACACAGCATGGCACAGGCACCAGGGAAGGTGCAAGCTCAGGTTCCCTCTGACAGGGTTGGAGCATCAAACGTAAACCAGAGGGATCCTGGGCCAGCACACTGCAAGGTGGATCACAAAACCTGGGTTCATGTCTTTACTCCATTATTTTTCCCACAGGAACAGGTAGCTCCTAACTCAGCTGATTTTTTTAAAGCAGCCTCTTGCCTGCTGGGTGCCTCAGTTTCCCATCCATGTAAAGGGGATAATATTCATTGCCTGATTTTATCCCAGTTCTTCCTTTCAGACTACATGCATTTCATGAAAACAACTACTATGTAAGTGGAGCAACTGGTGCAACTCACCCTGACCTCACTGCAGGCATACACCTGGCTTACCAGTAATGACAAAATTATCATCTTTAACACTTTCCACTCCCACACATTTTAACTTTTTTCAACTGATCTTGTTAGCCCACCAAATTTATTATTAGCTACCAGAAAACCATTTACAATACATAGAATTTAAACAGCTGAGTCTGCTTTGGACTTTTTAAACAAAACAATTCCACATATTGAATATGATTCCAAAACTTTTTGGAGGGGATGCAGGGAATTTGGAAAATAATTTTGTCTGAGGTTAACTCATACATCAGTGATTTCAGCTTGATGCCACTAGAAGTGGGTGAGATGCGATGTTTTGAGAATCAGAATGAATAATGGAAACATCAGCTCAGCCCTGACCCAGGGTGTGGAAGCACTGCTGTGCTGGGCTACAGCCCCAGTGCCTCTCCTTCAGCCAGCAGGTAAAGCTCAGAACAGGGAAATGCACATGGGGCTGGGGAAAAAAAAATAGAATAATAGTGTAGAGCATGGATAAGCCATACACAGATATTGGTAATTTCAAATAGGTACTTCTCACCTTTGACCTTTAACTGGAGTGCTCAAACATTGCTTGTAATGATGACTACCAATGAAAGTCCTATGCTGTGCTTGGCTGCACTTTCTATATGAGTGCCAGCAGTAAGATAAATGATAAACTGGTTCACTGGAGTACTAGTGGTTTGGGGGCTATTGATTTTTGGTCCATTCTCTTTAAAAGTGAGATCTAAAAAGTTGACAGAGGGTCATTAATTTCATCATATACTTGTCGACTCATCCATAACCAATCCAGGGGCTGAGTGCGCTTGTCACTCTCTGTTTGCACTTTATTTGTTTAGGTTTTCTTTGTGATTCTACATTTCCCCCCTTTATTTCAGCTTTTTGTTTATGTTCCTGCTGTTATTTCTTTTTCCCCTACAAATGAGCGCCTCGTTTGGACTCCTACTGAAAAATGCTGTCTTATAATATATTTATATTATAAATAAATTCAGTGGCTTCATTATCAAATCTGTGCTAGGAGAGGAAGTCACCTCTGTTTAGTGCTATTCATTCAAAAAGAAAAAGAACTGCTATAAAATTCATCAATCTTAATTGTGCAATCTGTAGGATTTTGATTGAATAAACACTTGTCTGAAGACTTCAGGGTCTTGTTTGAAAGACACATTAAGAAAAGAGTAGGAGAATGTTTCCCTTATGAAGCTCTATAAGTCCATGACAGTGTTCTCAGGTGACAGGGAAAAGACTGAATTCAAATAAATATAAGACCATAATTAGTAGAGTTCCCTTCCTCGTCCTTCTGATTAAGCCCTTAGCAATGCATTAACTAAGAAAATATTTTACCAAATCTTACTACTTAAAAAAACCCTCCTGGCTTATCCTAGCTTCCAAAAAGTGAGAATATACAGAGAATTCTCCATAATTACTGGTATAATAACAACCCAACACAAATATTTAAGACCAGAGGAATACTTAATGCATCTAATGGATAAATATCCAGAGAAGGAAGTTATTCATGTGCAAGGACTGCATGCAGGAGGCAGTTTTACCAGCTTAAGTTACTTAAGTGTATTTCTAGGTAATAGTGTCATCTGTCTCCCAACACCAAGTTCATCTGCACTGTCTTTCACTGGGAGCCCAACAGAAAAGTGCATGCAGGAAGTACCAGAAAGTGTGATTAACTACTACAGGCGATGGCAGAAAATTCCAGCATTAATAATATCACAACTTGCCAGTAAATCTCTCTTTTATAGGTAAAGAAATACATTTCTACTTTAAAGTGTGTTTTTATATACCCCTGAGTGCCCAACTAGTTAAACTACCAAGGGAGCTCTACATGATTTAGAAGTTAATCCTTCAAATGGCTAACAATTGAATGCCTCAGCTGTTTGTAGTTTCCTACCGCTGGCTAATTTCATTTTTGTTTCATGTGTTCAGTGGCAAGCTTTCATTGTTCAGAGCTCTGACACCAAGGTTGTAAATGTAGTTAATTTAGTTAAAATGAGGCTGGGAACATTCACACCATGTTCAGCTTGTTATGACTAGGCCTGGTAGAAGTTGAGGTAGATATGCCTGGAGAGCAAACAAGTGGGGGGAAAAAAGGAGAGAAAGCAGAAAAAGGAGATGATCCAACAAAAAAAAAAAAACCTATACATAATTGAGTTTACTGCTTTGAGGGCCAAAAAATCCCAATATGTTGAAATATTGAATCATCAAGTGATTTACCAGTGGGTTTGGCTGGCTGGGCCTACCTTTATCAGTTCCTTCGCTTTTGCCAAAAGCAAAGCTCATAAATCCCATCCTTTCTCCAAACCCCATTTTGTCTGATTGGCACTTGCAGAGGTCAGAAGGCTCATAAGTGCTCAAAAACATTTACAGCAGTTGGTGCAGCTCCTCAGTGCCCAGGCTGGGAACCCAAACTGGGCCGAGATGTTCCATTGGTGGGTCTCAACTCTACCAAAGGGACACCTAAATGCCATGAAACCCCCCTCAAAATCAATACTTTTTGCTAGCTTGGCATGAACAGCTGAAACTGTGCAACCAGTGACCCCAAAAAAGTAATGAAATACAGATTGAACACCCTCTTGACCTCAGCAGAGCCTGTTCTTGTGGGGAACAGAGCCCCCAAATCTCCTGCCCATGGTGGCAAAGCCAAAGAAAGGCTCAGCAGCTCTGGCACTTCCTGGCTGCATTTCCCAACTCGAGCAAGCAGCTTCTTAAAATCCTAATTATAGTCTTGATTAATAGATATTATAACACAGCTCCTGTTTGCCTGTAATTATATTTGACACAGAGATACAAATCAGCAGTTTAACACACTGGAATAGGAATCATAGGATTTTATAGGATTATGGACATATACATTTTTATTAAAGCTCTATTGGTTTCTCTTTAGCATTCATCAAATCTCTCCCTTTATACAGAGATAAATATATCTTTTTTTTTTCAGAAAGTCATTAATTTTGGAGTTTGAGAAAAATGAAATAGACGAAGTGGGTAATTTTTCACACTTAGAATAATTTCTCTATGATATTATGACTCTTTTTCTTGCACTGCTCTGGGAGATTAATATGGCTGTTATTTTCTCCACTAATTGGCTTTGCAGATAGCCATGGGAGATAGCACCTAATAAAGCCAAATGAGAGAAAAATGTTAACAGCACTAAGCTGTCCCATAACAAGGGGGTCTATTCATTACAAAGCAATATTCTATTAGAGAAGATTTTTGAACAGATTTTTTAAAATAAGGGGAGTCTGCACTCAAAACCAAAAATGGATTATTCCTGATTGTCCCTTTCCCTAAAGTACTCCAGGTATGTAAGGGAGCATGAACACATACACCTAAAACACAGATGAGACATACCACAGGATCTGAATATCTCTTATCAGCTAGGGACAAAGAGTGTCACCTCTAAAATAAAAAAAAATAAAATAAATACGTAGTGTCACACAATCATCGCAAGCACTTCCCTCAAGCCCATTGCTTCATCTAAAGCTACAAAGCAGGGAGAAAACTATGCCAGCAGGGAGAAAACTAAACAAGCCAGCAACAGGTATTGTACAAGAACACTTAAAAATATGATGCAATTCTCCCTCATTGACAACCAGACCATTTTATTAGCAGCTTGAAGAGAGAAATATCTCCTATTAGGAACCTGCTATTCCTGCAGCACAAATGCCCCCTCCATGCACCAAGGTGACATTTGGATGTGGGGACAAATCTCACACCATTTACCAGTGGCACACTCAGACCTGCTGTGTGTGACACCAAACCCCACAAATACCTCAACACAGGATCCTCCATTTTGCAGCAGCACAGCTGGGAATTTCTGCAAATATTTTTCCAACCTAAAACTGTTGTTTAGCAGCCAATATGTTAAGTCAGTACTTTAAAAAAAAGCAATTCTGGATTACTACCTAGGAGCAACTGCTTCCAGTGTCTCTTCCATCAAAGCAGGTCATTTAAACACTTATGTATTTAGCCAAAAATCCCCCACAACACTAGATATAAATCCTCAGCATGATATTTGAGAAGGACATTAAAGGAAGAATCACTCCAGGTGAGTTTTAGCTCATTGGAAGGCAGGATCTAATCACAGGGACTCTGAGCAGCTGGTATTTCATTTCGCTCAGCTCTGCCTGGCCTCCAGGTCCTCCACCTGTGTGTGGGTGAAGGCACAAAGAGAGTCTTGGCAGCTGTTGCTTTTGGGACAAGCCATCATTTCTCCACTAAGTCTTCCCCTGATACATTTTATATTTATAGGTATTATTGATACTTTAAGAGATCAACATGGAGCAATTCAGGTTCCCATTGTAGTAACTGCTGAAGAAATTTAACAATATTCTAAAACAAGAGAAAAAATTTCATAGCCATAGATTTGTGTCTCTGGTCTTCACTCCATTGTTATTATTTCTTTTCCTAATCAGGTTTTCCACTATCTAAACATATAATCAGGTGGTACTAAAAGGAACAAAGTAAAAATAACTAACAAGAGATATAATGAGCACTAAACCTCTAGCGTCATATTGATCACTCCTACCAAATGAGAAAGGCAAGATGTTTGTGGAAGATAGGAAAAGCCAAAGTATCCACAACAAACAATCAACACTTAAGCGTGCAATTTTTGATCTAATGATTTGCTCTATGGGTGCTTTAATATGATAAAATATTGAAAGTCACCTTAGGAAAACTCTGCTCACAGTTACACAGGCACAACTCCCACTCCCCCCATTAGTGTATTAACTGTGCCACTCCAATCATGGGGAACATCACTGGGAACACAGCAGGAACAGCAGAGCAATGCCCAAAGAGCTTTCTGTGAATTTCTACCTCCTGCTGTATCCTTCCCCAGTATAGAACCCTCTTGAAAAATCATCAGGCAACAGCATCAAATTCAAATATAAACTTTCCTCTAGAGCCACAGCCACTCAGATTAAGACTTGCATTTGAGATCACTTTAAGATTCACTTCTTAAATTTAAAAAAATAAAGAAAAGTTAGAATAAGTCTAAAGACATCTTTAAAGCAATTCCAAGAAAAAATTGCCATTAAAATTTCTACCTGCCTGTTTTGCTGGCTGTGCAGCCAGAAGCCAGCACAAGGTCAGGACACAAGAGGCCAGTTACCATTTTAACATTAAGAGAAAAGAGAAAAGTTTTTTTACAGGTGCATAAAATATAGAGTGAGAAGCTGAAAGACTGTTCCTCAATTAAAGTTACCACATTTTATAAACCAGGACTAGAGGAAGTTTAAAACTTTTGCACAAGAACTTAGCTTAAGCACTTAGACTAAATAAAATGGGCAAAATTACCTCCTTACTTGAGAGGTAGAAAAGGAGCTGCAACCTCCACTAAACCAGCCAAAAACTCCTGAGCCCCCTCAGCCAACTTCCTATCTGCCTTTCACAGCTGAATTGAGTGAGCTGCGTAACTTGAACACCTGAAAACTCCAGTGATAATGAGCAGGCTGAGCCCTTCTTTGCCAGGCAGGGGATACAGCTCAGGCTGCACCCAAATTTAATGCCCTGATATTTAAACCCTACATATAAAAATTTTAATATGCAAATAATGTATAATAAATATGTAGATTAATAGCAGTAATAAACCTGTACACACAAAAATAAATAAATAAATAAAAAAGAAAGAAAGAAAAAAAAATACTTGGAGCCACACAGGTGCAACCCCAACCATGCTCACAGCCCATGACAAAACGAGCTCATTTCTGAAATTCACCCCACCTGTGTCCCAGTGCAGGTGGCTGTGAGAAGGTCAATCAGAACCTGCTCAGGGGACACCTCCAGCAGGGCCCTTCCCACCCTGGGATGATCCCATCACCTGGGAAATTGCCCCTCCATCACAGCATTGGCCAGCACTCCAGGAATGGCAAGTGCCTCTTATCCAAATGAGAGTGGTGCCAATCCCTGGGCTGGTCACTCCTCCAGCTGTCACCAGCCCTTCGGATGTCACTGCAAGTGACACTTCTGGCTGCTTCAAAGGAGCAGATAATTAATGTAATTTTTTAAGCTGCTGACAGAAAGCCATTCCCATAAGGTTGAGAAAGTGGTATTTTTTTCTAATTTTTTTTTTAATATCAGGCATTTTTGTCCTTGAAACAGCACCTGTTGTATTCAGTGGGATCCATTATTTTTCTCCTGGGAATAACAGGGATGATTTTGACCTCTCCCAGTGTTTACCCACACTCTGCTATGAGCATCAGCATGACTTTATTAGCAGTGGAACTGAAGAAAGCAGCAGCCCCTACACTTCTTGGAATATCAGCCACAACACAAACCAGTGGTAGCTCCTTTTCCAACCAGTGGGGAGCAAGGATTTCCCAGCTAGAAAAAAAATCCTGCACTTTTTATTGAAAATACATATCTAGGAAGACAAAATATACAAATTAGGATCACAGATATCAAAATACTGGACATGGATGCATTGTTATTATACTTAAGGCTGTACCAATGTTTTTCTTTCAGTGGTTTATAGCTTGGCTTAAAATTTTACTCCTGGCTGAAAACTGGCAAGAAATTTGAAAATTTGAGAAAAACCAGCAGACAACTGTAAAAGTCTATAAAGCAGTGAAATATTAAACATCCTTTTTTACCGTAAAAATAATATTTTTATTTGGAAGATGAAAGGAGTTTCTAAAAAATGGGGTATTCCAGCCAATGGTCTCTTGTGGAGAAAAAATGTTCTTCTTTGCCCTGTCTTCCCACAAGGTTGCTAAAAACTCAACACATCTTTAAAAGGAAAGTTTAAGTAACAGAGCAACAGAGAGAAATAGGAAAAAGACTAAAATTCAGCCTGGAACTACCAGAATTTAGGGTGTAGTTTATTTGTTTTTTCTTCTTCTAGATAATGCAAGGCAAAAATTAAGTCTATCTAGATCCCAATAAAACACTTGACACAATGATACTTTGAAATTATTATTTAGGATGATAAAGAGATTTGTGGGAAAAAAAGACTTTTTGGATGGGTAAGAGATGGCTGTGAAAAGAAATATATCACATTGCAGGTGGTAGTAGTGAGTTTGTCAGGAAAAATAGGAAACAGCTAGAAACAGAGAAGACAAAGGACAACGCCATCAACTTCTGAGAAAATTGAGAATATTTGGGGAGAATCAGGCTACTTCAGGGACTGGACTGGGATAAAATGACATGTGCTCAGGGATGAAACCAAAAAATCTCCCCAAAAACAGAAGCTCCAGAGCTGGAAACACGAGAGGAGGCAGAACTCCTCCTTTTGGCTGATCACACCAAGCCTAAGCAATTAATGGAATCTTTTTATGACCGTCTTGGGTGACTCACAAGTGATGCTTCCTGACAGAGGAAATTCACTTCACTGCACCTGGCACTGGTAAGAAATGTGCCAGAAAAAACCAGGGACATCTCTGGTCATTATGGTCCGAAAATCATGGAGCACAAGGAAGGACTGCCAACATTATCAGTGAAGCAAGAACCAGGAAAAGGAGATTAAAACATCCTTCCTGCTTCAGCTCATCAAAATTAGGGCTAAGAGTAGACATGTGCACCCTTCACCAACACCTAGGCAGGGTAAGCACCAGAAAAGGGAGTTATTTAATCTAAACAACAAGGTTGACACCAGAACAACCCAGTAAGAGCCAGCTCTGGAGCGCCACAGGCTGGAAATCAAGCAGCCATCAGAGAAATGCCATTTATTTGGCTGTCATTAGTATTATTAATATACAATTTCTGTTATTTTCTTTGTTCTTTATAACATATTGACCAGCACAGATGAAGGCAGCCCCCAAGCCCCACTCAATTTCAAGAGGAAACTGCTCCATGCTATTAAAAATCCCATCCCCACAAAATGACTTTCCAACATTTGTGGACACCTTACAG